>NC_060075.1:57052500-57677500 GCF_922984935.1 Meles meles | reverse complement strand
CCAAGCAGATTCCCTACTCAGCACAGAACCCGGCATGGGGCTCAATCTCACGACCCTGAGATCATGAACTGAGCCAATATAGAGTCAGATGCTTAACCAACTGAGTCCCCCCCCCCCCCCCGGGGGGGAGGCCCTGAGCTGTCTTCTTTTAATTATTTCATAAGACACATGAAGTGTCTTTTCTGTGTTCCTCTCTTGGAACATCCAAAGAGAAGGAGGTTCTCAAAATTGGGTTTTAGACTGCCATATTCAACTTGTAGCCCATCTTGTACAGCTGAAGACCATCCACGGTTTTATGTAAACCTTTTCCTTATTGAAGGTAGTTGTTCATTTATTAATGCAAATGCCTGTGCCTTGGATGTGTGAGCCCTAAAAATATACTTCCAGGGATAAAAATAGATCCCTTGGAGTTCTGAGATGCTGCTTAATCAGAACCAGCTGCAAGCTGTCTAGAAAATGCAAGTTATATGAGCCAGATGGCTTTTGCCCTTTTTACTTTAGACAGCATGTAATTTGGATAACTACAGCTACAGTAATACATTTTGCCAGTCACACTGTTTGATAAACATATTTGTTGAGAACAGCCACTTCCAATTAGAGACCCAGTAAAATGTTAATTTATTTTAATAATTTTTCCCTCTAGGGTAAGACCAAGAATACTTTCAAAAGAAATTCCTATTCACAGGAGAGAGTACTGTTCAAGGTTTATTGTATGCCAGTGGTTAATTTTTAAGTTTGGCATTTAAATAATGATGAGGAGTATTCATGACCTACGCTTCCATTTTTTAAAAAAATATTTAGTGTATATGTGAGGGTCCATAATTTTCCATATTTTATAAATATGTTTGTTTTACCTGTGGAAAGATGGTTTGGCTAGTTTAACTTTCTTCTATATAGCTCTAATTATATAAATTCTAATAATAGTTATTAAATTATTGTTTGTCTACAAACCATTATTAATATGGTGTTTCTAAGATTTTACTTTTATGACTGAGATCTTTAAGAAGGAATTTTCTTTATTAGTTGATGTAACCATGACTGATTCTCATTGACTGAAGATTACTGTAAACATAGTCACTAATATTAGTTGGATTCTAATTTCATCTAGTTCTCACTCCAATAAAACAGCAAAGCTCAATGTTTGGGCTCTTCATACTCTGAAGACCTAAGCTCAGATACACCCTGCTTTAAGAGATGTGAAATTAGCAGTTCTATTTTTCACTGATGGCACCACTTTTTGGAGAAGCATTTTGAGGCCTTGATCATCCATTACATGTAATGAAGCATTCACTATTTCTTGGGACATCTACCAGCCTCAAATAATAGATTGCTGAGCACCTTGGAAGGATCTCTTGTGCCATAATTTTTCCATAGTTCGAAGCCTTCCAGCATTGTGAGTTTAGCACATAAATGGTTTTTTTTCCCCTCACCTAGCTTAAAGAGGAGAGGATATTTCATCTATAGGATTAGTGATGTTAGAACATCAATTTCATTATAATAGTAGCTGCAGGTTTATTTACTTCTACTGTTGTACCAGGAACTCTGCTAATCACTTTATACATTACTGCATCTAAGCCTCACAACAACGTAACATTACAGGGTATATATTTTTATCCTGTTTTACAGATAAGGAAGCGATGGCTTTGGAGTATAATTATTCACATCATAGAGAAAGTGTCAGAGTCAGAATTTGAAGCTACTGTTGTTTTAATAGTCTGTCTGATTCATGCTCTTTAATTCCACCCATTCAGCTATGAAAAGTGGCGTTTGACTTAGCCGTAGCTGTTCTTCCAGAGATAAACACATGCCTCTGTCCATTCTTATATAATAGTGATGCTTCTTAGAATTTATTTTAAGCTCAGATTAATATGTGAAAAGATCTCATCTCTCTCACTCCACTTCATTAGATACACTGTAACTAATATACTTTAAAAGTAAAAGTCCTATCAATAGGGAAAATCTCATTCTGGTGCTTTTCCAATATGTAGTTAAGAATGATACTGACACGTAGTGCTTTGAGAAGCTGGTAAGTTCTTGGGTGATATGACACAGCGTAGGAAGCAAATGGTCACCATATTTACCAAATCTGCATCCTGCTTTTATGTGTTTAACAAGCTAAGCAATAAGATCATGAAATTCAGTAATGAATACAGCAGTTCATACCTATACACTGTGTCACAGACAGCAGGAAATAAAGCAAAGCGTTATTTGTAAAGACATCTGGGTTGTAGTTCTGTCCACTGAAAGCAAACTGAGGATCATGGAAAACATTTTATTATTTCTGGCCATTTGGGGAGATTATACTGTTATAATTATTTACATATGGAACCATTAAGTATTTTCTTGAAAGGAACGCAAAATGATAGAAAAACTTGTACTTAAGTACTATGGCTTAAAATCGGGCTTATACTATCTGTTAGCAAACAGTTGATGTTATTTGCCATTTCCTGGAAATGAAAGGTGGTTATGGATCAAAAATATTACTTGGTAATCAAGTGGTCATTTCTGTGCTCTTATAAAATTCTATATTTAAGCAATGACTTAACCCCCTTTTTTTCATATCTCATAGTGTAGTCAGTTAAGATACAGATTCAAATGTGCAGTCTGCTATTGCTTGACCCATTTGAGCAAAGCATTTAATGTCATTAGATGGGAGACATAAACCACCTAGAGTTTCAGTATTTTCTTTATGTGGACAGATATAACTTGGAACGATGCAATAGACTGACTTAGTATATTTAAGTTTTCTGTTAATGTGTGAGATCCTGTTGTTGATGCCATGGAATGGAAAAGGATAGGTGGAAAGTGATCTCTGTCACATGTATCTATGTCTATAATGTGGGTGCATTATTCCTTTTTCCCTATATGAAGGTTTAGTAGCTTAATAAGTTGTCTGCTTTGCTTAAATGATTTAATAAGGAAGTGTTAAGGATTGAAAGAAAGACTGTGTCCTTGTCCTCAAGAGCTTTTGACATTTGGCACCAAATGGGTACTTTGTTCATAGAACTGAAAATGTGGTCCCAGAATATTGTAACTTTTGGAGGTTAAGACTCCAAAGAAGGTAGATGAAAGGAAATCTTCTGTTCTCTTTATCCAATGAGGGACTTTGTTGCTTTTGTCTTCTGAAAGAATAGACATGTATTGGGCTGAAAATATATGTTATAGACCCTTAGGCTCCACTGGCATATTCCAATCTGTTATTGTCAGTCATATAAATACATATTTAGACAATTTCTGAAACACATCTCGTTCCTTGAAAATAGAGATATCACTTATCTTGATATATCAAATTAATATGCAAGATGGCTATCTAGAATTGTGTAATTTCTTTACTAAGGCTTCTTTTGTCCTGCACCTTTTCAGAAGACCTTTTTCCTTCCTTTCTTTCTTCACTAGATAACCATAATTTTATTTCTAGGTGTGTAGCAGTATGAGGTGCACGAATGTGTGTGTGTGTTTGTGTGTGTGTGTGTGAGTGAGAGAGAGAGAGAGAGCGTGCAAAGGGAAAGAAGAGGAAGAGGGAAAGAAAGAAGCAAAATAAATTAAATCTCTTTTTTTTTTAAAGATAAGCCACCACATTATGTGCACATATAAGCTTCCTTTATACTATTTATAAGTCTTAGCTCTTTTCTTACTGCATTGGTAAGACATCATGCTGTCATTCTAATGTTAGTGATGGGCGTATATACATCTCACACATTAAAAACAACTCTGTTAAATGCTGAATAGGATATAACTCTACATTAAACTATCCTGGTTTGCTAGCCTAGGGACACATATCTAGATAGTTGTGTTTTTTTTTTTATTTTTTATTTTTGAGGGAGTGTTCTGTTTTAATTGCTTTTGACCTATTGGTGTCATAAATTTATTAGTAGGTTTCCTAATATTAAATCATTCTGGAGTTCCTGAAATAAACTCAACTGGACATGTTTTATTATTATTTTAATACCCTGCTGTGTTTGATGTATATTTCATCTAACACTTTTGCTTCTGTGTTCATAAATAACACCGGTAGTTTTCTGTTTTGTCAGCTCTTTTTCAGGTTTCAGTGTCAGGGTTATTGGGCAAATCATTTACGATCGTACAATCTGCACGTTGTCACCTAGTTTTGCAGATGAAGGTAGTGAATGAAGTATCTTGAGGAAGGGACCTTTTTCAAACACACAGGCTACCATATCAGCTAGCAGAAAGGTGAGGATTACTTCAACACCCTAAAATAGATTTTTTTAAAATCCCCGTATTTTTCTGTGCCCTCAGTGCTTAAAGAACTAGCATATTAAGATCATCATGGCTGGGGCGCCTGGGTGGCTCAGTGGGGTAAGCCTTTGCGTTCAGCTCAGGTCATGATCTCAGGGTCCTGGAATCAAGCCCCACATTGGGCTCTCTGCTCAGCAGGGAGCCTCCTTTCCCTTCTATCTCTGCCTGCCTCTCTGCCTACTTGTGATCTCTGTCTGTCAAATAAATAAATAATACCTTTTAAAAAAAAATCATCATGGCCTGGAAACTTTATATGACAATAGTTGTTTACTTCCATTTTTTTTCTAGAATTCTTGGTCTCTTTTGATATATATTTCTCTTCTGGGTGAATCTTTTAATGTTGCTGAAACTTAAAAAAAAACAAAATTTAAGGGGTGCCTGGATGGCTCAGTCAGTTAAGCATCTGCTTTCTGCTCAGGGCATGATCCTGGGGTCCTGGGATTGAGCTTGTCATCAGGCTCCCAGCTCGGTGTGGAGTTTGCTTCTTCCTTTTCCTTTGCCCCTCCTCCTGCTTGTGCTCTCTCTCCAATGAGTAAACAAAATCTTAAAAAAAAATTTTTTTTAAACATTTTTGTTGTTTCACCTTTTGTTTTTTAAAACACGATTTATTTATTTGAGAGACAGCATGCTTATGGGGGTAGGAGGGGTACGGTGGTGCAGGGGCAGAGGGAGAGGAAGGAGAATCTCAAACGGACTCCCAGGTGACTTAGGAGATTGGAGTGGGATTCCATCTCAGGACCCTGAGATCATGACTTGAGCTGAAACCAAGAGTCTGATGCTCAACTGACTGAGCCACCCAGGCACTCCAAAACTTAAAAAAAATTTTAGCAATAAACTGTACATAGCACTCTTTATAATTCTTTTAATCTTTTCTGTAGTAGGTTTTTTTTTTTAAAGACTTTATTTATTTGAGAGAGAGAGAATTCACAAGTAGGAGGGAGTGGCAGAGGGAGAGGGAGAAGCAGAACCCTGCAGAGCAGGGAACCCACCTTGGGTCTCCATCCCAGGACCTTGGGATCGTTACCTGAGATGAAGGCA
Source organism: Meles meles (assembly GCF_922984935.1). Lineage (NCBI taxonomy): Eukaryota > Metazoa > Chordata > Mammalia > Carnivora > Mustelidae > Meles > Meles meles. The sequence continues at coordinate 57,672,205 of NC_060075.1, read as the reverse complement.
GAAGCTTAATGGTCTGAGCCACCCAGGTGCCCCTGGTAGTAATGGTTTTATCTCTAGTTTTATTTTTTGTCTTTGTTTCCTGAGAGCAAAGATTAGCTTTTGCTTCTTTCTCTCTCCAAAGACCTTTGGGTTTATTTACTAGAATGTAGATGTTTTACTATTTTTAAAAAATAATTGCTTATATATTTAGTGTTTCTTTTCTCCACTTTCCTTAGATATAGCTTATTCTCTTTTAAAAAAATTATTTTCCTATTTGCATTGAAGATTTAGTTAATTTATTTTTATTCTTTATTTGCAAAGAACCTTTCCAGGTACTTTTTAGGCTTTCAAGTTTACTGTACTGGAGAGTTTCATTTGTAGGATCTCTGTGCTGCTGGACTAGTACGGGTGTTACCTGTGTAAGGATTCTTTGGAAACATTTACCTTGAAAAATTGTCACTGAAATTAATCTTAAGATCTGTATCAGGATTACATTGACAATGTCTAATGTTTTAAAATAGCATTTTGTTCTCTTTCTAATTTTATTTTTACTTTTTTAAAAGATTATTTATTTATCTATTTGAGAGACAGAGATCACAAGTAGGCAGAGAGGCAGGCAGAGGGAGAGGGGGAAGCAGGCTCCCCATTAAGCAGAGAGCCTGATGTGGGGCTTGATCCCAGGACCCTGGGATCATGACCTGAGCCAAAGGCAGAGGCTTTAACCCACTGAGCCACCCAGGCGCCCTCTAATTTTAAAAGTAGTACAAGTTATCCAAAGAGTTTTGGAATATATAGAGAAACACACTTTATTAAATACCACTACAGTGTACTCTAAAATTTGAATAACTTAAAACAACAAACATTTATTTTCTCACAGTTTCTAAGAGTCAAAAATCTGGGAGTGCTTATCTGGGCTTTTCTGGATCAGTGTCTTAACTAAGTAGCAGTCAAACTGTTCTCGAGAGCTGTTGTCACCTGAAGGCTTGAGCAAGGCTTGAGGACCCATTTCCAAGATGGTTCGCTCACATGTCTATTGATTGGAGGGCTCGGTTTCTCACTGGCTATTGGCAGAAGGTCTCGGTTTCTTTGCCATGTAGAACTCTCTACAGGGCTGCTTGTTGTTCCCAGAGAGGCGTGATCCCAGAAACTGCAGAGACTGAAGTAGAAGCACTAATATCTTCATGAACTGCCCTTAGAAGTGACATACTATCCCTTCGGGATTCCACTGATCCCACTTTACCAACCTTGATACACTGTGGGAGTTTACAGCACAAGGGAGTGAATGTCAGAGATGGGGGTCTGTGGGTCTCCCTGAAAGCTAGTCATCACACCGACCTCAGGGTATAAAAGTTATCTTTAGTCTACCATCCACACAGAGTGGATCTTCCAGAGTCTTATTTTTTCCCCTCCCAATGAAGATATGTCCTTGAACATTTTTAAAAAATAAATTAGGGTACATGCTATTTTTAACTTTTTCTCACATAACAGCAGATTGTAAACAATTTTCATATTATGAAATAATGTTTCTAAAATAGGACTTTTATATATTTGCTTAGCATCCATTCTGTAGGTATGCCATAATTTATTTCTAACAATCTGATGTTGTTTTATAATTAGGTCATTTTTAGTATTTGACTATTATGAATTCTTTATTAATTTTTTTGCCCATAAATTCTTGAGCACATCTTCTACCATTTACCTAAAATAAATTCCTAAAAATTTTATTGCTGGGTTGAGACATAGAAACATTTGAGACTTTATGTACATATTGCCGAAATATTCTCCAGAAGTTTGCATTAAATCTGTGCTCCTGTTGATGTAATAAAAAATTGTCTGTCTTCTTATCTGGTCATCAATTCTAGCTACTATGTTTGAAAAATAAAAGGAGGCTGATAAGGAACATAGTATCTAATTGTAGTTTTAATTTTTATTATTGAATTACTTAATAAGGTAGGAGAATTATTTTGACAGCCTTTTCTTTGAATCTACATGTTTTTCTCCCGATTTTTAAAAGTAGATCTTCCTTAAAATTACTTTTAAAGATACAAGTAATTTTCATTAAAAATGTTGTGTTTATTTTCTTTGAAAATATATTTCATTGGACTTTTGCTTTAGGGCTGCACAATGGGACTGTTAAGTACTGAGCTTGGAAATACTGGAAAATAATTAGATGACTGAGGCACTTTGAAAATACTGATGACTTTGTTTGATGGTTACTGAAGTTTCCTTAACTTATATTTTATTGTTTGAACATTTGCTGGAATAATGGGTTAAGAGTGAGAAAAGATGCTTTTTTTACTTTTGTTGTCAGCCATCTGCCAAAATTTGGTGAGTGTCGAAGAACATTTGTCCAGGGCTAAAAGCATAATTGAGATTTGTCTAGTCTTTTTAAAAACAAAAAACAAAAAACAAAAAAACAACTCTCTCAGCCTTCTCATGGCTGTTTTTACTTGAAATGTCTTCCTGCCCAGCACTTGCATATCACTGGTGTTCTCAGTGATATACAAAAAATTGGACCCCCTGAACAGCTTTCCAGATCTCAAAAAAATTTCCTTTTGATAATAATTGATTTGAAACTTTAAATGTTATTAAGAGTCTGAGATAGTGAGGTAAGGTCAAATATGAGGCAGAAGCAAAGTATAGGGGTGAAACCATGCAATCCCAAGGGCCTTATTAGACGGGCATGTCTCTTACTTGCTCTGTGATTTTGGACCTGTTAGTCTTCATCTTCTCACCTGTAAAGAAGGAACAAAAGTGCCTCCTTTGCTAGATTGTTTTCAGAATTACATGCTATCTACATAATACCTGGCATGCATAGTACATGGTGCATGTATGGAAGTAACAAGAATAAGTATAGAAATGTATACTGTTCTTGGAAAGTGATATTTTAACAAGACCTAAATAAAGAGAAAAATTCAGTGATTTTGGGGTGAATATTAAATTTATGCCAATTCTGACCAGGAACATATGTGATGGGTGAGGGGACACCTGGACAAATACTTATTTTTTTGTACCCATGAAGAAATTTGCTGCTATTATCCTTATAAGGACTTTCTAAAGAATTCAAAATATAATAGTCTTAGCCGCAACTCTATTCCGAACTGACCATGCCAGGCAAAGCAAGTCATAGACCAATACTATGAACAGAAAAATGAAACTGGTAGACGTGACGAATTCTGTGGAACTAGCTCTAAATGTAGAAATCCATACACATCCATGATTTTGTTGAGGGAGAGATAGGTTTTGAACTGGATTTGAAGAATGGATTGGCTTGCACAGAGCTAAGTGACAGGGAGTGTTCTAAATCTGGGGACGGTATGAATCCTCCCGAGAAACCAATATCCATGTGGTGTTTTGCTGGGAGTAAACAGACCTAACCTCAGCTAGAGAATCTGTGTTTGAGATTCAGTATGGAGAGGGGAAGTATGATTGGAACCTTGATTATCAGGCAGGAAAACTTAAGCAGACATCGGAGGATCACTGGAAGTTTCTGGAGCGGGAGAGAAGTCATAGTTCTAGGGCTTGAGGGACTTCAATCTAGACGTGATGCAGCAGACAGGAAGATGCACGCTGAAAGCACAGTAACCCAGGAATGAGGTGATCAGATTCCAAACACTGGCTCCATCACTTCTCTCTTGTTCAAGATCTCCTGGTGGTATGTTGTTGTTTTTGTTCCTTTATGAATTTACTGTTATAAAAAAGAAGGGAAATTAAACTGCGAGGTGGTTGGTCAGTGGCCACTTACCTTTGTGTGACTTCACTTTCATTTTTTTAAATGTAAGCACCATCTTTTTCAAGTAGGATGAGAAAACACATTCTTCGAAAATCATAGAACTATAATTATACAGTACAATTACTGTAATATTTCACAATTTTTTCCTTCTTTCTTGGGATGCTCACTCTTAATTATCCTGGCTACAAATAAGCTGAAAAGGAAGTAGCATATTTTGAGCCCTTCTGTTGTATTTTGCATTAACATTAGCCTCAGCGTCCCATTTAGTTTTCACACATCCTTACACAGCAGGTGATGTTTTTCCATTTTACAGATGTGTGCATTAAACTTTCTCAAAATCAGGTATCTGGAAAATGTTGGTGTGGAATGATCTGCTTTGCAGTACGAGGCTTCCTAAGAGAATCTGAGGGATGTACAATTTTTGGCAGGAGGAATGAGTTCTAAACTAAGAACAAGTAATGTTCATTTTTTATGCCACAGAGATAGGGAAGTTAGTCTCTCTCGGAGGAATCCAGCTTAATTCTTTGTAAGGGGTATAATATCCAGTCATATGGCTGTTCCTCTGCTTCCTGAGGAAGTGAAATTGTTCACTAAATTGGGTGGTGGCCTTCCATATTTAAATATAGTTAGAGCTTGCTTTAGTAAAAAATTTAAAAACCATGGAAAATGTAAAATATTTGCTTTTCAAAATATTCGAATACTCTTTATTGATAAGAAAGAGTATCTTGTTTCTACTATCCTAATTATGGATTTTTCACATAACTCTAGTTTCTGAAAGAAATGAATTTTTTACCATTAATGAGAAAAATTATTTTTCTCCTAAAAATTATGCTGCAAAGCACAGGTTTTATAGGCTATAGGGAAGTCCTTCACTTTTAAAGTATAAAAAACAATTTGAAAGTCAGATTAAATTAGATGCCTTCTTACTAAGATTTAAAAAAAAAAATGTTCTCCCTGCTATGGGTTATAATTCTCAGTTTCAAGTCCTAGTGGAGATGTTACTTGCAAGTTAAACTCTAAGAAACATGCTTGTGAATTCTTTTATAAGTGGCTCTTCTAATTGTAGTTCTTTTAAAGAGGAAGTTCCCACTTAAGTATCTATTAATTCTTGACAAGGACCTTATTGAACCTAAGCAAAAAATGTTTTAAGAAGTCAGGTAGTTGTTAGTATTATGTGAGAATCCAAGACTAGGAGAATAATTATTAAGAGTTTCTTATTTATTTTTTCCAAATGGAAAGGTCTCTTTTTTTTCCACGTTATAAAAGCAATTCTTAAATATTGAAAAGTGTTCAAACAATACTCAACAGCATAAATTAAAAAATGAAAGCTTCTTATAATCTTATCCTTCTGAGATGACCACTGGTTACAGTTTAATTTGTATTCTTCCAGAACTTTTCTTTGTAATTATAAACCTATATTGCCACTACATATGTTTGAAATAAGATTGATTATACTGCCTATGTTATTCTTCAATTTGTTTTTCTTAGTGAATGTTGACCTATTGCTCTTTTTCTGCATTAGTAATTACAGATTTACCTCTTATGTTATTGATTTGTTTTGCTATTTTAACAACACTGTGAAAAAAAACCTGTTTTGTATGTTTTTGTACTTCTCTGTTTCCTAAGGCAAAATTCGTGCCAATAGAACTGTTGGGGAAAGGTAGTGCATATTTAAATTTAAATATTTAAATGCATCCACGTTTATAACGCACTCTCTAAAAAGGTTTTTACCAATTTTTATTGTTTCATCATATTGCATGAGAAAGTTTTTTGGCTTTACTCTTTTATAGTATTATGAATAATCAATTTTTGCTGATCTGTGAATAATCAATTTTTGCTAATCGGAAGAAAAAATATTATTTCTTTGATTATTAGTGATATGTTTGTGGGGCCTTTATATTCTCTTGGGAATAGCTGGCTTATGACATTTCCTGTAATTTTCTGAAGGTGCTTATTTTTTATATTGATTTAAAGAGGTTTTTTTTAATTTGTTTTTAAGAGAGGGAGAGGAGAGGTGGGGTGGGGTGGGGGGTAGGCCTAGGAAGAGGGAGAGAGAAACTTAAGCAGGCTGTATGCTCAGCATAGAGCCTAACACCGGGCTCGATCTCACCACCTTGAGATCATGACCTGATCCAAAATCAAGAGTGGGATGCTGAACCCACTGAGCCACTCAGGGACCCCTTAAAAAGCTTTTAATATATCCTTGATATACATTGTAAATCATTACATACTTCAGATTTTACTTTTATTGTGATATTTGTTGGAAAAGAACCTTGAAGATTTGATATATTCATATTTATCATTCCTTTTGCTTATGGTTTCTGGCTTTTGTTTCTATGCTAAGAATAGAAACCACAAGTAATGTTTGTTGGGCACCTAAGCATTTGATGAGCCTGTTCTCATTCGATCCATGAATAAGATACTGTTAATCATTCTTTTATAGATGATGGATAAACAACTTATTCAGTGTTACACAGCTTTGATTGATGGCATCACAATTCAAATACAGGCAGGCAGACACCTCCCTAACCCCAAGATTTCCAATACAAATAAATAACAACACCTCCTACATTGTTTTTACTTTTTGTTTTCTTGATAAATTTTTAAATACAATAATTCCTGTGGGATTCATCATTTTAAAAGTGTGAGGAATAATAGAACAGTTAGATTTTATTTTCATTTTATGCTAAATTTGTATATACATGTGTATTTGTAGACTCTATAATAATGATGTTATTTCTCTACTAGTACCATACTACTTAAATTAGTCTAGTTTATTTTTTCTCTTTAAAACTCTTCTTGATTATTCTTACATACTTTACTTCCGGAACCAAGAGGTTAAATTCAATTTATAAAGTCTTTCTTCAGAATAATTTGCAATTATACTGATAACATCTTTACAATATTAGTCATCCTATTCAGGAAAATAATACATCTTTTAAATAAACCTTTTTAGTAAAGTTGTACAATTAGCTTCATTTAGGTTTTGGACATTTTATATTATTTATTTTTAATTTTTTTATTTAATTTTTTTATTTTAATTTTTTAATAAACATATCATGTATTTTTATCCCCAGGGGTACAGGTCTGTGAATTGCCAGGTTTACACACTTCACAGTGGACATTTTATTTAAGTACATTTCTAGGTCAGATCTTGATTATGTTGGTTATTCAGATTTATAACTGTGTACCATTTTGACAGTGGTGTATGTTACTGGTCATTAATATTTACCAAGTTGATTTCCACTTGGTGATTATTAGGTTAGTTTGTGTCCTCTTTTTGTATATTCAGTGTCAGATAGGAAGGAATGGTTTTGGTGTCTTGATGGTCACAGACTCTACTTAATGAGCTTGTTTGTATCTGAAAATCCAGTTTCATTCATATGCTGATAATTATTGGTTGATTTGGATTCTGTAAATCCATTTAAAGTTAAATTTGAAACCCCAGTGATCTTTAGAAACCAGAGTTCCTCAAAATCGAACTGAATGTCATGTAGCACCATTGAAATAGGCAGAATTTCACGTTTAAATTTTCAGCACAGGGCGCCTGGGTGGCTCAGTGGGTTAAGCCGCTGCCTTCGGCTCAGGTCATGATCTCGGGGTCCTGGGATCGAGTCCCGCATCGGGCTCTCTGCTCGGCAGGGAGCCTGCTTCCCTCTCTCTCTCTCTCTCTCTGTGCCTGCCTCTCTATCTACTTGTGATCTCTCTCTGTCAAATAAATGAATAAAATCTTTAAAAAAAAAAAAAAAATTTTTCAGCACAAATACGGCTACCGGAAGGTGTGATTTTTTTTTTTCTTCCTTGTGGATGCTTTTGCCATATAGTCTATAGGTTGTTCCAGGAAGAGTTTGGTATTCTCTTGAGACTGAGACAGCAACATCACACACACATCACACGCAGAATCTCTTTGCCATTCCTTCCGTTGCTGCTGTGTCTTAGATAAGCAAGAGAAAGGAGGCCTTAGTTTACATTTTCTTTACAGAGTGTGGCCAAGAACTGTAGAAGCAGCAGTGAATGGCGAATGTTTTAGAAATTGAATTTCTAAAAGAAATATGAGGCTATATAAATATAATATAATTATAGTAGTGAGAGAAGGCCAGAGGGAATCAGAAAAAGGAGAAAGGATAATATAGAGGAGATGAAATGGAAAAAGAGTAAGGATATTGAGACACCCTCCCCCAAGAAAGCTTGAAAGGAAGTTGGAGGATGTGGGGGGATAGAAGAGGAAGAGAGGGGCATTACAGCATGAAAAAAGTGCAACAAAGTAAAGATGATGAAAATTCAGTAAAACTGACTGATCCTTGCAGACATAGTTGGCTTCAAAAATAAAATACCCAAACCCCCACCGATCCTTTCCTTTAAACTGCTTACTATCTAAATAAAGAAGTTGTTGATTTCTCTTTAGCAGGCTATTTTAGCAGTGCATTTTGAAGATTTCTTCATGGAACATTAGGATATTTTACTACCTGACTGAAAGTGAATAAACAGAACTGGAGGATTTCTGCTTTGCACATTTCTGAAGCTTTATTATATCCTTATATAGGTAAAGAGAGAAGTTATACACAGCGTATGCCAAAATGACCACATGCTTCACACTTGCACTACCTCTTTTTATGAAGCTAAATTTGGAGTTTTCAAAACCTCCTGTTTAAAAATACATGCCAAAAGACTTCTGCTTATTTGCACATTTTGTTCCTGTCCTGTACAACTTAGATCTTCATTTACAATTCTTTTTGGAATGTTTTCCCTTTTGTCATAAATACAAAAGGAAGTTATTGACATATAATCCTCCACTATGTTTTATGCAGTAGCATCATAATTCTCAAATTTTGAGAATATATTTTTTTTTCTTCAAGTCTAGAGACAAATCTTACAAGAACGTTTAATTATGTATTCATGCATATACATGGACTTTTAAATATAATTGAATGAATAAAAATGAAGTTGCCACAAATTAGTTTATGCAGGCATTCTTCACTTAAAATAACAGATACTTTACAAGAAAAAAACATTCTCTGACAGATTAATTCTATTATATGATTTATATTTTTCTGTTAAGTTTCATAAAAAATTATTTGTTTTCTCAGAGGGAGAGCTTGTCCCTTGATTTTATCTTATTTTATTTTATTTTGTGTCCCTTGATTTTTAAATAAGAAGGCATGTTCAGGAATATATCAGTCCTTTTAAAATAATATATTTAGACATTCAATAGTAATTTTATAAAATTTATGAGCAAGCATATTTAAAATATTAATAGCTGTTCTTATACTCAGTAAAAATGTTAAAATTATAGGAGAGTTCTAGAAACTCTCAGAATATAATTAATCTACCCTAACTTGACTCATAATATAATTCATTAACCCATTAATCTACTTGCCAAAATGCCCATTTGCCTCTTTTTAACTACCTTGAACTATATTTAACTACAACATGTCTATACTTTATTGTATGTTCCTGGATAGGATAAATTTAAAGTATGTGAAGTTTAAGGCTAAAATGTTGCTGAAATTGCTGTTTGAACTATTTTTTAAATGTGTGATTTTTCTGCAATGAACTAATAGATAAAAGTGATCTGCCAATTAGTGAATTCTTAATGTGCTAGCTCATCTGTTTCCAATTTAGAGTTTATTTCAAAAGAGTGCTATTAATAAAAATTTTTAAAGTATATCAGATTGATGTCCCAGGTCTAGAACTTATTAGATTGAAAATGTTAGATGGGATTTGGAAGCAAGACATATTTTAAGGGTAGCTACAACTTCCCAGGAGACAATAGTTTGCCTGAAGAGTGGATAAGATGGAAGGATGGCATCTAATTGTTTATTCATTTGTTCAATAAACAACAACTTTTGGAGCACCGACTATTGGCCAGGCACCTACTAGGTTGTGAGGACTACAGTAGTAAACCAAACATGTATCCCCCATCTTTCAGAGCTTATAGATTACCAAAAACTGTCCATAGGTGTTATAATTTTGGGAGTTTGATTGTTCTCAGTAAAAATCCCTCCTTGTCCCTGCATGATTTCTGAGCAAACTGAGAAATGAAAGAGTATGGTGGATGAGAAACAAAATTCTCATCTTTATGCTGGTAGAGATGATCTGAAACTGTGTGGCTTGTCTCAAGGGGCAAGTGGACTTCCTGATCTTAAACCCTTTCTAATCCTAAGAGAAATTTGCTCACAGTGTTCTGGTATTGGGGGCAACTATAGGCTCCTCTATGGGGAGAAATACCTGGTCTCTGTGACATTAATAGCATTGAGAAGCGAAGCACATGCCCCCTGTGTGTAGAATCATTCTTTTCTCCTGAGAGAATGACACTGGGTTGCCTTTTTAAAATTCCCCAGGTCAGTCACTCCTTCTCTGGGGGAAGAGTGAGAGTGTCACACCAGTAGCTCCTCCCATGGGAGAGAAACTTCAAGAGTGGGGAAAGAAGCATCCCCCTCCTGAACAGTAAGAGCCTGCGTGGTAGGGTAGGGTTTATGAGAAAGGAAGTACGGAATGCTGTGGGAACATAAGCCCGTTTGGGGTGTCAGAGGAAGTGAGATTTAAGATGCAGGAGTAGGGGCTAGTATTGGGAAAGAGTTTCAGGGCAGGATGAGAGACATTTTTGATCCATCTATAGCATTCAGAACAAGTCAGCATGACTGGTCACAGCCTAGACTATGAGACAGAGTGGAGAGGTAGATGAGCTGTGAGCAAACCTCAGTGAGTGTTGTGAGCCAAATTCAGGTGAACGAAGGGCAGTTGGAAACATGGTGAGAGTTTTAAGCAGAGCAATAACATAATCAGATTTGTGGATTGGGAATATCATTCTGGCCGTAACTTGGAGGGAAGCAAAACTGGAGAGAAGGAGAGACCTGTTAGGAAAGGAGGCTTAAGGCTGAGAATGTGTAGATTAGCCTAATTTTGTACATTTTGCACTTGAAGGGCAAGATATTCAAGTAGAGATATTTAAAAGTTGAGTACATACACACAGATCTGTTATGAATGCCTTATATTTGGAATATTGACCAATAAATTCACGTTTAGGGGTGCTGCAAATTTATTTAGATCTCTCACCTTCTGATAGAAACTTTTTAATACTTGAATATTTTCCTTAGTTTTCTGGTACATCCAATTATTTGAATAAAAAGACTTAAAGTTTTTTGAAAGAACATATAAAAATTCACTGTTTAGCATGAGATGCTATTGATATCTTGTGAGTGTCCTGGTATATAGGAGAACAAAGGAAAAGCTTATTTCTGAGAAGACGTATTTTCGTGGAAACTGAACATGCTAAAAGTACATAGTCGTACCCAAAATGCATTGTACAACCAGTTTTTCTTACATGCTGCCAAAATACAACTATTAAAAGGCTGCACTATTTCAAAAGATAATAATTTGCTATCAACTTTGTTCTTAGGTGCAAATAAAGAGCCTGGAACTATATCTGATAAAACTGCTAAGTCTATATGAGAGAGTTCTTTGTGAAGATACTCTTGTACCACCTAGCCAAAGGTCCCTCACCATTAACTAACAATGCAGCCTGCTGACATTTTTCCTTTATTAGAAGTGCTATCATATTATTATTTTTACAGCTTTTATGTAATGTTATAATAGCTTTCAAAGAATTTTGCCTAATATTTTGAGAACTTTTGTTTACACTCTTGATACGAAACAGTGTGACCTGCTAGTGCTTACCGGATGAATTATATGCTTTGAATATCTCATTTCCTAAGCCACTGCGCTAATACATTTTTATTCACTTTCCCTTGTGTTATAATAATTATATTTAAGTCTCATGGCAATCTTCTTTAATCTATATGTGTTCCAAAGATTTATTTGCATTTCTTTCCAGAATAAATCAAAATAAATTTTGCTAGAAGTGGCATCATGTGAATTAGTTTCTTGAGCCTGCAGTTCCTAATCAGTGTGCTTTATCTGGAGGGAATGTTCACGTTTGGTGGTAAAATAACTGCAAACACTTTTAAAGATTTTATTTATTTGTTTGTCAGAGAGAGAGAGAGAGAGCACAAGCAGGTAGAGTGGCAGGCAGAGGAAGAGAAAGAAGCAGGCTCCCTGCTGAGCAAGGAGCCTGATGCAGGACTTGATCCCAGGACCCTGGGATCATGACCTGGGCTGAAGGCAGTAGCTTAACCGACTGAGCCATCCAGGCCTCCCAAAAGAACTGCAAACACTTTTAAACCCACCTTTAGTTACATACAGTTGCATAGAATAAAGGTGACTGCTTAATACTCAAAGATTTCACTATTTCTATTCTGATTTTGTGATTTTTACTGTTTCTAAGTGACTTTCTATACAGAATAATTGTTTTTAAGTAATTTCCTTGTAATTTGTAGATAAATTCATTGTTAAGTAAAACAGATGAACTTATGAAAATGAAACTTAAAACTCCCTTTTTGTGATAGGATCATAAATCCTTTGATTAAAAGCCATTTTTTTTTTTGGTAACACCGCATCCCCCAACATACAGTTTCACCAGTACAAGAGTCCTCATGCTCCCTCGCTCTGTTAGAAAGGAAACCCGTGACATTAGAAGGAAATACTTCTAGAGAAAAAAAGGCCAATTATGTTTCCTTCCCTCCAGTGAGGTTGTCTAGAAAGCTCAAGCTGGCTGTGGGGTGAGACCAAGAAAGGAGAAGCTCTCCTTCAAGAAAGGAGATGCAGTCTCATGACTTCTTCCTCCTTAGCACACCTTCTTCTTTGATGCTTTCCCTCTCTTTGATTCTGGAAGCGACATGAAAATGTGTGTGCCTTCCTGCCGCTGTCTTTATGTTTTTACTAGGGGAAGGCTGGAATTAACGCAGACTTTGAGCTCAGGAGGAGAGTTTCGTCTGAGGAAATTAGACCGATCAAGATAAAAGCTTGCAGCCTACTAAACTAGTCCTGTCATCAGTCCCTGAGTTCGTAAAATGGAACTAATAGTAACAAACTGTGTGTAGCTGTGTGAGCCTGTCATTCTGAGAGGAACTCTGGGGAGAGTCAAAAATCAACATGACCCATGCAGAGGAGGACCTAGGTTTTGTGGGTTGGGGGTGGGGATCGTCCTCTTTAAGAGAAAGGATACAAAATTACAAATAACAAAATGAGTAAAAAATTCTTGGAAAGTGCTTAGGCAAATAAGGAGCCCTGAGCTTAAGCTTCATTAATTCATAGTTAATGCACCACTAGCCTCATACACAAGCCTGCACCTGTTACATTAAATTATGAGTTTATAATAAAACCAAATATTTTTTTAAAAGTCTGAATGTCACATTCTTGAAGAAACCTTCTCCGCTTCTTTCCATTGTGATTTCACCCCATCACATAAACATGGCGTGGTGATGCTGCCCTCGCAAAATGCACTTAGATTCTAAGATACAGGCACACTGAGGGTCTTGCCCAGTGGTATGTCTCGTGCCTAGGACTGTGCTTGGAATGCTGTGGTGGTTTAAGCTAAGAGGGAGGGCTCCTGGGATCAAGGTACCTTGGAGCAACCCAACAGTTCTGGGTGCTGTACTTAACGTGCTAATAGAGGCCTTTAGTGCAATTACATGCAGAAACAGTTTTCATCAGTCATATGGACAGCAGCTGCCAAGTTCTGTTTTACTTGATGTGTTCTATATGGGAAAGATATCTTTCAATTCTACACCAAAATTCATAAAGAATAGGCTAAGGGTCCATCCCTCTGGTCGGAAGGAGTAATTATAACAGATCAGAAGGCAGAGTGAGATATAAAATGCCCCCTGAAGATACTTTACTTCTCTATGAATACCTTAAAATTGTATTTTTTAAGACAAAATCAAGGGGAGAATCATGGAATGCACAATTCAGAGAGAAAACTTTTTAATTTGATGAAGTTATACTTCATCTAACTGGGTGATTGATTTTAACCTAGAAGTCTGTTTACAGATTGAGCTGAGACATCTAACTGCACCTAAAAAACATCACAGGAAATACATTATTTCTGTTGAAAGGTGTCTTGAGATTAATATAGGAAGGGAGAAAAATAGTAGCTTTTCTTTTTTCTACAAAATAAAAAAAAGTCTATCATTTATGTTTAGTGTTCGTAAGACTTAAGTTTGGGGCTTTGTTGGGGAGGGTCTTTATATGTCCATGCGATTTATTTTCAATACTCGGAAGAATGTAGGATCAATTCTGCAAGTACTGTGCTTTATACTCCCAAAGGAGGAATATCCTCAAACAAGAAATTTAGGGGTTGATAGAAGAAGCTGTATGAAAGATGACAAAATGGGGTGTGTAATTTGCAGTGCTCAGTGCAAAGTGAGAATGTGAAACCCTTGTTCTAAAAAATAAAGGATTTCAGGACAACAACAGCAGAGCCCCAAAGCAGAGATGGGGGTCTTCCAGTTTTGAGGTGCTGTGCAGCTGCCTGTGTCGTATCTCCATGAAGCTGACCCTGCAAGACGCCTTTGCAGGACTTAGGAAAGCTGCTGCTAAAGACCTTACTCACTATGTTGCCTGGTGAATTATACAAAAAGATTTGTGTGATAAATTCCTCTTTGATCACAGCACTAGAATGGTGTTCATTCTAAATGACTTAATAGGTTTTTTTGGTGTTTTTTTTTTAGCTACCCCAGTTATGTGCTGTGCTCAAATGGGGTTCTACAGTCTGGGTTTTCTTATGTCATTTCTTCTTTATTGTTTGACTTGAGTTTTGTAAGCAGTGTTAATGGGTTTTGGTCTTTTGTGTTTTAAGCCATCTCAAATTTTCTCTTGGAAGTAGGTAAAGATCTTGCATAAATAAGCAAAACTCTTAAAAGTGGTTTTAAAAGTTGGTTTAAAAGGCCTGTCATCATCAGCATTTTTACTGGGTGCAGTAATAGCTCCATTAATGAAATCAATGCATTCCCACAACATAATTATTTGTTAGAGACTTCATAGCCTCAGGCAGAAATAATCTGGGAAGCAGAAGGATGCGTTCCAGATAAGCAAGAGTACATTACAGAAATTTTAAATGGCTGAAAATATCTTAGTCGTGAGCAAAAGCTTCAGCAGTTAAGGTTAAAGGAGATGAGGGCTGGGGCTTGGTTTATACTTGGGAAAGGAAAATCCGCTGGGGACAAGAGTAGAGGGAAGGGACCTGCTGGCAGACAGTCCTTTGCTGGGGTGATGTAGGCTTACTTTACGTGTAACATATGCTCTTCTATTCCCTAAAGTTTCCAACAGCCTCAGCCATTGTCCCAGAAGAGCAAGGAGCCATTGTGACTTATGGAGATGTACTCTGTGCCTCTCTCCCCAAGTCATCCCACAAGAATTAAAGTAGATTGTCCTTCAAGTGGGACTACCGTGTTCAGTGGTGCAGGTTTTTCACTGCACAGATTCATTGGGTAATTCATTGGCATCTGAATTTCTCCATACTTTATGATAATCAAGCTATATCCCCTCACGTGGGACTGTGCCCTCCTCCTGAAGAAGGAACATCATATAAGCTAGTGTTGAGGACAGCCTATGAACCTGCTACGTAGTCTTAGTAGATTGCCTAGATTTTCAGGTGACCTTTAAAATGAGAAAATGCCTTCCCTTCTTAGGAATAAAAATTATTTCTGACTAAAGACCTTTAAAAATCAAAATATTTTGAGTTAATTTCAGTGAATGGGTAATAGTTAAAGTGGAATGGTAAGAGTAGTGATTCTTAATTTTTAGATGGGTGCATGATGGATGAGGACCCAGAGCATCTGCATATGAATTAAAAGGTAGAGAATGGGAGAAATGGATGGGGAAGGAACTACAGTGTTTTTCGCTACACTGGCTTTGGTGTAAATACCCTCTTCCAAGGGTGTTTGTTAATTAACTATTACTTCTATGTGTTAATTGAAGTACTATTTGATTTGAATGTAATAGTCTCTGAGTTTTTCTTATCCTTTAGGGATCAAAGAAATATTTGTATTCCCTTCTTAAAACTAACAGAAACATGTAAGATCATATATGGAAAGATGCACATTGATAAGTTAGATAACATTTTTCTAATAGCAAAATGAGAGCAAGTTAATTTCCATTAAAGATGCAATAATGAACATGTTTGTGATTTGTGCTGCTTATTGTAATTATGAACTATGATATTTAAGCATATATAAAATAAGACTTAGACTGCACTTTCACATTTAAAACACTAGTTACCTTCTAAGCAGAATCTTAGCTGTGCATGGCTGTCCTGGCTGGGGTATTCTTTTTCCTTATTATTATCGGGCTTGATTGTCTTCCACCAAAATATGTTGAGTACCTGCTATTTGCCAAGCACGCTGCTAGAGGTTATAAAACCAAGAGCTCCCAGGGTTGCAGTATAGGTAGTGCACAGTATGATTGTAACTTCTCTTCAGTCTTTCTCCCCCTTATTACTGTAGTCCCTAGTGGTTCCTGAGATCACCTTTCCACCATTGTTACAAGCTTCCACATGTTAGGAAAATTATAGTCTTCTTTCTATTCCTATCTTTTCTGTAAAATATTTACCTATTTTTCTAGTTGGAACTAATCACTTCCTCCCTAGTGTTTTCCAGATTGCTCCATATTTTACTTTTCTATCATAGTCATTTCTGTTCATGTTTTTTTCCCCACTAGATTTCAAGTTCCCTGATGGCATGGATTCTCAGGAATCCTTGACTCTGTCTTCCTCATGACATTAGCAAAATGTCTTTCCAATTGTTGGTACTCAAAAAAAGTACGTTGTGTTAAATCAGGTTGGATTAAAATAATGGTTTAACCATTCAGGGACACAGATTGTGGACCTGTTGTGTCATAAAGTCAAGTTGAGTTATGTTAGCATCCTTAATTTATATTTGTTGCGCAGTGGAAAATTTAATACTCAGTGTCCTGTCCCTGAACAGATCAACTATTGTCATCATTTTCTGTTGCTGTTTCTAGTCTGGTATGTTTGCATACACAATTTCTGTCAACCTGGGATCACAGACCCATAATATAGATTCAGTTTTGAGTTCTTTACTCTTCTTTCAGATATGTAGGAGGCTCTTAATTAAACTAAAGAAACAATAAATTTTGTCAATAGTTTAGAACTCTTGAAAGATTATTACCCAAAGCAGCCTTTTTTTTTTTTTCTCATTTTATTTATTTTTTCAGCGTAACAGTATTCATTCTTTTTGCACAACACCCAGTGCTCCATGCAAAACGTGCCCTCCCCATTACCCACCACCTGTTCCCCCAACCTCCCACCCCTGACCCTTCAAAACCCTCAGGTTGCCCCAACCTCCCACCCCTGACCCTTCAAAACCCTCAGGTTGTTTTTCAGAGTCCATAGTCTCTTATGGTTCGCTTCCCCTCCCCAATGTCCAAAGCAGCCTTTTAATTTTGAGAGAAGCGTGTCTAGAGGCTTCTTATCAAGCTTCAGAAAGTACATCTTTCAAATGGCAGTGTCGTAAATGATGCCCGCATCTATATATCAGGGGATCACTCCAGACAGAGCTTTTTTTCCAGAGCAACAGCAGTGTCTTAATAATTTTCAATGAAATTCTAATTATTTTAATGGGATTATTTTGCTTCTTGGCACATCAAGCAATTTATTTTACACCTGTCCTCATTATTTTTCATTTTAAAAGACTTAAATAGAGGAGACATGATAGAACAGGAGTCCCATTTCATCTCTTGGACCATTAATTATGCCATGGCAGTTTCAGTACTGATGAGACCCCCAAGACAAATGAATCTTGTTGGGTCATACTTGGTTTAACGGATTTCATTCTTTATACTTCAAACAAGTTTTCTTAGAAAACCATTAATCACTAAACTATGGATTAAATGGTGACAATAATGGAAATATAACCAACAACAAATTGTTCATGGTTGGCTTCTCCAAGGATTTGACAGCTAATTCATAAAACAAGTTATTTTTACATAGTAAGATTTTGTGACTAAAGCGAAATTGCTTAGGCAAAATGCTCAGCATTATTCTGTCTGGGGGGGAATGATGTATGCGCAGACCTTCATCCTTCTCCCTTGACCCTTTCCCTGCCACTTCTTGCAAGATTTCAGTTGGTCCTGACTCATTGCCAGCATGTGCCCTTGAAACGGTTGCTAAGTTTGCTAGTATAAAAGGCTATGGAATCTGTTTCATCTTGTCAACTCAGGGTGCACATTGGAGAGCTTTCATGCCATATTGTAGGAAACCTGGCAAAGAGATAAAACAAAATTCCAAAGATTCTGTTGTGGGACAGTGATGGTACCTTTTCAGTTCAGGACAGGTTCACATTGGGGAGCAGCTGGAGATGAGGAGAGGGAATTTTGTGACCAGGTGGTAGAGGGCCTTGAAAGCCAGAATGTGGGGTTTGTGTTTTGCCCATAGATTTGTGTGACATCTCAGGACCACCTGTTTGGGATATCCCTGGAGCTTATAAAAAAAATGCCGCTTTGGGATCCTTCTTCAGACCTTGTGTTCTCATTACTGGGGGGGGGGGGGGGGGGGGGGTGTAAGGCCCTGAAATTTGCCTTTTAAACAAATATCCCAGATGATTCTTATCCCACTTTTAGATTGAAAATCAATGCTGCAGGTAAAGAATTTGGTAAAGCGTCATATTTGTATATATTTTAAGATATTTTGTCCAAATGGTAACATTTTTATGTGGTATAAAAAAGAAAAGAAAAATACATGTTTTTTGCTCTTTCACAAGCTGACACTGGAAATATACCTCCCAAAGGCCCAGCGTGTGCCATAAGCAGTGGTTTGCTGGGAAAAATTGAACAACTAGCTCTCCTAAGAGAGAGCTATGGCAGGGAAGATAATACAGTCTTATTTAACAGATGAGAAAGCAGAGCCAATAAATTTTAAAAAAACACCCAAGGACACATGGCTGGCTATTAACAGGTAAAGCCTGACTTAGAAGTTTCTGGACTCTGGTCAAGTCATTTTCCTTCACTTGACACTAATACCTGAAGCTGTAGAATATGTCCAAGGAGAGCTATATGTACAGTGCTGAGAAAATAACACTCTAGATGAAGCAAAACGATAAGTTTGAGGTATTAGTTGAAGTGCTCCTGCAACTCCATGTTTTCTTGGAGTTATACTCTTTCTTTTCTTGGTGTTATACTCTTTGACCTGTCCACACGTCTAGATGGTTAAGGCATTCATTCCACCCTCATTGGCAATTGTTTTCTTGCCACATGGAGCGATTGAGAGTTTTTGAGAGTTCCCAGGGAGACAATTCAGAGGATGGAAGAAAAACTAATGATGAGCTGAAGTCACCCGGATGACCTCTATATGGATGCCGGTAGCTCTCAAAGTACGGTCCCTGAGACGAACCACGTCAGCACCACCTGGGAACTGGTTAGAAATGCAAATTTTGGGGCATCCCACCCCAGACTTACCGAGTCTGAAACTGTGGGGGCCATTGCCAGCGATCTGTAATCAACAGGCTCGCCAAGTGATTCTCTTGCTTGCTGAAATTTGAGAGGAAGGTTAAGTCTTATCCCCCAAACCCAGAAACCCCAGAGGCTTCAGAAGATCTTAAAGAAAAGAAGACCTGACTGTCTCATTCCAAGTTGACAGACTTTAAATCAGAAATAATTGAGTAATCACTAATTTGACTGCATTTACTTTAAGTGACTCAATTACGTTGTTTGCTATTAACTGGAATTAGGGGCTTAAAGGAGACATTAAGTTTAGTTTAAAAGAAATTAAGATAGTTTACATTGCATACATACCTAGGTTTGTGGCTTATAAAATCGAGTTTTCTGTGTGCACTTTGGATGCGCCTGGAATTTTGTCCTGGAATGAACCAAACAGATGAGGTGAACACACAGACTTGGAACCTCATGTGGTATCAGATGGCAGTTCATACACTTGACTGAATTAAGACTCACTATGTACAGCTGTGGGCTGGGAGGGTAAAGCATTTGACATAGTAAGCTGTGCCTGAATACGGTCCATGTGACTGGTCCTAGGCCTTTGCCCTGTAACCCTGGCCCTCTATTCCATGGCTCTGACTCTCCTAACTTGGTTGGTTGTGCTTTGTGCTTCTTCTTCAGCTTCATGTACCTCACCGTGTTCTTAACCAGGATGCCCACCTTATCCCAGGTTGCCTGAGATTTGCAACCCCTACTTTTATATATATATATATATATATATATATTTTATTTATTTGACAGAGAGAAATCACAACTAGGCAGAGAGGCAGGAAGAGAGAGAGGAGGAAGCAGGCTCCCCGCGGAGCAGAGAGCCTGATGTGGGGCTCGATCCCAGGACCCTGGGATCATGACCTGAGCCGAAGGCAGAGGCCTAACCCACTGAGCCACCCAGGCGCCCCTCCCCCCCTTTTTTTTAAGTAGACTGCATGTCCAACGTGGAACCCAGTGTGGGGCTTGAACTCATGACCCTGAGACCAAGAGCTGAGGCGAGATCAAGAGTCGGGCACTTAATTAACTGAACCACCCAGGCGCCCTGAGATTCCCTGGTTTTAAAGTTGAAAGCCCCTTGTCCTGGGAAACTCTTAGCCCTGGACAAACTAGAATAGTTGATCATCGTAATAGTAATTTACTTAAGACCAGAACTAGGTATTTCCTTTGCTTATTCTGCTGGTACATGTTGATCTCACATCTCTGATAGGCTGGTAATCCCAGGTTATGCTGCTTTTGGGAAACTCCAGGGAAACTTTACTATGAGTTTCTGTGAAACATTTATGTCTTGTACACATAAGTAATATTTGTAGAAGTCACGATCTGCAGTTATTTTTAGCACGATGTTAAGTATTTTTACTGATTTGGAGATATCTAGTCACATATTACTGACATAGCCTAAATGCACTTTATGAAAGCTTGGAAACATCTTGCTGTTGAGTGACTTCAATTAAGGAAAATCACTCCGATTGAGACTCTAAAGCTTGCCATGGCACTGGGGAATTGATTATTTGTGTGATACCTGAAAGTGGGATTTCCAAAGAAAGTTAATCCTGCACTTAGGAATAGAATATGAGGGTTTTGAGATGAAGAGGAAGGAAACATATCTATTAGCCTAGAAGTGAGATGATAAAGTCAGACTGGCAGTCGATGGTCAGAAAAAAGAAAATAATGCATGGATGATACTTGCAAGAAAGAATGAAGTCCTCACCTGGGTGACTGAGAGACTGATGATGCCACTGATGAAAGAACAGGCAAGTCTAATTGTAGACAGTTGATGTGAACTCGGTTTTAGAACTGGCAAGTGTCAGGAACTCAGGTGATTCCAGGCAGTTTGAGAGTTGTGGCTTACGAGAAAGGAGTGGGCAGCATATGCCCATTATTGTTCTCTTATCGGAGGTGATGGTTGAAACCTGGGAGGTGGCACAGTATCCCTGAATCAGTGTGGCAGAAAAGCAACAGGAGCAGACAGCTGAGTTGAGTAATGCCAATGGCCACAAATTCTTTTGATTATTCCTCGATACATTTTGATGCTTTGTAACTAACATTTATTCAGAATTTTGTTGTGGTTTCTTCCATGTTATTTTAGCAACAGAAATTTTGGTGAGCCAGTTAGAACAGTGAACTTGACTGCACATGCTAATGAAGGTCTTCTTAATTAACTTTTTAATATAAAGACATCATCAAGTTCTTAAGAGCTGTTTACTGCTACCATGATAAGGAAATTAGGTTGTGAGAATACCAATAATACCCTAATCCCTCAATTTCTCTAGCATTTGTAGTGTGCAAAGCATTTTATCATTTATTATTTCATTTTTTCCCCGACTAAAACTCTTCAAAGTAGGTGGTTTCATCCCCAACTTATGGATAAGTAAACTGAGGGAGGAGGCTTAGAGTGTTGGCATTGCCTGCAAAAATATTTGGTCAAATAAATTGTATCCAAGTCATGGCTTTTGCCTCTTTGACCAGTGTGTTTTCCAGAGCTCCATAAATACCATAACTCTGGTCTTGTGAGGGGTTCTTCTGGTACTTCCCCACACTCTGTAGACTTCAGAAGCTTGCCGAGATGTGCCTTCATTAATCCCAGAAAGACAGCCCCTCTAAATATCGAGGTTTTGGGTGGATAAATACATCCGACCCTGCTAGAGGAGTTGGGTGCCACGATTTTCAGATTCGGTCATCTTCACCCAGGAACCCAAGAATAAAATCAGGCTGATGGAGGGTAGAAGGTGGCTGAGCCAATTAAAGAAAAACCCTAGGAAGCCGAGATTAAGTGGCAGGAAGACGCAGATGAGTGAGCTGATGAAATTGCACCCCTAGCTGAAAAGCAGCACACTTTCAGTAAAACCAGACACTGTTCCGCTAACTTCTAGCAGTGGGAGTTACATAATCTAATAATTAATTGTCTGTAGCTTCTAGGCCTATTAGGGAGGTGTGGAACAGACTCCAGAGGCAAATCACTGGCTTGTGTGGTGGTCAGGAACATTGCCTTAGGCACTCATCTTCATAATGGTAATGCTTACAAGTTGTTTTTCCCGTAATTTCTAACCCTGGTATGATCCTTCTCCTGCTAATGGGTATTTTAAGTGTATCTTAAAGATTTTTCCGTGGCCTTTCACTTACAGTTGGAAATTGCCTACTTTATCAAAAAGACTTCCAAGTGTCAAATTTGGTACTTGGTGTCACCGTCCCCCTACCCGCCCCCCCCCGTGAAAGACAGTGCCCAAAATAAAAGGTAATGGAATATCCCCAGCACATGGGAGGAAAATGAAATTTATTGCAAGCAGAAGGATAACATCCTTTTCAAATTGTTTAAACTGCCATGAGAACTAGAAGGAACCCCATTTTATCTGGGTTACTTTGAACAGACCGTACTGTCACAAAGGAGGAATATGAATTCTGACTTGGAAAGGAAGAGCCCCTGGAACCACGCCGCATGAAGGGAGGTTAGAGAGAGGCTGCGAGCCTGTGAAGGCTTTCAGTCACCAGGGGCCATACGTTTCATTTTGATGTACATAAAAGCTGACCAAGGACTTTGTGAAAACTTTGAGCTGCCTTCCTGGCCACCTTGGTTTCTTCCCTTCACCCATAGATCAGCATCATTGACAACCCTGCTCTTTTCAAGTGGTAAAAGAAGTTAAAAATAAAGTTCTATTTTAGATGTACCTTTGATTTTCTTCAAAAACATTTCAGATGATAGGAAAGAGAAATACAGTGATAAATTTTTGTAGAGACCTGGCAGAGTCTTCCTATAGTTTAATCAAAAATGGGCTCAGCTTCAAATATATTAAGTTGCCACAGGAGAACGGGAGTGCCTTTTGGGAACAGTTAATAGTTCCCAGAATTTTAATCTCCTTTTATCATAATACAGGATGAAAGTTCCAAGGTAAATAAAGATGAACAACTTTTAAAGGGATATTGCATGAAATGTAAGAGGTAACATTTTTAAAAGGAGTACTCTTTGTGTAGTTTGCCTTTCCTATGATATGTGCTGTATACTTTCTCTGGATAATTTGAACTTCTTCCAAGGCAGCAAATTCCAGTGTTTCTAAAGTCCATGTTCTGGTCTCATCTCCTTAATAATGCCACAAGAGGTCTTTTAACTTGGAACTTTATAAAGGTAAAAATGAAAATACTATTTGGGATCTAAATGGGCATTTTGGAGTAGATTATTTTTAAAATGTTTACCTATTTCTTGGATTTGTAACTGCAAATACTGCACAATCAAAACTACCACGGTATTCCTCACCATTCTTCCTACTCGGGTACTGATGGAAGCCTTGGCTAGGTTAGACTCTTTGATTTCAGTTGTGTTTGGGTATTTTGTTGTTCGGGGTTTGCATTGTGAGATGATTTTCTATTCTATGCTGCGTGTTCTGCTATTGAAAAAGGCCCTTCTTTGTATTGAAACTTATTAAAAGATTGCAGTCATTTGTAATTTGTAATGTACTGGTTAGTCAAGTATCTGTTTTTACTATGAAAATATGAAGAATATTTTATCCCATTCTCTGAGCAGCTGGTGGGAGAATTTCTCTGAGAAAAAAATATAACCTGGACTCTTGCATTAGTCTCCTAACTTAACTTTCTGTTTCAACCTTTGCCCCATTCGGTTAATTTCTCACACAATAGCCAGAGTGATCCTACTAAAAGTCTTTTCATGTTATCCCTCTGCTCTAACTATCCAGCGGTTTTTATTTTTTCAAAACAAAATCTAGACTCTCTCCTTCTTTCTACAGTGGTATACGTGATACACATCATGCCTCCACCTTTCTGATTTCATCTTCGAAACCCTTGTTCATTTTACTGTACCCTAGCCTCCTTGTTGGTGTTTGCACCCCGCAAACACACATCTTCTCCACGGCCTTTGCATTCTTCTCCCCTCTTCATCTAGATATTTGCAATACTTGCTGCTCCTCTTTTCCATCAGGTCTTGGCTTGTATGTCACCTTATCTTGGAGACCTTCCCTGACCATCTGAAATTCAATAACACACTACCGTAGGAGGATATAGGGTCCAGATCATGAAAACTCTACTCCAGGAATTAGGAGATATACTTAGGAGACTTAGGACATTAAAAGAGAGAGAGAGAGAGAAAGAGACTGACTGACTAAGGGCTTCCAAGGAAAGGCCTGGAATGAAGGAGGCAATCCCATCTGGTCTTAAGGGCCTGGGAGTTCCTTAGCTGGGGCTAAAATGTGGGCAAGTTCAAAATACAAATATTTTCTGCTCAAGCTATACTGTTTATCAACTATGTTTCTTTAGTCATTTAGTGTGTTAATTGGTACTCTACAAAACTAAGTATATTCTGAAAATTCAGAGAGAGCACATCACTTCTCAAATGAAAATGTGATCTAATATTCTCTCTGGGGAATTCCTTCTGGGGAATGTCTTGTTATTGTCATAGATGGGTTTATAGTCTTCCCTGGTGTTAAACAGAGAGAAGGTATCTTTTCCTTCTAGGTAACTTCTCCTTCCATTACTTAAAGCTATTTTTTTTTCTGTATTGTTTGTGTACTCCCTGACTTTTAGTTGTTTCAGGTGTCATTTACAGCTGTCTCTAGGAAATGAACTGTGGCCTTCTCACAGGCTGCTGCTTTGTGGTCTCCACGATAGGTAGGCCTCAGTGTCATAGTAAGACAAAAGAATAAAGAGAAACTGCTTTCTATTTTATTAATGATTTCAAATGCAGTGTTATCTTTCAATTAAAAGCCCAAGTCAACACCATTTTTTAAATTTTTATTTATTTATTTTTATTTATTTATTTTTTATTTTTTTTTTATTATTTGCTAATTTTTGGTTGCCTGGCTCACCCATGTTTACATGCCAACCCTTCATGTTCCCTGACATTGAATTGCCTTAGTACTGTCATGGTTACACATCTAACTGGATGCTGTTGCTCATTGTACAGACCACACCTAACAGAAGAATGGAACTTACTTCTTAAAATCCAATAGCTTTCCAGTCTATGCCATGAAGGGTGCTAGATTATGGAAGAAGGTAAGGCAGAGTATGAATCTGTCAAGAGATTGGGATGCTTCTATTATATAATGTCAGTTGAATTCTGGGATTTTAGCAAATTTTTAGGCATGGATTGAGTTTTAGGTTATGGCCATTGAAGAGTTGGCTTCCAAAGATGAGAATGCTCTCCCCATCTCAATTCCTTCTAAATCTTGTTTTTCCTCCAGGCCATGATAAGGGAGCCATTGGGGTATCTGCTTGTCATTCCTCAGTATACAGTGTTCTGTCACATTCTCTGACTTAGAATTTCCTGATTCCTGTTCTCCCCCAGTAGGCTGTTGTTCCTTGAGAAGGTTTCTGAATATATAGCCCAGTTTCTGGTGTATGTACTTATTTGATACAGCTTCAGGAATTGAAATTGTAGTTTACAGCTACTATTTTCTTATTAAGCCTTATAAACTTCTTGCATGGAAGAATTTTATCAGATATTATAAGCCCTAAGGTCCTGGAAGAAGCAGGAGTCTAATTGACTTGAGAAAAAAAAAAAAATGACAAGATAGGAAACTTAGGGATATTTAAACCCCTGAAATGATTTAATCTGATAAGGTATCACCATCACTCTATAGTTCCTCAATTTTTCTGGTGTTCTTCCTTTTCTCCTTTATAGAGGAATTTATGGTAGATAGTTGTATAATTCTCTCTTAAGGATTAAGGCCAGTATTATTTTCTTTTTATTTTGTTTTTTAGAGTAACATCGAGTATAATTGTACTTAATGTGTATATACTTCATAGCTTTGTGTGTGTTTTTTTTTTTTTTAATTTTGTTTTGTTTTGTTTTTGCCTTCTATTTTTCCCATATATCCTCATTTTGGGCACTTACCTTATATTTCTCTTAAATGATTCTGTTGGCTCCCACATCTGTGCAGTTCATTTTCTATGAACGTCTTGGTATTATGTACCCTTAGAATGGAAAAGTCTCATTAGAAAAGATAAATTTATCTGTATCACATTTATTGTTAAAGAAGGTCTTAATGCTTTATGTTAAGTGAGTAAAGGAGCACGGAACAATACATCCTGGGTGATTCAGTTTTGGGAAAGCAAATATCATTTTAGCTATTTGCGTATGAAAAGATGTGGAAGGTTATACACTGAAATACTGATTGAGATATCTTAGTTAATTTTCAGATTGATCGGAATTATGGTGATCATAGTTTTTTTTTGTTTTTTTCACTGTTTGATTCATTTATTCTTTTTTTTTTTTTTAGATTTTATTTATTTATTTGACAGAGATCACAAGTAGGCAGAAAGGCAGGCAGAGAGAGAGAGAGAGAGGGAGAGGGAGGGAAGCAGGCTCCCTCCTGAGCAGAGAACCTGATGCGGGGCTCTATCCCAGGACCCTGGGATCATGACCTGAGCCAAAGGCAGAGGCTTAACCCACTGAGCCACCCAGGTGCCCCTCATTCATTCATTCTTTTTTGTGTGTTTTTACTTTCTAATTTTCTGTGTTATCAGTGTGAAAACAAACACCAGGTGGGAAAACATACATTAAAAAGTTCTATGTACATAAAGAAATGTGGACTCTTTGATGATCTGGTTTTACTGATGGTGGTATAAAATTTTTCTTAACTTTCTTTTCTCTAGTTGTGAGGACTAAAGTTCAGTGCCTATTTTTTTTTCCATTTTATTTTATTTTATTTTATTTCTTTTCAGTGTTCCAAAATTCATTGTTTATGCACCACACCAGTGCTCCATGCAATACGTGCCCTCCTTAATACCCACCACCTGGCTCACCTAACCCCCACTCCCTTCCCCTCCAAAACCCTCAGTTTGTTTCTCAGAGTCCATAGTCTCTCATGATTTATCTCCCCCTCTGGTTTCCCGCATCTCACTTCTCTTCTCCATCTCCCAATGTCCTCCTATTTTTTTTAAGCTTGGAAGTGCATGGATTATGTCATCATCTTCATAGAGTTAGAATGACTCCTTTTTTTGTCGAAGTCATCGGGGCAAGAATCCATTTTTTGTATATCCCTTGTAACTTTTCCTGGGCAACACAAAAAGGTCCAATTAAACAGTCATGACTTCTAGCCTCTGGGCGAATCTCAGTAGAATGGCAGCACTTCTTCCATACTCCCCAAGGTGGAGATGATTTCCTTTGCTGACTGAAGAGTCCCCCCATGGAAGTGTCCCATTGAGTCAGTCCTAAAGCATAGGACAACAGCCAGAAAGGTAAGACTGGAGGAGAAAACATGGACCTAGGCTAAAGATCAAATCCTCACTGTGACCTCCACCTTTATTTTGCTTACTGGAATGAAATATGGAGCTATTTTAAATTGCTGTATAACACAGTGGTATCAATAAATGCAGCCTAGTTAAAAAATATATTTTATTTTTCCATTTGTGATTACATTAAGCTTCTGTGAAAATGGAACACACCAGTTTCACAGCAGGAGAGGATAGCTATAGCAAGATTCGAGAGGCAAGATGTTCAGGATTAGAAGGATCTGTATGGCTGCAAGTGAGGTAATGATAATGATTATGTGATAATAGTACTGTTGTGCTGTTTTATGAGGCAGTAATCCAGCTCCCGGAGCAGATAAACTATGGGGTGAAGGCTGAGTTTATCCCATGGAGGGGAATAGATTGTTGCTGAATAACCCAGCATGACAGTAAGGCTTTTTATTCTTTGAGGCAAGAGCTTAAAAGTAAGTTTTTAAAATAAAATAAGTAACTTCCTAAATATGAGCAAGTGAAGAGCTATACAAGGGTAAAAAAATTTAAAAAAAAATTTTTTGAAGCAAATTATGAAGGGGGGGGTTGCTGGAGCAGTAGGGATAGAATTGTTTGTATGTGACAGAAACTGCAGTGCTAGTAATACGACAAAAAATTTCCAGAACACAAAACAAAAACAAACCCCCAAACTATACATACTGGCAACTGAAATGAAGTGCTGTTTCCCTTAGAAAAGTATTAAAAGTACCGCAAAATGCAAACAGATTTCCATTCATCTTATTTTAAGTCACTCTTCATTCATTTCTTGACAAGTTACTTTCTACATTAGTTACAGCAGCAGTTACAGACAAATGGTATAATATCCTCTCCTTCTCCCTGCTTAGTCAGATGTTGAAAGACTTCTGTCTTCAGATTTTCTTTCGTAATCAAGACTGACCAGAAAACGAATATCACTTAGTTTTGGAGATTCTCCTTTCTTCCTACATGTGTTTGAGAGTCTGGAGGCTTACTTGCTTCTAGCAAATGGAGATGGGATGAGACTCAATCCTCAGTCCATGTTGGTCACTTCTCCCGGGCTCCTCACTTAGGTATGTGGTGTTAGTTTGGTTTGGGTGGCTCCGCTGGTCGCTGGTTTCACTCAGGGACAGCTGGGGAAATTTTGCTTCAGCTTCCAAAGCTTTAGTGCTTAGTATTAATTCTTTTTCCCTCATGGCTGCCAGCAGGCATCCCCTTGAGGTACTGTCTCTTTAGAAGCTGCACTGTCAAATGCGCTCATATATCTTATACCCTACAAAATTGAAATCCCTATCTCTTCAAAGTGTCTGGAAACCACCCCCCCAACACACACACAGACCCCACCCCAAGGGATGGGGCCACTTCTAACTGCAAGACCTCAGCTGCTCCTCCATTTTCAAACAAAAACTAGCTCAAAAGCCCCATGGGGTTTGGCCTTACCATGCAGAGGCCCCATTAGGATTTGTCTTTGGGGCAGTCACCCAGCTGAAACTTCTTTTCAGACCCATCACTCGAAAAGGCCGACTTTAAGAATACTGGGGTAGATTTTAAGGTTAACTTCTAAGCGTTGCACGGATGAAAAAAATCTTTTATTCCTCCTTGGTGACACTAAATTTGTGAAGAAGAAGGCTAGCTTAAATTCTCAGGGGGTTATTCTGCCACAGTGAATTCGCCATAAAATCCCCACTATACTTAAGAAGAGGGAGTATCGTGCCTGTTTGTTCACCGTTGAATTCCTAACATCTAGAAAATTGCCTCACTTAGAGTAGGCCTAATATATATATTTTAAGTAAATCAGGATAAATTGTTATAGTTGTTTTAAAACAATAGGTATAAAAATTATAAATAGTTTTTTAAAATAATGGTTTTGGGCTTTTTTCCCTTTTTTTAAAAAAAAAACATGTGTATTTTCTTCCAGTTTTCAGTTAAACAGTTTCCAGAAATTAATTAATGACCACAACTTGTTCAGTCCTTGTCCATCTCCAGGAACACTGAAGAGCATTTATTCATAGGAGATTTATAGACTGCTCATGTGCACCCGGCACTTACCTGGGCACTTGGAATCTGTCCCTAAACATAATAGGCAAAGACCCCTGCCTCTTGGAGCTCTCATGCTAGCAAAGGAGATAATAAAAATGTTTATATTGAATAAGTATGTGATCTACTATGTTAGAAAATAAGTATTGTGGGAAAAAAATTAAAAAGTTGAATAGGGTAAGGGATATACAGAGTAAGGAGCATTTGCAGCATTAAATAGAGTGATCAGGGTTGGCCTGATTGGGAATTTGATCTTAAAAAAGACATGGATCAAAGGGAGTTACGCAAGTGGATATTTGGGACAGTAGCACTCTGGGCAGAGGCAGCAACTACTACACAGGTTGGAACTGTACTTGGCATTTTTTTAAAATGGTACAATCCATATAAAATTTATCATTTTAACCATTTTAAACTGTATAATTCAGTGGCACTTAGTATATTCACATTGTTGTGTAACACTTACCACTATCTAGTTCTAAAACATTCTCATCACCCTGAAAGGGGACTGTATACCCATAAAACAGTCATCCCACCAATTTTCTCCCCCCCCAGACCCTGACAACCACTAATCTGCTTTCTATTTCTATAGATGCGCATGGCATTTTGTGGGTAGTGGGTTGGAGCATAGTAATGGAGCAACCCATTGTGGGTTGGAGCATAGTAAGTCACACAGGTTGGTAGGGGAGAAAGTGATGTGAGGGAGAACTGAGTCCCTTTTAAGCCATTGTAAGGACTATGACTTTTACCCGGAATGAAGTGGAGGACCATTCCAGAGTTTTAGCTGAAGAATGAAATGCTCTATGGGAGAGTAGATTGGAGGAATGTGTGACATGGCTGGAAGGAAGAAGATTGATTTAGTTATGGAGTGAGTAAGTTACAGGGATATAAGGAATAGCCTGGGGAATACAGTCAGTGGTATTGTAATAGCGCTATATGGCGACAGATGGTAACCACACTTGTGCTGAGCATAGCATAGTATATAGAGAACTTGAATCACTGTATTGTACACCTGAAATGAATGTAAGTAACATTGTGTGTCAACTATTCTCAAAACATTGCAAAAAAAAAAAAAAGAGGGAAGAAGATGATGGCTCAGATAAGGTTGGCAGTAGTGGAAGTGTTTAGGAGGGATTAGATTCTAGAAATATTTTGAAGCCAGGGCCAACAGGACTTGCAGATGAACTGGACTTGGGGTATGATAGAAAAGTGAAGTCAAGGATTGATCCAGTGATCATGTCTTACGTGACTAAAAGGATGGAAGTGCCATCAACTGAGATGGGGAAGCCGGAACAGGTTTTGGAGGAACACCAGGAACACAGTTTGGGCAGATTAGTTTGAGATATCTGTTCATCCAAACAAAAATGTCTAGTAGTTAAATGTGTGTGTCTGGGGTTCTGAAAAGCAGCCTGGAGTGGAGATAAAAATTTAGGGGTCATTAGCATAGAGAGGGTATTTAATGGCATTTAGTGGGAGCAGTCATTGAGGGATTAAAAGTGAACAGGTAATGAGAAAAGGCCAAGTCCTGAGCACTGGGACATACCCTCTTTCAGTGGTGAGGGGTACAGAACAAACCAGAAAAGGAGGAACCAAAGCAGGAGAAAAATCACGGATGTGTAGTAACTGGAAAGCCAAGTGCAAAGACTGAACCAAGGAGGAGAGAGAGAGTGCTTAAGAGACTGGTGCTGCTCTACTGGGTATTTACCCCAAAGATACAGATGTAGTGAAAAGAAGGGCCATCTGTACCCCAATGTTTATAGCAGCAATGGCCACAGTCGCCAAACTGTGGAAAGAACCAAGATGCCCTTCAACGGACAAATGGATAAGGAAGATGTGGTCCATATACACTATGGAGTATTATGCCTCCATCAGAAAGGATGAATACCCAACTTTTGTAGCAACATGGACGGAACTGGAAGAAATTATGCTGAGTGAAATAAGTCAAGCAGAGAGAGTCAATTATCATATGGCTTCACTTATTTGTGGAGCATAACAAACAACATGGAGGACAAGGGGAGATGGAGAGGAGAAGGGAGTTGAGGGAAATTGGAAGGGGGTGAACCATGAGAGACTATGGACTCTGAAAAACAACCTGAGGGTCTTGAAGGGGCGGGGGGGGGGTGGGAGGTTGGGGGAACAAGATAGTGGGTATTAGGGAGGGCACGTGTTGCATGGAGAACCGGGTGTGATGCAAAAGTAATGAATACTGTTACGCTCAAAAGAAATTTAAAAAAAAAGACTGGTGCTGCTGCTGAACTGACTATTGATCTAGCAGGTTGTGGGCGGCTTATGTGGAATGATTAGCTTGTAAGTCAGACTAGAGTGGGTTTAAGGGAATATGGGACATGAGAAATTTGGAGTACTGAGCAGAGATAAGTATTTGGAGGATTTTCATGCCAAAAAGTGGAAGGAAATGGGGGGCAGTACTCTGTCCTTTAGCTCTTCACTCTCATTAGAAATCTTAATGTCTCCTGTTTTATGATGGCATGGTTAGTTCATGTGAGTGATACTTGCCTTTGCAAAATATTGTTCCATTTTCTTTACCAAAGATTTACAGGACGATCACTATCGTTTAAAAAGAAAAATATGTAGGCAAGATAGTGAAGAGTAAGAAACTGATCTGAAGAGAAGATTCTTCTTCTAAACCACTAATAATAAACCTAATGCTTTAAAATATAAATAGTTTTGGGGCACCTGGGTGACTCCGTGGGTTAAAGCCTCTGCCTTCAGCTCAGGTCATGATCCCAGGGTCCTGGGATCGAGCCCCGCTCGGGTTCTCTACTTGGCGGGAAGCCTGCTTCCCTTCCTCTCTCTCTCTGCCTACTTGTGATCTCTGTCTGTCAAATAAATAAATGAAAATCTTTAAAAAAATAAAAATAAAATAAAAAATAAAATATAAATAGCTTTAAAGACTATCCAGTAAATGTTTTATTCATGTGCTTCTTGTAGGTTAGTTGATTTCTATAAAAACTAAGAAGATTTTGAAAATGTAAATGTTGTGGAGACTTTGAAGATACAGGAAGAATTTGAATAGTCTTTCCTTCCAGACCTTTGGAAACACAGGAAATTGTATTCTGTGCTTATTTTAAGGCCTTTACAATGCTTAAATATATTTAGGTACATAAAAATGTATTATGTATAACTTAGCTAATAAAGTTTTGTCTGGGATAATTAAATTTTTAAAATATGGAAGATTAAAAAAGCAATTGCAGATTTACTAATTGAATTTGCTGTTTGATGTTTTTAATTTTTAAAATCACAAATAGATTCTAAAGTTGCTGAGGTAAAAAGAATTTAACTTTTCTTCCATGTTTTAGTAATGGAGAAGTGTATAAACACCAGACCACTAATATTCGTGTTAGGAATAAACTGTTTTAACTAGTTTTGTGCTTTTAGAACATTGAAAAGTTTTAGAGAAGAGTTTTCTGAGAAGGAGCTGTATGAGAAAGAGGAAGGAACACTTGCATTCATTGGATATGGTATTTTAATGTGGAACATGGCTGATATTGTATGCCGTTTTTGAGCCAACAACTTCCAGAACATCTTCTGGCACATTCTTTCATGCTTAGCTTATTTCTTTACCTTTGTAAGTATCAAATGAGTGTTTATAAACACTAATGGATAATTTCACGGGTGCTTGAAAATGTAGGATTTCATTGGATTGAGGCATGCTACTCTACTCTCATTCAATAACTGTCTTACAAACTCAATATTTCTAATGGAGGTCAGTTTCTCTCATGAACTACATGAGATGAATGCGGCTGAAATATGAGATGCTAGCAAAGTCTGAGAAAAATGGTTCTGAAAACATCTTCTTACCAGGCTGTGGAAGGAAGAGTCAATCTCAGTGAACATTTATTGGGTACCTACTACATGCCAATCATTGTGTTAAATGCTGTGTTTCAAAGAGTTAGATTAATTTATTCAATAATTAATTCATTCATTCAGTCAACATTTATCCAGTATCATTTGGATTATTCAAACAAATATCTAAAGGCAATCATTCTGCAGCAATTGAAAACAGAAAGGACTTATTTTTGCTTTGTAATTAAGTCAAATAATCACTATTCTACCCCATATCATCTACATTTCTAGTTTTGAATCTAAAATTCAGACTTCTTACATCTGGAATCATACAGATTCAGTTGGGTTAAAAGCTCTTATATCTGTTATCACAAAACTCCCAAGAAATCTTAATTTGTCTTCAGTATTTTATATTCTTTATATTTCCCTATTTCAGGATATATTTCTAAAACAGATAAAAATTTCATAAACCCACTATTATATGGTCAATGTTGTTAATTAGTGTTTGATCAAGGAGGAAAGAATATGCAATGGGTGAAAGATAGTTTCTTCAACAAATGGTGTTGAGAAAACTGGATAGCTATGTGGACCACTTTTTTATACTGTATAAAAAAGTAAATTCAGAATGGATTGAGGATCTAAATGTGAGACATGAAACCATAAAAATCCTAGAAGAGAGCACAGGCAGTAATTTCTCTGACATCAGCTCTAGCAACATCTTTCTAAATATGTCTCCTGAGGGAAAGGAAGCAAAGTAAAAATAAGCTATTGGGACTACATCAAAATAAAAAGGTACTGCACAGCAAACAATCAACAAAACTAAAAGCTTACTGAGTGGGAGGAGATATTTGCAAATGACATATCAGATAAAGGATTAGTATCTAAAATATCTAAAGAGGTTATGTTCAATAGCTCAACACCTGAAAAAAATAATACATTTAAAAATGGGTAGAAGACACGAATGGGCATTTCTCCAATGAAGACATCCAGATGGCTAACAGACACATAAAAAGATGCCCTACATCACTCATCTTCGGGGAAATGCAAAATTACAATGAGGTATCACCTCACATCTGTCAGAATGACTAAAATCAAAAACGCAAGAAACAATAAGTGTTAATAAGGATGTGGGAAAAAAGGAATGCCCATGCACTGTTGTTGGGAATACAGACTGGCGCAGCCTCTAAGGAAAACAGTATAGAATATCCTCAAAAAGTTAAAAATAGAACTACCCTACAATCCAGGAATTGCACTACTATTTATCCCCCAAATACAAAAACACTAATTCAAAGAGATATGTACTCCCCTGTGTTTATTAAAACATTATTTACGATAGCCAAATTATGGAAGTAGCCCAAATGTCCATAGAGAGATGAATGGGTAAAAAAAAAGGGGGGGGGTATATATACACAGTGGAATATATTCAGTCATAAAAAGGAATGAAATCTTGCCATTTACAACAACATGGATGGAACTAGAGAACATAATGCTAAGAGAAGTAAGTCAGTCAAAGAAAGACAAATACCATATGATTTTACTCGTATGGTAGAAAAAAAGGAAACAAGGAAGCAAAGAAAGAGAGAAACCAAGAAACAGACTCACAGACCTAACTGTGGAGAGCAAACTGGTGGTTTTCCAGAGGGGGAGGTGTGGGGGGATGGGTGAAATAGGTGACGGGGATTAAGGAGTGCACTTAACATGATGAGCACCAGGTAATGTATGGAATTGTTGAATCACTATATTGTACACCTGAAACTAACATAACGTCATAGGTTAACTATACTGGAATTAAAATTAAAAATCTTAATTAAAAAAAATTAGGGACAGCTGACTGGCTCAGTCGAGGGAGCATGCAACTCTTGGTCTTGGGGTCATAGATTTAGCCCCATGTTGGGTGTAGAGATTACTTAAATAAATACATAAACTTAAAAAAATAAAATAAAGGACTAATCCTTTCCTAAAAGAAAATTTAATAAGCTGTAAGTTCACAAACCTTTCAGTGTTTCCTGCTATTTACAGCCATCTGTCCTCCCACCCCCAATTTCACTCTTCCTTATCATTGAATGATCCTTATATTTTTTTGGGAGAAAACACCAATTAAGTCATTAAGAATTAGATACCTAGTGCTTTAATATTTCTTTTTTATATCTGTTAATCATTCTTTTAATGAATAGATTTTAGCCCTTTTGTAAGTAGAAAGTTAAGATGAGAGATTGTAAATATTTTTAAAATAAGGATTTCATCCATTATGAAGATGTTTGCTAACTGCAGGCAAGATTCTGCCCTAGGAGTTGAAGAAATGCAAAGAAAAGTAATGTTTTTCCAGCTCCAAACAAAGTAACAATCTCCTGAGAACAAAAGAGGGAACTACATGTTTTTTAGATGGAATTGCATGAAGAAGCCCCTGCCCATAAGATTTTTAAGAATGGGAGCAGCAGTGGACTGTTGAAATAAGAAGGCAAATCTCCTGTATGTTGATAAATCATACTTGTCTAACATTTGTGAAAAGGCTATCTCTCTAAATTTTCATATTATTGAAGTTGGGTTGGGTTTATGTGAGATAAATCAGAAGGAACAGAAAAACAAACACTACAGGGTTTAGAGGCAACATCAAGAAGGAAGTGATTATTTCTCCCCCAACAGAAAGTAGTGTTTTAGTAGAAGAGAAAACATTTCCTGGGCAACGAAAAATACATCTTGCATGTTCTTCCAGTACAGTCTGAATCCTCAGCAAAAGGCTGAGAGAATGAATTAAACTCAGCAACCTCCCAGCTTTTGTGTTTCTGAAACCTTCTGTTGCTACTGGTAATTGTTAACACTCGTCTTTCCATCGTCCCATTTTCTCTCATTGTTATGCACTTAATGTGCCTATTCTTTAAATCCGTCCTCAAAGATTAGTTGACTACTCTGTGGCTTTAGCACTTAGCTAAGGACCTAGCACACAGTCAGTGCTCAATAAATATTTTTTAGTCAATGAGTTACCACCGAAATATCAAAGATTTTAAGCTCTAGGGTAGAATTTGGGTCAGATAGATGTTTGAAGAACACATTTTGTGACACTGATGGAAACAACATTAGCAGCTGATCCTTCGAACTTTTTCAGGTAAGACCTTGCCTGCAATTTAAAAAACGATGGGCAGCTTTTAATATTGTGTCAAGTCAACGCTGTCACTCCCATTCATAAAATTTTCATTAGGTATATGTATTTTAACTCTCTGAGTGATAATAGCTGAAGGACTTTATGGGTCTGTGTGGCTTGCAGATTTAGGTATTTACCAATTCTGCAAGTTACTATGAGGTTAGCGTAAGGAACTTGCTTTGTTATCATTGAGGTATGAGTTAAAGGAAGGAAATTAGGTGAGGCATATATCCTTAGGTCCCTTGAGAGTGTGCTTTCCAAAAATGATGCACTACATTTTCATATTCCTCTCGATATTTACTTCTGTCACTAAAGAAGCTATCTTTTACATATTGCAAATAGTTTCATGTACCAATAAGCTGGTCTTGAGAATATTCAGTATTTGCTACCACAGTGTAATATCTAATACGTAGAAGGATTTTCTGCCTTCATGAGGTTCTTGTTTCAATAGGTAACTTAGACTAAAGAAAAAAAATATGAAATTTCCGAGGACAGGAATGGGAGAAATGTGTAACTACAACTGTTTGCATCGATAACTCAAATCCACAAGGGTGGCTTTGGTCAGTGCAGTGCAACCAATTCCAGGAATAGTCTGGAGAACTATAGGTCACTATCTGAAAGTTGGGGATGGTGTCACCATTCTCCTGTCTTCATGGGTGACAAATAGTATTTGCTTTGCCATTAAAATGTGAGCACTATCCATATAAGTCTTGGGTTTTTAATAGTTGTTTTTTTTTTTTAAGATTTTATTTATTTGTCAGAGAGAAAACAAGTAGGGAGAGCAGAAGGCAGAGGTAGAAGCAGGCTCCCTGCTGTGAAGGGAGCCCAATGCGGGATTCCATTCCAGAATCCTAGGATCATGACCTCAGCTGAAGGTAACTACTGGACCAACTGAGCCACCCAAATGTCCCTTTAATAGAGTAATTTAATTATATATTCTATATAATGAATTTACTCTATCCTATATATAGGATATACCCATGTATGTATCTTGTATGTATATTCTGTATATCCTTAAGTGCATGAAATATAGGAGTGACTTTAAAAATACCAGGCTTAAGAATACTTTTCTGTTGTCATGTTTTGAAGGAGCTATGTATAATCCACTACTTAACACGTTGGATTTATTTCCTTGTTTCAAGCCTCCTTACACTAAAGCAACTCATAAAAGCATCTCATTGATTATGAAACATAATAATAGCAGAGGAATCTATACTTGAAATCACATACTTTTGTTTATAGAATGTTTATTAAAAGAGGAATAGTTATTCATTCATGTTTAAATTAGGGTAGGTGAATATAACTAACAAGCCCTAAATCTTGGCGGTTTTATACAATAAAGGATTATTTCTCACTGTGTCATCATCCAGTTCAAGTTAGTGTTGGTGGTAGTGGGGCAGGTGTTCAGAGCCTTTACTCTCCCCATTTTTTTAGGAATTCCAGCTTCTTCATTGCCCGGCTTCACTGTCAGTCCCCAGGGGATCCTCTGGATCTGGCCTATAAACAAGAGAGGGGAGTGTGGAAGACTGCTTCAAAGGGTGTCATTTTGTGCTCGCTTCGGCAGCACATATACAAAGGGTGTCATTTTTAGTCCAGACCTGGAGGTACTAGCCACCACTTCTGACTACCTTTCCATGGTTACAGTTTAGTCACACGGTCACACTTAACTGGCCACATGCCCTGGAAGCAAAGGAAACGTGTTAGAAATACACAGTGCTGCCTCTGCCAGTGCTTAAACATGGTACATTGACGTAAACTTCTCTGATCTTTTGATACACTTCAAAAGTTTCCAACTTAACACAGAGTCAGTGGAATCAAATGAAAAAGGAATGATGAGAAGGAAGAAAAATAACACATTCATTGGCTAGTTTGGAAGGAGCTATATTGAAAGAAGTGGCTATCTAAAGACATTTCGTACTGAAATGAAAGGTGACTAGTCAGTACCTCAAATCTTAAACTAATTGGGATAGTGTAAGGAGTTGGGGCCAGTTAATTAGCTTCGTATCCTTGGACCATTCACGTAGCGCTTCTAAGACCTGATTGCATCCTCTGAAAAATAGAAAGAATACGGATCCTTGTTTTCATCATTGCTGTGAAGCAAACAGAATTATGTCTATGAAGGGGTTTATTTCAGGAACGTTCCGTTAAGGAAAAATTAACTCCAAGATTGCCCCTTTCATTCACCTATGACTCATGAATTTTCAGAGGAAAGTCTTTCAAATATTGTAAAATCAAGGTTTATGTGAGGTAACCTTTGCTGCTTGTAGGAAGTGTGTGTGGCTGAGTAATAGTTCAAAAATAGCAAGTTATTTTGAGGAAGAACATATGTTCTTTAACAAATAAAATAAGTGTTCAGAAGAATAATTTTATAGCATATTTAATCACACATTTAAAATAATTTGAATCCTGTAATTTAGAGCACTCTGTACTTTGAAAGGAATTTTTAAGTGCTCTGTTAAGTGCAATAGTACCAAGGTGAGTACTATTATGTAGAGTTGCATTTTATGAGTAGCTCTTATCAGTCTCTGTGAAGGAAACCTATTTCGTGATTAATCAAAACTGGAATATGCAGACTACACACACAAAAATGTGTGCTTTGCAAAGTCATGAATGTATACTTAAAGATGTACATACATATGCACACACACATAAATGGTAGGTGTGATTAAAAGAGACTTGTTTCATATATCAAACAAATAAATAACACTTAATTTGTTTTACCACAATCTACTGGTACATGGCTACCAGGATTTTGTTGATGGGTTCCTTCAGTAGACATTTAAGGACTAGGTTGAAGGGAGCAAGGTAGGTGTTTTTAGAAAGTTAACAAAAAAGTAGCCTTGGGGAGCCTGGGTGGCTCAGTGGGTTAAAGCCTCAGCCTTCGTCTGCCTTCAGCTCCGGTTGTGATCCGGGGATCCTGGGATGGAGCCCCTCGTTGGGCTCTCTGCTCAGCGGGGAGCCTGTTTCCCCCTTCTCTCTCTGCCTACTTGTGGTCTTTGTCTGTCAAATAAATAAATAAAATCTTAAAAAAAAAAAAAAAGGAGCCTTAACTTCCTTCAGGGAGCTATGCAGTTAGCAGATGTCTGATACAGAAAAAAACATAATGTAATCAAAGGCAGTATTTTGTAATGATTCAGGAGACAGAATAACTGGTATAAATGTAGCAGAGTGAGATTCCATTCTAAGGAAAGACACCCTCATGAAGGAGGAACGTTTTCATTGGTTCTTGGAGGATGGCTAGGATTTAGAGGTGTGATAGGCGTGGATAGTACTTTTGGCAGACCCCATGTTACAAGCAAGATAAGGGTATGATAGAGAAGCCATTTGAGCTTAAGTAAATGAATTGTTTTGGCTGGAAAATTAAATATATAAAAGAACCACGGAAATCACTCAGCTTGGAAAAATAGGTTGTGGCCATACCCTTGATAGCCTTAAAATCCAAGCAGCTTTACAGACA
This sequence comes from Meles meles, assembly GCF_922984935.1. NCBI lineage: Eukaryota > Metazoa > Chordata > Mammalia > Carnivora > Mustelidae > Meles > Meles meles. The sequence continues at coordinate 57,632,521 of NC_060075.1, read as the reverse complement.
GCTTTGAACTTAGAACTTTGGACTTAGAACTTTGTTGGGTTTCTACAATGGAGTGAAATGATTAAGAAGGCTTTGAAAGCATTATTTAAAAAATCTTACTTGCTGAGGTGATGTCATAGTTACAGTTGCTCCTCAGAAACCCTGCCATGCTAGCAGAAAGGGCTTTTCTTAATAACTTGAAGGGCTAATTTTGTTAGTCCCAGATTTTTAGTTTTTTTTTTTTTTTATTTCTTACCTCTATGTTGAGTATCCAAGATTATTATGCAGTGCCCCCTATTGTAGGGTTCCTACATAAAAATAGTAATGCTGTTACTTAATAAGCAAAAAGTAATATTGATTCTGACTACATGGGAAGTTGGGTGCTAGGTAAAGTGAGAGACACAAATATAAAAATATGAATGTTAAAATAACAACACTGTATATTGCATTGGGGAAGATAGCAAAAACATAGTATAAAAAATAAATTCTGGGGCACCTGGGTGGCTCAGATGGTTGGGTGCCCAACTTTCGACTTTGGCTCAGGTCATAATTTCAGGGTTGTGAGATCGAGTCCCAATCGGGATGCTGGACATGGAGCCTACTTAAGAGTCTGTCTCTCCTTCTCTCTCTGTTCCTCTCCCCTCCCCCTCGTTCTCTCTCTCTCTCTTACAAAACAAAAAAAGGGGGGGGGGAGGGAGAAAGAAGGAAAAAGAATAAAGAAAAAGAAAAGAAATTCTGTAGGAGTTCATAGTTGTAGCTGGACTTCAGAGAAGTTGGTGGAAGAATTGCAATGGCTCTTAATCGCCAGACTGAGTGATGAGACTGATGACATATCCCTTAGAGAGCTTTAAGCCAATCAGGCAGCCAGTGATGGGCCATTCCTACCTTTCCAATTTGTATTCTGTTTTATTGGTAAGAGACAGTTCCAATTGTCGTCAGTAATGGGAATGATAGCAAAGATTTTTTGAAACCCTAATTTTCTTTAAAATAACTTTAAATCAGCTAATAAAAATTTTAGAAGCTGCATGGTGCCTGGGTGATACAGTTGGTTAAGTGGTTAAAGGCTCTTGGTTTTGGGTCAGGTTGTGATCTCAGGGTCGTGGGATAGAGCCCCACATTGAGCTCTGTACTCAGCATGGAGTCTGCTTCAGTTTCTGTCTCCCTCTTCCTCTGCCCCTCTACTCCTGCTCTCTTTCTCTCTCTCAAATAAATAAATCTTTAAAGAAAAAAAATTTTAGCAAGGTGCATTGTAGTTTGTGTAATAGACGATGGATCACAGTCTGAGAACTGTGATGCATGTGTTTTCTGCTTAAAATCTGTCATTTTCCCCCCTTTCAATTTCCATTCCTCTGCCATTTCAAACAGGATTTTAAGTCTGTTTATAAGATATTAATATAATAATGCAAAAGCCAAAAAGTAATGATATCAGGGCCAGTACGAAATAAGGGAAGAAAAAGGTCGATGAATTATTTAAGATGAGGTTGCACGTACAAAACAGGTGCTAAGGTACAACTCATTTTCTGTAAATAAAGGGCCCACAAAGCTGTCTCTGGGTTTTCAAGCAGCCACAAAAAAAGAGAGAAACACCATAGGTTTGTAAGATGGGTACTGTCTGTGATGTAAGAACAAGCCAGCTGCACAGAAGGAAGCCCTGCTCTTTCTAATACGAAGTCCAGAGAGAAATCTCTGTGTTAGGTCCTCCTAGAGAAGCCCCACAGAATGTAATAAATAATGAGTGTCCTCAAAAACATCCAAGTAAATAGGACAAAGCTTGTCTTAGGGCTTTCAAAAGAACGTCTTTATAACGCTTTTGGCTAATTGTTTAATGCCAAAGCAGCGTCCAGGAAAACACTTCTGCAAAGACCAAAAAATGAACACCAGGCACAAACTTTAAGAGTGATTTAGAGCCAGCCAGTGGAGTGTGGTTTGCTGACCAGCAGCTTCAGCATCACCTGGGGGCTTGTTAGAAATTCGGACTCTCAGACTCCACCTCAGACCTACTGAATCAGAACCTTGAGGGGATTACAGGGGAGCAATGATTTCAAGTATCTAAGATGACTTATTGGACATTCAAATAATCTCTTATCGATCAGAGGGTACAGACTGTCAGCTATAAGATGAATGAGTTCAGGAGCTCTAATGTACAGCATGGGGACTCTAGTAAATAGTAATAAGGTATTGTTTCCCACGCATCCACACATCAGTGGTAACTATGGGAGGTAATAGTTATTTAGTTAATTTGATTGTTGTAGTCACTTAGAGTGTATATGGGTATAGAATCATCATGTTGTATACCTTAAGCAGTTATAATTTTTATTTGTCAAAAATGAATAAGTAAAAATTAAAAGAATATTATATCTCTTTAAAAAGAAGATTTTATTTATTTAAGAGAGAGAAATAATGAGCAGGAGGGAGGGGCAGAAGCAGATTCCCCACCGAGCAGGGAGCATGATGTGGGGGTTCATGGGGCTCAATCCCAGGACCCTGGAATCATGACCTGAGCCAAAGGCAGATACTTAACTGACTGAGCCACCCAGGAGTCCTTCAAGGAATATTTCTCTTACCTGAGTTTTAACTAAATCTTATATGGCACTGGATTCAGGGATTATCTCCATGACAATCAAAGTACATGAAATAAACATATATTATTTTACTGGTTAAAGGTAGATCTGATGCTTTTACTATCATCCAAGAAGGGGGCAACGTATTAGACATTTAGGTAATTTAGTTATTATCCACCATGTGTAACGCACTATGTTAAGTATTTTGGGAATATAAAAATGAACAAGACATGGTATCTGTTTCTAAGAAGCAATCTAGTAAGGGAGGTTTAATTGTAAACAAGTTGGCACAATGAAATAAAAAAATCACAGTGTACAAGAAAAATGCTGATAGTTAATCCTATTTTACAGATTTTTACAGAGGAGGAAACTTGGCGCAGATAACTTGCCTTAGCTAACAAGTTAACTCAAGGTCTGTGTGGTCCTAAATCCAGTGTACACTTTTAAAATGCAGGTTCTTAAGGAAAAGAAAAACAAAAAGGAAAGCCATTTAAAAAGTGACAAAAACAGCCTTATAAATCAGTAGGCTTCTGCATTCAACTTCAGTATTTCAAACAATGTACTAATTTGATTCACATCTTTTAGAATAAGTATTTTTTAGTTAATATAAACTGAGGTGAATCCTGCAGTTTTCCTCAGGAAGTATTTAAGTAGGGATTAAAATTTTGTCAAAATAGACTGATTGCATTTTTTTCCCTAAAACAAATAAGATTTTATTGATCTACAAAGACAAGCCTTTTTTTATTCCTGAGTGTTGTGTGAGGTTTAGGGGAGTGAGGTGTTTAACACATAATAGGCTATCAGTAAATATTCATTGAATAAAGCCATTTGATATTTACCCTTGAGATCTCCTTCAGAGTCCAATATTATCAAAGGAATATATTCAGAATAAAGCAGTCTTACTTTATTTAGAAATATCATGGTGTCATAATCCCTTTTACCAGATTGGAGATCCCTGTGTTTAAGCACTTTTACGTCCTTTGGCATTGGCTATGATGTCCCCAGTCATACTGATGCGTGTATCTGTGTTATATTCCCCTAGTAGTGTAAGCCTTTTAGAGAAATTGTCAACTTTTTTTTTTTTCCTGTGTGGAATCTAGTTAGCACTCAGATGCTTAGTAAATATTTGAATGAACAGTGAATGATGATCACTATAATAAGTCAGATCTGGTCTAGCAGCCTATGCCTTTCATCAGTTCCCAATGGTTGCCTTTTAAACTTGGTGGAGGCATTGCTAATCAGATGTGTTCTTTGATAATGCTTCTAAGTATTTATAATACTGCTGTGGAGAAGGCTAGTATTTGTTACCTGCTTATTCACTGGCAGGCACTATTTTTAGAGCTTTAAAGACATTATCTCATTTAGTCAGCACAACAGTTTTAAGAGAAGTTCTTTTTTTCTCTACTTTGGAGATAAGAAAACTGAGGTTTATAGGAATTAACAATTTATGCAAAGTCATGGAGCTACACGTGGTGTAGCTGGGATTTAGATTTGCTTTTAAAAGCTCTGATTACTGCATAAGGGTAGGAGTAAATGAGTAACTAGGAGGTAATGAATTACCGGACCATTTATTCTCAAAGAGCATGACTGTACAAAATAGGTTGACCTGGGCATTATAGTGCTCTCTTCGTGGAAATTGACTTTGCTAGGAAGGCTAAGCTTATGCTTGGGAAGACACCCAGAGCTAGATCAACAGCTGTGTGCAGAGAAAGTAGAGTCAGTATGTTAAAGCAACTGAACCAGCCTTATGATAGATATTTTATGGCTCTAAAACATGGAGTAGACATGTTGGACAACTTTATAGCTGCTTCTGACTTAACCAAATGTATTTTAAGGGGAACCCTACTCAGCTTTTCTGAAGCCAGTACTACCATTCTCTCCCACTTATTTGGGAATAGATTCTTAAGGATCCCACGGTATGGATCATAATCCAGTTGACTGGGGTGATATAGTATAGGGTAATCACACAGGTCCAGAAACCATCATGCTGTAACTCTGTGGGACGAATGGGAAGAAGTCTCATCTTCATTCCCACTATAAAATAAGGTTTATACTCTGTATTTAAGGTATACAGAGTGTACCAACAAAAAGGTGGATGGCTAATAGAGAAAACAAGCAGAGGATTAAGATAGCTAAGGTTTGGGGGGCATAGTCTTTTCATAAACACCAAGAAGAGAAATTTTGTTGCCTTTTTCTGATTGTGGTCATAAGTTTCTGTGGAGTGGAGTTAGTGAAGTCAAAAGCTACTCTTTAGTTTTTCTTGCTCTTATTACAGAAGTAAATTAGTGATTACAAGAAAGATATCATATATCAATTGTGGCTATTTGTTCTATAAATAAAGTGTAATTAAATGATCATTTCTTTTTATTTATTTTAACATGATGATTTGCTGCTTATTAATACAGCATGGCTTAAAAATTATCTCTACTCAAGCAGGTTGGTGCTAGCAAAGATATAAACACATCCTTTAGTCTTTTCCTCTTGCTAAGGTATTATTTTTAAAACCAACAAGAACCATTTAAACATGAATAGTACTAAATACTGTCAGTTGCTTTATTCTTTTCTTTTTAAAATAAAACCAAAACAAAGCAATTAACTGCAAAGGGCTGTATTAACCCAACTCAAAGGTTGCATATTTAAACATGGGAAAGTAAGGAAGTATAGAAATTAAATTCTAATGGAAACATTAACTACTCTGCATTTCACCTGTGGTACATTAAAATACACATTTAATAGCCTAATTAAACACATATTAAATTTAACATAACTGAATGGCTGTTAACCTGAGAACTTTACCTTTTGTCTTTCTTGGCTTTTTTGTGCTTAAATTTGCACTTTACATTTCATTAATAGATTTTCCCACTTCTGAGACTTTTTTCCTTTCCAAAGAGTTAAAAATAGAGTAGTATTGACCTCTTACCATAACTATGTATCATTTGATAAGAGTCAATTTATTTATTTCAGAAATTAAACCTTTTGTCAGGTTAAATAAAATCCTTTGGAAAGGTCTATGGCATCCAACTGTAATCATCAGTCAGCTTATTTTAAGCCAAATATTATTTATCAACTAAAAGTATCCACATGCAAAATACCAACCCATTAATTTTTATGAGCATAATTTAATATCCAATGATTTATCTTAAAAGCAGACTATCAGTTTGTGGGAAATTTAGTCAAGTGGAACTTTAAAAATGTATGAATTGATTTTGATATATCAAGTTCCAAGGATAGCTTTCTTATTTGGCTAATTCCTTTTTATCTAGCTATATCTGGGGACAAAATAGAAAGATAACTAATTAATCCCAGAAATGTCCTGGTTTAGAGTCTCTGGTGACTTTTAGTGAAGAACTGGGTGTGTTTGATATAATGCTGTGCTCTTTCTCATCCTCATGTAGAGAATCTATAAGATGATCTCTGTACAAGAAAGCAGCACTGGAAAAATTCAGTTATCCTCTCTTAGGAGGGTCCCTGGAAAAGCCTCTGAAGTCAAAATGTATGGTTTTATAAGCCCTTATCTAAATGAGCTATATGTGCTGAACATGTGTGAAAACCATGAAACCCCTGTCTGGGGAGTGGGGTACAGAAGATGCTGAACTCAGGAGCTTTTGTACAACTGTTTAGAATTTTAATTTGAAGAGGGAAGCACTTTTGGCATTTCCCGAACCCTATCATCTTCAAGGTTTTATTGAAATATGCAGCCTTGTAACATTTTGACTTTTAATGCTTGCATTGGATTCTGCATTTTTAAATCACCTACAAAATATGCAGAGAGAAGTTTGTTCTGATGAGCATAAAACCATGACTTATTCAGAGCCAGACAGAGAAATACAAGCTAATGGTAAAGGACATATCCACAGTAAATTAAGTTCTGGGTCACATAAGACTTTTTATTGATGATGCTTCAGTGTCTTCCTTTATACAACAAAGGAACTTTTTTCAGGGTCTGCTTTAGGGGTTATGTGCAGAGATATGCATATGCCTGGAAAAGACCAGAGAGAACCCCAATCTTTATCTTTGGCTGACCTTGAGCTTCTGCATAAGGAGGAAGTCAAGACTAAGTGTTGTAAACTGTCCACCAGAACATTGAATTTTTGCCCCAACATGCATATAGGACCACTTAACAAAATCTGGGAGACATGTTGGTTCATGTATTTAAGGAAATCTTTGTCTAAAAACTAGCTGATCACAAATTGACTGAGCAGTGACAGTGACTTCAGTGACTGCAAATAAAAATACAAACTTCAGAGAATTCAGAAAAGTCACTGAGCAAACAATAGCAAAAGTAGCAGGGGCAGAGGCAATAACACAGACAAAACAACAAACTTTGGGGGTGAGAAAGGAATCTTATATCCAGAATCACCACATTAAATTGTTCAACATGTCTAGTTTTTTTTTTTCCCTTTAAAGATTTATTTATTTATTTTAGAGAAAGAGAAAGAGTGTTGGCAGAGGGGTGGCAGAGGGATAGAGAGAGAGACTCTCAAGCAGACTCTCCACTGAGCATGGAGTCCACTGTGGGGCTTAGTCTCATGACCCTGAGATCATGACCTGAGCCAAAACCGAGAGTCAGGCACTCAACAAACTGAGCCATCCAGGCACCTCAACATGTCTAGTTTTCACAAAAATGTACTATATATATGCATAAAAAGAAATAAAAAAAAGAAAAGTATGGCCCATACATGGGGGGAAAAAAAGGTCAATAAAAACTGTCCCTGAGGAAGCCCAGACATTAGACTTACTATACAAAGGAATTAAACCAGCTATGATGAATATGTTAAAAAATCTAAAGAGAATGATGTTTAAAGAACTAAAGGAGAGTATGAGAACAATGTATTCTCAACCAAATATACAATATCAATAAACAGTTGGACATTATAAAAAGAAGAATCCAACAGAAATTCTTGAGTTAAAAAGCACAATAACCAAAATGAAAAATTTACTAGGGTATCTTAACAGATTTGAGCTGGCTGTAGAAAAAGAATTAGTGAGCTTGAAGATAGATCAATTGAAATTATTTGATCCGAGGAACAGACAAATAAAAGAAAGAGGAAAAATGAACAGGTCTTTAGAGACCCAGTGGACATCGTCAGGTGTATCTACATGTACATAATGGACATTCCAGAAGGAAAGGAGAGAAAGAAAGGATCAGAAAGAATATTTAAAGAAATAATGGTTGAAAACTCCCCAAATTTGATGATAAGGATTAATCTACATGTCCACAAATTTCAACAAACCCCAAGTATGAAAAACTCAGAGACCCACACCCAGACACCTCATAATCAAACTGGTCATACAAAGATCAAAGAAAATCTTGAAATCAGCAAAGGAGTAGAAACTCATCAAATTAAGCAAACCTCAGTATGATTCACAGATGATTACTCTTCAGAAACCATGAAGGACAGATGCAGTAAGATGATATATTCAGTGCTGAAAGATTGTCAACCAAAAATTTTATACCCAGCAAAGCTATCCTTCAAATTCTAGGAACAAATTAAGATACTGCAAGATAAGCAAAACCAGAATTTGTCACTAGCAAACCTGCTACTAAAGAAATTCCTTCAGGCTGAAGTGAAAGGATACAAGACCACAATTCAAGTCCTCATGAAGAAATAAAGAATACTGGTAGCGGTAACTACATAGGTAATATAAAAGACTATATAAATGTATTTTTCTTTATAACTCTTATTCTCTTGATTTAAAAGACAATTGCATAAAAAACTATAAAATTATGTAATGGGTAATAGTGTATTAAGTAATGTGTATGACAATAATAACATAAAGGAGGGAGGAATGAACAAAGCTAAATAGCAAAAGTTTTATATCATACTGAAATTAAGTTGGTATTAATCTGAACTACATTGTTGCAAATTAAGATAATTTTAATCCCCTGGGATTAAAAAGAACAAGATATACTTACAAAAATGAAAAGGGAGTTAAAATTGTACACTACAAAATATCTGTGTAACATAACATAAGGCAGTAATGGAAGAATGGAGGAACAAGGAAAAGAAAGAATAGAGGAACAAGAGACATGACATAGAAAACAAAATTGCGGACACAAATTCTATTTTATTAGTGACTTATTTAATATAAGTAGATTGAGTAAACTATATTAAAAGCCAGATATTGACGGAATGGATAAGAAAACACCGTATATCTAATATGTACTAAGAAACATATTAGATTCAAAGACACAAGCAGTTGGAAAATAAAAGAATGGGAAAAGAAGTAGGATGCTACCAGTAGCCAAAAGGAATACAAATATCAGACAAAAACTCTTACTAAAGGCAAAAGAGGACCTTTTTAAAAAATGATCAATGGTCAATGAAGAAGACATAACAGTTATAAACATTAATGTACCTAATAACTGAACCACAAATTATATGAAACAAACACTGAATAAAGGGAAAAATTGAAAATCCAACAATAATAGTGAGATACTGTATCACCCACTTTTAATAATGAATAGAAAAACTAGACAGATGATACATGAGAAAATAGCAGATTGTAATAACAATAACACTCTAAACCAACTAGACCTAACAAACATCTTTTTGAACACTCCAGCTAACAGCAATGTATTATACATTGTTCTCAGTTCCCTAAGATAGACTATGAACAGTTTCAGTTAATTTAAGAGGATTGAAATTATGCAGAGTGTATTATCCATCCACAATATAATGACATTAGAAATAAAAAACAGAAGGGAATTTGGTAAATTCACAGATACTTGGGAATTGAACAACACTCTCTTAAATAACCAATGTGTCAAGGATGAGCAAAACAGACTTAATATACATATATAATTACTAATGAATTAAAGAAGTCATAGACACATCATGGTTTTTTAAGAAATTTACTTTGCAATTATACAAGGGAAGTATTTTATAACGATCATGAAATGAGGTATGGGGGATGTGAGAAGGACATAGATATAGAGGCCAACAATTCATTTTCATTCATTTTGAAGAATTGACACATTCTTATTTTATTTTATTTTTTTAAAGATTTATTTATTTATTTATTTGACACAGAGAGAGAGAGAGATCACAAGTAGGCAGAGAGGTAGGCAGAGAGAGAGGAAACGAAGCAGGCCTCTGGCTGAGCAGAGAGCCCGATGCGGGGCTCAATCCCAGGACCCTGGGATCATGACCTGAGCCGAAGGCAGAGGCTTTAACCCACTGAGCCACCCAGGTGCCCCAACATTCTTATTTTAGAAAGGATAATTTTTGTTAAGGCAGTCTTACCCATGTATGCCTATTATATGAATTTTAATTCTTATGGTCTAATTAGTAACTATCTTACTGACATTTCAAAGCCCTTCTTCAAATTTAGGTTTCAATTAGAAAAAATTTCAGATTGTAAGTGAAAGTGTTCATGTAAGTGAATTTAGAAATTTAGGTCTATATATTCTTTAAAAATGTTGACTACATCTAAGTGGTGTTTAGCCCACATCTTTTTCATTTACTTTTTGATATATACATTAGTGCCATTAAGGGAAAACTGTTTAGTTGTTATAGGGATATTTAAACATTGTGCCAAGGAGTATCTCCGTATTTCCATCATGATGCATTGTAAAGTTCAGAGCACATATGTTTAAGAGATGATGCTTATTGAAGAATAATGAGGGCTTTTTACTATAAATGGTGAATTTGATTTAGTTTCAGTCTGTGTTAGGTAGTGAAAAAAAAAAAATAGATCCTGAAAACATTCAAAGAAAACTTCTCCCTTTCTTCAGATTAAGGAGAAATCAGTACTGGGTGTTTCAAATGAATGGATACACTATCACTTATAGTAAACTCCATGCTTGTGGAAGGGAGACCAAAGCAAAAATCATGATAAGCACAAAAATGTTGCTGGAAGCAGTGTCTTGTGAATTATTTGATCATGCTACTTTCTTTCACAGAATTTTAAGTTTGAAAATCATACATTTATTTTAAAAAGTCAAAATACCTGCTAAGGAGGAATATTTTATTAGTTCATAGTTGATAGCTGTTTTAACTATTGTGGTGGGGCTAGTTCAACACACAGGAATTAGAGTTGGATCAGAAAGAGAATCTCTGCACATTCCTTGAATCTGGGGGCTTATTTCCCCATGGTGTCCAGTATATTCTATAAAGGGCTTTTTTGTCATATGTTTCCTCAACAGGAAATATTTTGTGCTTCTGGTTCTATGTTCTAAATAACTTTGTATGTGGTAGACAATAAATATTAGGTGGATACATAAGTACTATGAAAATCTCAACAAAAACCCATGAAGCCATTCTTATAGTATATTTCCAATATTACGGTTCCTCTTCTTAGTACTGAATGGTAGAATGCTGAGCACCAGGAATGAACACAGCCAGTCTTAATTGATGTTGATAGTACTCATATCTATTAGAATAATTGGAAATGTACATTTTTGGTCAATTAATATCTTGATGAGAACTCATATTTAATAGAGCTAATAAAAACACTAAACCTATTAGAATATTCAGAAAGCAAAGAGAATGGTAGAAAAGCTTTTATAAGATTCTTCTAAAATATTAATTATTTTGCATATTTTATAGTTATTTTCTTTAAAAAAAAGATTTTTTTATTTAAAGAGCGAGCACAGAGGGAGATTGTGAGGGAGAAGCAGACTCCCTGATGTACAGAGAGCCCAATCCACAACCTGAGGCAAAGGCAGACATTTAGCTAACTGAGCCACCCAGGTGTCCTTATTTTATCGTTATTTTCAAAAAGTTATCAGTTCCATGTTTCATTGACAAACATGCAATTGATAAACAAAATTCTTGAGCTGATACTTTCTTTGATGCCTATCTTATTTATCATGTACCCATGGTATTCGGCACATTTTCTTCACAAAAGTTGGTTGAGTAGCTTGAATTTTATATCTTCCTTTATGGATGTTTAAGTTGTACAAATTGCATTTCCAGCTGAGTTGAAGAATTTTCAAATGCCAGAGAGGTTCCCAGAACCAAAGTTTAAAAAAACTTTTGTTGCTGAAAATCTTTTCTTAGGCTCAGGCTCCTCAGTTTTCAAATGTGGTTGATTTTAATTAAAGTTTAAAGAGAAAAAGAAACCATTGGAAAGATATTGGAACTAAATAATTCACTTCTGGTGAATAGGGAGTTTGCAGTTTGAGTTAATGGTATTCATTACACTGATTAAAAGCAGTGAGCCATTTTGCCCTTGTTTATTTTCCAAACCAGTGTTTTCAGTAATGGGGGTGGTTGGTATTTGATGTTTTATCTGATGAGGTATTTACTGATGGGCTGCTTTGATTTCTCTGCTTAAATTGATAACCACTTGAAAGGAACTTATCAAGACAAAAGAACAACTTCTTTTCTGGAGCTGGACCATTTATTCCAAGTTTAGACAGTGAGAAAACAATTGAGTAGCTTTTATTGCCACCAGCTGTGCTATGGTTATTTGAACAAATGGAAGATTAAAGGAAATGTACAATCTCATTATATACAGCATTACCCAAAATCAGGATTCTTTTGCCTAATAAATATTGCATTTGTAGTTGAAGAACTTATAATTACTTGGATTTCAATTGCTGTGATGAGTTTGCTGCTCTTTGAAGGCTCATGTGGGTCTATCAAAATTGAATCTTCTAGAATTTCAGAAAAGGTAATGCTGCAGGGTTTGTAGCAACTTTATGATTAACTTGCAGATGTATAGATATATATATCTATACATCTTATATATAGTGCAGTATATATTTTAACATAATATAGTATATTACAATATATAGTATATATATTGTATAGTATAATTAATATATAATATAGTATATATTATTTATAATATGCATATTCTATAATGTATACATAATATATATAACATAATAAGTATATATTGTATATAATGTATGTATTATATGTAACATATATGTAGTATTTAACAGTAATTATATATCCACATACTACACACACACACACACACACACACACACACACACACACATTCCAAAATAAACAACTTGAAAAATAAAACAAACCCTCTAAAACTTTGAAAAATTACATCTCTCATCAAGGAATTCCAGTGATTAATATCATTTGGCTACTCTAGGACTTTGGAAAAAATGAGAAGTGGGTGTTTAAATGTTTTAAGAGGTAATTTTCCAAGCAATCGAGCAGGTAGTTAAAAATACCTTCTTTTCATTTTCTTGCCTGAGATAATCCTAAACTCTAAAGGTCTGAAAGAGAGTAGAAGAAGCCACATTGAACAGAGTCAGAAATCTATGCCCCAGATGTAGATCTTCACACTTGCCAGGCTTCAGGGTTCATTAATCAATATATGGAGTCATTGTATTTGAAATATGAGCCATTGTGCCTCCTTTTCAAACTGGGAATGGCTTTTTGTGGTTTGGCCATTCTGTTGACCTAAATATGTAGTTTTGTGGTAATTGTTCTTGTACCTGTTCATTGGTATAACTCATTAAACGTTGTCATTGAGGAGAGATGAACTCTTCAGTGAGACAGAGTCAGACAGACTATACAAAAGGACTAGAACAGGGTTTCTGAACCTCAACACTTGCTCTATTGAACTTTTGGACTCGATAATTCTTTGTTGTGGGGGCTAGTTGTGTGCACTGCAGGATGGTTAGCAGTGTCTTTGGCCTCTATCTATACATGCCAGTAGCACTCTACTGCCACACTATAACAACCAAAAATGTCTCCGATTGTTGCCAGATGTCCTCTGCAAGGCAAAATGGTCCCAGTTGAAAGTGACTATGATAGACAGTGGCCTCCTGGCAAGTGTGTTCTTACTCATCTCTGTGTCCTCTATACTTATGAAAGGGCCTGGCATAGAGTTGGACTTGAATAAATGTTTGTATACATTTTTTTAAATAGATGATTTAGGGAAGAAAGGTGGTTTATTTTTCTATCACTTTTTCTGCCATTGAGTTCCCTGTTATTAGTAGAACAAGCATGAAATAAAAAGATTCAATGCTGCATTATTTATAAAGAGCAAATAAAGTCAGAAAAATATCTGAATGCCCTACTAATGTAGAAAATAGCCAAGTCATTATGGTGCATTTTTAATTTTTCTGTGGAATATTATACATTTATAACATGGGTCATGTACTAAATCTTTTAAATGATATTGTTTTTATAAAAAGTAGTTTATAAACTTAAAGAATGATTTTTTTGAATACATATGTATGTATACATACATGTAAATGCATTATTTTTAGGTGAAAAGAAAAATAAGGGAAATGATATCTTATTAGTCATGGTTGCTTTTGGCCTTATGATTAGATTTTATGTGCACCTTCTGAATCAGTATTGAACAATGCCTTCTTTTTCTTTGGTCTTTAGAAAAGCCAAATAAAATAGAAAAAGCTAAGTTTGAGTACATTTTTTATTTTCAAATTGACATTTTGTTCAATTTTTAATGAAAAGACAAAAGTAAATTACAAGCTTTACTTGCTTTTTTTTTGAAATTAAGTCACCCAAATTTTCTTGTAATTGTGTTATTTGATTTGACAAGAACAAATGTAGCATCACCATTGATTTGGTATACTAAACATAATCTATAAAGAATACTTATTGTAGTTAATAATTATACAGAATGTTCAAGAAATAATTTCTATGAAGTTTGAATTGCAAACATCCCTATGTACCATTGATCATCTCTTATCATTATTGCTTGCCATGATATGGGAAAACTTCCTTGTAGAAATTATAATTAGGGGAGGAAATGTAGTTGCTGCAAGTGTATAGTGTATGACTTTAAAAGAATAATGAAATCTGAGTTATTCGAATCTCACATGTGTGACTGTATACCTGTATACTCACTTGGTATAGATGTGTATATTAAAGTGAGATTGTGTAGGAGCTATTTGTGAATTAATTCCAGCTTTCTTGTGTAAGTACATTTTAGGTACGTACATGTTGTCTTGGAAAGAGAAGATCCACAGCTTAGAACATTAGTTCCCATTTCTGCTTCCTTGTCATCATATTGGACCAGAAAGCTCTTATATTTCAGGCTGCCATGTGTTTTGAGTGAGAAGTCAACAAATATTTGATATTAGTTACCCCCTTATTTTCCTGGATCCTAGAAATGCTGTGATCTGAAATTTTGTGCACCCCATGACTTTCCCCCAGGCTGAACACTTTGTTTTACTGCCTAATGCCTAAGTTTTCTTGAAGCCTTAGTTTAACAGTACTTCCTCAAGATGGGCATTCCATGATGCCTTCTCTCTTAGGCCCCCAGTTGTACTCATAGCACCCTGCACTTCCCTTGTCATAACACTTTAATACAGAATGGTGAGTTCTTATTTAACATCTGTCTTCTCCAGGAGCCCGTAAGCCTCTGTGAGAGTGGGAGCCAGGCACATTCCATTTACTAATGTATTTTTAGAATGTATTAGTCTGAATTTGATAAATATTTGATAAATCACTGAGTGACTGAATGAAGTAAGAAATCTTAATTCCAGACTTTGAGGGGGGAACAGAGTAAAATGCATGAGAAACAATTCTCAGGTAATGTAGAGTAGTGCATTTGCTGAACAATGACTGGTTATCAAATGCTGTTTTTCTTTTACCACCAAAAGTTCTGATTTGGATTACATAGAACTTTGGAAATGTGAATTTTGGTAATGCAGTAAATTGTTAAAGAAGAGCAGTATTGCCAACATTTATTTATTTTCTTCTAAGATGAGTGCTAGCCATACTAAAAGTATAGTTATCACATTTGGATCAAACATTTCCAGTTAAGAGAAGCATTACTTAAAAACCTTAGCAGTGTTGGGTGGGTGCATTTCATGTCTGAAAATTAACACTCCTTTCAGTCTCTTGATTATATGTTAACCTTATAAACATATTAATTGTTTCTTCATAGGAACATGGTTCAATATATATGTATCTTAAAATACTAAATATGTACACAATATATTTAAAATTAAGTATTTTGTGTGTGGTGGGGGGGGGGGCTGTGGGTGTGTGTTATAGTAAAACTCCATCACAGAGTCAGTGAGATGTAAGGATAATTTTTTTCTACAATAAATAATTTTATACCTCTTATTATGAATCATATTTTAAAAAGTGTTTAAGAATGTTTCACCCTTGGGTGCCTGGGTGGCTCAGTGGGTTAAGCCGCTGCCTTTGGCTCAGGTCATGATCCCAGAGTCCTGGGATTGAGTTCCGCATTGGGCTCTCTGCTCAGCGGGGAGCCTGCTTCTCCCCCTCTCCCTCTCTCTCTGCCTACCTCTCTGCCTACTTGTGATCTCTGTCTGTCAAATAAATAAATAAAATCTTTAAAAAAAAAAAAAAAAGAATGTTTCACCCTTGATTTTAGCTTTCTCTTCTTGATGTCTGGAATGTTGCCTTCTGCAACATTTTCTGTCCGCCCTTAGTTTCTTTTGAAATTTGTCTCTAAAATTTTAGTTAATTCTTGTCTGAATTTTCCCCCATGTTAATTTTACCTTAACTGAAATTAAAACAAAATAATGTCCAATAGTATGTTTATGGTTTATCATCGGTACAGAATTTTATTTCTCATGTAAATATCACAACATTTTGTCATTCATTGATTCATAATCAAAATGCATACAAGGAGCACTGAATGTACAATGAGCGCTGGATACAAAGATCAAGACAATGTATTTCCATAGTTAGAAAATACAATTGAAGATGTCTGTAACATTTGGCACATGCAAAAAAAGAGCCTAGGAATAAATCTAATAAAAGATAAAAAATACCTTCTTATACAAAGATGATCTTTTTTTTTTTTTAAATATTTTATTTATTTGACAGAGAGAAATCACAAGTAGGCAGAGAGACAGGCAGAGAGAGAGGAGGAAGCAGGCTCCCTGCCGAGCAGAGAGCCCAATGCGGGGCTCGATCCCAGGACCCTGGGATCATGACCTGAGCCGAAGGCAGAGGCTTTAACCCACTGAGCCACCCAGGCGCCCCCAAAGATGATCTTTAATGAAAGGCATTTGAGCAGATTTAAGTAAATAGAGAAAGATACTATCCTCATGAATTGAAATATTCAGTGTTACTAAATTTTTAATTCTCCTCAAATTGAGCTATGGAATTCTAATCAAGTACCCAAGAGATTTTTTTATGGACTTCAACAAGCTAATTCTCAAATTTATGTGGAAAAAATAAAGGAAAGAAAAAGACAGGAAAGAAAAGACAGTCATGAATAAAAAGAGAAAAAAATGGGAAGAATGGCATTATAACATATGTAGCCTTCTTACAAAACCCTAATATTATACATGATGCATAGCCAAATGGATTAGACTACATTGCCAAGAAAGCACCAGTTCATATGTGGAAACCAGGTATATGACAGAGGTGGCATTGTTGATCATCAAAGAGATGAGTTCTTCAATAAATGGTACTGGGACAAAAAATTGAATTTGTATCCCTACCTCATAAAAGCACAAAAGCAATTTCAGATGAATTAAGAATTTACATTTAAATGCAAATTTGGAAAATATGATACAGAGAATGGAAGAATTTTCTAAGCTAAATACAGAACACTATCTCAAAGGAAAGGATTGATAATTATGAACAATAATTATGAATATAAAATTTGTACAGTGAAAGAAAAAGAAACAACTCAAAGACTGGGGAAAGATAGGTGTGACATAAATATGACAAAGGATTAGCATTCAGGATATCAAAAAGAAAAATAAATAACCCTGGGAAAACAGGACAAATAAGAATAGTCAATTTTGATAAAATGAAATCTAAATGGCCACTAAACAGCCTAAAATCATGATCAGGGAAATGCAAATTGAAGCTACAGTGTTATGCAATTGCGTGCAACCATTGTTCTGACAAAATAACAAAGTTGAACAATACCAAGTATTGGTGAGAATGTGGAGCGGTAGGAAATTCTACCATACTGGGGAGAAGTGTAAATTAGTACCACTTATGAGAGCTGTATATTCGTAAGTAGTCAAGTTGTGTGCCTTATTAGGGCTCATCCCGCAATTCCACTGGGAGGTATATCACAGAGATACTACTGTGTACACAAGACATGTACAGAAATGTTTATTTCAGCATTGTTCATAATACTGAAAAACGAGAATCAAAACCAAATATCCATCAATAGGAAAATGGATAAATAATTTGGGGTATTTTCATGCAATGGAATATTACGTGTCTTTTTGATAATGAATGAGGTAGGCATGTATAATCCTATAATCTCAAAAATATGTTTACACTGCTCTGTATTAAGATTACACACATATGAAATAAAATCAAAGGCTTGCTTACTAGTGACAAGTACTAAATTCTTTATGAAACTTGAAATGGAATTAATGATAGGCCAGGTGTGGATATTGAAAGGCTAACTTGTAGCATTAGGCAAGGGGAGTTCACCCAAGAGCAGGTGTGGACTTTGGCACAGTATTTCCTCTAACAGTACTTTTTAAATTCTTATGTGGAAACTTAGCAAAACAAAATCCTCTCATGTTCTACAAATACTCTTTTGAATTTCTTGGGTAATGCATCCAGTGTGTATCAAGCTTTTTGATGTTATTTTAACATGTCTTTCTGTAATTGTTTTTTAAGTGTGGCACTTGAGTTTTCAGGACTGTTTTGAGTTGTGATTGATCATTGTACATGCATTTTGAATAGGGACATCTGTCTCTGAAGCATATTATGTCTCCCGACATGCCATTTCTCAGCTTGACAGAGCACCTCTAGAGGGCATAGGTTTTAATAAGAGAGAATATGTGATTTTTTTTTTTCCATAGAAAGTGGGTGGTGTTACATTTTATAAAGAAATAATGAATAGTTGGAATGACAGCTTACCCAATTTACTTTTTTTATGAGCCAAATATAAATCTAGAAATAATGCTTATTCATTTTCGCCTTTATAATATTCACTTCAAATGTTTTTATAGGAGAATATTTACTAAGTTTGGTCATAGTCATAGCAGACAGTGACAAAAGTGGCTTCTTTGTCTTTTTCTCCTCAATTTTTCTTTTTGTATCCTTATTATTTTTCTTCTAGACCCTAAATGTCTTCTTGCATTCTATTATATGAGCAAATTCACATTTTAAAACACTTTGGAAGGTTGTAATTTTTAAAAACATGTTATAGTTTTTTATTACTAATTTTAAATCTGTTTGGTACTATTATTATAGTCGTTCAGTAATCATAGAGCAGTTCTAAAAAAAAAAGATACAAGGATGAGTGAATGAGTTTTCTGTGGACTCTGCCCTTGAGGAGGCCCAACTTTAGTGAGAGAACTAGATAAAAATACCTTCATAATGATAAAGTGGGAGCTCTCAGGCAGAAGTAGGGATGATGGCCCGTGACACCGAAAAAGCAGAGACGAGCTCTCTTGAGTGGGGCAACACTGAGCAAGCTGACAGACAAGATAACTGATCTAAGTCTAAACAAGCACATTTGTTGGGGCGCCTGGGTGGCTCAGTGGGTTAAGCCTCTGCCTTCGGCTCAGGTCATGATCTCAGGGTCCTGGAATCGAGCCCCGCATCACGCTCTCTCTGCTCAGCGGGGAACCTGCTTCCCCCTCTCTCTCTCTGCCTGCCTCTCTGCCTACTTGTGATCTCTGTCTGTCAAATAAATAAATAAAATCTTAAAAAAAATCTTTAAACAAGTACATTTGCCAGGAAAAAAAGAAGGGAAAGGCAGACAGGTGGAACATTAAGCCTAAGTGGATAGAAGAGGGAAAGGTCTTGGCCAGTTGATGAAAAATGGGAACTCCCTTGTACATGGAGACTAGGTCTGTGCAGGAAATGACTGATGAATCTAGAAAGGTGGAATTTTCATTTATGTATAGTATTTATAGTCCTTTGCTTCCACTTTGCCTTACTCTGCTATATTGCCTTGCACTACCCCCTGCTCCAGACATTTTTTAGTCATTGGAGAGGAGTCACGGGTAGTTATATTTCCTACCTCATTTTCTCAGTACTTAACAACTTCTTTCAGTTGTCTTGATTTCCAGAGATGGGACTTAAATTTCAGTTACCGTGTTCAAAAGATTTCATGAAAGGTCCTACCCTTGATCCGACTAAATGATTAGCCGATTTCCTAACTAAAGAAAATGTTCATGGTTTAACAAGTCACTGATTTAAGTTTCATTGATGAATTCTTCTCTTTGTTTGGTTAATATTACTGGTTCTTGAGGATACGTAGTAAAAAAATGTTTATGACGTGTGTATTTATGGAACTAAAGTTTAAGGTTATTTTTTTTTTCCCAGTCTGTGTCACTGCACTTGCTTAACCCTACATTTGCAACATCCTCTAATCAGGAAGGAATATCACCTTTTTTGTAGAAAGCTCCTCTTTTGAAATCATATGCCGTTCCTTTCAGTTACAAGAAATTATCCTTTTATTTCCATGATCCGCTAAATGGGTATTTTGGTACTTAAAACATGTCAAAAGATTAGCTTCGTGTCTAGAATGGTTGCCCTAAACAGCTTAAAGGCATGTGTTGTTTGTTCACATTTAGCAATGACTTTAAAAAATTAAAAAAAAAAAATCTTTGAATGGACTGCTTTATTAAAATAATGGAAGAACTCAGTAGAGGAAGAACTCCCAGGGAAGAGGTTAAATAATATAAATAGCTCTGCTGAGAGTGCAACAAAGTTCTCTATTGTGCTGTTGCCACAGCAGCACCAATAATTCAAAACAAGGAAATGGAGTCTCATGTTTAATATAATACAGACTTTTCCCTAGAACTTCTGTGGTCTAGGGTTTTTCAGGGATTGGCATGTTTATCTACATATGTCTAAATTTAGATATGCCTTTTATGTAACATGGTAAAAGAGAAGTACTTAAAATTCTATAAGATGCAGTTATTTCTTAAGTATTTTTGTTTGTTTTAAAATTGACTTTAAAAATACCAGGAATTTTCCTGGTGAAATAATGCCCTAGGACATTGTGAATATGTGCATATGGAGAGAGACATAATCTTTTATGCATTTTACATTTGATTTTAAAAGGTCACTTTGGAAGGTATGAAGAGGTGTTTGGTGTAGTGCAAGAGTGAAAAGTGATTTTTTTTTTTTTTTCTGTTGAAGCATTTTAATCCCGTAACAAGAGCTACCTCTGCTATGGTAGTGAGTATTTTATTCTCAAAGTCCAGTCTGGAAACTCAGAAACATGGATGTAGAAGTTTCCGAGTTTTGAAGTAAACCTTATGTCATTTTAGAGATAAATTTGAAAGATATTGGACTGCTATCTGAGATGTGTATAAAATTTAATTCACTGTAAAATAAAACACAACTTAAACTCTGCCAGAATCATTCTAATACAGAGTAAAAGCTTATTTACAAAAAATATTCAAATGTAATATACTACATTTTATTAAACACATTTGATACAACATAGTCCAGATAGAGACTTCCTTTAGAATATAATTTTTCTTGTCCCTGTGTTAGCTATTTTGTCTCACTACCTGCCTACCTGGCTTTCATATTACCAATTTAACCCTTATTCTTACTAAAAAGTAGGGTTAGGCAATTCTGATTGTTATGGGATAAGAATAAATGAAATGATTAGGGACATTTTTATGTTCTGATCTTCTCTACCCAATGACTTCATGATGAAGATAATGCAAAAAATTGGTCAAATGTCTTCCCAGTATGAATGTGTGTTTGCATTTTACCCTTTTAATAAGGACAAATGTTGCCTAGAAGCTAGTTTTCTCAAAGACTTCATTCACATTCTGTGTGTTAATTGGCCAACTACTATTTTTTACAAGGAAATTTTATTAAGGAATTATGATTCCATTTCACTTATCTCTTCTCTAGTGTCGGAAGGGGAATTCTGAGAGGCTTGAGAAAGTAATCGTGCATTAACATTAAAAATGATCAAAAAGTTGGGGCGCCTGGGTGGTGGCTCAGTGGGTTAAAGCCTCTGCCTTCGGCTCAGGTCGTGATCCCAGGATCCTGGGATCGAGCCCCACATCGGGCTCTCTGCTCAGCGGGGAGCCTGCTTCCCTTCCTCTCTCTCTGCTTGCCTCTCTGCCTACTTATGATCTCTGTCAAATAAATAAAATCGTTAAAAAAAATTGATCAAAAAGTTAAAAAGGGAGGAAAAGGAAAATATTCATCCATTATGCAAATACTTGTTAAGGAAATACCTCTGTTGCATTTGTAGGCACTGGAGAGAAAGTATTAAAAAGGTTGGGATAGCCTCATGAAATATACTTAAAATAAATACTTAAAGAGAGGATTTCATGATAATGTATTGAGATTTTCTAGTATGGTTATGACTCATTCCATTCATTCACTCATTCAGGCAATACTTGCCTCATGAGAACATCAGAATTTTTATTATGTAACCTAATCTCCCTTTCTTCATCCAATTTTTCCCCCAATTTCTCAAAAGGAATAAAATTTTAAACACTAAAAGGTCTTCACCGTCATTGGAAAACGGAGTCAGGTTTATCCATTCTAGGATAATTCTTTCTTTTATTTTACCATTCCCATCCCAACCTCGATGCTTTATTTTTAGTGTGCCTGAGGAAGACCAAGTGTGAGATTGAAGAGCAGAGCTCTGTCTGTGAGTTTGAAACAGAGTCGCAGTCATCTCTGTATCCTGGAGGATAATAAGCTTTCTGTACGATGGCCATGTTGTACATGGTAGTAAGGAGCATCATAATTATTCATTGGCTTCTATCCACAGATTGTTCTCTAGAGGAGGGAAATACTGCATGAGCTTTGTGGCCAGTTTTCCTGTTCAGACTCAGTATGCTTGGTGGAACATGTTTTTATAGGTCCTCTGTTTAGAGAGAGAAAGGCTGACCAAGGCTTCCATGACTTTCAGTTTTCGAATGATGAAAATTGAGGACCTGGTGGAGGATTTCAGGAAACCGCTTACTTAATTGACTCTCTTTTCAAGGAAAATGTATTTCAAAGGATAATGGCTTGAGATTTGACTCCAAAGCTTCAATGTAGATCAGATATTCTTCAGGCTGAACTATATAGCTAATGCTCAATTACCTTAACTTCTATTGAACCATATTCTAAACACCTTCTTTTGTAACCATCACCTTGTGCCGAAGTCTATATTTTTAGCCTTTAAGCAGAGCTCAAGCACTGTATTTAGACATCTGACTTGAAGACAAAAATTGCTCAGTGAGCAGAACAAATGTTCAGAAAATAACATTTCAAGGTTAGAGTTAGTGTCCTGAATAAAATTCCTTTTCTTCTTTTCCTCCCTACTGAATATAACATAAATAATGTACCCTGACTGGCTTTCAAGACTAAAAAATCAGAGAATAGCAGTGAACTTGAAGAAGAAAGAGGGAGTAATTAAAAATTGAAGGGGCTTCTGTTGAACTATTGTTTGCCTGAAACTAAGTATACATTTTATTCCTGATTCAATAGGATTATGGATCTTAAAAGGATTTAAAAAACTGTATGGTAAAGCTTGTAGAAAAAGTGCCCAAATGAGCCTACAGTCACCTTAAAAAATATTGAAAGAACACACACACACACACACACACACACACACACACACACACACAGAGTCATTATAATATCCTTCTCAGAGTAGAGAGGAGAAAACTATATAAATATTATTTATGCTTACTTGTAGTATTGTGGTTAATCAATTCTTAACCGTTTACAATGTGCTGGCCCTTTCTGTAATTGACCTTGCTTAATATTCACAACAATTCTGTGAAATAGGCATAATTAGCCCCATTTTATAAATGAGAAAATAAAGACCAGAACATTTAATAACATTTCTAAGACATCAAGTTAGTGGTAGCATATCATGGATATTTCTTAGGAAAATCCCAAAATGGTCCCTGAGACTCCCTAGTCTTGAGAAATAAAAACAGTTTAATTCTTAGGGGAATAGACAGGAGTGAAACAACACAATTATTATTGTTAAACAAGACATTGCAAGGTCCCCGGACCATTTCCAGAAAGGGAAGTCACATATTTGCACTGGGGGAAAGTGATTATCACTTGGTGGAAATTACTTTAAAGGAATGCAGCTCATTTGGCTTGTGCATGACTTGGTGAGGGACTTGTCCCTTTGTATCCCAGGAAGTATTATAATTGCATTTCACAATGGGCCGGTAAGAAATGGGTCTGGGCACTACTTCCTTTTCTCTGCCTCGTGCAGGGTATAATCTTCACTTAGTACAACACAGTCTCTGTGTAAACAGCTAGAACTCAGGACTGTTTTAACGATCTAAGTTTCTCAACCTTGGAATAAGGTCCCGAAAGAAATGTTGGAAATTCTGGGTGGTTTTTAGGCACTGTATTTAGAAACAAATAAAGAACATGTGGAACTCTTTGACCCTTCTCTGATCCTCAGTGTTCTAATACTCAAAGTACACTTTAACCCAGCAGAGGGAGGCATTCCATAGTAGGGCATAGTAATAACATAAGGAGAGAGAGAGTAAACCAAAGGTGAGAAAAGATTTATTTTTAAACTTGGTGGGATACGAAGTTTATGCTGCAGAAAGTGTAACAGCCGGCTGTTATTTGTTGAACTGATTATCTGTTCCTCTTTGCTGAATGGGTTGTCCAAGTACACAAGGCCCAAATGGTATCTTAATTAGTTCATTTAAAATTCTAAAGATTGCATTGCATTTTTATGCTGAGTGTTGTGTTGTTCTAAAACAGAGATTTTTAAGTACTAAAATTTAATTCCATTTAGTTACTGAGTCAGTGACTCTGTAAGACTTCTTGGAAGGTAACACCATTATTTACAGGTCAGCCTGGGGAAATTCAGTGATTTGCTCAAAGGGAAGTAGTAGTAAAGGGCAGAGTCAACCATCTAAGACTTTGGATTTTAGAAAAGTATGAAAAACAGACAAAGTGATGCCGTACTTCAGTTTCTATGTCTGTGGAGTATTCTACCCATCCCCCTACCCTAGGCAAATGAGAGGTAGAAAAAACACTCCTGTGGGAGTTGGACACATGTCTGTTCAAACCTTGTCTCATGTCACCAGCTATACCACTTGGTCAATTTAACCAGCCTTCATTTTCTTAAGTACTATTATGGTATTTTGTGTGTGAATAGAAAGAAGTCTGGGAGGTTACCACATCAACAATGGCTATTTTTGTACTATGGATGATGAGGCAGTTTTTACTTCTGTCCTCATATATTTTTTCTGTTATTTGATTTGACAATATACGACTTGTATATTAGTTAAAATCTTCCCTTTAAATTAAAAAATGTGAATTTTCTTTATTATTTACAAATGATATGCAAGATCTGCTAATTTAAACTTTTTTTATCCCCATTAAACACTGGAAAATGATGGCTACATGAAGCATAAGACTCTGGGACCATTTCTATGTCATTTGTTTTGATTTCTGGCTCAGAAAACATGACCTCAATTATATATTCAATTGTGTGGGTTTTTTTGTTGTTTTTTTTTTTTTTTTTTTGCCAATTCTTGGTTATTTCATCTTCCATTATAGTAACTACAGAGAACAAAAGCATGTTTTGTTCTCATTTGGAATCTAATTTATTTCATAATCTTCAAAAATTTGGTTTTTAAGTTGTCTGTAATTTTAAGATCACCACAGGTGAACTATCTGGAGTCCAAAATAAAATCTTTTTATATGCTAGACATTGATTTTGTAGTCAAAATTATCTGTAGTTAGTTCTGGTCCTCCATTTACCAAATACAAGACTTTGGTCAGTTTACTTAGTTTTTGGGAAAATTGGTCTCCTCATTTGTGAAATAGATGGAAGAAAACTCAACCCTCAAGATTACTGAGATAATTAAATGAGTTAAAATTTTCAAGTGTTTGGTATTATAGAGACTAGATGAAGATGGATTCCTTTCTCATTCATTTGATTTAAATTCAACACTCACTGTTACTATTGTCCCAGGTAAAAATTTGTTTATTCATTTTGCAATAAATTGGATGTAAATTTTAGCAGTCTGTTTTTAAGAGTAATTGAATCTTGTGGAGTAACTAAGATGACCAGCTGAGACATTAACATAATATAACACATTGACATAAAGTTGATTTCACCCTAAATTGTCTGAGTTGCCAGGCAAGCTTCACTTCATCAAGGAATAAAATGAGAAATCCACAAAGCCAAAGTAACAATAAAAAATACTTTTGAAGCCGAAAGACCAAGTAAAGGCTGCTGTGATAATGGAGAAGATTCTGAAATTCATGAAAAGTACTGCACAATTTTTTGATGTCTTCAGAATTATGAAATATTTTTTTCCTGATGCTCAAAGTAGAAAAGATGGCCAAAAAGAAAAGGTAAAAAGAAGAATATAAAATTTATCTGTAATTATACCATCCAGAGAGAATTATTCTTCACATACTGGGCTTTTAGTCTTTTTCTCTTGAATATGTGGATACATTTTATGTATAAGGTGGAAGGTTGTCAATGGAGTATGTTTGTGTTCCAAGATGTCGATAGTAATACACCCATGTTTTTGTATCTTTTTTACTTAACATTGTATTATAAATTTTATAGCATCATTAAATATTTTCAATATCTTAATTTGTTGAAGTTGTATTATAATCTATCATGTAATTATACCCTAATTTCTTTTATTATTCTCCTTATATTGGGCATATATAGACAATTTGCAGATGTTCAACAACATTTTAGAATAGCAGTGTAATGGAAATTCATTTACATAAATCATCATTTCACATCTTTTTTTTCCCTTTAGAAATGATTCTTAGAGTCACTCCCAAAAAGCATGAACTTTTAAAAAGATTCTTGATATACTGTGATAATTTTTTCCTCCAGGGAAGGTTTACCAATTTACATTCCTATCAGTAGTATATGAGAATACTCTTCACCTCATATGCTTATCATCATCTTATATTAGCCTCAACTGAAAGTAAAAATGTTAATTTTTCACAATCTGCATTTATTTGATTCCTCGTGAAGCTGAATACTGTGTGTCCTATTTACTGAGGAGTACACACACACACACACACACACACACACACAAACACACACCCCCTCCCAGCAAGTATTAAATATATTGTATTCAATGGCAGTTTTAAACATTTTATTTCAATATATGGCAGTAAGCAAGATCTTGTCTAAAAATAATCACCTTAGCAGCAAATTTAGTCAAATCCTTAAAGCGTTTTTAAAGAGACTACATCTGGCATGCTTTCCTCAGAAAGACATGCTGCATGATACTATTCTTATGAGATTTTCATATCACCTTTTATGCTGGGCAAGTAGTAACTGTTGCATTTACCCTGGATTCCTCAACAGTGTTGAACTAGAAAACTTTCAAACCTGCAAACATCTGCTTTTGTCATCAAAATTGAAATACATAACTGAAAGGAAAGTTTTAGTTCACAAACTGTATAATCTTCTGATTCTGCAGAATGGAAATGAATAAACTTGAAAACATATTTAAGGACTGAAGCTCTAGTCAGCATATAGCTGAAGACTGGAGAAAGGGTGAATTTCCTTTCATAGTAAGTGCTGGCATGACTCTACTCTCTAACAAGAAAAAGTAACATTTCCAAAAATCATATCATCATTTCCACACAGATTTCTATGATTCTAAAAGTTCTTTTCTATACAGCCTGGTGGTACATTTTTATAAATTCCCCCAAAATCAGTAGTGATTGCAGAATTTTGAGTGTGTATACCTGAGCATTTTAAATGGTCTTACTATGTATGATTTTTCAAGATCTTAGCTTATTCTTCAAGGATGTCATATTTGGTCCCTAAGAGGACCAGATTTGAAATGTTTCTAATTTGGGAGAAAATAAGCTTTTATTTGAGTAAAAATAAGGTCTAAGTCTTCAACAGATTAAAGGATAAACTGGCTTATAAAGAAGAGTTTTGTTTTTTGTTTTTTTTTTTTAAGATTTTATTTATTTATTCCAGAGAGAGAGAGAGAGAGTGAGTAGGGGGAAGAGCAGAGGGAGAGAGACAAGGAGACTCTGTGTTGAGTGGGGAACCTGACTTGGGGCTCAATCTGAGGACCCCGAGATCATGACCTGAGCTGAAACCAAGAGTCAGACTCTTAACTGACTGAGCCACACAGCTACCCCAGAAGAGGGTTTCTTAAGCCTTAGAAGAAGTTAATAAAATAATTTTATTGAATTCAAACATTACTTAGCTTCTAATATTAATTTTATAAATAGGAAAAAGATAATTAAATTATTAAAGAACCTTCATTTTAAAGGTTAACTTTTAAAATTATTATTATTTAGCTTATAGGGAAATTTATTTATTTATTTTTTTTTACTTTTTTAAAGCCCTAGATCTTTTTTAATCAACAGTTATTTGAGTGTTTTCGTTGTCACACATTCAGTCTTAGATCCTGGCATGTGTGGACTCCAGCTGTCTAATAAAGGAGATAAAATAATGTCTGATTATCTGGAGCACAAGGTAATAAATCCTTTTATTTGGGCACATCCTTCTTCTGATTTGCAGGCAGCTTAATTTTTATATCTGGTCTTTAACCAGGGCTTGACATGGAGCAGAGTTTAGTATTTGAGAGGAATTTTATTTGTTTGTACATTTTGACTGTGGTCCTTTCTGATTGTGTTCAAAGAAGTTTTCATAGCTACTGTCCTCTAATGTTTTAAAACTAAGTATACTTTTTGTTGCTTATTACTTATTATAAAACCTTATGTGTTTATTTTAGAAAAATTAATCAGTAGAGAATCCCTGTTAACATGTTAGCAGATACTCCGGAGTCAGTCCTATATAAGTCATGTATAATTGTTTTTACAAAATGAGATCAAAGTGCTTCGTCACCTGCTTGTTACACTAAATATCATATCTTTGACATTACATATTTTATAAATGTTGCTATTTTTCTAATTGACCAAGTAGTTAATGTTAGAGATCATGTTAGCCTGTAGAAAATTTGTGTATGATCCTAAGAGTGTTATGAATCCTTTGAAATGAAATTTCACCTAGAAATTTAGATGTCTAGGGGCTCCAGGGTGGCTCAGTCAGTTAAGTATCTGCTTTTGGGTCAGTTTGTGGTCTCAGGGTCCTGGGATTGAACCCTACGTGGGCTCCCTACTCAGCAGAGACTCTGCTTCTCACTCTCCCTCTACCTGCAGGTCCCCCTGCTTGTGCTCTCTCATTGTCTCTGCGTCAAATAAATAAATAAAATCTTAAAAAAAAAAAAAAAGGAAATCTGGATGTCTACTTTCTCTTGAAAGATGGAAGGCTCTGTTCTACTCATAATCTATGGGTCACAGTGGATAGAAGCTGATGATAGCTCACATTACCTAAATTTGTGGTCTTTATTTAATGTTTCCTTCACTTCTTGATGTTCCTCCCTGACTTCTGAAGCAGGTGCGTTTGCCAAGGGTAGTGGATTTTCTAAGGTAGTAGTTTTTAATGAGGTTGGCCTGGTCTCTAAGGCAAGGATCAGAAAATTATGGGAATGTTTTTTAGATGCCACAATGTTCGAGGGGTGCTTCTAGTGTTTAGTGGGCCAGTCTCGTGGTGTGAGGGTTTGGTAATGTGAGGGATGTTGCTACATGTGGAAAAATTTTCATGTTATGCATTTCAGTTATTTCTTTGGATAGTGGGTGAAATACCCACTATCAGTTATTTGAGCCTAAAAACAAAATTGGCTGCACATATAAAAACTGTTTTATTCCGTTTTGGTGTACACTGATTTTCTAGGACTACAACTATCATATAATTTCACATTTTATTATTAGAGGCTCTATGACAAGTTGTTCGCTATTTGGAAAATCATGTCACTGACAACAACATGGCTCATGGTATTTTCACCAACATACACAGCTCTATCAGTATGCATTTGTAGCAACCTTGTTCAGTATTGAAAAAAGGAAAGTTCATGCTCCTTTGAAATGTTTTATGAATACGGAATAGTTCTCAGCTCCTACAAGGAATAGTAATCATTTTTCATGTTTTCTTCATGTCTGTGGTCTGCAGTTTGCCTTAGCATGTTATCTGGACTTCAGTTAATCTTATTTTTCCTTTTACTTAAACATGCGCTGATAAGTCTGGTTCATTGCTTCTTGTCTTAACACTAGATTTTATTCTCATGCTCACTCAACTGTCCAGTCTTTCACTTGCTACTTTTTTTTTTTTAAAGATTTTATTTATTTATTTGACAGACAGAGATCACAGGTAGGCAGAGAGGCAGCCAGAGAGAGAGGAGGGGAAGCAGGCTCCCTGCTGAGCAGAGAGCCCGATGCAGGGCTCGATCCTAGGACCCTGGGACCATGACCTGGGCCGAAGGCAGAGGCATTAACCCACTGAGCCACCCAGGTGCCCTGCTACTTTTCTTTTAAGACTGACTTCTTATTACATCTCTTCATCTGGATTTACTCACAGGGTAGTAGGGCAAGCATTGGAGGACTTCTGAGACATGTAAATATTCATGTGTCAGAGCTCTTTATTGATTTTGAAAAATATGCTGAATAGAGGTTGGATTTAGAATCTATGAGTTTCATTTTAGGTTAGCAAAAGAGCATTGCAAAATACTTGTTTTAAATGGGAGGGGCTTTGTGCTTGATGAGCTTAGTGCTCTGGGTAGGCATCAAGGATGTATCTTAGTCCCGAGGAGGCTTACAGTCTCCTAGAAAGATACCACATAGAAATAATCTATCATTAGAGACGATGATGAAATATGCCCTAGGATTTCAGAGGGAAGCAAGCTGGTGTGTTTGAATGGAGAAAGGCTTCTGGAAGAGGCTGAAGAATTTCACCTCAATGTTGAAGCCTGGGGAGGCTCTTTTTTGAGAAAGAGAGAGTTAATTCTCTTTTGCTCAAGAGTTCTGTGTCTTTTCCTCTTCCTTCCTTGAAGATGCAGAAGCTGCACATGTAAGTGAAAGAGTCATGGGTGTGAAATGTTGATTTTAGGTATTTTCTCCTCCTCTTAAACTCAGATACAAAGATATGACCTTGAGGGCTTAAACTATGCAATTGTTGCTCTTCAAGGAACTTGTAGCTGGCATCTCAGAACAAGGCATGACTAGTATTTCACTTCAGTCTAGTACATTTTCTTAGCTCTAATTAGAAAACAAACTTACAGAGATGGAAAATAAATTCAATAGCTCTCCAAAGTTTTTCCTTTCCTTGTTTGATTAGGTGAGTAGGGGGAATACTAAGAAAGGAGAAATGACCGTAATGAGTTGCTAGCTTCCTTAGCTTCCCTTAGTTTACTAAATTTCACTCTTCTTGCATCGTGCATCGTGCAAGATCACCATCACCACATGTGATTATATAAAACTTCTAGAATTTCTCTGAAGGGACTCATTTTCAGTTACTTAGCCAATCAAAGGCAAGGGTTAGTGAACTTCAATAATGTTTTGATTTTGGGAAAATCTTTTTCCTGATACAGTGGGACATACACTTCCAAGTGAGTACTCCAGATTTAATTCAAATGCCACACATTGAAATAGCTCAGAAAATTATGTGATACAAAGCTCTGTGGTGACAGTGTTTTGTATATTGCAATCTTTTAGAGTTGGATGGTCACATCAGAATTATTTTATTTCATTAAAATCTGTCTTTAGGTGTTATATTTTCTTTTCACTTACTACAGGTATTTACAACCTAGAAAACAGGTCAGAGTATTTCTTCAGAAGACATTTATTTAATTTTCCCTCGTCCAGAGGCACATGTCTGCTACTTGGTCCTGTTTTAATTGCTAATGTCTAAGCCAGGGCCCCAGGTTGTGGAAGTTTCTATATCTGGTAAACTGGCTTTATTCCAGGACAGAAAATTTATCAACAAATGAAACACCAGTGACTTCCCACACGTCCTCTGATTGCATTAAAAAGCCCTTCCCTTCCCACCCAGCTGAGAGTATGCTGGGAGTATGGAGCTGACAGACATTCTGTCTCTTCCTCCTCCTCATTTTGTAAAATCACTGGTTTCTGTAGTCTGTTAGGCTTCTTATTAATAGTAATAAAATGTTCATTCATTAACTGTCTCATGCCTACGAACTAGATATTGTCACTCTCTTTCCCCTCAAGTTAGACTGTTTTTATAAAGTCATGCTGTAGCAGAGAAGTGAGCTGGAAAACTGATTTTGGGTCTGTAGCATCAGGTACTATTTAACCAGTGGGAGGGACTGATAAAATTAGCAAGTTGACTAACCACTTCCCTTCCTTGTGGCTCTTTAATATTATAACGGATACAGAAAAGTTCAGAAGGACTGGGCTAGTTTTCGAAACCACAGCACACTTTGGCAAAGAGGGAATGTACAGCAGAACGGGTAAGTTTCTTTCTTTTAATCTTTTAGGAAAACTGTAAAAAACGATAAAGGGTGGAAGTTTTTCAGTTTGATTATGCAAATCGTCTTTAGTAGTGTGTAGGCTGTGGAAAGATAAACCTGCTACTAGAAGGGGGAAGCAGAAGGTTTTCCGATCCTCAGCAGTAGCTCCAGGAACAGCAAACATGAGTGGGCAGAAGATTCAACTCCTACAATACCTTCATTATCCCACATAGGTCACAGTCAAACTCGGGGGGCAGTATTCTTGTACTAGTATAATTTTTGAAAGATAAGTTCCTGCACTCTTAGTTCTTACAATCCAGACTTTGTAACTGTCAGTAGAGTCTTTGAGTTACTAAACCCAGACGTCCCTCTGGGTTCTGAAACAGCTTAAGGTCTTCAGTTATCTAGCCTGTGGTTTAAATTTGCATTGCTTTTAACTTTTTATTATGGAAAATCTCAAATACAAGCAGAAGTAGAATGCACAGTGCCTAGATTGCCCATGCCCTGTCACACAGCTTCAAGAGTTAGGGACTCGGGGTCCACGTTGTTTCATGCACACCTCTGTGGCATGCTCCCCACTTTAGTCCTGTAGCATTGCAGTATTTTAAATATGTCAATTCTGAACATTAAATGAAAGAGGCCAAGAATCTCCTCAAGGTTCCTATCCATCCAGTAGTATAAGTTTTAGAGAAATGTCATTGCAGAAAGCTGAATTTTGAGTCAAAAAAAGCAAGATCGACTTTCCAGTTGTTTGGCCAATGGGAGTGGGATTAGAAGAGAGTAGTAAAGATTGTGGACTCTGGGGCTAGACTGTTTGGGGTCAAATTTTGGTTCCATGCAATCCAGTGTTTTTGAGGAAGCTTCCTGATCTTTCTCTACCTTGGTTTCTCACCTGAAAAAATGAAGATAAATGAAAGTATTGATTTTTTTTGAGGATCGGAGACAATGAGAACCTCTGTACATGTAAAGACTTGGCAAGGTGCTGAGAACAGAGAGTGCTCACTCTGTTAGCTCCACAACTGTTTGCTGAAATGATTAGAGTGGTAGAAGGGATGAGCTCTGTTTAGACAGAAAGCTAAACATGTGTCTGAGCATATTTGCTTGTTTTCTTTTGATTATTTGATGATGTGAGACTGAGAAAAGTGTCCATGGAGACATCTTACTTGCTCTTGGGCTCCTTGCCCTTACCCACCAAACTAATTCTCTCTGAGAAGAGTATCAGAGCTTGTCTTTTCCATCCTCTTTCTTTGAGGAAGAGGGAACAGAAATTTGTCTCTGCTCACAGAGCAAGGAGAAGTCAAGTTGAGGGGAGTCATGGGCTTCTCTCATCCCTGAGAAGGGATGTATTGTCATTTCATGTATGTAATGCTGCTAGGCCTGGGAGGCTGCCTCACATCTGAACTCTTGTCCTTTCTCTCAGAGACAGAACTCTGTAGGCCTCTTCAGGCCTTCCAGGGCTGCAAGCTGCCTAGATATTTTTCTCATTAGTAATGAGGAGGTGAAATTACGAAGATGGCCACAAGTGGGGAGGTGAGGATCTTCCCCTACTCTGTGGAAATTCTTACTCTGTGTCATTAATATAAGTACTAATGACTGCTACTGACTGAGCATTTACAGTGTACCTGGCATGGCACTGGGTGGTTTTCTCATTTAATACCCCTAGTATTCCTACATGAAATTTAGTGTTACTATGTTCACTTTATAGATGACGAAACGGAGGCACGGAGAGATGAAGCAGCTTGCCTTTCATTACCCAGCTATGAGAGACAACCAGGATTTTGTTTCAGATCTGTCTGACTTAATCTCTTCTTAGAGCATTTGTCCCTAAGAAATCAGTTTATTCATACATATGCAGTCAAAATGCATCCATGATGTTGCTCTTAGACTTCCCAAGGTGAAAGTCATCAGTGTTTCTCTAAACCAAAATGAATGGAAAAGCTTTTGTCTAGCAATAGATTTCCCACAGTGAATGTTCATAATGCCTAATTATAAGCTGGAAATTTGTCAGAAATCTTGACAAATAAAGAGGCTGGTGGGGTGGGGGTGGAGTTACTGCTCTAAGGAAGTAAATATTGAACCAAGAGGGGAAAAAAAGAAATGCTCTTTTAGTAAATTAACCATGCCTCAGTGGTGGTTTAGTTTTTAAGGCCATTTGTCTCTCTTGAGTTTTTGTAAACGATGGGTGAAATTCATCTGCGTCAATTTTCAAGAACATGCAGCCATGTTGTAAAACAAATGATAAACACTGATGCACTGCCGAAATAAAAATTGGCTGAATCTTCGGGAGGTTCTGAAGAGAACTGGGTCATGCACTGTCAGACATTTTCGAAACCTGGGATTGACTTTCAGTGCTTTTTCTTTTAGATTACTGGTACAACTGTAAAAATAGAACCAAATGTGTGAATGAAGGAAGAGGTTAATTTCACAACTTTGGAGAATTTTTTTTTTCCCTCCAGGGGAGTAATGGTGTTTTAAAAAATTTTCCTTTCCTGAAAGGGACACTGTCTGGAATTTCCAGCTAAAAATGAGAACATCAGATATAAAATAATTGACTTCTCTTATCAGGCAATCGGGGTGCATTCAGTAATCTTTCATCTTTATTTTTCCTTCATTGGCTACAGAACTTTTGTCATCTTGATAGGATCAGCCAAGCTTTACTTATAAAAACATTGGAAGAGATTTGAAATCCTGCTATCTTTTTGCAGAGAAAGTAGGGGATAAATGGAGCTGTGACTGCTCCAGGGAGGGAGTGAAGTTGGAAAAGATCGTAGTTATAAAGCATCCTTGGATTCTTAAATTTTTGAGAAAGCAAAGAGGCTAGTTAGTACTGGTGACAACAAACCATTTTTTGCAGAACTGTTCCATTACCTGTGTTTGTTTTTCTCTAATGTCTTTATCTCATAAGAACACATAGCTGATAACTTGTAAAGGATTCACAGATGGAAATTTCTGTATCTGTGTATGATTAGAGACAGAGGCAGAACGGCCATTTGGCTTGTCATGGTCATCTTCTTTATGCACTCATGTAATTTCTCATGGCTTTGGTCACCCCCACTGGTGACGGGATACCAGTGCCCTCATGATTCTGAATGGACTTTTTCTGTCCTCATCTTTAATATTTGTCACTGCTTTTATGTCACTGCTGTTTTGGGGGTTAGATATTTTATTAAAAGTCTTGAATAAAAAAAGGCATTTGTTTTTCCTTGAGATGAGTCCTGTGTCTGTCTGTTCCTTTCTGTCTTTTGTTCTTTCATCACAAATTTTGAGTATCACCTGCCCTGGAGATTTAGAGATCAATA
Organism: Meles meles; assembly: GCF_922984935.1. Classification (NCBI taxonomy): domain Eukaryota; kingdom Metazoa; phylum Chordata; class Mammalia; order Carnivora; family Mustelidae; genus Meles; species Meles meles. The sequence goes on along the minus strand of NC_060075.1, from coordinate 57,597,551 downwards.
ATCACAACTTCTACCCTCAGAAAGCTTACAGACTAATGGGGAACAAAATTGCATGAAGTGAATGAAGCTGTAGTTCATAAGATATATCCTGTCTTCATCGGACTGACAGCATTGGGAAAGGGGGTGTGTGTGTTAATAAGAGATCAGAGAGCCATGGCACAAGTTCTCTCACTTTGTGATTTGGAGTATCTTACTAACCTTCCTAAGCCTCAGTTTCTTTACCTGTAAAATGGCATCAAACTCATAAGGGCTTTCTATGAATTGTATAATATGACACATGTTAAAAATTTATATAGCATTCAGTGTATAGTTTGAGGGATCAGGGGAAGTCTCTGTCAAAAGGTGGCTCACTTTAAGATGAGTCTGAACGACATAGAAAGATCTTTCTAAGTCACAGGGGACTGTATGTGCCAAGTGGTAAGGAGTTTAACTTCTCTGAGGAAGAGAGTAAAGGCCATCATGGTTGAAATGCTTAAAAACGGGAGAGTTGCTTAGAGGTGTAAGTAACAGAATCAAGATCGTGCAGAGCCTATTAGTTCATGGAAGGGAAGTTGCATATTGTTTAAAGAAATGATTGAAAGCTAACCCTGGAAGTTGCAGGATCTGAATACTACTTTTAAATTAGTTAAAAAGTAGAGAATAGGATCGCACAAAGCAAAAGACATATAGAAACAGGTTAGAAAACTCTTAGTAACTTGAAGTAAGTAGTGCCAGTGGAAAAGGCGAGCAGTGGACAGAACTGAGAAATCCAGTGTAAGACATAGGATTTGATAAATAATTCGATATGAAAATAAGGGTGAGGAAAATGTTAATTCTGATCCTATGGCATGAACAGCTGGAGCTAGGGAAAGGTCACGTATGAGGATGGGGCAAAGTGGAAGGTGAGCAGACTTGGACATCTCAATTGAAAGGCTCTTGGAACGTTGAAGGGAGTACATCAGGGAGGCCACTGATGGCACATAGATGGTATTTGAAGATCTGGAAATAGATACAATCACCTGGGGAGATGGTATGAAGTGAGAACAGCTCACGAGGGCTCCGTACCCAACCATGGGAAACAGCACAATTTAGAAGGCAGGTAGAGGAGAATTGGTGAGTGAAGGGGATGGACGGTTAGCTGTGAGAAAATGGAATACAGAAAACATAGGCTATTTAGAAGAAATGAATTGTTACTCGTATCTAATGCTAATTAAAGAACTAATAAATTACCAAAAATGTCATGGGATTTCGTAATGTGGAGCTTATTGGCACACAATAAATAGACCGAAAATTTAATTTCTTTAAAATGTTATTGTGTTTTGACATATTGACTAAGCAATTTTGTTATTGATTAACTGAATATGTCAGTGAACACTGGAGTCATGTTGTTTTCAGTGGCAGTATATTTATAAATTTCCTTATTTTATTTTCATGTAGCTGTATAGTATTCAAGGAAATAATAATAACTTATTCATGTTGATCTAAATTCATTTCTCTTAATGTTTAAATTGCTTGAACTTAGTACTTTTTTCCTATTTGTATTTCCACTGTCCAGGCTGCTGGGTGCTGTTGCTGAGGGCACCTCTCTCTAGAGTGTGTCATTCACCAAGGGCAGTGATTTTCAACCAGGGGGCAGTTGTACTCTTTGGGAATATTTGGCAATGGCTGGAGACCTTGTGAAGATCACAACTGGGGACTACTGTGCTATTGGCTTCTAGTGGGAAGAGGCCAGGGAATGCTGTTAAATATCCAACAATGCCCAGGGCAACCTCACACAACAAGGAATTATTTGACCCAATATGTCAATAGGGCTGAGGTTGGGAAACGACACGGACGATGATGCAGCCCCACGTAGCACCCACCATGAGGCACTGGCAGTAGTAGTTCTTGACAAGAGATTTTCTGTAAGAGAGTGGGGATGTCTTTGTTCATTATCTGTGTTTTCAATAAGTTGGTGAGCAAGTAATTTGTGAAATTGCTTTCATTGTGAGATTTGGTAGAAAGAAGTGGATAAATAAAAATGAAGTGCATTTGTATCAACTGCCTCTGTAGAATTAATTTTCAATATGGAATTTATCTACGTGGTAAGAAATAGAGGGCAGTGCTCCACCCAATGGATGTTAGACTTTTTACATCAGAGCTGGAACCTTTTCAGTGAAGTTCCTATGCTGAAGTGTATATTAGGGAAGTTTTGGAATGAAAAAATAATTTTAAAATTCATTAGATTCATTTTTTTGAAAAGTGCTTTTTAAAAAAAGCATAAAGGTACTTTTTTACTCTTTAAAAGTAAACATTTTTATTTTCACCTTATTATAAAATAATCTAAAATCGTGTGTATGTATATATAAATATAATGAAATACGAGGTACACATAACCAACTTAGGTAAATAATATAACCACTATCTGTAACTCCCCACCCCAGAAGGGTAAGCACAATTCTGAATTTTTGTTTATTGTTCTTTAATTTGTGTTTAAGTTTTACTACATACATATATATAGGTAAAGAAGATGTAAAATTAGAGCTTTTCATATGCCTGCGTAAATGAAATTAGACCATTATCTTATACCATACACAAAAATGAACTCAAAATGGATTAAAGACTTAAGTCTAATAATTTAAACTATAAAACTCCTAGGAAAAAAAATACAGAAGAAAAACTTCATAACATTACTCTTGGCAACGATTTCTTGTATATGACACCAAAAGCATAAGCAGCAAAAGTAAAAATAAACAGGTTCTGCATAGCAAAGGAAACCATCAACAGAATGAAAATGCAGTTTACAGAATGGGAGACAATATTTATGAACCACATATCTTATTTACAAGGAGTTAATATCCAAAAAATGTAAGAAACTCCTACAACTCATTGGCAAACATAAACAAATAACCTGATTAAAATGGGCAAAGGACTTGAATAGCTGTTTCTCCAAAGAAGACAATACAGATGGCTAACAGGTGTATGAAAAGATGCTCACTATTGCTAATTATCAGGGAAATACAAGTCAAAACAATGATATATCACCTCACAGCTATTAGGTGGACATTAAGAAAAAAATAAACAGAAAATAGCAAGCGTTGGTCAGGATGTGGAGAAATTGGAACCCCTATGCACTGTTGATGGGAATGCAATATGGTGCTGCTGTGGAAAACAGTATGCAGATTCTAGAACTACCATATGATCCACCAGTCATACTTCTGGGTGCATATCCAAAAGAGCTGAAGTCTGGATCCTAAGGAAATATTAGCACTCCTGTATTCACTGCAATATTCAGTTCACAATAGCCAAGAGGCAGAAACAACCTAAAAGTCCATCAACAGACAAAACGGATAGAGAAAAAGTGGCATAGAGAAAAAGTGCACTGGAGTATTATTTCCCTATAGAAAGTATGTCCTGTCATATACTACAACACAGATTAACCTGAAGTAACTTACGCTAAGTGAAATGAGCCAGTTACAGAAGGATAAATTCTGCCTGATTCCATTTATGCTAGTGATGTAGAGTCAAACTCACAGAGAAATAAAGCAGTAATGGTGGTCACCAGGGGTCAGGGGTAGGGAAAAATGGGAAGTTGCTCTTCAATGGGTATAAAATTTTAGTCAAGCAAGATGAAATAGTTCTAGGTATTCGATGTACAGCATTGTAGTTATAGTGAATACTATATAACATACTTTACATGACACTTCAGAGTTGTTATGAGAGTAGATCTCCTGCTGTGTGGAGTTTTTTGTTTTTTGTTTTTTTTTTTGTTTTTGGGTTTTTTTTTTGTAACCACAATTTAAAAAAAATATCTGTGCCTTTAGGATGGACTGCCAAGGCGAAGAGTGGAAGGAATAAAGCAAGTTCAGTGACTGAGAAACGTAGGCATGTGGTGAGGACAGAGGCATCATTAGAAATGAGTAGACCTCTTTTATGACTGACTGCGCCCCTGGATAAGGATGAGCCTAAGATCAAAAGGGCAGTGTTTTAAACATGGTGATACAATGGAGGTTTTATTAACAAACACACAGAAGGAGAGAAGACAAGGAATGTACAGAGTGAGATGATTTTGTATCTGTGCCTTCCTTCAGGGAGAGTGAGGTACGGTGTTCATTATCTGGATTTGCCCTTGTGCTGGCAGCAGGACACTGAAGAGTTTCTCTCTCAGGGCGGTTCCAGAGTGGGGTTAACCAAGGTCAAGATGGCAGAAATGCAGATGGCTACCTGAGGGTCTTCAGGGTGGCATGCGAATAGAGGCTGCATGAAAGGAAAAGAGAGATATGACTTTGGGGAATACCCACAGATAATGTTGGGATTAAGAAAAAAAATCATGAACTTTTCCTGTTGCTTTTTGTTTATTTTTATTTTAAAATGCTCTATCAGTTTATTTCTATTCCATATACTTCCTGTGTCTGGCTTTACGGTATGCATTATTGTCGTTGATTAACATTCAAAACTAGGTTGTGACAGTAAAGATGATATGGATTGATTCGTAATTTTTATATGACTTGGAACAACTTTTTACCTCTGATTGAGAGGGTAATTATCCAAAAAACCCGAAGAGGCATCAGTGCTAGGCCGATTGTAACATCAGCAAAGTTGGTTTCCAGGTCTGCTATTCACCATTTCCCTTTTTGTTGGTTTCTTTGATCCTAAATTTCTTCCTCTTCAAAATAAAAAGTTGGCCTTAATAACGCATAAAATCATTTAAAGACACTTTCTCTTCCTTTGGAGCTTTTCTCTCTTTTAATCTTCGTGAACATTTTTCCAACTTGTTAGGGCCTAAACCTGAGGGATTTCACTTTTCTTTCCTCCCTCACACACAACTGTTAGAGTTCGACATTCCCTTTTCTCAGAGGCCTGCTAGTTACTGATGCTAATGTGTCAAGTCTGTATTATTCACAGTAATTCACAATACGCTATTATTGGCGTAATGTATTCACTCCCAGATGGTATCTTCATTGGGGGCTTCATTGCTTGCAACTAAAGTGGTGCTTTAAGGGTGGACTATTCAGGTATTGTGGCAGATGATATGTTAACATGGCAGGTCTATGTTAGTAGTATTTATTTTCACAAGTATATTTTTGGTCCATATTTATCCTAACCTCTGTCAATATAACATTAGAAATGAAAGGATCTATATTTTTGCATTTTTCTTATTTGAGAGGATTTAAAAAAATTTTTTTTAAAGATTTTATTTATTTATTTGACAGAGATCACAAGTAGGCAGAGAGGCAGGCAGAGAGAGAGGGGGAAGCAGGCTCCCCGCCGAGAAGAGAGCCCAATGTGGAGCTTGATCCCAGGATGCTGAGATCATTACCTGAGCCGAAGACAGAGGCTTAACCCACTGAACCACCCAGGCACCCCTTTTGAGAGGATTAAAAAAAAGATTTATTTATCTCTGGAGAGAGCTTGCGCATGTGCATGAGTAGGGGGAAGCGCAGAGGCTGAGCGAGGGAGAGAATCCGCTGCAGACTCTGCCCTGAGCCAGAGCCCACTCACCTGTGGGTTCAGTCCCCAGACCCCCAGATCCTGACCTGAGCCGAAACCAAGCGTGGGTCGCTGAACCCACTGAGCCACCCAGGTGCCCCACTGGAGATGATTTCCAAAGAAATTTTTACTTTGAAAATAGTTAACTTTTAAAAAAAAATTCAACTTGTACTTGAATTCATTAAATGGGCCTTTAAATCAGTTTTTACGTAATCATGTTACTGTGTGGGGCACCGGGCAGATGCGACAGCTGCTAGATGTCTCAATATTCCCATATGAAAAGTTACAGAAATAGTAAAGCTGCTATTTTAGGATTACCTATAAGAAATCTAAAATTTTATTAAAAACATTATACCAGAAATCCGTGCTGTAATAACACCATGAATGAAAACCCAGTAAGAAGGAGAAAAAGTATTTTATATTGATAGCTTGGACTGAATCTGTTTAGTTCAAAATGCTAAGAGTTAGATTTTGGGCTTTTCTAGAACCCAAGTTTTTAAAGTTTCAAATGAATAAAGATATTTATATAATTAACATCCAGTTTATTATGAAAAACTGAATTAAGATGACAGTGAAAGAACAGCCTCAGGTGTGTGACTCTGCATTTTAAAGTGATACATTTAATGTTTATGCAAAAGTAAGAGTTGTTTTTTTTTTAATTTACTTTAAAAAGTGATTAGCACCTTCGCTGTACAGTTCCTAAGTGTTTTTTTTTTTGTAACACTGCATAAAATTTGAAGTATTTTTTTTACTTCAAAATTTGACCTACTTAGAAAGTCCTGATAATTTCAATGTAATATATTCCCTCAGTTTTGTAAGCGCCTTTGGGTAATGTATTGGAGAGGCAAGTAATCTCATCAAGAAGCGTAATGGACCCTATCACATTTCAAGATATATTTTTTTCTACTACTTCTGCTTCAAATTTAGTTCTGTGTTTAATGATACCACACTCTACTGGCAAGGGTACTTTTCCAGTACTTTAACTCTCTTTGCATACAAATGGCGTTTTTGGTCTGGCTGCCATGGCAGATCTTTTCCTTGAAATTAGGTGACATAATTTGATTTTTTACAGTCTAGCGGGGGAAAGTGTTCATCTTGAGGGGTTTAGTGGAAGAAAGGTTGTCACTGAATAAAATGCATGGCTTGACACAATTTGGAAAATGGGTGGGTGCCAGCTCAAGAAGGCAGGAATAAACTCCTGCTTGGTTGAAAAACATGGTTGGTCTGATGTAAAGGGAAGTCTGCAGGATCAATCATCTGGGGCTCTAGGCTGCACAGAGAAAGTCCCCCCCTGAACCCACCATTTGCCTTCACCTTAGCAAACACTCCTCCCCTGCTCGATTCCAGCGAGCTGCATATTTGAGTCATAGATGTTAAATTTTGAAAGCTTCTCAAGAGACTCTTGTGACAAGTTAGATATTCTTTATTATCTAGACTTTTGCCAATGAAATACTTTAGGTCCCAAGAGATATTAAATAACTTCCCAGGAACTCATGTATCACCACCCTAAAAGTCAAGTCTTCCTCCTCTTAGAGCTGTGTCTCTCCATATGGAATGTCAAGGGTAAGATCTGATTTTAACTGGTAGAAGGCATACTTCCGTAAGAATCAGGTTTCCTTTGACTTACCAGTACTTTAATGAAAAAATATGAACCAAAGGATGTTTTAAAAGAAGGTTGTGTAAGCCACTGCAGAAGAATATGTCATGACATTGAAATTATTTTCTGTATGCTAAGTAGAAAAAAGATTATAAAGCAATGTGTTCATTTATAGGTGGGATTTTTTTTTTAAAATAAGAGTAAGGCATACCAAAGAACAAATTGTTTTTCTGTTTGCAGGTATCTTAAATAAATATCTAAATAAATATAAATTTTAAAGTTCTTATACTATATTCAAAACTATTCTAAGTAAACAGGTAGGTTCTATTAAAGCTTGGCACAGCCTAATCTGTGCTTACTAGAAAAAAAATCCTTACATATTTTGGAAGACAAATGTGATTTCGGATATGTAACTGACAAAAAATTACTTTTAGAAGCAAGAGTCATTTTATTAATATTTGTGAAACTACAGTTGAAAACTCTGAAATTATGGATTCTATAAATAATGAAGAAGCACTCACACAATTCTTCATGAACCAGGCTGAGAAAAATACTGTGAAAAATATTAAGTAGATTTCAAGAAATTAATTTGTTTTTTTTAAAACTGAAGTTAAGAAATGAAAACATATTTGTTCTTTAGGTGAAACCACTTTTTCTTGCAGTGCAATTTTAATTTTTATTTTTGAAAGATTTTATTTATTTGACAGAGAGAGATCACAAGTAGGCAGAGAGGCAGGCAGAGAGAGAGAGAGAGGGAAGCAGGCTCCCTGCAAGCAGAGATCCTGATGTGGGGCTGGATCCCAGGACCCTGAGCTCATGACCTGAGCCAAGGCTTTAACCCACTGAGCCACCCAGGCGCCCCTGCACTGCAATTTTTAAAAGAAAATGTTTATTGCATGTGCATTTGGATGACCATATAATACTCATTCTGTGTAAAATTGCTTAAAAGAATATTCCTTCAAGGTAACTCATTCAGTTGGAACTTTCTAGCTTCTCAATATAAGCATCAGAATTACATTTTAAGGTAATAATATTGTGAACTGTTACATAAGTGATTTGAAGATATAATGTCTATATTCTCAGATGGAGCAAGTTAATGGTAGTTGAAGTTGAATTTTATAATAGAACACAAAGTTGTCTTTATTTTAACCTTACGCTAAATGTAGTTATAGCAAAAAACAATCTAGACACAGATTTTTTTTTTTTGCATAAATTGATTTAATCCTCTATTTTATTCCAGAGACTTACTTAGTTTTCATTTAATATCCCACTGGGAATAGTAAACAACTTAATACTTTTCTTCCGTATTACTATCTAAGCATTTAAATATAGAAAGAGACCAAAACTGTGACTTCTACGGTATTTGAATGTATGAATTTACATATAAAATGTACAACAGTAAACGTGTGTATAGAGTGCATCACCATATATCTTTACTTGTAACTTAATGCTACAGAGACAAAGAGATCAAAGCAAATCTGCCAGCCCATACTCCTATTTCCCAAATAGGTACTAATGTTTAATAATGAGGGTGATCAAATGATACAACGGGAGAAGGTCTATTTTGTTATTTAGGTGTTCTCAGATGGTAAGGTCTTAACACACTTGTGTTTCCCTGTTCCTTCTCCACTACGACAAAATACAGTATAAAAGAAAATGGATTTTGTATAAATCTTCTAACTTAGGATTTTTTGCTTATATATTTGACAAAGTAATTCATTTAAATATTTGGTGACTCTGCTGCTTTTGAAATCTTATGTTTTGTCGTATGTTTATCTAAAATACTGAGATATTGAAAACAGAGGTCTTACCATCAGTTGGAAATTTCCTTAAGGGGAAATTTCTCTTCTAACTTTTAAGAGCCCAAGCTGCAATTAAGTAGACAGTGTGCATGTGATTAATAATACTCCCCAGTCTGCTTGTTTGTTTACACTCCTGGGTCAGTGCTGCTGATTTTATGCACTTAATTGCCACTTGTGACGTATGCCCATGTGCACGGTTCTCTAATCATGGCTCCAGTGGGGACTCACTCGGCATATGTAGTTTTTATGCATCATTTGAGTCAGAAAATGAGAAAAACTTCAGATAATGATATTAAGTGTGTGATATGTTCGTTTCGGGTTAAGTCATTGCCGATATGTGTGGTGTGGTTTGAGTGAGGAGCCAGGACGTTATGGAAAGGGAATTGGTCTTGGAACCAAGGGGATTTGGGTTTTAAAATGATACCATTAACTAGTGAGTGACATTCACAAATTGACTATATTTCTGAGTTCTCATTTATGATGTCTACTTTGTTAAGGTGGTAGTGAAAGTAAAATTAAATAATTTATGTCACAGTTGACCCTAACCTTCTGGAAGGCATAGACAGTGTCTGGTCTCTAGTAATGCACAGTGTTTATGGCATAGTGAGTGCTTAGGAATTGCTTGTTTGAATTAATTAAGGCTCTTAGAATATTGGTGGGTGTTCAACAAGTGTTAGTTTCATTCTTTTCTCATTTTGGGGTTCTATATCTGGATGATTTACTAGCTCTGACTATTTCAGGCTTCAGTTAAGTAACTTTTGTGGGGGATCCTAATTTCCCACATATATAATATTAAGGGTGATTTTTGTCAATTGGTCTTTGGCACCTTCTCCTAAAAGCATATAATTTTACTGGATGCAATAGCATAAATTAGCCATTAAGAGATTGATGGTTTTTCACAGAAAGGGCAGAACACAAGCTCATGTAATTATTAAGAGTGTAGTAAATGTATCCCCACTATAACATAGTCAAGTAGCTAGCATAATAATCTGTTAAGTTTTTAAAGATGGCAACGGGGTAGTTATGGAATGAGACCTTAAGTTCTTTATGGTGAAAAGCATAGGGTAGGAGTCCATGGCAGGGATTTCTAGCGATCTACTAAAATCCATTCCCCCTTGTTCTTTGGAAATGAAATTGCACATGAGCACATGGCTGACCAGGTAGGCCCTGTAATTCTCAGTCCCCATTTGAGGTAGGTGTGGCCATGTGACTAAGTTCTAATGAACAAATTGTGAGTGATGTGCGTCACTTCTTGGATCTGTGCTTTAAGACGTTTGCTTGTTACTCTCTTGTGTTCTTCCCTCTCCTACTGGCTAGAACTTTAGGTGGTTTTGATCCTGCTTCAACCATACCATTTCTCGGAAATGTCAGGGCAAGAGGAGAAAAGAGAATTGGTCACTGAGGGCACTGCCAATCTGGAAGTCTACACAAGAGGAAAATAAACTTCTCTATTTTTTAAACCACTGTTGTTGTTGTTGTTTTTTTTTTTTTTTTGGTTTCTTTGTTATATAGCAGGTTAAGTTAAACCCTGACTGATATGGAGTCCCATAGATTTTGGTTGATCTGAGCCCTGCCATTATGAGTAATGTGATCTGAGTCTCCAAGATTCAGAGCCCTCATGTGTTACAGAGTTCTATCATGGGATTATATAAGAGTTCAGAAGTTCAGCATTTAGGGGCACCTGGTGGGCTCAGTCAGGAGAGCATTTGACCTTTGATCTTAGGGTTGTGAGTTCACTACACCTGTGTGGGGTGTAGAGAATACTTAAGTAAGACTTAAAAAAAAGTTCAGCATTTACAATATACCAGGTACAGTGCTAAGTGCATTCTGTCATTTAATGTTCATAACTAACTTATGAGCTAGGGATTATTATCTGGATTTTATAAATGGGAACTCTGAGGAATGATGATTATAAATTACTTTCCCAAAGGTCTAGGGCTGGTAATGACGCATTCAAGTGTTAATCTTAGGCTGTTTGATTCCAGAGCTCATAATCATAAGCAGTACCAACTGCAATTAGCACAGTGCCAGGAAAATACTAAGCATTCAGTAAATACTAATAGTGTTACTACTTCATTTGGCAAACACTAGTTGAGTGTCTCGGATAGGTGATAGGTCTTGGATAATGAATCATGCTGTGGGGACCTCAAGGTTGTCCTTTTCTTCTGATCCAACAGATTAATAGTCTAGAAGACACATACATAGACAAGTCATTACAGTATAAATGCTGCATGAAGGTTGAAGAGAAGTACTTTTTCTGTGACAAAAAGGAAATATGGATCATTGAATCTTAGATTACCATAAATCCATGGAACATATCACTTTCTACCCTTTTATATTAAATTAATACTTAGTAACTCAAGAGCATATGTCAATATCAATGGAGACAGAGTGGTAATCTAGTTTTACCTATATAAGTCTTGTGACTTCCACAGGAGGAATTTTCAAACAGAATGGAAGGGTGGGATTCTGTCTGAATGGAAGATCTGTCAGAACCAATATGCTATCCTGGATGTTCATCTATGCTTTCCACTCCCTTTCCCGTATTCCCCCATTAGGGAATCTGTCTTCACCAAACATGGTCCTCAGTTTTATTGGAATAGGGCAAAATATTTAAGAGCCTGCATTTCTAAGTGATGTTCCCTGCTAGGAAAAATAATATTTCTTGCTTATCTGCTTATTCGTTAGGGCAGAATGACCTTTCCTGACCATTTGGGCAGCCCCTTTCCCTCCTGGCCGTTCTTGTGTACTGGACTCTGTGTTGTTCTTTCATGGTCTCACTTTCTAATTCTCATCTTATTTTTTTATCTTCTTTTATTTATACCCTCAACTGTACGTGACACACAGCAAAAAACTTATTTTTCTCTCCTGTATGTACTGGTCTGCTATGCTAATGCCTGACAATAGCAGGTGCTCAATAAACAATTTGTTGAATAAGAAAATGTATGAATGATATTAGGTTTGAGTAAAAGAGAAATGAATTTTCTTGCTTTCCTCTACATTCTATACCAACCTTGAAAAACTAGGAAACTGGAAACATGTTTTGGACAGTGGATTTCTGCTTAGAAGCCAGAAAGCTAGATTCAGATTTGCTGGTCCTTTTCTCTCATTCTGCCAAGCCATGTGTGTCCAGAGAACCATATCTAAATCCTAAGCTAAATAAAGTATGCCTCCCCTTTTATCAGCAGGGTTTCTGCTCTGTAAGGCAATAGAGAAGTAGTAATCAGTAGCCATTTGAATGGCACAAAACTCTGTTCTATGCTGTGGAAGATAGAGAGGAGTAATGTTTCTGCTCCCTAAGGTGAGTGCCTAGTAGATGAGAAGGTAAGATATATAGGTAACACACCACGTGATACAGAACACATAAAAGTAAGGGTGTAATTGTTTCAAGTTTCAGGAAAGGAAACTGGCTCAATGAGCTGGGCTGATCAGGAAAATTTGAATATGGATGAGGGGTGAAAGGGGTACTTTCTGGGTCTTGAGAGATTATTAGAACAAGGGAAGTAACTTGAGCCAAGGTGAGTAGGCTGAAACACCAGCTTGAGTTCATCCCCACCCCAAGCAGGCCCCAAGGCAAGGATTAAATTTAAACTATTTAGAAATAGTCCAAGAGGGACGCCTGGGTGGCTCAGTTGGTTAAGCGGCTGCCTTGGGCTCAGGTCATGATCCCAGTGTCCTGGGATCGAGTCCCACATCGGGCTCCGTGCTCAGCAGGGAGCCTGCTTCTCTCTCTGTCTCTGCCTGCCACTCTGGCTGCCTGTGATCACTCTCGCTCTCTCTCTCTCTGACTGATAAATAAATAAATAAATAAATAAATAAATAAATAAATAAAAGAAATAGTCCAAGAAACTCTAATAGGGAAAATGGGAAAGAGAGTGGAAGACAGTGGGGGTGACAGTGTGTATGGGGGAAGATACCAAGTAAGTTACTATGCTAGATAACTGAAGCTTAATTCTACTGGGAACTGAGGGAAAAAATGCACAACATGCACATCAGAAATATTCTATCCAGGGGAGGGAACCGAGATATTTATATGCCAGCTCTTGACTCTAGCCATTGGTTGAGGACTGATGGGCAGGACCCAGGGTTGGGCATGTGGGGGTGGGAGGGTTATGTCCCCAGCCCTTCTGGCCACTGGAAAAGAAATACAGGCACTGGCAGTTGGAAATTGAAGTCTGACCAGGACATTCTGCATGGTAAAGGCAAGTAGATGTGGGGGATCCATCAATAGCATCTACTATAGCATGTTTTCAGAAGCAGATCTTAGTGAAGCAGCTTTAGACATGCTCCCAAACTGCATTTATGTGGTTCTGAAGTTTGTAGCAATTGTATGAAAATAACAGATAGCAGTAAGATACATTTAACTAACAATGAGTAATTTAGGGGGTCTTTGAAATTGACCAGTAGATTCTGAAGCCTTTCTACAGCTCTGGGGTCTCCTCACCTATCAGTTTTTGTGCCACTGCTGAATATTTTTCTCAAACACCTTTTAATCAAGGCACTTCCCTACTCAACAATTCTTGGATGGATACTAGTGCTGGAAAGGATTAACTCCTGCCAGTCTTAACCAGACTTTAATTCAAGAATTTCATTATCTTTTCAACTATTTAGTTTCATGAGTATTTTCTAAAATAGCAATCCTTCACTTCAACCAGATTGTATGTATACTCACTCTGCTCTTTCTGGCTCCTGTTATTCTGGACACGTGAAACGTGTCTCAAGTCAAATTTTTCCAGTTCTACGTGTCTGCTTCAGGAGTCCTCTTAATGCAGCTGTCTCTTTATGGTCATTTGAACCAGCAGTGACCTCACGCCTTGTCCTCACTGCACAGTTCACATTGTGACATGTCTTGCATTAATTAGTTGAGTTGTTATTTCTCACTTTTATTATTAAACTTGTTGTGTGCTTATGTCTTGGGTCCCCAGCTAGATTGTAAACTCTTTGAGAGGGTCAGTGAGACTACCTGTCTTGAAGCCATACTTCCTGGGTTCACCCATTTCTGAGTTTTGTGTCCATGGGCAAGTAATTGATACCTCTATCTGCGTGGACATTTACACTAATCAGTCCAAGACAACAAAAGGCATGCGCATAAATGAGACTTCTACCTGATTCGTGATAGAGAAGACTCTTGGTACAATAATCACTACAACTTGACTTCTGTGGAAGTAATGTTAATTGTTTACGGCCATTTTTTTTTTTTTTTTTAAGTCAGTGCTCTTCTTGCTATTCTGTGTCATTTTCTCACGGTAAGTGCTTAGCTGCCCTTGGATTCCAAAAACCTTTTCTGACATTATAAAATTGTAACAATCGTAACAATTAGAAAATTGTAACAATCAACACTGATATTTTCAAAACAGTAATACCACACAGAAAAGAAATGTGTATCAATTGCTAACACCAAAGATCATTGTGTGAAAAGAAAGCTATGAGTCTGCGATTTTTCACCTGGACCGTTGTACTTTCTAGATAATTAAAATACTTGAAGTCATGCAAAAAGTACAAGTAGAGAGTTATTTCTGAAGCAGGCAAATACACACACATATGAAAATGAAAATGTTACAAATAAGTTAGTCTCTTTTAGAAGTTATGATTCTGAAGAAGGATTAAAAAAACTTTATGCAAAAACAATTTCCTCAATTTAGGTAAAATTTTCAGCACTTTGCTTTAGTTTACACTTGTATTCCCAACTAGTTTAAACATTTTAACAGTGTTGTGAACCAATTTTGATGGTTAAAGACTTCTTAATTCCTCTAATGAACTTTGTTCTGGCAATCTAGATTACTTAGAATGTGAAATTTGTAAATCCAAGCCTACATAAAATATTTTAAACATCAAAGAGGAAAAAATTGCACTGTTTTAACCCTGTTTCATTCATAGTCATGTAGGTTTGTTTGACTAGGTACAAGAAAGGAAATTCTTCTTACAAGAATAAAATTCAATGCTGGTCTGTAGTTACTTAACCTTTGGAGAGTTTATAGTAAACAGTAATATTTGCTACAAATACAGCATACTTCCTCCTAAAGTGATATGTGACCTGCATTTAAGACATAAGAGTGAATTTTAAATTCCTTTAAGATGCAAAAGTTTTGGTAGCATCTGTAGATAATTGGAGAAAATGCTACTTTATGGAAAATCTTAGGTGGGTCTGACCTGGAAAGAATATTCTGTTAGTGCTTTTTGTGTGCTAGATTTATAACAAAAAGAACTAGAGAATATATAAATCCAGAATGTAAGTTTTATATATATATATAAAGTTGATATGAAAAGTCTCTAGCCATTATTTTCCCTCTTATTCAAGCTGTCTCCCAATTTAAACTCAATTTGTGAAGATTATTCTGAGTTTTTATGGATGAATATGAAAACAGGAAAATTGAGTCATTAGATGCCTTCTTAGTGTCATAACTTAAGTCCGCTTTATAAGGTAGGTTTTACCTGTGTGGGCAGATGTAGGAGCTGAGCCCCAGAAACATTAGGAATCTTGTACCAGGTCACATGGATGAGAGGGAGATTAACTCCAGATCCCAAGGTCCTTATGCTAGTTAAGGTCTCTACATCAATCATATTCATATTTTATTGCAAAATTGTAGGTTTACTGAGGCTGAGCAGAATTATTTGTAAAGCTGGGGTTGTTTTACGGTGTTTGGAAAGAATCAAAGTATGTCATTTCTAGAACAATGAAATGTTCAGCCCTTTATGCAGTATTCATTTTTCTCTACCCAGTATACATTTATCCTTGGTTTAAACACCCATTTCCTTCAAGGTCTTTCTAACAAGACTGCAGATTTCCCAAAAAATATATTGTGTCGGTGACAGTTTATTCACCTTACTTACATAGTTCGAGGAACTGCTTGTTTAAATTTAGATACTGTTTCTGATGAAATGTTTTGACAAAGTAATACCAGCTTGATACTATTTAAAATATTTTGACAGATGGGAAAATTGTTTCAGTCTGAGTTGAGCAATACTTTATTGCAGTATTTTGCCAGTCAGAAAAAAATGGGAAAGGTAGCCTCACTGTTCCTGAAAATAACATCCTTCCATTCTCCTTGAGAACAGAAAGGCCTCCATTCAGTCACAGATTACAGTATGTGTGGCATGTATGTTAAGAATTCATGCAATTTAAATAGAGGGAACATTTGGGGATTATTTCCAAACAGGGGACATTTATTGTTCTGTAAGCAAACAGAACCTAAAGAACTTTTAGGAAAATTTGTTTTTATAGCACTTCATCAGAACCTTCTCATGCCCTAGTGAGTGTGTTCTCAATTAATGATGCGACATCACTAGGATTTAAAAACTGCTTTGTTGAAAAAAATAATCTTCAGATCCAAACACTTTTATGTCTTGAATTTTGGGGGATGCTATTGTAATGAAGGTATTTTTTAAAACTTCCAGATTAGTTGCAAAGGAGTAAAATATAGGTGACTCTTGTTTTAGTTATATTAAGCAAATGTGTTGAGGATACGGGAGGGCAGCAGTTCTCAGAGTACGGTCACTGGACCAGGATCATCAGCATCACCTGGAAAACTTGTAAGAAGTGCACATTTTCTGCCCTTCAACCATCTGCGTCCATTAGGGATGGCTGATCATCAGGCCTTCCTGATCATTCTGATGCTTGCTGTCGTTTCATAGCTACCGAGATAGCCTAGAGGCTTTCAAACTATCTCACAGAGCTCCTTTAATTTTGCCATCCAGAAGGGGAAGGAATTACTGGGGAATGATCAGGAAAAGTTTCCTAGGCTCCCCTCATGACTTTGTCAACTAGGGGAAGCTTAGTTTTCTGTTTCACATATCATAAGTTTTTATGTTGGGTTCTGCCACTAAACACAGGGTTTTTTTTTGTTTGTTTTGTTTTGTTTTTTGTTTTTTGTTTTTTTTTACAGCTTTGAATTTATTTATTTTTTCAGCGTAACAGTATTCATTGTTTTTGCACAACACCCAGTGCTCCATGCAATACGTGCCCTCCCTATTACCCACCACCTGTTCCCCCTAAACACAGTTTTAAAAACCATTGGGATACGTCTTGCTTTGGAGGAGAATGTTTGGTGGCTCAGGAAGTCTTTCCAGGGTGACAGGATCTCTTAGTGTATCCGTATCCTTCTAGCCAGGTGTTCTTGAAATTGGGTTTGGTCAGTAAAAAAAATGGTCTGTGTCTCAGCAGTAGCTTCTCGCTCACCAGACTCCCAAGGAACATATGTATAAATCAGAATGCCTCTTTTATTTTTCAAGTTACAGTGAGAAGCATAGAAGTAAAACTTACATGATGCTCATGTTAACCCCTCCCATCTAGTCTCTGCACACAAATTAACATCTAGAGTTCGAGGGATCTCTGTCCTGTGATGAGATTCAGTCCCCTCCTTCTGCACATTCCTGCAGCTGAGAGGTGAAAGTAATAATGGATTGTCCCTTTGCAAACACAGAATCAGAAGAATGAGAAGTTGATATTTTCTCCAGGTCATTATGAACCTGTAAGTATCCCCTTCATACACACACACACACACAATTTATTTTCACCAGATTGTTGAAGTTCCCTAAATTCAATGTTTTTCTCACCCAAACTATGGTACATAAACTTACTATATTATTTCATCCCATTTTATTTTTTTAAAATTTCCAAGAGATCATTCACAATTATTTCTCAGTATATTTTAATATCATTAATTAAACTTTAGTAAGATTTGTATTTTTATATATTTTTTTGCTGCCATCAGTTGTATATTGATTTTACTTATTTACCTTTGAGCTCTGCAGTTGATGATGATGACAAAAATAGGTTACTCTTGTTGTAATAAATTTTACAAGAGGTCATCCTTAGAGTGCTTACTAAGTGCTAGTCAGTGTACTAAGTGCTGGTATTTATTAATACATTTTTTTCCTTAGTCATCTGGAATAGACTTTTAAGCATTTGAACTGACCCCCAATGAAAAACTGAGACACAGGACACATGTGTCTATATGTTATATATGAATGGAAAAGTATCCATGATCAGCTTGTACTATGTTTTTAAAACTCCTATTTTCTTCCTTATTCTAGTCCATGTTTTTCTGTATCATTTAATTAAAGAAATGCCAGTTGTGACTCAGCGAATTGATTTGATTACTCACACTAATGGATTGCAACCTGAAGAATGCAAAGTTGTGCTATCAGATTAGGTAGTATTATTACCCATAATTTACAGAGAAGGAAATAGGCACACAGAGGTTATGTAAGTTGCCTGTTTACACAGTAAGTGGCAAACTCAGGGTTCAAACCTGGGTAGTCTGTTTTCAAAGTCCTCATTTGCAACACTTTGCTCTGTCTTGTCTACTCAGTACCTTCTGATTGTAGTACTGTCAATGGAGAATTTTTCTCTCAAATATGGGTTTCAGTGTAGTATTGGCCTCAGAATTTCTTTATGGAAGGGTTTAGAAGCAAAGGGCTAGGGACTGGCTCTGGAGCTGCCTTTTCAATGCAGGCACCTCTTCTACTGCGAATGCATGCTTGTTCTGGGAAGCTTTTGTAAAGAGATTGATGAAGATTAATACAGAAGGGAAATGGCTTTTGCCACCCAACTACCTTCCTTGTGCTACCACGGGAAATTTATATGAAACAATCCAAGGAACAGTGTAGGTGGAAAAGATGTTTATCCAAACTTAAAACAGTCTTTGTTATGCGGAGCTTCCTGGTGAGTGAGGAAAAGATGAAATGGAAACCATGGGTATACCATGGGCCTTTTTGTCCTGACTCCTTGTGGGGCATACAGATGCTCCACAGATGTGAAGGACTGCTCACTTGCCTGAACATTTTTGAATACAGATTATCCTCTCATCAGTGCCATTAAATGTTTTTGTATATGGTATTTTATGTATGAGATATACAATACAAAATTCAAAGATGTAGGAGCAGTTTTTAATCTCTTCCCATTTTCCTTGATTGCTCCTCTCCTCACTCCAGAATCTGTTGCTGTTCCCGGTTTCTTGTGTGGTCCTTGAGAATGACATGTTGTGTGTGTGTGGGTGTGTGTGAGTACGCATGTATGTATTAAATATTAGCATGTCATAACACATTTTCTGTGCCCTGTTTTTTATTTCCCTTACCATATTTCTCAGATATATATATAGAATATATATATATATATATAGAACTCTTCTTCCTTCTTCTTTCTTTTTCACGGCTACATAGTATTTCATTGTATGGACTTTCTAAAATTTACTTAACAGGTCTTTTATTAACAGATGTTAGGTAATTTCTAATCTTTTGCAAGCCTGATTCTTTCACAAGTATAGTGCCCATAGGGCTCTGTGATCTCTGTGGGGTCCCTTATTCTTAGTAGAATCTTCATAGCCCACTGAGTCTTCTGCAAAGACTGATAAAGATCAGACTTTGAATTAGGTCAGTTTCTGTCAGGAAGTTGCTTGATCTCAATTTTCTTGGATGTCTATTTTTAGCTTCTGAACAGTTAATCATGGTAAGAAATCTTTGTTTTGCCCTACACAATCTTCTCTGAGAAGATTAAAATGGTTCTGTTAAGAGTTCAAGAAACACAATTTAGTGACAGTTTAGTGGGTTGATGAGGGACGATGTATTTCTAATTTCTAGAAGGACAAAATGTTGTATGCTCTGAAAGTTCTATCTGCTTTATTCTCCACAGCCATTAAACCTTTTTCAGATTTGGGGCACCTGCGTGGCTCAGTGGGTTAAGCCTCTGCCTTCAGCTCAGGTCATGATCCCGGGTCCGGATCGAGCCCCACATCGGGCTCTCTGCTCAGTGGGGAGCCTCCTTCCCTCTCTCTCTGCCTTCCTCTCTGCCTACTTGTGATCTCTCTGTCAAATAAATAAATAAAATCTTTAAAAAAAAACCTTTTCATATTTATTTTCCTGTAATTCATGGAGATTTGGAAAATTATATGGAAGGTATGTATTTTCTTAAATGCATAGTTGCTTATTTCCCTTTCCTGTTCTTCGAAGACAATTCTGGGAACTGTTGGTTCAGTTTTACAAAGAAAACATTTCCTCATCATCTGCATTTTCTGTCATCCTTGCGTTTTAAGAATGTTTAAACCAATTTCAGGGGCAAATATTTTAATACTTGTGAGTGATAATTATATGAGGAATAGATCTGCAAGGCAGTCAAGTGGAAAGTTGGTGGAAATGTATGGATAAGTGATTTGGTCTATCCTGTGTTTTTTCTGACTCCATTATGTCTACACTAAGTCAGAGATAATAAAATTGGTGCTCTGTAGCAAATAATCTGAAGAAAACAATGCTGCAGATTCTTTGAGTAGTGATTTTAGAATTTAATATTTTTGTGTCAGGAGATTTATGACCTGACATTGAGAATTATTAAGGCACAGATCCAAATACATAGTTTATTTCCTCTTGCTCAGCATTTAGTAAAGATGTGGAATATCTAACTAGATATTGGCTATCCAAATTTAGGATTCAAGATTTGATATCCTTGTCACCATGTGTGAACTTCGAATATTTGGATTTTAATATATGTAAATGCCTTTATAATGTGTGATGAGTTAGGTGACAGATTATTACACACGTTGTGAATTTAATTTAAAATGCTGCTCTTAACTATTTCATAAATCTCTGGAATAATAACATACCCTTAATGAGCTTTAGAAAGTTTCTGTTTTCTTTGTTGCTAAGTTGTGTGGCCTCTGCTAAACATTATATACTGCCTCAATTTATCCTTTTGTGCTAGGAATTTTATGTTAAATTTAAAAATAATAAAAAATCCAAGTCAGTCTTCAATCATATTTACTTCAGAAATTTTATTTAGTGACATGCGATACATTTTGGAGGAGTTTCAGGGATACATATTGGCTCACTTGAATCTATAATTTGGTTATACATAAAATTAAAGTTAATTTAAGTGGACAGAATCAATAACCTTCTGAATTTAATTAGATGGCCAGCATCCAAGCACGAGATTATTCTTTTTAGTATCTTTCTATCCTCTTTTCTTGCAGGGTGAAATAATTCCTTCTCCAAAGTATGTTGGACAGTTCCCTGGTGACAAGTTCTATAGAAACTCATAGCTGTACTGTTTCTAATGTGGGGAGAGGGGAGGAAAATGTGGGCCAGGAAACCATTGTATTCTGTAGATAGTTATGTGCCTGCCCTATCTTCATATCACAGTCCAGCCAAGGAAACAGTGTCCCATTTGCAGTGGATCTACAGTGACAGTTTCTAAACCCAACTTGTAAAACATGATGGTATTTCTTTCAGGCTGAGGCATTCCAGGACAGAAAGACAGGAATAGTGGGGAAATAAATTATAAATTAGACTGGACTTGCCATTTGAAGATCCTACTATTTATAGTTATGTTTGATAGGGGATGCCTGGAAATGTGGCAGTAAATTGAAGCTGAGGTTTTATTTCAGGTAATAACTTTCTTTTTTATCTCTGATGGAGCATCAGTAAAACAACCTAAAGGTTTTAGAAGGGCTGTATAGTATAACCTTCATCGGTCTTTATGTTCAATGTCATAAACACATTTTTATGTTACTGAAGAGTAGGTTTTTTACAATGTTTTAAGAAGGTGATATGATTCTAGCTCCATGAAACAACTGGGTTGAATGGTTATGCTTGATACTATAGAAATTATTCAATGTGTCAATGGATTTTTAGCAATAAACTCAAAATAAGTTTAGGATTATTTAAGCTACATAAATATATTTCTAATCTTGTGGCTGTCTTGTTAAAAATAAATGAATTCTGAAGTTTGTTTTCTATAATCCACACTTTTATTTTTCATGTCGTATTATCACAGATAAATATGTGTTTAGGTGGTCTACAGGGAAGGCAGAATGGGGGACGTGAGGAAACTTAAGAAATCTTTGTCTTCAGTGGTTCTTAGCAATCTGGTCAAAAAAACCTGACAAAAGTATATGAAATAATGAAGTAACAGTGACCATATAAAGGTTGTGACCTTATTGTGGGTGTCACACAGAGTATGAAAACAAGGCATTTGTCTAAACCTCAAGATTGAAGAGAATGGATTCCTTTTGATAAGACCAGTAACAAAGAGGAGGCCCAAATTTTTTGTTCTGTTTCATCTACCTTTTTAAAAATGAACATTTATTGAGCACTTATTAGGTGTCAGGCACCATTCGGTATGTTCTACATATGTGAATTCCTTTACTCCTTGGCATCTTAGAAGATGGTTACTATTGTTCTTATCCCATTGGACTAAAGTTACTGGGGCAAAGCATCATCCAGTAATTGCTCAATGTCTCAGAGCTCATTACTAAGGGACCTGGGTTAGGAAAATAGGCAGTAGGACTTCACAATCGACACTCTTCACCTCTGTGCTTTATACTCTCTCATTCTCCTTCCTGTTAGTAAACACTTCTCTGCTTTAAACCTGAATAGATGTGCATTTTGCCCTAGTAAAATACAGGCCTTCAGCTAGGATCAGAGACTTGACATTTATTTCTGCAGAAAACGAGGATATGTCCTTTTGATGCAAATGTTCATAGCACTACGTAACTTAATGATTACATTAATCCCCTTTGGTGAGGTGGAGAAGTGTGTAGGAAGAGAACACCCTGACTTCTGGAAATTAAGAGCTGCTTCTTCATGCTGGTGCACATTTCCTCTGCCTGGGAAGATCCTTATGATGCCATGTCCCAAATCACAAGAGATTTAACCACATCTTCGGGTGTCCACACACCAAAGATGGACCTTTAGAAACTGGGTGGAGTATCTTTGTCCTTGCTCAGGGCTCCTTTTCGTGTATATCAGCACATCTCAAATTTTATGGTGCATCAGAATCAGCTGGAAGACTTCTAAAATAAAGTAGATTGCTGGTCCCAGCCCCAGAGTTTTTGGTTTAGTGGGTTTGGGGAGAAGCCTGAGAATTGCCTTTTCTAAGAAGTACCCATTGAAGGTACCAGCAAAGATGTTGCTAGTCTGGAAACCAAACTTTGAGAACCACTGATTAATAATAAAAATGTAACTGAAACTAGTTTACATGGATCTTGCCCAAACATGGATTGAGTGACTGATTTCACTTTGTCCCTGATGACACGCTATCCTGGTGCTGAATCTGTTTTCTCCGAATGCTAGTGAATCAACAGCTGCCTGAAAGTAATGGTGAGACAGGGGAAAAACTTGTGGAAACCTGTGAAATTGTTGTTAAAATTGACAGAACTTCCTACTTTGGGGAGAATTGATGGTGTAAAACCCAATATTTGTTTCATTTCTTTTTGTTAAACTAGTTTTGTCTTGGTGAGATTTCTTCCTGTATTTTATTATGCCATCTTTTACAAATGGCCCAGTGTAAAAACCCTTTACAATGGTTGGTTCTTCCGGAAAGTTCTCCTGAAAAAGTGGAAATGGGGAGAGAAGCCTGCCCTATCTAACTGAGCTCCAGAAAATAGCATGGTCATCAGGAGAAGCTCTGACTACTCATTTGTTCTCTGATGACATGTGCTTGCTGTTGCGACAGCATAAAAGTAGAGAGGAAAAGGAGCATATCAGAGCCAGCTTCATCCCACTGTCCTGGCCTCTGAGCAAGTTCTCAGAATGGACTGGTTTCCTGGATATGTCTGCTGAAGATGCCAGCATCTGTTGGATTAGAGCCTTTTGTGAAATAAGAGAGAAATACAAAGGACTATAGCTCAGGTCTGGAGATTAATTGAAAGATTACAATTTGTGTGTTGTCATCCAAGAGAAAATGTTAAATAAATGTCTAACTTTTTTTTTTTTAACAGGTGAAGTGGTTTCCCTCAAGTCCACATACTTGATCAGCCTCATATTTGCCATTTTCAGTAACAAATGGAATGCAGATGACATTTATTGCAGTGGGTTTTCTCTTCAGACAGCATAACAGATGAGTAACTTTGTTGATTTCCAGAATCACTGTGGAGATGATGAAAATATTTACACTTCTCAGTTCCTACCACATTTATCAGAAAGGAAATATATGAGGGATAAGGCGAGGTGGTAAGGCCTGAGCGTCTGAATTTTAAACTGCTCTAGAACTGAGTTGAACCCATTTATCTTGGATTAGCAGGTTATTTGTATGCAGCATTCCCTCCTGATAGTGAGAGAGTCTTCTTGAGAGATGAAGGCAATGAAATATTGTAGACAAGAGGTGCTGGTTTCAAAGAGACTTGGGCTCATAGTTTGTTGGTTCTATCACTTGCCACTTGTATGAAACCTCTTTTCACCTCCATTTCCTTATTTGATAGGAGAGGATTACGTGTAAAAATATATGCCTAGTGCTGTGCTCAATACGTAACAGATTTTTGCTACTCCAAGTCTGGACCTCAGGTCAGCATTCAGCAGCATTGGCATCATACAGGAAGATGCTAGAAATGTCGACTCACAGGTTCCTCCCAGACTTCCTCAACCTGAATCCACATTGGTGGTAAGGAGGAGGGTCCTCTGTCCATAAAAATATGACAAGTGCTGGTGTAAATAAACATTAAACATTAGTCTAAGAGCGCTTGTCATGATTGTTGTTTGCTTTACAGTTCTAAGCTAATAACCTTCAACACATTTGATGGTTGAAACAAAAACACATTGTACGATATTTAGTTTTTGGTACTTTCTCTTTATTATCTTTTTATTATTCGCTGCTAACAAGAGTGGTTTCTGTGGCTGGTGCCGATTAGTTTGGGGTTCAGTAAAACTTTCAAAATTGCCTCTCAGAGCTTAAAATAGATTTTACTTATCTCTTTCTTTTTTACGTTTATACATTTCAAACGTAAACTCGAAAGCCAAAGAAACAGTTTAAAATAGACAGTGTATTTACAAATAACAGCTCATCTAGCCACCAATAAAATGCAAACTTATGAATGCTTTAAGCAAATTGCCAGCCAGATTTTTAAAAATCAGATCAAATAAAATATTTGGAAACTATCCTATTTGTTGATGCCCATAAATTTAAAAATAAGTCTAACAAATCTGCTTTTGTTACAAAGCCTAAATTTTATGAGTTCCCATAATTATTGCAATGAGAAATCACCATTGTAAACACTATGCTAAATTTAATTTCTTTATTTGACGTTTACAACTCACCAGTATATTGCTTGCAATTTCACTCCAGCAAAAATATACAAGACTACATTTATGAGGTACCTTTACTGTATTCCTCAGAAAAGTTTTTAGCCACCCAATTTTGAAAAAGAGGTAAAGATGTATTTGCCATCTAGAGCAAGGCCTAAATACTAGTGAAGCCATTATTTAAAGCTTTTGAAAAGTTTCTTTGCAATTTAAAATAGCAGCCTTGGTGGGGCTGGGTGGCTCAGTTGGTTGAGCAACTGCCTGCAGCTCAGGTCATGATCCTGGAGTCCTGGGATCGAGTTCCGCGTTGGGCTCCCAGCTCCATGGGGAGTCTGTGGAGCTCTGACCCTCTGACCTTCTCCCCTCTCATGCTCTCACTCTCAGTCTCTCTCAAATAAATTTTTAAAAAATCTTTAAAAAAAAATAGCCTTGCCATTAACAGCAGACAATCACAACATTCTGATTTTCTTTTCTTGGAGCCCAAACTGAGTGAGAAGAGTAATGCTCTTTTTTTTTTTCAGATACACAATCTATTTTAGTTTAGTGTATCTGTTGTTGTTATTGTTGACTGATTTTCAGTTCCAAATTTTGTAAGCTTAATGACTTATGGCCGGGGGGGGTGGGGTGGTGATTCCTCTCACTCCGCAGACCAAGTGCTTTCAAGCACTTGCTGCTCCCCATAAGCTGCCCAGCTTTGAACAAGCTCATCAGCCTATCTGTGGGAGAAAAGACTTGAGGACCTTCAGCTGCATTAAGGTGCCCAGTGATCCTAAAAGTAATGTATATAGTAACAGCCTATTAAATTCTTTCAACAAGTTTGAGGCTATTAAGACATCTGTGAAGATCTTTCAAATCCACTTTGAGCATTTTTCTTCTCTGGCCCATATTATCTGTTAATGTGAGTAATTTGGGTTGATCAGATAGTTGATCATATTCTTTATCTTTCTCTCCTCGATGTGCTCCATGGTTGATGTCTCATTAAATCCACTAGTGAATGCTTCTGTGGGACTTGGAAATCTGTCTTTAACTTTCAGCTAAAGGAGGAACTGTGCTGTGAATGATACGAGCTCTTATTTTTTAGGACGGTGGTAATGACTGAGGGTGTAAGATCCTTTGCCCTGGCTCTCCTGTCCAACCCTGAAAGGTGTGTTGTGGTCGGATGGGTAACTTTCAAACTATCCCTTGTTGTCAGTCATGTTAACTAATCACCAGCCAAGGACTTTTGAATTTGACAAACTTGGGATTTACTCTTAAAAAAAAATGCCACTAACTTGAAGCACTTGGGGGGAACTGTCATTCTTTCCGCTGACTCATTTTTTATTCATTGTTCTCTGGTACTCTATTTTGGTAGAAATAATTTCATCCCTCGGTAAAATTCTGAGTGTGCAGATAAGTCTGACATTTGCTCTTCCTTTCACTTTGTTTCTCTCTTTGGGCCTTCCCACTGGGGCAGTGGGGTTGTGGAAGGAGCCCTGGGCTGGGGGGTAAATTCTGATTTTTGCTCTCTACTCCATGTATGGCTAGCAGTGTGAGCTCTGGCAGTCCCATAGCCTCTTTAGATTGCCCATTTTCCAACATTCTTATCTAAGTCATGCTTGGGAAGAGGAGAGAGCAGAAATAATTAGCATTGACTATGCTGATGTTTATTTTAGGCTGAATCAAATGCAATGGGGATTTTTTTAGGTCAGGCAATTTCATATGGTTCAAACTAATAGATCCTACCATCCACGCTTTAAGGCCTAAGGAGGTTCTACAAATTTCATGTAAGATTTTCTTACTGTTACAGTCATATCTGACTTGAGTTTGTAAACAGTGGCGCGGGTGGACATCATTCTTAGTATCTACAACAATTTTTTTTTTCTGTCTCCTCTCTGTCTTTATTCTCTTTACTTTCTGGTTAAATCCAGGCCTTCAGACCCTTCCTGATCTTCTCATGCTTTCCTTCCATCATCAGTCCTTCTACCTCATTCATCTTCTTACCTGTCTTACATATTTTGAACCCTTACATCCCATGTGCTATGTGAGATAAAAGAGGGCAAGCAAAGATGATTTCAGAATTGATGGTAAACTCAAGAACAGGCCACATTAAATAGAGGTGATGCTTTAATGTTGCTAAAGATCATTCCATTTTAACCACAGAGTTATTTTGTAAGCTTTAAAAAAGAAGTTGTGTGTGTGTATGTGTGTGTGTGGATTTTAGAATGATAGGAATAATAAAATTAAATTGGAAAGTGGTTGCTTCATTTGGATTAGAGAGCACTATTGAAATGGTATGTACTGGTGAGTTTTGGAAAGATGAGTCGTTTTGAGACTAACTCTATATGCTGTGTCTTGTGGAAGGTTCACATTCCTGTCTGATTGGGTAGCACATGAACAATCGCCTTATTAACTTTCCTTTTCTCACCTAAGCCAAGTTCCAATCGAATTGTTCACCTTGATATACAATAGAACCATGTAAATGTTACCCATTTCTTTTAACTTGGAGAGCTGTAACTGTGAATATTTCATTTAGAATTTATATAAAGAGCAAGACAAAATTGAAGTATTTCTGCTTTCCATTATGTATTAGTCTCAATTTCAAAAAGGTATATAACATTTCAAACTAGCTAAATTTATTATATTCTTTCAGGTGAGAATTCCTTTAAGATATCTAGTAGAAGAAATGTATAGCTTCCACCTCTCTAAGCCTCTAAGATCCTTTCCCTTTTATTTAAAACATCTTCTGACAGTGACATGTAGGGAAAAAAAAATCTCATCCATTGGTAAAGCTAACATTAAAATCATCACTTCTTTGTGGTAGATTTAACGGCTTCAGACGCTGTTCATCTATAAAGTTGTGGCATAATCAGAAAATTATATTTTCTAGTTTAGTATGTCAGGATTTGAATGTGAGCAACACAATTTGGATTATTCAGTTTGTTTCTTTTTCATAATCACAGACTTTGGGCATAGGAGAATGTGTTTTTAGATATCAACGGAGGGGTATTGAGTATAATTTTCATGATCGTAGACTATCACAGAGTAGCAAATTTTTGTGGATTACCATATTAGTTACTGCAGAGGACAATTTCCCTCCAGAAATATGGTTAGATACATCTTTGGGTTGTCAAGGAAAATAATTTTCAGGATTTACTTAACGTGAGCATATCACTTCTCATACGCTGCAGCTGTTATCTCCTACTTACAAGGAGATTATATTTTCATGCTGAAAATATTATGCTATAGACAGAGGCAGAGTGTTTGTTTATTTTTACCTTGACAGTATGTTGGTGTGGAGCATGCTGATTGCTGACTCAGTAGGGGCATCCAGTGTATTTTTCCAGTTAGGGGTACAGGGGACAAAACCAGACAGATAGGGATAAGAGTAAGCAGGATTTAAGAACAGGATTGAGGGCAAAATGTGAGGTTGCTGTGGGAGAGAAAAACAGCAGCTAGTCTCAGAATGCAGGAAGAAGCAAGAAGGGTGCCCCCTCTGGAGAAACGTCATCAAGTATAGGGAAAAGCTTGGGTAAGAATCTACAAGAGGAAAGGAGGACTCTGGGAAGAACTTGGAGTTTGG
Organism: Meles meles; assembly: GCF_922984935.1. Lineage (NCBI taxonomy): Eukaryota > Metazoa > Chordata > Mammalia > Carnivora > Mustelidae > Meles > Meles meles. The sequence goes on along the minus strand of NC_060075.1, from coordinate 57,569,140 downwards.
GAAAGAGAAGGGACCTGGTTTAGTGATGAACATCAGGAAGGAGAGTATATGATGGGGAAAAGAACTTCATTATTGAAAAGCAGCTTCCATTATAATACTGACCTCAGAGACAGTTGGCCCTCTTCTGGAATGAATAGTGTCAAATGTACACCTCTTATCCCTTCGAAAGTCTCTTAGTAAATAGCAAACCAAGTCTTCTAGTTGTTCAGTTCTGAAACTTTGGAATTATCCTTCATCCATTTCTATCTCCCAGACCAACATATAGTTGGTCTTAAATTCGTATTGACTCTACCATGGAAAAAATATCTGGACCTATGACTATTTCACATCACCTCCATAGCCACTCCCCTGGTCTTAACTGTGGTTTTCTCCTAGCCAGTTTATTACAGTGGCCTCTTACTTGATAGCCCAGCTCTTGGCTTTTACCCATGTCCCCCTGTTGACTGTTCTCAATATATCAGCCAGAGGGAACTTGTCAAAGTCCTCCAAAGGATACCACCTCCCTCAGAGTGAACATCCTAACCTTCATTATGTCCTTTGAGTTTTACGATCCAGGATTCTTACCTGGCAGCCCATTTGAATCCCCTGGGGAGTTTCACAAACATGCTGGTGCCTAGGCTCTAACCCAGACCAGATACATTTGAATCCCTGGGAGTGGTGTGTGGACATTGTGTCTGCGCCTGAGTGGTACAGTTGGTTAAGTTAAGTTAAGCATCTGCCTCTGGCTCAGGTCATGATCCTGGAGCTCGGGATTGACCCCACGTCAGGCTTCCTGTTCATCGGGGAGACTCCTTCTCCCTCTCCCTCTGCTCCTCCCCTTGCTCATGCCGTCTTGCTTGCTCACTCTTGCAAATAAATAAATCTTGTAAAAATAAAAGCTCCCATGCTCTAACTTTTGGGATATCACTAATTGAGTAAGACCAAATTCCATCTCTTAAGCTTCTGACACCTGGCAAGGAAGATCAGAGGACCCCACTCAAATAACTGTAATACTCACAGGATCTGAAAGTTTCCCCAGAACCTCAGGGGAAATGGGGAAATTGCACACAATGGAGGGAAGTTAGAGAAGTGGCATCCTGCCAGGCCTTGATGGATGGGAGATTTTCTCTGAGAGAGAAGGGGAGAGAGTGTGTCCCCTGGCGACCTCATTTATCATGGCTCTGAGATGCTAAGAGGAAACATGGTGATGTGATTCAGGGCTGAGGTAGTTGAGTCAGGCAGAGGTGGGTTCAGTGACTTTGGCAAATTACCTCACCTCTTTGTGCCTCAGTTTCCCTACCTGTAAAATGGAGATAAAATTGTACCTACCTCCCAGGGACGTGAGAGTTATCAGCTGTATGGTACATTGTTGGCACTCAGTAGCTTTCTACCAAAGCTAATTAGGTATTTCTGTCAAGGAAAATTAAAAGAAATACCTGTAAGTGGTTCATGGCTTGGACTGGGTGCTGTCTACCTGCCTGCCGACCATGTGGCTTTCTGATCAGCAGGATCAGCAAACCTGGTGGTTGGTCAGAATTGCAACCCTCAGGCCCCATCCCAGAACTGCTGAACAGAATCCGCATTCTAATCAGATTACCAGGTAATTTGTGCGCACCTCAAACTTGAGGGGCATTTTTGTAAAGTGTAAAGAGATGAATAAGAAATAGCTTTTGCCCTTATGGAGCTTAGAGGTCCCTGAAACAACTTTAGTATTTACAGAAATAATTATAATGCAGGGTATAATGTGATAAGTGACATGAGACATCCACGCCAAATGCTAAAATACCACAGATTGTTTTAAGCTCGAATTGAAAATAGTATAAAGTTTCATTTCTGACTGATAAAGTCTGAAAGTTCTTAAAGCTACAATGAACACTTTTCCTTTTCTGCTTTCCTCCAAATGGTGTAAACTGCAAAACTTAACATGTATGTAAGTGCAGAGCTAAATTGAGGACAGTTGACCTACAAGTACAAGTTGAATCATTGCCTGGCAGAAAAGGAGCAAGAAATACCAAAAGGTAATAAAAATGACCCAGTAACTATAAGTCTGTGAGATAAAATAGACTCCGCAGAGAAAGATCAACACAAAGCATGTGAGTGGAAATAGTTACAATTACCTTAATTCTTGGTGTTCAATATTTTGAAAATAAAACCCTACTTTTAAAATTTAAAAGCAATGATTAAAACAAATAAATGGACTACAGTTTCCCCTGCCTACATTATGAACAAAACATTGAGTTATTAATTATTCTTCTTAACTAGTACTGATTTTATCTTGTCAAGTTTACCATTGCAGTTACCAGAATAGCAAGAAATAAAGTAATTTAATGAACATCATTAAACCCTGTATAATTGTTATAATGTACTTAATATTGTTGGAAGTTTTAGTAGCAAAATGAATTAAAGAGATTATTAGACTCTAGAAGAAGACTGGCATCACTTAGTATATCTGAGACAGAGATGTGTATGTGTGGGATTTAAGAGAAACTGGACTCGTGATTCTACTGTGATCACCTTCAAAAAAAGACAAAAACCAAAAAACATTCTAAAGGAGATACAGAATAAAAGTTAAGACAAATAATTTCCATGGCATTCAATGATCAGTCCCTTCCCCTGATGAAATGGAAATTGTTGGATTTATGCAAAAGCTGATAGCTTTGAATTTGAGGAGTGTTTCAGAAATACTATAGGTATCATTGCGTTTTATTTGAGTTTACAACACAAGCATTTTCTCTTTTTCCCCCTTGGTTATTGTTTCCTTTACTAAATTTCAACTAAGTTTCTTCTTTATTTTGGTTCCTTGTGGTGTAAGGTGAAGTTGTTTATTTGAACTTTCTTAAATAAAAGCATTTATGACATAAATTTCATTCTAACATCTGCTTTTGCTGTGTCCCATGGGTTTTTGAGTACTGTGCTTTCTTTTTCTTTTGTTTTGAGATGTATTTTGATTTGCCATCTGATTTCTCATTTGGCCTGCTGCTTGTGCAGTAGTGTGTTGTTTGATATTGCCATATTTAAATATTTAATATTTACATTGTAGATTGCCCAGCTTTGTATTATTGTTGATTTTTAGTTTCATACCGTTGTGGTTGGAAATACACTTGGTATGATTTCAGTCTTCTTCAATTTGTATTATTCGTTATGTCTCTTTTCATGTGATTTAACCAGGGGATTCTTCTGTGTGTACTTGAGGAAAATATGTATTCTATTTTTCTTGGATGGAATGTTTATATATATATATCTTTCATAACCATATATTCTGAAGTATGTTTCAAATAAAAAATGTTCTTGTTGAAAAAAAAATATTAACTTTAACTGAGGGTACTCGCTTAAAATAAAGCACATCAGGAGCACCTGGGTGGCTCAGTTGTTAAGCATCTACCTTCCCTGCAGGTCATGATCCCTGGGTCCTGGGATTGAGCCCTGCTTCTGGATCCCTGCTCAGCAGGAGCCTGTTTCTCCCTCCCTGCCCCCCTGCTTGTGTTCCCTTGCTTGCTGTGTCTCTTTCTCTGTCAAATAAATAAATAAAAATTAAAAGGAAAATAACAAAATAAACACATTAGAGGGGAGATGGGTGGGGGGAATGGGTGAAATAGGTGAAAAGGAGGTTAAGAGGATATTTACCATGGTGACCACTGAGTGGTAATGTATAGAACTGTTGAATCACTATATTGTACACTTGAAACTAATACAACACTGTATGTTAACTATATAGGAATTAAAATGAAAAACTTAATAAAAGAAAATTAAATGAGTGCATAAAAATTTTCAAGTTTGGGGATATTTCAGTTCAGTTTGTGGTACAGTCACATGACCTAGTGTAATAAAGGCAAAAATAATAATTTGAAATGAATGTTTAACTGATTTTGTCACTGGCTATAACTAATGGTGCTCCACAAAATTAAATAAATTCAGCTGAGTTTTATTCTTGATACACAGTTGTTGTAAATAGTGAAAATAATTTTCTGGTGACAAATTCGACCAGTGAGATTCTGACATAGAACTGAAATTGTTCATGGTTAATTTTATTTAATATTGTTTTTGTTATTAGTAAACATAAAGACCTGTTGTCTTATTTCAAATTGCATTTTTGTCTGGCATATTGGTTTTGGTTTTACTTTTCAGAACTTCAAATTAAAAATTCCTACTTATGCTCTCAAATAATGTATATTTCAGTAAAATTACCTGAAAGAATATATTTGTCTTACAAATGACAACATTCTTAGGATTTTTTTAAAAAGATTTATTTATTTATTTGAGAAAGAGAGAGAGCACAAACCAGGGGAGGAGCAGAGGGAGAGGGAGGGAGAGATCCCAAGAAGACTCCCTGCTGAGCACAGAGCCCTAGATCATGACCTGAGCCGAAATCAGGAACAGGTTGTTTAACTCACTGAGCCACCAAGATGCCCCCTAGGATTTTTTAAAAATTATTTTGGGGGGCACCTTGGTGGCTCAGTCATTGAGTGTCTGCCTTTGGCTTGGGTCATGGTCCTGGAGTCCTGGGATTGAGTCCCACATTGGGCTCTCTGCTCAGCGGGAAGCCTGCTTCTCCATCTCCCACCCCCTCTACTTCTGTTCTCTCTCTCACTGTGTTTTTCCTCTGTCAAATAAATAAAGATAAAATCTTAAAAAAAAAATAAAAATTGTTTTGGACAAGGAGAGCTTGAAGGAGGTATAATTTATTTACTTTTATTTTTTAAAAAGATTTTATTTATTTCCTGGAGAGAGAGAGAAAAAGCGAGCGAGGGGGAGGAGCAGAGGAAGAGGGACAAGCAGACTCTGCGCTGAGCACAGAGCCTGACCTGGAGCTCAATCTCATGACCCTGAGATCATGACCTGAGCCGAAATCAAGAGTACAGTGCTTACTCAATTGAGCCACCCAGGTGTCCCAGAAGCTTAATTTATAAAGGGATATTGAGAAGCAGTTATTTTATTTTCTCAGCTATTTTATGCAAATGTGGTGGATAGATCATGTTCTGTTTAGGAGCTAACTATCAGTTCTCAATTTCTTTCATCATTTATATATTTCTGATTTTGTCACAAACAGTAAAACGTGCTGGCTCGTGTTTGGTCCCCAGAACAAAGGGTCTGATTAGGAAGAGGAGCTTGTTCACAGTGCATGTGGTCTGTCACCAAAATGAATATATGTTTTGGATTTCTCAGCACTTTTAAACTGTTTAGATTTTTTAAAATTCTGGAGGAAGGTCTAGTTACAAATTGTATACTGTATAGGCTACGTTTTTTCATGTAAGTCCATCTTCGAAAGTCATTTATTTCTAGTTATGTTGCCTTTTGTAGAGTGGAGAGTTTGTAGAAATCTGAAGTCTTCACAGTTGGAATCTAGGGGACAGCTGATATTAGGTTGTTAATTGAATGAGGTAAACAAAGATCATAGAGGTTAACATAGATCTTTCTCCTCAGTGCCCTATTTTTTATCATTTCGCCCTTTTATGATTTAGAGTACCTAAAGATATCTATAAAAACAATTAAGAGTAGGGGTATCTATCTATCTATCTATCTATCTATATATATATATATATCTATAAAAACAATTAAGAGTAGGGGTATGCCCCCTCTTTCCCATGTGTCAGTGACCCATTAAACACCATAGAGATATGTGACAAATTGTCTATAAATGAATTCTTACATTGATTTTTATTTGAGTTCATTTTTTGGACTTTAGTAAGGAAACATCTCTTTTTTATTTTTAATTGATTAGTAAGTAGAGTGCTTGTATGATTACAAGTAGTTGTTTTTAGGGAAATCAACTTATTTCTTAGGATAAGCAGAGTTAATTTGCTAAATTAAATTTAACCCTTGTACTGAGATATTTTATTTTTGGTTTACATATTAGAAACAGGATTTAGGGGTACTTGGGTGACTCATTTGGTTGAGCAACCAACTCCTAATTTCAGCTCCAGTCTTGATCTCAGGCCCTGTGTTGGGCTCTGTGCTGGGTGTGGAGCCTACTTAAAAAAAAAAGAGAGAGAAAGAAAGAAAGGGAGGAAGGGAGGGAATGAGGGAAAAGAAACTAGATAGAAAGAAAGAAGAAACTAGATATAATTGATCAGAAAATATAATGTGGTCCTATAACTAATTTTCAGTAAAAACTACATTTTTTAGTAAATAGTAGTTTGAGCCTTATGAAATTGCTGATATTTGACCACTGTTGGCCTACATATACGGCAGTTACATACAGTTAAATTTGGTACTAAAAGCCAAAACATGGAACGTTACACTAATTAAAACAATAATAAAACAAAACATGAAATAGGCAACACTTCACTCTTGGGGTACAAATTTTTATGCTTAAGAAAACAAAAACTAATAGAAAAACACATATTTCTGAGGAACTTGTTGTTTTTATTATCATCCCATACATGTGAAAAAGCTAATTAAAACTATTAATAACCAGAAAATTGAGGATAAACTTGAAGAGCCTACCAACCAAAGTTGGATCAACAGCAAAAAATACATATGAGTTACTCTGAAATTATTTTTTGTTTCCTAATAACATCCAACTAACCAAACTTCCTGATTTTAATTAGTGAGGAACAACTTCTTGGTTATTTTAATCTACTTTTGGTACTTACTTCCTTTTTTTATTGTTATAGGATCAGATGAAATAATCACATCAATTTGCTCCTTTGTAAAGCAGGAGGTTGGTATTCTAAGGTATCTTTCAGCAATAGGCTGCCATAGAAATAGGGAAAAAAAAACTAACATGGTTTAATGGATATCTATTTAAGCAGTATTTATGAGACTGGAAACATCAGAGTGGAAATGAGGTATGGTTTAGAAGCCTTTTTGCTTTAGCTCATTTATTTTTGGAGTTCATTAAAATAACATGAAATTGTAAAAATTCAAACCATGACTCTTTTTCTCTTTGAACTTTTTAGTTCCTCTTGAAATTGGAGGAAAAACTACATAGTAATTAGAGTGGGCTACCAAGAGAGGCCAGGCTATCCTCCAGGGCTTTTACAGTGTGGCTCAGCCTTTACTCATTCATTAAGCTCCTGTCATGTGTCAGGATTAGACTCCTAGACTGTAGTGTATGGGCCTTGGCGATGGAGTTCTGGGCATTTATTTGGTTAGCATATTGGGATTAGAACTCTCATACAGGGACAGGCTTTCATTAACCAAACTCACAAGATATTAATGTATAACTCCAAATGCAAATACATTGGTTTATAAGAATTCTTTTCCAAATGATTTTGAATGCTGAGCCTATTCAGTGCTGACTCACTGAAAGTTACTCTACAGGGAAAATCTAATTATAACTGAAAGGCTACTTAGAGAGTAAGGTCTGAAGAGAGAATGGGATGGATTTTGTGATTTGGTGTTTGATGTTAGTCTCTGATTATGTCAGTGTCTCCAATTTCACAATAGTGATGCACCTGCCAGAGGGACCAGCTTGCTCAAAACTGGACTGGAATATACTTCCCATAGACAGTGTTTGGATGCAGATGATGCAGATGCAGACGATGCAGATGATGTCTTCTGTAGACTTCCCTTTCTTTTCTTCATCTCACATTGTACTTTCATCCCTGCCCCAGAGTTTTACATTCCTTACTAACCCAACTCTCTAACTTAGTGCCTTGCCCCAAAAGGTGCTCAAAAGACCTTTATTAATTGATACAACATCTAGCTAGCTACAAGATTCTTACTCATTTTGTCTTGGAAATAGTACATATTTTACTTCTAAGATTGATTGGGTATAAAGTGTAAACTATTGTTTATTGCCTCATTCTAAGATATGAATGCATATATTCTCTCACATGAGTGTGGGTAACAGAATGGGCATGGTACTCATCTTCCATGCCTTGATGCTTTGGAAAAATCAAAGTTTCTGGTTATAGTATTCTATAAAAGTTTCAGATATGCTGATGGATCTTGGATTTTTTTTTTTTTTCTCCACTTGCCAAATAAAGGTCTGGATTGTGAAGACACTTTCTGGAGACAAGGCTTCAAAGTTAGTTTAGTGAAACTCTTTGTGTTAATAGTGATTATGTGTTGCAGGAGGGGAGAAGGTTAGGAAGAACCTCTTTTTGACACACTTGAAGGTCATACTTCAGATGTTTAGTCCTTTGTCAGGAATCTGAAACTTGTTAGTTCTAGTCTAGTCTTCACTAAATGGGTGATTTTTCCCCCTACAACTGCTGTCCCATTATTAAAATTAATGCATACACAAGATATTTTGCCTGTAAATAGAAAAGATAATTTTAATGTTTTGCCATAGTCCCTCAAGGCATGAGTCTGCAGTGTACACTAATGGGTTGAAAAAGGTACTAACTTCAGAAAAACCAAGAGAATTAATCTTCCAGAATACTTTTGAAACCATTAACTTCTGTTTTCTGGTTTATATTTCTACACCTCAAAAAAAAAAAAAAAAAAAGCAAAAAACTATTTCCCCACCACTCTCTCCCCCTTTTCTAAAAATAATTCCCTTTTCGTTTCTACCCTATAACACATGCCAAAATTCAGCCCAGAGTGAATTTTTGTAGCCAACTTAGAACCCCAAAATAGAAACTGCTGACAGTTCCTTAAATACAGTAACACTGGCAGGTGCCTTGGTAATAAATTCACAAGCTTCGAATCCACAAAACAATAAAGCTATGCAAATTGGAGCATGTAGGAAGAATAATCTAAAACAAATGGCAAAGTTGTAAGTTTAGCACTGTGGCATCCCGGGTTTTACTCACAAAAAACAAAATAATCCTGAGGAGATCATAAGGAAATTGAAGATCGAGGAGGAAGGAGCACAGACGTTTGAGCTGACCAATTAACGATTGATTTCACTGGCACCACCATCTGTAAGTGGAGTGAGACACCCATCATATGGTTTTGCATTTCAGGTATAAATAACAAAAGGCAAGTGGAAAATAAGAAAAGACCTACCCTGATTGAAATTACCAGAGTTGCACTTTTTTAATTGTTCTTCAGGCAACATTCCCATCAGTCATATTCAGATTAGTTGTTTAATGTTAGGCAAACAATCAAGCATGCAGTACATTTCGAATTCCATTTATTTTAAATATCCCTGCTTAATTATCTTTTACTTTTGTTATTAATCTCTGACATTATTGGCATAATACAAAGTTTGTTTTTTTTTAACAAAAAGAAAAGGCAATATGTTCGGTTAACTTATTTTTAGGAAATACGTATTTTCAATTAAAACTTAAAATAGCTCTGACAACCACAGACAAAAATGGAACTGAGGCATAAAGCACCACCTTTTGTTAGGTGTGTGGTAAAATGTAACTTTTTGAACCCATGCTATAGCTTGCGGGCTGTAACAGAAATATTTAGCTTTTTCTTTTTTTATCGCCTTTAAGTAATTCTCAGAGAAGTTACAAAATGCCTTTTGCATGCACAAGAAAAATATATTAATTTGCATAATGACTATTTTAAATATAATAACGTAGTCATCCTATTTGAGGTGAAGAAATAGTGGATGACTGTGCGTTCATTGTAGATAGGGACTGGAATTCCTCTTTCTTATGCTGTTATCTATTACCTAGTACATTCCGAATAAATGTTACCTGAAATAAAGGACACTATCCTTTGCAATTTAGGTTTCACAAAAATTGAGTTCAGGAACATGGTAGGGACCATCTGTGCACAGCCTCTCATGAAAAGGAGGTCTAGAGAAACACCTAGAGTCACAGAGCTAAGTCACAGATGCTAAGGTCACAGAACCAGGACTGGAACCCACACACTAAACTTCTGTCAGGCTCAGTACACCTCCCATGACCACATGAATTTAAAAGTTTAGGCCTGTTTAAAAATAGTGCCCATTATTTTCTTTGGCGCTCTAATTAAAATTCTTTCTAGGAGAGGAGTGGTAATTTTACACAGATATGAAATAATTTTTCTGATTATTTCCTCACTTGAAACATTTCAAACTAATGACTAAAATAGTCTGGTGGAGACAAGACTGACCAGTAAATATTATAACATGGCCTATGTAACTAGAGTTCCCCTGAGAGGTTTCCTCATCTCCATCTGAAAGATGGATTTATTTTTTCACAAGTCTACAGTTTGTAGCTGTTTTTAAGTGTGTGTGTGTTTTCTAAAAATCCTTTCCCTATTTTTTAAAGAAATCTAAAAATCTCCCTTGTTTTCAAAAGAGATTTTATTTATTTATTTGATAGAGAGCGAGCATGAGCAGGGGGAGGAGTAGAGGGAAGCAGGGAGCAGGATATGGGGCTCAATCTCGGGACCCTGGGATCAGACACTTAGCTGGCTGAGCCAGCCATGTGCCCTCCTCAGTACCTTAAACTTAATTTTTGCTTCTCTTCTACCATATAATTGTTCTAACCAAATTAATGAGAAATACATAAGATTTGTGAACATATTCCATAATTGGGCCAGTAAAAGGGGAGAGCACATTGGAAGGGGACTATGGCAGAAGAATCCAAAAAATTTTTTTCTGTCCTGGCTACTCTGTGCTGGATGTGAGATGGCAGGCAAGCCATTAAGCCTTTGTAGATTCCCATTAATTCATCTGTAAAATATTTTTTTAAAAAAATTAAGATGGTGGTTATTTAAGTGGTTGAAAACACCACTTCTCATTTTGGCTTGTCTTTTGTGCTGAAACTAGGGGAAGTTATTCCTTTTCATGTACAACAGACCATGAGCTATAATTTTGTTAGGGCAAAGAATTCAACAAGCACCTTAGAAGACACTGAGAAAAGCTGTATTTCAGAAGTTGGAAGACCGTTTGATGAAACATTTATGTGAAAAGATAAACTTACATAAAGATCCTGACTCAAAATATTTACTTGAGAGTCTATCTATCATGCCAGATTTAGTTTCTTGTATTGTTAGGGATTAAGTTGTGTGCCAAAAGATACTAGGTTGACCGTATTCTCTGATCATAATATAATAAAACCAGAAATTATTAACAGAAAGATACAAGATAAAACAAGATAAAATTTACTTGGAAGGAATAAGCCATTTGGAACTATTGGGTCAGAAGCAATTAAAACTGCAATTATGAGTCATTCAGAAAATAAGAACATTATTCGGTAGCGGGGGGAAACCCTTCTGAAATGCAGCAAAGCCGCATTCACAGGCAAATATGTGGTGGTAAATTATTTCATTTTAAACTATAAAAAGCAAAGCACAACATAGGATATTTTTTAAAATATAAAATTGAAACATAACAATATTAAGGGGAATTGAATGAGTTAACAAAACTTAAAGAAACCATGAAAGGTAGGGGTTCATATATCCAAGAGCTCGTTCTTAAAAATAATAATTTAGGAACATCTGGGAAGCACCTACCTTTGGCTTAGGTTATAATCCCAGGGTCCTGGGATGGCTTCCAGCATCCGGCTCTCTGCTCAGTGGGGAGTCTGCTTCTCCCACTGACTCTCCCTCTCTGCTTTCTGTCTTTCTCTCTCAAGTAAATAAATAAAATCTTTAAAATAATAGTAATAATAATAATAATAATTAAAAATCTTTGGAAATATAACTAGGAAAAAGTGTAAACGTTATTTTGAAAATGAATAAAGAAGTTGAAATACAAATTTTAATAAAAATAGAACTTATAGGCTCATTGTCTATGAAAGTTGATAGCAGGCAAAATTTTAGTGGCTGACTACTTATAATTTTGGAGTAAAAAACTGCAGTATCTCAAAATGTTTATACTAGGAAGCTTTTCAAATTTTTAAGAAGTAAATTCTTATTTGTCTAAATAGAAGTTGATAGAAAGTTTCCCAATTAATATTTTTGAAGGTCACATAATCCTGAATCTAAAACTTAGCAGAACATATCACAAAAATGTATCTATACACCAGTCCTACTATGGATATATAGGGAAAAGGTCTAGGTAAAATGTAACAAATTAAACTTAGCAATAGCTTAAAAGAATGATTCACCGGGCGCCTGGGTGGCTCAGTGGCTTAAGCCTCTGCCTTCGGCTCAGGTCATGATCTCAGGGTCCTGGGATCGAGTCCCGCATCAGGCTCTCTGCTCAGCAGGAAGCCTGCTTCCTCCTCTCTCTCTCTCTCTCTCTCTCTCTCTCTTTCTCTCTCTCTCTCTCTGCCTGCCTCTTTCCTTATTTGTGATCCCTCTCTGTCAAATAAATAAATAAATTCTTTTCATTTTAAATAAATAAATTCTTTAAAAAAAAAAAAAAGAATGATTCACCTCAGCCGGGTGGTGACTTAGTGTCAGCAATTCATTAGTAATTAATTACAGAAATATATCAAAAGAAAAAAATCTCACTAGAGATGGATAAAAAGCATGACAAAAGTCAATTCGTATTGCTAGGGGAAAATATTAATAAAATAGACATAATATAACCTTCATTGTGTAAGAAAATATACATCAATCAGACACAATCAGGGAGTGAATTGCCAGAGGCATTCTTGCCAAAATGAGGGTATTCTTGTATTTGATCATATATTATTAAAGGTTATTGGTGGTGGTTACTTTTTTCAAAATATCAAAATTTTTCAAGTATCTTAGTGAAAACATGTATTTATTTCTATTACTTCCAGAAACTCCATTAAAGTAACAATAAACATTTAAAAGTATGAACTCATAGGAGACAGACAGTAGGAGAGGAGATAATTACAGAGAAGGGATACCAACATATTTCTGGAACATGGGAAGAGCACTAACTTAGAACCAGGGAGGAAACTCAAACTCAGTGTCTACAAGGAGAGTGACATTGAGAAGCAAGATATTTTGTTCCCCTAAACGCAAAAGGATCCAGGGATTACAGGTGGGGTTGAGGCTAATGACCATATATAGTGGTTCTTTGAAAGTTTATTTAAGTAGCAATCAGGTCACTTGATCATTTCTCCCTTCTTTGCCCCACCACCCTACACAGTAGAGAGACTGCCCTTCTTCTTGCCCAATAGTGTTAGACCTATTTGAAGAAATTATTCCACAGATTTTTGAGACTTTGGGACACCTGGGATATGGGAAGCTGGGGGTGAGGAATCAGATTGATAAACTGGGGATTAGGTGAAAGTCTACCTACTGACTGTAAGAATTGTCAACCTCCTTCCCATTTGTGGCCTGGAGGCCTGATGTTTCAAAAGAGAAGAGGAAATTAAGCTTCTCAAACTGGAAGGAGGAAGGAAGGATGGAAGGAAGGAAGGAAGGAAGCAAGCAAGCAAGCAAGGAAGGGGGGAGGAGGAGGAAGGAAGGAAGAGAGAGAGAAAAAGAGAGAAAGAAGGCGGGGGAAAGAGGGAGGTAGTGAGCGAAACAAGGAACGAAAAGAAAAAAGGGAAAGACTCAGAAGAAATACATTTAATGCAGGGAACAGAAGAAAATTTAGAACAATTTAACAATGGGCTCAGAGAGAAGCAATATATTACATCAATTAAACAAGAAAAGGATACTATCTTTGTTCTACCACAGATCCTTTTTCTTCCTTTAGACTCAATCAGTCTCTCCTGCTTTTTTTTTTTCTTGGACTCTGTTCATTTTGACTCTTTCCCTTTCTTAGTCTTGCACAGTCTTTATGCCACCAAGATTCCAGTCTTCTTCAGCTGTAAAGACTGACAGTGAGAGATCCCACCTTCTGATTCATCCTGGATTGCTCATGGACATGTTCCAAGGTCAGACCAGGCCCATGACATTCTTGATACAGATGGATTTACTGCTAAGCCTGGTCCAGTGCAGAAGACTGTGGTCCCATGTTTAATTCCTTAGCCTCTAAGAGTCTACTGGGGACCAGCGGAGGAAAAGGGTGAGAATGAGAAATGTCAATTTTAAAAGTCTAGGAAGAACATTATGGAAGAGATTAATAGGGACAGTAGACTTATCCTCAGGTAAGGGCTGGGGATAAACGCTGAGCTGTGGATATCTCTATGAATGATTAGAATTCCCTCACGGAAGAAAGTAAAAGAAGAAAAGGGTGGGACTATGGGTTACACTGTGTGTAGGGTGATTCCAAATCATAACTTTCCCTCCCTATCAGCAGAAGAGATGAGTGGGGAAGGGATTTTGCCAGATGCAGTGGTGGGGTAGGGAATTTTATGTTTGGGAGGCTAATCCAAATGTAAGGGATGAGTGTCTGTCAGTCATAAAACAGTGTAATTCAAAAAGCTTTTCAGCCACACAAACATTTTGTGGCTTGCAGTTTTTTACTTGTTTATTTTATTGTTTATATGAATTAAACAAATAAAATAATTATAAAAATATGTAGTTCAAAACAATCATTTTCCTTAGGAAAATCAGGGATTCATCTTCTTTAGTCAGCATGCCTGGGATCAGATTTTCACTCAGTTGATTGCTAGCCGTAGGACCTTGGACAAATATTTTAACCTATTGTGCTTCAGTTTCCCCATCTGAAAAATAGGAATAATAATTGCACAAAGCCTATATTACATTAGGTTCAAATAACTATTATTATTATTATTATTATTATTATTATTATTATTATTATTATTTTGGTATAGCCTCATTACGACTTCCTCATGAGATGTTTATCTAATTCCAATTACCCTTTTGTTGTATCTTAACCTTTCTTTTTACTTTTTATGTGTTCACATTCAAACACTGATGCAAATGTAGCCACATATATATGTACAGCTCAGCAAAAAAAGGGGCTGTGCAGTGAATTCTGTAAACAGAAGCTTGTTAGCCTAATGTAACAATATTTAACAATGTAAATAACAATATCTTCATTTTAACCTAGGCACTTTTCATTATGAATTTATGTAGCATCTTTCTCCTTATAACTTAAGGAATAAAACTGGTAGAAATTTGGTTGCAGTTTTAGCTATTTGAGAGAGAGAGTCAATTATAATTGCTAGCTTAATTTCATGTTAAATCATTCTAAAATGTCACTCTTCAAGTTGAGGTGGGTATCGATATACATAGTAGGGCTGATGATGCGTGAAATTTGAAATATTATCCTGTTAATTTCATGTTCCATAAGCAGGCAAACTATTGCCACTATTTATTCCTCATCTGTTTTTTCTTTTTAGGAAGCCAACTGAACATTTAAGTTCTTGTGGATGTATTTCTTTAAAAAGTAGTGGTGTGCCATACCACGTACTGTCATTATTTAAAAACTGTGACATTCTGACAGTGTGTCAGAAAAAGTGGTGGCTCTATGAAATTTACATGCCTAAGTTTATAACTAAAACTAATTTTGTCAGGGAATATTTTATAATTACCAAATTAAAGAACTGTATAATTAAAGTAAAATGAGTTCTGCATGTGCCTAGAAACATAATCTCTTAATGCTTTTGTTGGTTTTTCTCCAATGACATTATTTTGTAATGTATATAATTTATTGCAGAAATAGTAACAGAGTAAGGTTGTTTTCCAGAGATTTGCAACCATTTGGAGAAATCCATGAGCAGCTTAGTATGTTGAATTATTTTCACACTCAATTTAGTGATTTTTAAAAGAGGAACAGCAAATCAACCAACTTTAAGTGCCCCCCTCCTCCTCAAACTTCTGTATTTTATTTATAGAAGAGGAAACCTTTCTTCATTTCTTCCTGTCAGCTGTGCAGAGGCAGTTCTACTGAAATTGGGTAAAAGAATATCCAAAATACTTTTTAGCACTTTGAGTTCATTTCTGTTAAATAAATTGATTGAGATGATTATTTTTCTAACTAAAGTTGATACAGAGCTTAAAAAGGTTATTTTTTTAATCGTCCGGTATAAAACTTTAAAACATGCTTTCAGAATAGCATCTATGTTTGTGAAGAAATTACATGGCTGTGAATTATGGATAAATCACTTAACGTCTCTGGGCATTGTTTTGCTCATCCATTAAAAAAAAGATAATGCTTATTCTCTCTAGTGACCTCATAGAATTTTTCAAATGAGATCATGATACAGTCAGTATGAAAATGCTTTGAAAACTGTAAAGCACTATGCAAGTGTAAGGGATTGTTATTTTTCATTATTGTTTTCTTATCTAGAACTACCATAGAGATAAGTGCCTTTGTTTTATTTAAACAAGAAGGGAAGTAGAAAATTATTGTATTTAAGGTAGTTCAGGTCTAAGAAATTAGAAACAGAATGTGCATAAGCCTCTGATGAAACAAAGTATGTATGTAAAATCAATTGGATATGCAATAGCAACTTAGTATGTTGGCAAGTTGAAGCGTGTGGTAGAGTGCCATTACTATTCATAGAGGGATATGAACAGAGTAAAAGCAATGATGATGATGTTACAATGATAATGACAACAATTACAAAGATCTAAACCGTACTGAAGCTAGGGTTTGTCTCTTTTTCCCTAATGTTTTCTGAGCCAAGAATTAGGCTCCAGTGCATAGATACTTAGTAAATATTTGACGATATGAGAAACACTTACTGTTAGATACATTGAGAATTTGCACCTGTTTCCACATAGCTCATCAAGATTTGATTTAGTATTTTTCTGCTTCTCTTGAGATGGTTACGTGGTTTTGTTGTTTATTAATATGGCGTCTTTCATTAATTGCTTTTCACATGTAGACCAATCTTGCATTATTGGGATCTATCCCACTTGGTCAGGGTATATAATACTTTTTTATATACTGATGGATTCTGTTTGAGGAATATTGTTCTGTCATTTTCTTTTCTTTTTTTTTTTAAGGTTTTATTTATTTTTGTAAAAGCGGGGACAGACGCGGGAGGAGGGCAGAGAGAGAAGCAGATTTCCGGCTGAGCAGGGAGCCTGATGCAGGGCTCAATCCCAGGACCCTGGGATCATGCCCTGAGCAGAAGGCAGACACTTAACCAATTGAGTCACCTAGGTACCCTGTAATTTTCTTTTCTTGTAATGTGTTTGTTAGATTTTGGTATCAGGGTAATGCTAATCTCACATTGGGACTACCTTGGGAAAGAGTCACTTGTCTTCAGTCTTCTCAAAGAATTTCTGAAGTTGGCATTCTTTTTTCCTTAAATATTTGGTAGAATTCAACCATAAACTCCACCTGAGCCTGGAGAGGTTTTTTCTGTTTGTTTACAGGAAGATTTAATTACCAGTGCAAATTCTTTAATAGATACAGTGTTATTCACATTACCCATTTCTTCTTGAATTTGGTAGTTTGTATTTTTTAAGGAATTTTCCTACTTCATCTAAGTCTTCCAATGTGCAGGCATAAAGTTGCTGGTAATATTCTCTTATTACCTTTTGACTCTCTGTAGAATCTGTAATGATGTCACAGATTTCATTCCTGATATTAATAATTAATGTCTTTTCTCTTTTTTCCCACCATTAGTCTAACTAGAAGTTTACCAGTATTATAAATCTTAAATAATCAGCTTTTGGTTTCATTGATATTCTCAATTATCCTTCTGTTTTCTGTTTCTGTGATTTCCACTCTGATCTTCATTATTACCTTTCTTCTCCTTGCTTTGCATTTGATTTGTTCCCCCTTTTCTAGTTGCTTAATGTGGAAGCTGAGGTGATTGATCTGAGAACTTTTTTCTTTTCAATTATATGTATTTAGTGTTATAAAATTTCTCTTAACTACTGCTAATACTGCCTTAGCTACATTCCACAGATGTTGATATGTTGTGTTTTCATCTTTATTTGGTTTAGAATGGTTTCTTTTTTTTTTAAGTGTATACCATGATGATTTTATATATGTATCTGCTGAGAAAGAATTCCTCCTATTGAGATTATTAACACATCCCTCACCTAACATATTTACTTTCTGTTTTTCCCTGAAAACATTTAAGTTCTATTCTCTTAGCAAATTTTCAATATATGACATAGTGTTATCAGCTATAGTCACCATGTTATCCGTTAGATCCTCATCCCTTATTCATCTCACAGCAATATCTTAAAATTATAAGTTTGTATTCCTTTATCAACCTATCAACCTCTCCTTATCCTCCTCCTGGACCCCAGTCCCAGGGAACTACTATGGGTTTGTCTTTTTTTTTTTTTTTTTCCTTTTAATGTCTACACAGAAGTAGTACCATGTAGTATTTGTCTTTCTCTGGTTTATTTCACTTGGCATAATGCCCTTCAGGTTCATTTGGTGAATCGTAAGTAGTTCTGTTTTTAATTTCTTGAGGAATCTGTATACTGTTTTCCATAGTGATTCTACCAGTTTATGCTCCCGCTAACAGAGTATAGTGTTGCCCTTTACCTACTCCCAGCATTTGTTATCTCTTGTCTTTTTGATCATAACCATTCTGACAAGTGTGAAGTGCTATCTCATTGTGGTTTTGATTTGCATTTCCCTAATAATTAGTGGTGTGGAACACTGTTTCATGAACCTGTTGACCATTTGTATGTCTTCTTTGGAAAAATGTCTATTCAGGCTATTTGTCCATTTAAAAGTTGGGTTCTTTGTGTTTTTGCTGTTGAGTTGCATGAGTTCCTTGTATTTTTTGGGTATTAGTTCCTCATCAGATATGTTGTTTGCAAATATTTTCTGAGATTCCGTAGGTTGCCTTTTTGTTAGTGGTTTTCTTTGCTGAACAGAATCTATTTAATTTGGTGCAGTTACACTTGTTTATTTTAGCTTCTGTTATCTTTGCTTTTGATGTTATAGAACACTTTCTAATTTCCCTTTTGATTTATTCTTTGCCCCATGGATAATTCATAAGTGTTTTATTTGTTTTCAAAATATTTGAGGATTTTCCCAGGTATATTTCTGTTAGTGATTTCTCATTTATTGTTATATTATTATTATATTATATTTGGGTCAGAATATAATGTATGAATTGAATCCTTTTGAATTGACTGAGATTTGCCTTGTGACACCAAATATGGTACCACATTCATAGGCAAATGTTTCACATGTAATTGAAGAAAATGTGTATTCTACTGTTGAGTTTTCTATAAATGTTAATAAAGTCAAGTTTGTTGATAGTGTTATTCAGATCTTGTATATTTTTGCTGATTTTTCTATCTACTCTGTCAATTATAGAGGGAAGAATATTGAAATCTCTTATATTATGGATTTATCTATTTCTTGGAATTCTATTAGCCTTTTTCTCTATTTAGCTCTGATACTAGGTACATAAACATTTAAGATTGATATATCCTCTTGATGAATTGATTCTGCTACCGTGAAATGATAATTTTTATCTTTAGTAGTATTCTTTGCTCTGAAATTTGCTTTTATCACAGCTGTCTTTTGACTAGTGTTAATATATATTTTTCGATCCTTTCACTTTCAGCCTATTTGTGTCATATTTATAATAATAATCTTGAACACAGCATATAGTGGAACTTCGTTTTGGTATTCAATCTGGCAACCTGCCTTTTAATTGAAGTGTTTGACTGTTTACATTTAGTGTGGTTATTGATATGGTAAGGTATAAATCTACCACTTTGCTATTTATTTACTGTTTTTCTTGTGCTCTTCTTCTTTTCTCTACTTAAAAATTACTGTTTTTTTTTCTCATTGTAGCTTGTCATCTACAACTCTGTTTAGCTTTCCTTTAGAGTTTGTAATATGCATCTTTAATGTATCAAAGCCTGTGTTCAAATGATATTGTACCACTCCATGTATAGTATGGGAACTTTACCAAAAGTATACTTGTATTTACCTTTTCCTGACCATTATGATATTATTGTCATAGATTTTACTTGTACATTAGTTATAAACCCTATACTGCATTGTTATGAGTTTTAGTTATACATTACATTATTTTAAAAAGAAATTTAAATAACAAAAATTTCTATTTTTCCATGTAGTGCTTTTTGTTCCTTTCTGTAGATCATCAGATTTTTCCATCTGATATCATTTTCCTTACATGTGAAGAACTTTAACATTTCTTGGAATACTGAAGTACTGGTGATGACTTCTTCCAGTGTTTGTATGTCTAAAGAAGTCTTTATTTCACTTCCAACACTATGTTTTGGCTGGATAAGGAATTCCATGTTGATATATATATTTTTTCTATCAGTACTTTAAAAATGTTTTTTCCATTATCTTCTTGGTTACAATGTTTCTGGCATGAAGTATGTTGACATAATTCTTACCTTTGTTCCTCTGTACTTTAAGTGTGTCTTCTCCCCACCCTCCCATTCTCTGTACCCCTTGGCTGTTTTTAAAATTTTTATTCTCATTACTACCATTTTGGAACAACTTGATTATAATAGTCTTTGGAGTAGCTTTATTCATGTTTCTTCTGCTTTGTGTTTATTGAGTTTATTGGATCTGTGAGTGTATGTTTTCCATCAAATAATGGACTTTTTAAAAAATATATATTTTTTTATTCATTTGACAGAGATCACAAGTAGGCAGAGAGGCAGGCAGAGAGAGAGAGAGAGGAAAGCAGGCTCCCTGCTGAGCAGAGACCCTGATGAGGGGCTCAATCCCAGGACCCTGAGATCATTACCTGAGCCGAAGGCAGAGGCTTAACCCATTGAGCCACCCAGGTGCCCCAAATATGGACATTTTGGGGGCCATTTTTTCTTTAAATATCATCCATCATTTGGGAGTTTCAAATACCATCTACTTTAGCCACATGAAATGATCCCACATCTTGATGATGCTCTTTTTTTTTTTTTTTTTTAAATCTCTCTTTCCTTTATGTGTTTCATTTTGGTAGTTTCTGTTGCTATGTCTGTAAGTCCACTAATCTTTTTTCTGAAATGTCTAATCAACTGTTAGTCCCATCCAATATTGTTCATTTGACACATTGTAGTTTCAATTTCTAGAACTTTCATTTGGTTCTTTTTAACATCTTTCATGTCATTACTTAATTTTTTGAACAGGTGGGATATCATTTCATAACTGTTTTAATATGGTAGTTTTTTTTGGTTAATTCTAAATCATCTGTTATTTTTGAGTCTGTTTTGGTTTACTTTTCTCCATAGTTGGAGTCATATTTTCCTTCTTCCTGGCATACCTGGCAATTTTTAATACATGCCAAATGTTGTATATTTTACCTCTTGAATGCTGAATATTTTTTTTTATTCGTCTACGTATACTTGAGCTCCATTCAAGGACACGGTTAAGTTATTAAAAACTGTTTTATCCTTTGGTTCCAATTAGACATTACTGGAGTCTACAGCTTATTATTTCTCACTACTGTTGGAAACCCCTTCAGTTTACTGTATTTTTTCTCCCTTATTCATGAGTCTCTGTCTGGTTGGTAAAAATAAGCACTCTTTTTAGCTCTTTGTGACAGTTGGGCACTATTTCTTCTAATCTTTTATAGTGGTTTTCTTACACATATGAACTGAGATTAATGATTATTCGAGGGAAGTCCTGTAGAGCTCTAAAATTCTTCCTGTTGCTGATGCTACACTCTTCTCTCTAGTACTCTGTCCTGTGAATACTTTGCTGTCCTCAGACTTTCAGCTTTGTCTCTTAACCTCTGGAAGTCTGCTGAGTTCTTTCTGGGTTTGTACTTATTGTACCATTACCGGAAAACCTTTCAAGACATTAAGCTATACAATCTTTGGGCCTACTTTGTATACTTTGCATTTCTCAGGGATCACTGTGCTTTGTTGCGTGATGTTCTAGTGCTTTAAAACCATTGTTTCACACATTTTGTCCATTTTTTTGGTTGATTCAGGTGAAGAGTCCATTATTCCATTTTGACAGGAAATGGAAGTTTCTAATTCATAGTAATTTTGGTATCTTAAGAATAATGTCCTAAATTTTTGTTTTTCTCCTTTTAACTAAGAAGCCTAGATTCTCAGCCCCTATGTGCCTCAATTTCCTCATTTATAAAATTAGAATTATAGTCATGCCCATTTTCCAGGTTGTTGAGAAATTTAAATGAGATAACAGTAAAACAGTTAAAAGACATAGAAAGCTTCTAATAAATTATTTACCTTATTATTTTGGTTCTGTTACAAATCACACAAAAAGTCTCTCATTTTTAAATGCATGTCCACTTAATTTGATTCACTTTCTACTTTTTTTTTTTTTAAAAAGCTTAATGTTTATATTCTTTGTAAGCAAAGGGTTAAGGGGACCTACTGAATATGTGAGAAGAATTATACGTCTTTGAAAACATAATAACTTAATATTGTCAGCTGGGTTTTCGTGAGGGAAGTTTTGTCAAGGACACTCAATGTAGTGCTCAAAATACTCTTCTAAGAATGAAAGCCCCTATCCAGACAAAAGATTCCTAGTAACAACTCACCAAGTCATTTATTTGTGATTTGGATCATCTCTGTACTCTAATTGCTTACCATCTTCTCTTGAAAATGGAGACGCACATTTAATTTTGTCTTTCTCAAAAAAAAAAAAAAAAAAAAGCTGAGCTGTTTAATCAAAACAAAGTCAGCAGCTTGGGATTTACATATCTCTGTGGTATCTTACTCATCATTTTTTAAATGCTTGGGTCACTAAAGTTATTGGGAAACATTGGGAAACTAAATGCATTGGGAAACATTTTGGCGTTCCCTAAGGTAAAATATAGAAGCAATTTAATAGTAAATACTTCATATCTTATGAACTTTTTGCAAGGAAGGTAATTAGTAAGTTGCTATTTAAAACCTCCAAGGGAATTTATTGTATATAAATTTTTAATGCACAGTTATAATACATTAGACACAATTTAATGGAAACAATATTAGGCACATTTCAAATCATCATAGCATTCAGATTATCTATAGAAGAATTGCCCATGTATATGGCGTGCGCACCTCAGCTCTATCTATGTATTTGCAGAATATTGACAGTGCAGAAAAGGAACTATACCTTAAGTCAAAATTAAAACTAAAAGCCAAATTAATATTTGCATATTTTTGTTTTTAATAGGATAGGACTAAAATACGTTCTTTTTTAAAAAAGATTTTATTTATTTACTTGAGAGAGAGAGAAGGGGTGAGCATGAGTGGGGAGCAGAGGCAGAGGGAGAGGGAGAGGGAGAAGCAGACTCCCTGCTGAGCAGGGAACCTGATGTGGGGCTCTATTCCAGGACCCTGGGATCATGACCTGAGCTGAACGCAGACACTTAAAACTGACTAAACCACCCAGGTGCCCCTAGGGCTGGGTAGTGCTGGTCTCAAATTGCGACTACGTTGGGAAAGAGTCACTTGTTTTCGGTTTCCTGGAAGAGTTTTATGTATTTATTTGTCAGAGAGAGAGACAGAATGAGTGAGTTACAAGCAGGGGAAGTGGCAGGGAGAAAAAGAGGGAGAAGCAGGGAGCCCTACGTGGGGTTTGATCCCAGGATCTTGAGGTCATGACTTGAGCTGAAGGCGGATGCTTAATCGATTGAGTCACCTAGGCACCTGTAAAATATATTCTTTTAAAAAAAGATAGCAAAAGATAAAACATAAGAAATAAATTTGGTCCTAGTTGGGAGAGTTATTTATCTTCTCTATTTGAATTCAGTAAAACAACCACCATTTAAACATAGCTGTTTATCTGTACTAATCTTTATTGTCCTAAGAAAAATTATTTTTGTTCTTACAAATTTAGCTTTATATATGTATTTACTTTCACTAGAATGAATTACAGTATTGTTTTATCAAAAAGTAGGAGAGGATGATGTTTATTATAGGGTACCCACTAAAGAAATAAAGTTGTCTGATATATCCAGAAATAACATGGGGAAACTTTATTTTTTTCAGTAACTCAACTCTCTTGGGTCCCAATAAAATGGTATCTGTTTTTACCAGAATTTCTTCTGTAGTGGACAATTCAGTAAGAAGATCCTTTAATTGGGTCTTAATGAGTAATTATTTGTGGGGAAGAATGGGAGATATGAGATATATATGAGGTATATATGAGAGAAAATATTCACTTCTTAACAGAGTTTTTTCATTAATACAATGCCCTAAATCAGGCATTTTTCAGATGATAAGTGAAAGCTTAGAAATGCCTTTTTAAAATTATTATTTTCCTTTTGCAAATCTTGATTAATGTCTTGAACCCAGTAGGTGCAAATGCCTAATAGGATATAATGGTAGGGGTATCATTTATTGATTAGCTACTATGTAGTGGGAACTAGGTTAGACACATTTATTATCTCATTGACTCCTTCCAACAAGCCTTTGAGGTATTATTATCAACATCTTACAGATAATAAAATTTGAGGCTGAGAGGTTAAGGATATTGGCCAACTAGCAAAGAAAGATCTAATAAAATCGCCTGATTTCAAAGCCAGATGATGATAGTGACAATTTCACAGTATCTGTTTTCATATATGATTTCCAGAAATAGTTCAGGTAGTATTAAACTAAAGTTGCAAATCAATCTATCACTCTGTTGGTTTTGAAAGCATTTTCTTTGCATCCAAAATTACCATTGTAAAGTTTTCAGAGAGGATAGAATCTGCATATTTGAGCCTTTGTTTTGGCAGAAAAAAATAGGAGTTAAAAATGTGCAATTTGTTCAAAGTGCAAATATGCTGTGGCATTTTGGCATTGTTCCAAGGGCACAGATTTAACTTGGAATTTTGGTGGCTGTTACTGGGAATGTACTGTTTATCAAATTCAGTGTTAACTGCACAGTTGAAGATTTTCTAGCAAAACTCTCTTTTTAACTTGAAAAAATTCTTTCACCAACCTCTGAGGGTTGATAAGTAAAATCCACAAAAAGATATGGTTTTTGATGAAGACTGTCTTCTATTAAAGGGTAATTTGTGAGGTCATTCAACAGGAAGTTTGCATAATTAGAATTGGGTGATCTGGCATCTCTGGTAAAACCTGATGACCTTACCTTTTTTTTTTTTTTTTTTTTTTTTGATGGCTTTACAGCTTAATGCATATAAGAGAGGATGAAGTTTGTAGCTCTTCACTGCCTTAGTGAGTGAAATAACCAGCCAGCAAACACCTGTCAGGTGGTAGTGGATGCTCCTGACAAGTGTGATAGGTAATATTTTAATCAGATGCATTCATAATTCTGTGACCTGAAAGAGTTACTGTGTTTCTAAAGGCCAGAATTTCCTTTCTTCTAGATAATGCTGTCTTCCTATGCATAAAGTGTCTTCAAATTAAACATGAGGAACATGGGATGTATTTTAGCCTATTGCCAGAAATTTTTTCCTGGTTTACTTCTTCACTGCCTTTAGAAATTTCCCCCTCACCCGTACTTCCAGAATTGTTAATTCATGCATATCAGGTTAAGCATCATTCTGTCTCATGTGCTAGAACAAATGCCTGGTTAAGAGGTCAATGATGCAGGAATCCTTACTCTGCTAGCGGACCACACAGTGGATTTCAAGAAATTGCTAGGTGAATGAGTTCTTGTTTAATACAAGTATATGATTATCTGCTAGTAGGGCAGTTTGTTCTCTTTATTAATCAACAGGAGATAAAAAAAGATGACAAGGTTTTGAGGTCTGAGTGGACCGATGAAGAGAGAATATATGTAGAAAGAGGTGAATTTGTCTTTCACCAGGTGGGTGAGAGATAATTCAAAATCCTTTTATCTCTAGGTTAAGGTCCTAAAGAATCTTTTCATCTTCCTTGTTTGGTTGGGTGACTGATTCTTTCCAGGTTGTCCCACCTGTACCTCCATTTAGCATTTTCTTTTATTTTATCCATATTTTGGGGGGTTTACTCCCCCTGCTGGCCCCTGGCATGCATTAGAGTTGAATCTTTTCTAAGAATTCCAGTTAATGGTTCTGTCTTGTTTCTCTGAAAGCCTCATGCAGAGTAGTATTTACATCCTAAACACAGCAGCAACCGTAAAATTTTAGATGTTTTAAGACTTTACACACTTACTTACTTTTCTTAAAGTTTTTCTAGAGAGACTAGAGTATAACAAAGCTAATTGAGAAAATATTAAAAAAATAAAGCTAATTGAGAAAATATAAAAAAAAATTCTGAATTTCTGAATGTTCAATCTAGTTTAATTAAAAATCATTTGCTAAAGAAAAATTATGTTCTTGTTCATAATGAAGAAAGTTCTTTTCCTCCTCATAAGATAGCAGTAATTGTGTTAAAATGAAAACAAGTGTTTTAAATTTTAAATTACGAATTTAAAAGAATTCGTAAAACCTTTGAAACTGATAGCTTGATGTTACAAATGAATGGAACTAGATGATTTCAAAGTAATTTAGTTCAGCAGTACGTTGAAACGAGTATCAGTCATTGTCATTAAATCTTTATGACTATTTCTTTATGAGAGAATTTGGATAATTTAAATCTCGAGTATTGTCACATGCTTTTTTAGCTTCTGGTTTTGTTTTTGTTGGATACTACAACCTCCAATTACATCACCATTTTCTATTTTTCCTATTATTTGTGTTGGACTAAAAGAAGACTATGAATATTTCCCAAGACCTGTTTATTTTAGGTGAAAGTGTTGTAACTTTCACATGGTTCTTTTATTGTCATTAAAAGAAAAAAAATTCATTCAATGAGGAAATAGTATTTTTTAGTAAACATATTTTCAGAATCTTGAAATCTGTAGGATGTGACTGCCTTGTAATAACTAATGGTCAACGGGATTGGGAGACTCAAATCTTATATATTTATGGTAGACACTGGTATGTATGTTTGATTAGTGACTCTCATCATTAAAAAATGTCATTAATAAATGTCACTGAAGTGTCAAAGCAAGAGAGGATGGGAGTTTCCCATTACTGCTTGGGAGCCAGAGGATAATTTTTCTTGGTCCAAGGAGAGTAGAATAACCACTCTACCCCTTTCCTTCATTTCCAGGGTCTAAACAGTATTCCCCAGTTTCTCCTAATTCCCAAGGGAGCATTCCCAGGAGGATCTGGTGTCACAAAGACAATTTCATATGTATCAGTCACTTTCTTTACATCATACCATGGTTTTGGGAGTTAAAAAAAAAAAAAGTTGTTCTTGTTTGTTCTGTGTACCAATTCAAATAAATGTTTTATAGAAATCCTTTTTCGAACACAAAGCTTTGCGAAAAATATTTCCTCACCATTTTAATGTGTCTAACCTTGTCCTGGTTTACCAGCACTGCAGAGTGCGTACCATTCAGCACTTGCCAGGATACATGGCAATATGTATTTTTTAAAAGCGTAATGAAGACTTTCCAAATGATGAGTGTTTTCCCACTCCTACCAGAAAGTAAAGGAAATGGAGGTTTCATTTCAGCAACACTCTTAATTATGTTACCCTGAAAGAAAACTTGAAGAAAAGTTTCTACATACTATGAGACCTTGATTACCACCCCCTGCAGGGGGCTGGGGAAGGATAGTTTTTATAATGAAGTCTGTAAAAACTTCCAGTACTAGAAAATCCTTCCTTAGACATTTACGTGGATATGCAGCCTGTAATGGGAAGACAGAATGACAACTCCCATGTATAGTGTGTTTATTCCCATTCAGCTAAAATCAGCAAAGGGGTCTTAAAGTTAAGACCATGCAATGGTTTTATACCGGTATTTCAGGGCCTTCTATCTTTGCAAAATAGACAGATTAAGTATTGGGTTCTGAAGTGGGTGGAGGGTTTGAAAGGGCCATATATTGTTACTTTCTGAAAGAGAGCTAGGTGGCATTTACAGATTAGAAAAGGGCTGTTATGCAGTAAATACCCAGTGAGGTATTTCCCAAGATTCTCTACATCATAAGAATCGCTTGGACTACTTGTTAAAAATACTGATTTCTAGGCTTCTGCTCAAGAGCTTCTGGGTCCTGCAGCGTGACACAGGGGAAAACACAAGTGCCCCAGATGATTCTGAATCATTGGAAGAATTTGGAAAACATTTATCTGGTTCAATAAATTATAGAGGCAATATCAATAATTTAGACATGATATTTGGAGTAAAGCTTCATATATTCATCTGAGAAACATTTATTGAGCACTTACTGTGAACTGGCTGTGAGCATACTTGCTAGATGTGTGATTTAGGGCATTTTCTTTACCTTCCCCAAACTTCAGTTTCTCATTTTAAAAATAAGTTTAATATCTTACTCTAAGTTATTGGGAGGATTAAGTTAGATCTGCCCTAAGAAACACTTAATTTTGACTGAGCAATACCACTATTTTTATTCATCACTTACTCTAGGGATAATGATTTAATTATCCGAATTAGATATTTGTATTGGACACGAAACTCTCCTTATGAACATCTGTTGTTCTGAACTGGCATCTTTTGGAGGTTTATTTAGACATCGAGACCCCTTAGCACCTTTCAAGATTCAAAGCCTGTCCTAACATCAACTTTCTCCCTCCATCTTCTCCTTAGACCTTTTAAAATTTGTGCATTTCCTGCCTAAGTTCACATCAAACACATCTTCCAGCTGCTTACAACACTATTCAAACATCCGTTCTTATTTTTTAAGCAGTTACTATAATCCAGGAAAAATCTTAGGTGCTGTTTGTATTATTTAATCTCACTGTCGTATTGCAGTAGAGGGATTAGGCCATTCATGTGTAGCTGAGAAATGCAGTAGTTAGGACAGGGTCTTTCAGCTCTAACATTGAAAAACAGAAATTATTTTAATCCAGATGTGCCAGTCTCTAGGTGCAAATTCTGGCCACTGTGCCTTATATACTATTCCTATAGTTTGAGTACAGTTACTTTCTCCCCAAATTGAAAAACGCAGTACTCATACTTGTTGCTCAGTGGCTTTCTTTTTACTCCGAGGGAAAGTCAGTCCTTCCTGAGGCCCACAAAACACCGCATGATATGCCTTACATGTTCTAGGACGTTTCCTTTTGCAGTTGGCCTCAGATATACTGCACAGCTCTCCCCATCCCACCAGAGATGCCTCACCAGACTACCTTAAATTAGTGAGCACGCGTGCACACACACACACACACACACACACACACACACACACACACAGCTCCTTTGTCTTGCTGGCTGATTTTTTTCTCTGTAGTAGAGATCAATCGCTAACATCTACTATGGGTTTTTTTTTTTTTTAAGATTTTATTTATTTATTTGACAGAGATCACAAGTAGGCAGAGAGGCAGGCAGAGAGAGAGGGGGAAGCAGGCTCCCTGCTGAGCAGGGAGCCCGATGCGGGGCTCGATCCCAGGACCCTGAGATCATGACCTGAGCCGAAGGCAGAGGCTTTAACCCACTGAGCCACCCAAGTGCCCCCATCTACTATGGGTTTTAAATTTATATTTCTCTCTAGTAAATGTAAGTCCTCCAGAACAGGGACTCAGTAAATATTTAAATACTGAACATTGAGTAGAGGGACATATTTGATCTTCTTTGCAATAGTGATTTTATAATTTTCACATTAAAGCCTCACTGATGCGTCTTGGCCGTCATCCTAACATCATCTGTATTAGCTATATTTTTCACAAGAGAGTATCTGTCCAAAAAATACCTTGTTGGATTTCACTTTTTGTACAAACAGGAATATCATCATTCTGAAGAAAATAAGATATATCTTTCTAGGTAGAATATTAGAATAAAAGAGTGTTTTAAAAGAACTCTTACTCAAGTCACTCTGTCGGTCTTCAGTTTTAAAAATACTCAGTACATGTGTCTTGCTCTTCCTTTAGAAGCTAGAGCATTAGAATGCATGTGAGGATGAAATGTTGCCTCTGTATTGGGAGCTACTCTACCTGCTGATGCAGTACTTCTGTATCCCAGCCCTGGTCATCATTCATTAGTAGTAGTAGTAGTAGTATTACCATAAAAGTATCATAGTGCTAATTCAGTAGGTTTCTAGTGTTTTTAACCTGTTACTCTTTTACCTCTACTCTGAGGTTTGCCCCATAGGAAGCTGGATCTATAGGTTGTTCAGATTATTGTACATGTGTATAATCTAGTGATGTAAGGGCAGTCACCATGTGTTTTCTCAAGTAAGTTCTAGCAACATCATTTCATTGATCTCAAGTAATGATAATACTAGGGTGTGAAAAGCAGTATATTTGGGGGGGGCAGGAATTTGGAGTATTTATATTCCACACACACACACACACACACACACACACACAAAAGACCCAGGAACTAATAGTGCACCAGATTCATTGGCATTTGTGCAAAGCAGTGTTCAGCAACTGTCAACAGCAACAGGCATCTGATTTTGATTTCCTTTTATCACTGGCTGGTCAGTTATGTGTCTCATCAGTGCTGGGATTTTAATTTCCTCTTTCAGGTGTCTCCCCTTCTGCTTTTTCCTTCCTTCTCACTCTCCCTTTCTTCATCACTTTAATCAACTTAAAAATAATAATAATAACTTGGTGACATTTAAGATGCAAATCACACTGGAAGTGAGAAGGTGGATATTTATACGTGTGTTCTGTGATAGGGATTTCTAAATGTGTCCCACTGGGGATGGTTAGTACATTCCACAGCTACAAGGGAAAAATCCAAATTTCCCAGAAATAAGGTCCAAAGACATGCAACAACTTTTTTATTATTTGCTTTCAAAACAGAGGGGGTATGATTTATGTAGGATATAAGCTTATATCATAGCCGTGCAGGTGCTGCCGTGAAGTGGTGACCCCCGTCTAATCCCCATAACGACACTGGGCATGGACTGCATTTGCTTTGTTGTTACCGACCTGCTTTCTCAGGGGCTTTTAAGTTTCTGAACCCAGCCGCTGGGTAGCTGGCTTGCTTGCCTACGCTTGGTGCAGGAACATTTTTTTAAAGTTCAACCTGAAGTGCATTTTTTTTTCCACTGCTCAAATTTTATTTGGTATTTTAGTTGGTATGACACTTAGTTGGTTCATGGTCTTTTTACATTATGTGGAAATGTACATTGTATTGAAGTGCATTTTATAATCCCCCCTCTGAGTTAAATGGCTGTCAGTTTGTGATGTTTCTGCTATGACTGAATCTAAAGTTTTGTATTAACTGTCCTTTTAAAAAAATGAATTTAGTATTCATCATAAATCATGCGGGGTTTTTTTGCATTTCTTTTTTTATTGTGGAAAATAATAGCAGTTATTTATTTGAAAAATGACAAACAGCTGCTTGATATTTATAAGCTAAAATATGCTTTTGATATTGACTTTGATAGGTCAATGGCTGATTTACTTATATAATTTGCTTTTATTTTTAGGAGAAGACAGTTAAAACTCTTCCCTGTTGTTTCAGTATTTTCTTTCATTACATCCCTTTAAGATAGTGACTTAGTAAATATTTACAAGTCATCAAAAAAGCTGATTTACAATTTCACTGTTTCTTACTGTATTTCCATCTATCAGAATTTTAATATTTTTAAAGGTTTCTATGTGCCCTGTATTTTTTATAAACATCCCTGAAAAGAATTAGCTTTAAAGTATTAGTATTGGACTTTATTTTAAGTATTAGACTTTATTTTATTAAATTTTATTAATGCTTTTTTATGTGGGAGGGAAAAAAATCTGTATATTTAAGTTATGATTTAAGTTAAGTTCAATTTCAGGAACCAGGAGTGAGGAGCCAAAGCACTTGAATTTGAATCTCAACTGCATCACATCCCAGCTCTGTAACCTTGAGCAATGTTAACCTCTTGTGTCTTATCTGTAAAAGGTGAATAGTAACAATAATACTTTTATCAAACATGTTAAGATAATTAAGTTGTTATTTGCAAATCCCTATGTAAATATTTGTTCTATAAAGAGATAAAGTTTAACTTTCCCAGCTCAATGTCTGAGAGTTGCTGCTTTTCACTTGTGTGTTTTGAGTCATTAGTCATTGAGTCATACTGATTATTATAATTCTTATGAAATTATTAGCTTTGCCTTAAGTCTCAAAAATTTTGAACTGATAGTGAATAAAGGGAAAGTGACAATCCACAAAATTGTCCCTTATTTGAGGTGGCATGTGAGACAAGTGGTTTATTGTAACTATGGAGAACAAAAACTCAAGAAAAAAAGTGTTCAAAATAAATGTATATTTTTCTCACAGTAGCTGTGGGCACCCTTCAGGTTTCAGTTAAGTGATGACAATATAATTAGACTCCAAAATACTCAGTTTCTCTGCAGCTCCTTTGATGCCCTCTAGTCATCTCTGAGGCTTCTCCGAACAGCTAAGTTTCCCTAGGCTGCCTCTTTAGTCTGATGTCTCTGAAAAATATACATGAATAAACAGGCCCCTCTGAAGCATCAGAAAAATTAATATTTAACATTTAACAGAAGCTGTGGCAAATATTATTTTTGAAAAGGACAAAAGGAAAGGAGATGAGAGGGAAGAGTCAAGAAAATGTAATATTCTGCTTAAGGGAAAACAGTAGGTTTTTAGTGATTTTTTTAGGCATATATTTAAAAGAACATTTGAGAAGGCAGGAGTACAATTGCAGAGAGGATGACATTAGCATAACTCCTGGGTCCTGACCACATTAGCCCATGAAGAGTCTCTGTCAAGGAGTTACCTCTGGAGGGCAGTGCAGCTCTATATTTGTCGCCACAGCATCAGGTAGCAGGAAACTTCCTGACGTTCCTTTGGAAGACGCCTGGCCTTGTGAGATGTGAATCACTCTCTGTGTTAAAGACTCTGAGGAGACATAAACATGAAAGGAAGTCGTTTCTGCTAAGATGGTTAGACTGCTGGATCGGGGTCGGGGGCCTGGGGTGGGGTGGGGGTGGGAGGATTACCTGAGAAGTGCGTCTGCGCCCCTTATACCGAATTCCTGAAGCTAGGTGCCTGAGTAGGTAGCCCGCTGGTATTTGTCTTCACCCCCCACCCCTTAGTGCCCATACCTGTGCCGCTCAGCTTTTAAATATCCTTGTTTTGGTCTCCACCTTACTCTGAAAGACAAATCTGTATTTTCTAAGAAAATCTGTTGACAGCCTAGCCAGCTGAACTGTACAGTTGTCAAATCCTTTGACGCTGTCCAGTGTCACGGAGAAGGTCAGCCCCGCAGCCAGCATACTATCTCCCAGTACCTTAACAAATCAGCAAAATATTTTGAGAAATTCTTTACTTTTATGAACAAAATACCCTGATAGTTATTGGATTTGTCACAGCATCTAAGGTTTCCCTCATAACCACACTGACCTTCCCGTGCTATTATATTACAAAACCAACTCTTTAAGTAATCAAACCAGAGGAAGAATGCTTAATGAGCTATCCATGACCCTGTGTTAAAATATAGGCATACAAAAGTTACTTTCTTCAGCACTATCTAACTCTTGTATAAAGAGACATCTTTATGCAATAAGGCCCAGGCTGTTTGCAGTCTCAGGAGTAAAGTAATCTTGGGATTTTCTTTTTCCTCTGAAGGCTGTTTGAGAGCTGTCAGCAGGGGGATACCGCATTTAAAGGTGGCCTGAGATCTCAGAACTCCAAGTGTCAGGAAAAATGTGTAGATTATGAAAGGCTTTTCTCATGAGCAAAAGAACTGTGCTTTTCCACCCTAAATCACGACACAGTCTTGTTATACCACAAAGAATTAAAGAATGTTAAGTAAATGACTTTTTTTCCTCCCTCTGTGCCTCTGAGAATAGTTATTAATGTTGATTCTTGCTGCTGAGTGATCCTGAAGCTACTGTCACAACCTTTTTATTCCCTGAGTGCAAATGAATCCTTTATGAGGTAATTGAAGGAAATTGATGACATTATTTGCTGTATCTTGGGTATCAACAGTATATAAATGAAAAACAGTTATCACATTGACCAACACATTTGGAGAGAAAGATCTCAAGCTATTTTCTGCCTCTACAGACTTTATACTTTTGTGTAGTGAAGTAGTTGGTACACAGCTTTTAAAATGACCAATGCCTTGTATTAATTTACTATCAGCTGGTGTAAAGGATAAGTCCTTTAGAAACACAGAGAGCCTGGACATTTTATTTTATTCCTCTTATTTTAACATATTCTTCATGGTCAGAACAGTGACCTATTTCATAATTCTTTTCTTTTGTATATGAGTACATACACATTCTAAGTGAAGGATGGCTTTAACCGTTAAATCTCACCTCGTGAGCCATAGCAAATTCTGGATTGTGTGTTGTAAGGGGGAGAGGGAATTCCCCACTAGAAGGGAATTTTTTAAGACGTTTTATGATACAGAGTATAGACGAGTGGTTTAAAAAGAAAACCTATATTAAGGCAGCACTACTGAATGAGCTATACTAAAAGAACATTCATTTACCGAGCTAAGAAAAAAGTCATCTTAAATATGGTCTCTAGTTACTTTTCTTCCCACTTATTACATTTACCACTTCATGGTGACCTTACTATGACCTCACAGTTATGGCCTAAAGGTAACCATTATGTAATAATGAAAATATGCAGACCAAGCTTTACCACCTAGAAAGAACTGGTATTTTATATTTTGTTTAAATTAACACACTTTGCTGTTTATAAAACTGCTCCTTGGTGCTTGAAAGGAAAGGCATTAATCGCAATTAATGTGCCGATTTGTGCTTTTAGGGACTGCCCTTGGTGGAGGTAAGTCAGCAGGCCTTGTTACATTAATTAAAATGGATTCACAAAGATATGTACTGTTCCTAACTTAATAATGCTTTAAAGCATACACTGCTTAGGGGAAAAAAAAAAAAGAAACCTAAAAATCA
Organism: Meles meles; assembly: GCF_922984935.1. Taxonomy (NCBI): domain Eukaryota; kingdom Metazoa; phylum Chordata; class Mammalia; order Carnivora; family Mustelidae; genus Meles; species Meles meles. The sequence goes on along the minus strand of NC_060075.1, from coordinate 57,534,916 downwards.
AACTATTGATACCCATCTTTGCTTTCTTCTTTGGTTTGATTTATTTATCCAGACCTAAATTTATTCCATTTCTACCTTGCTGTGATTGCATAATCTGATCTTTGTGAAGTAGGCAGTGTACCAGTTGGATAAGGTGAGGGAAAAACTCTTAAGGCAAAAAAAAGGCATACAAAAAGCATTAAAGGGCATTAGCATATTGTTGGCACATATGCCCTGATGTGCCCTGATGTACGTTGTTGTCTTCTTTGAGACCAGCCTTTGAATTCCTCTTGGTTTGGTCCTAAGGCTTGGAAGTGAACCAAAACTGCAGCTTGGTCCTGAAGATCCACAATGCATGAGATATAAATAATTATAAATTGATGATTCAGAATCCTCAGACTGCCTATTGTTAGTCATTTTTCTGCTATCAATCACAGATCCATTCTTTACTTTTAAATGTTGGTAATTATCCTTGGTAAAATAACTTTCAGATAATATTGATTGTATTGATTGTATGTAGCACTCTGGGCTGTGTTCAAGGCACATATCTCAGCACTTTTAAATCCATATAAACTATTTCCATTGTATGGATGAGGAAACTGAGGTACACAAAATTAAGCGCCCTGCCTAGGGTAACATGGTAAATTTCAGATGGTATTCCTGTTCTAGAGAAGGGAGTAGAGCTCCAGGTCTTACCTCCTGAGAATCTGGGCTCTTGAGGGTATCTCAGTTTCTATGAGGAGTCTGTGTTACACCACTAGGATTAAAATGTTTTCAGCCTGGAAGTTATTAGGCCGAGTGAAATAAGTCAGAGAAAGACAAATACCATATGATTTCACTTATGTGTGAAGTCTAAAAAAACAAAACAAATGATGAAACAAACAAAAAGCAGAGTCAGGCCTATAAATACAGAGAACAAACTGATGGTTGCTTGAGGAGAGGGGGATGAGCAAAAGGGCGAAGGGGAGTGGGAGATACAGGCTTCCAGTTATGGAAAGAGTAAGTCACAAGAATAAAAGTTACAGCATGGAGAATATAGTCATTGTAATAACGTTTCATGGTAGATTGTTGCTACACTTACAGTGAGCATAACACAATATATAAACTTGTTGAATAACTATGTTGTACACCTGAAACTAAAGTAACATGGTGTGTCAACTTTATACACAAAAAAGAAAATTAATTGTCCATAAAAATGCTTTTGACAAATTAAAAATGGAGATTTTTAAAAGCTCGTTACCAAAGGAGGGAGTGTTTTAAGATTTTTTTCAATAGTCAATTAAAAATGGGTTGCTCATACCAAATAAAGACAAATATAATAACCATTAATACTTTATCAAACTTTAAGATGTGCAGTCTTATTTTGAAATGGACCTTTGAGCAGCACATGGAAAGTATACTCATGGTCAATTTTTGTATAGACATTAGAGACAGATTTGACATCACCTTCAAAACTGTGGAAGGTTAAACATATGCTGCATTGAGACATTGAAAAGTAGTAGATATTTATAGGTATTTCCCCCCAAAAGTTTCATTTGATAAGGGATTCAACTCCCACTTAATGACATTGATCAATGCAGGACAGTTTGAAGGAGAAACATTACAAAAAAACTTGTCTGTGTTAGGGAATATTTAATTCCAGATTTTCATATTTCAGAAATGAAATGAGGGGCAAATCTCTAGAGATCCATGGCAGACTAGCAGTTTCCTGGGGCTGGGGCAGGAATGGGTATTAGCTTTAAGTTAGCAAGGCAGATCTTATTGGGTGTGATGGCGAATTTCAGAAATTAGATGATGGGGATGGTTGTACAACCTGGTGTAAATTTATTTACTTATTTTTATTTATTAAATGTATTTTAGAAAATCATTGGGGAGCCTGGGTGGTGGAGTTGGTTAAGTGTTAGACTCTCGGTTTTGGCTCAAGTTGTGATCTCCGGATCCTGAGTTCAAGCCCCACTTTTGGCTCGGCCCTCAGGATAGAGTCGGCTTAAGTTTCTCTAGCCTTCTGTGCGCCTCTCCCACCCCGCGCTTTCTCTCCCTCTGCCAAATAAATTAATTTTTAAAAAACATTGAATTATACCCCCCAAATGGGTAAGTTTTCTCAATAAAATTGTTTTATTTTATTTTATTTTTTAAAATTTCATTTATTTATTTGTGAGGGAGAGAGAGTGCAGGAGCGAGTTAGAGTGCAAGAGCAGGGGGAGGGAGACGCAGGCCTCCACCCCAGGACACTGGGATCATAACCAGAGCTGAAGGCAGACGCTTAACCTACTGAGCCAGCCAGGAACCCCAAAATTGTTTTAAAATGCATGTTAACAGGGCGCCTGGGTGGCTCAGTAGGTTAAAGCCTCTGTGTTCGACTCAGGTCATGATCTCTGGGTCCTGGGATCCAGCCCCGCATCGGGCGCTCTGCTCAGCTGGGAGCCCGCTTCCTCTTCTCTCTCTGCCTGCCTCTCTGCTTACTTGTGATCTCTGTCTGTCAAATAAATAAATAAATAAAATCTTAAAAAATTCATGTTAAGGAATTGATAAAAGGGGTGTCTTGATGGCAGTCAGTTAAGTGACTGACTCTTGGTTTCAGCTCAGGCGGTGATAACAGGGTCTTGAGATGGAGCCCTGGCTAGGCTCTGCACTCAGTGACCCAGTGGGCTTAAGACTTTCTCTCCCTCTGACCCTCCCCACCATATGCTCTCTCTCTCTCAAATAAATATACAAAACTTTTTTAAGAAAAAGATCCACAATTTTGTTTTCAGAGAGAGCTGTTTACACAAGATTCAGAATCTCCGCCAGGTAATATTAATTTACTTCTCAAATTTAAAGTCTGACACTAATTGTAATGTGTTAAGTCAGAAGGACAGTAAAGATGGATTTAAGCGTCTTCTGTCCTCTTTACTTTTTGCTTTTTCACAATTTTCAGGTTGATTCAGTTTTTTCTTACAGCCTCTAGAGGGCAGCACATGTGTTTTTCTATTAGAAAGACCAGTCTCTTCACAGAGACCTTAACTTACTCCAGCAAACTGCAGTGACTTGCAGTTACCAGTGATGCCACATTGGTTTAGATGAACCTTCGGATTTCAGGGGTTTGTGTGAGGACCTTGACAGCTGAGGGCCCTTCCTTCAGCAGCGCGTTGGGCTGAGTCATCCCGTCCTTTCTGTCCCCTGTCCCACCTCTGAATATCTATGCCTTAGAAACATCTTTTGGCCTAACCTACAGTGGAATAATTTCGCTTAAGACTTTCACAACATTTTTCTTCTAGAAAGCTTCGTTTTAAGGTAAAGACAAAAGTCAAAAACAAAATTAGTATTTGTACATGAGAGGAGGGGGGAGATCCAGGAAATTGTGATATGAATCCCTAAACCTCGTAAGTTTGTAAAGTTACACTGGAAAAATTAGGCTTCGAAAAGAGACAAATGAAATTCCAGTGTTATCTTCAATGTATGGATAATTGGGAATGCAGGACTTAAAAATCTGCAAGTATTAAAAAAAGTGTAAAAATTTTTTTTGAATTGCAATATCTAAAGATTGTTTTTCCCCTGTTCTTTTCATTTAACGATTATTAGTCTTGTGTACAGTAGAAATCAACAAATATGGTTGAAAGATTAAATTAATTAGTAGTAAGTTCTATACCTTCGGGTCATTTAAAGTAATGCCCCCTCTTACGCATAAGTGATGTTCTTTTCCCGATGGTCTTTGCATAAGAAAAAAAAAAACAAAACAGAAACTTGTATTGTTCCAGAGCCTTATCAACACACCAGATTTATATAAGCTTTGATTTTAATATAGGGATCTGAAAAAATTTTAGGCCCCACTCACTGTATCTTATCTTTACTTTGGAATTCTTCCTACATGTCCAGCCCAGTTTGTACGTTAAAAGAGTAGACAAACAAAAGTAAGAAATAACTTGAGAATTTTCTGGACATTCACACTATCTGCACACATAGTCCAATGATGATAAATTCCATTTGCATGAATATAGCGGTTAAATTAAGTTTTCTTCTCCCATCCCTCCTTTTTTCTTTCTTTCTCTTCTCTCCCTCCTTCTTTTTTCATTTCTCTCATTAAACTTTGACTACATGTTAATTGTGTTCTAGGCATTCTGTTACGTTCCACCTATATGGTAGGGAAAACACAAACACAGTTTCTGCCTTTGTGCAATTCTAGCCAGTGGTAGAGACAGACAAAACAACAGGTTAGCAGAACGGAAAAGCATCATCATGAATCAAAATCAGTTGAAAGAAGGTAGAAGACAGTGAGAATAACTCTAGAGATCAAATTAAAGCTAAGTAGTCAGGAAGAATGTTTCTGTGGAAGTGACTTCACATGGCCCTAGCCATTAAAAGATTGGGGGAATAGCTTTCTATCAGTGGAACAGAGTATGAGAAGACTCTCAACCAGGAAGGAGCTCAGCTTACTCTCAGAACTGAATATGTGTCTATAAGAAGTCGGCTAAAATGTGGAGGGAGGGGTAGTGGGGCAGGTCCAAAAGGTTTTTGTGAGGAGCATGGATTTGTTTCTAGGTTCAGTGACGGCTTTGAAGGGCAAAAGGAAAGCAGTGATGTCACCATCTCATTTAGTTTTCAGAAGTATTATTCTGTCTGTCCTTTTGGACATGGGCTCAAGGGAATACTGAAGAAAATTTGGGAGGCAGTTGTAGTAATCTAGACTAAAACGATTTTGTAACTGACTTTTACCTGCATGTTGGGAGTGGAGGAAAAAGCTCTTTTATTTTTTTTTTAAAGGTAGAGTTTTCAGCTTACTAAATGTGGCTACATTGAGAGAGAGAGCTGTTAATGATTCATGGGATATTTAAAAGTACTTTTGGAAACATTAATAACTTGTATTTCTAGTTTTATACAAGCTGACATTGACTGTAAAAAGCCAAGGCAATCCAAACATCTTCAAATGAGTGTTTTTCCTTCTGAGGGCTGGAACTTTTAAAAAAATTGGTGATGAAATATGGGAGTAGATGAGAACACTAAGAATTTGGTAGGTATGTTTACATATCCCTTAATATTATTTTGTTAGGAATTGCTCCTCTAATCAAATACAGTAATGGACTACTGAGGGTTAAAACATTAAAAAAAAAAAAACCCACACCCCGCCTTTGAATAATATTATGACCTCCAGGAGACTCTGTAAATGTACATCTACAAATACATATACTTACATTCACAAATGCCAGGGGGCACCTGGCTGGCTCAGTCAGTAGAGCACGCATTCATCAATGCTTGATGTAGTTCAGTAGCAAATGAAAATAGTATGAACTTTTATATTTGTGAATACTGCCTCACAGTGGTATAAATATATATTGGTGATCTTGATATGAGCAAAGTGATAATGGAAAACAGCATATGAGATATTTTATACCTACCACACAAAATTCCTTCCTGCTGAGGTGGTTAAGATGGCTTTAACTCCATAGCATCATCAACCCCTGACTGTCCTCATTTAGACGTAGGAAGGTAGTGCCTTTAGTTGTGAAGGGCTCAGACTCTGGAGCCTGCCTTCTTAAGTTCAAATCCTGCCTCTGGAGCTTGCTAGCTTTGTGACTTAAACAAATTATTTAACCTGTCTCTGTCTCAGTTGTCTTCTCTGTATAATGGGAATAATAATATATAGTTCTCAGGATGCCTTAAAGAGTTCTTGTATAGAACGCACCGAGACCACTATCTGGCACGTGTGGAGAACATACCGGTGTGGGTAATGCTCTCAGTAGGACCTGTTCATCACTCAAGCTATTTGTTAAGCTGAATGTAACACAAAATATGTCAGCAGGTGCCACAAGGTATTTATTTCATAGGGAACACAGGAGTTACTGGTTTAGGCACCATTCCCTGGAATACCATTTTCTGAGCACCTTTTTTCTTTGCCAGAAACTGTAAAGACATGTGAAAAGCATTGCTCTGTTAGTGATGCTGGAGTAGAAATGAACCTTTGTCTGGTCATGCTGAGGTAGTGACCCAACCCAAAGGACTTTAATATTTTGTTTGCCTTACCTAGTAATTTTAGAACCCTTTGAATTGTCAGCGTAAAAATCTTACTTCCATACAATTTTGAAAAATCAAAGATCCATAAATATGGACCTGTTTTTTGCCATGGCAACCATTGACTGGTACTGAATGATGACTAATTCTCAAGAACCATCTCACAGTTGGGGTGAGCTCCCAGTGCCCTCAAATCATGTGTTACCTAACTGAGTCATGGCATTTGACTTTGACTTTAAGACAGTTGTGGTTTGGGGCGCCTGGGTAGCTCAGTGGTTTAGGCCTCTGCCTTCGGCTCAGGTCATGGTCTCAGGGTCCTGGGATCGAGCCCCGCATAGAGCCCCGCATCGGGCTCTCTGCTCCGCGGGGAGCCTGCTTCCTCCTCTCTCTCTGCCTGCCTCTTTGCCTAGTTGTGACCTCTCTCTCTGTCAAATAAATAAAATATTAAAAAAAAAAAAAAGACAGTTGTGGTTTGAATGTATGTTAAATAAGAGCTGTCAGATACAAAGATCTAGGCCCTCATGTCTCAGTTATGGTGCTTATGCTTAGGAACCCAACAGAGGGTACCTTGTAAGGACCTCCTCCCTTCAGGTATTCCCTGTTTGTATCCTTGATTAGTGAAGAACACGGGCTCTAGAATCGACAGAGCTAGGTTTGGCTCCTGACTTTAGCTATAACTTTAGGCACATGCATTCTCACTGATCATCCTGAACTAGAAAACTGATTTGTGAGACCATGTCCTAAGAACGTGAAGGTTAAATGAAATAGTCTAGGCAAAGGACATTGTCCCACAGTTCGTATTCAAGAAATGAAGTACTGGTCTCCTAGTCAGTACTCAGGACGAAGTGATTTGCCCCAAGACAACAGTAATGCATGGCAGGGTTATTATTTGAACCACAAAGTCTGGCACAAAAGCCTGCACCTTTAGTGACTCTGCTGTGCTTCTTTAAATTGGTGGTGGGGTACAGGAGAAGGGAAGAAGAGATATTTGCTGTTGTCCCTAAGCTAGCTTCTCTTCATTTTTTTACTTTCATTTCCTTCACCCTCATTCACATTTCCAAAAACTTAAGAAGGAATTTTTCAAAAGTGCACAGAAGAATATGGTTCAGTGACCTTGCACGTAGCCATGACCTCTGGACGTGCTGTCTCTCTCTAGTGATCTACCAGAGTAACTCTGGTGACTAACCCAAGAGCATTTTCTATCTTATTTTTCTCCCCTAACACAGGCTGCTCTCTGTGGACACTCCCTCCTCCTGCCAGTAGTGCCTGTCTCCCACTGTGCTGTCCCTTTCCTTTGAGATCCCCACCAACTTCTCACTTTGTAGTCCTTGGCTCTTCTCTTCTCTAGATTGTTTTAAGAAAGTTCTACCTCCTTGGACTCAACTATAATTCCAGCTTAGATGGGGACTACTCTAATCTTGAGTCCTGACCTTCTGCCCTGAATATCTTCCTACATTTTCATTTACTTTTAATCATTTTTGAACAGATTGATCACATCTGACACCAAGTGATTTTCCTTGGGTCATAACTTTTCTCATTTTGCAGAAGTCAAATTTTGAGTTCTTTCTCTTTACCTTTATATTTTCTTGTTCCTTCAGTCTGTGTTTTCATTGCTAATAATTTTTGCATCTACTTACTTTGTTTCCCTGCTCCACAAACATTTAGGAACCTCATGAGCAGACTGTTAAATGTTAACCTCCTGATTGTTATCCCATTTGAAAAGATTGATCCTTCCCTTACACTTCCAAAACATCTCTTATAGCCAAAAGTTGCCAAAAGCTCCACATTTGCTGTGGACAAAAGGAAAATTTCAGAATCACCATTTCCCCCTTCCATGCCTCTCGCTCCTCCAGTGCCCTTCTTCTATCACTTTAATCAAATAAAGTCTCTACTTCTTCCAAGTCTCTACTACTGTAGTCTCCTCTTCTTCTTGAAGATTTCCATGTTCTTTCTGGAAAGAATAATAGAGTTCTCTTGGTCCCACTCATTTCAAAATTATTATATACTACATTGCTAAGAATTTTTTACTTATATGTCTTTCTTCACCAGTAAAAGCATATACTTTCAAAGGGCTGGGATGATTTCTTTCCTTTTAATTATTTACTCTCACAGTGTCTAGAGCATTTTTTGGTCTATAATTCTTGACTGATACATTGAATTTTTCTGAAATGTAGCAGAAGAGTCATCTTTGTTTGGTATCAGTTGTGTGACATGGCACAGTTACAAGAAATTTTTCAGTTCCTTAGGCTCATTCAGAACTCATCTGGTTCCCAGGAGCTGAATGGTGTTTCTTCTCTTCTGAGAACTCAAAATGTTTAACGAAGTTTTTTTTCCTTAGCTGATTCTTTGTCTCTCTACCTTATAACTAATAACCATAATGCATTTTATAGAATATAGTAAAGTTTCCAAAAGCTGGAGGGATTTATTCTTTTTTCTTGTCAGGCATAGCAAGGAGAGAAACTGGGTTTTCTTCTCCTAAAATATTAAGTTACTAAAGTTATAGGTGCTTGTTGAAAATCTCAGACAAAACATAGGTAAGTGAAACTAGATGGCAGCTGATCTCTTTTATCCTACTCACACCTATTTGCTGAAGTTATTCAAACCACTGCTTTCCATCCCTTTAAAACAGCTCATCTATTACATGTTGATTTCTTGTTTGAGTAGCATTGCTTCCCCAAGGAAGAACTTAAATTTTTAAATCAAATTTCAGTTTAAATATTCTCATTCTGTATATTTGGTAAATAATTACATTCAGTTATATTACACCAGGGAAACCAAAAGAAATGTTCATTTCTCTTATTTTGGAAACACTTTAACTGCTTTAAGAGGCATAAAATTTTACTGAGGGTTAGAATTTCTGTTGAATATGTAGCTAATACTACTTCTATTTAAGGAAAAGACCTTAAGTTTAATTCATAGAGCAATAGTGTTGCAAATGTATGATTTTCCAAATTGTCCATAGACCACAAAACACTTTAATGTACTGTTTCCTTTATTGCAGAGAGAGAGAGAGAAAGAGAGAAACATTTTGGAAGAAAGCCAATTTATTACTGATACACTCAGGAGACCCATTGTCAGTATATGATATGTTCTTTTCCTACAAGTCCTCCTTATTTCTTCCCTTCTCTACTTGCCAGCTTCCCACCCTTCTGGAATTTCTGGTTCAAGGACGAGTGCTGACTCAGCACTGGCTACTGTCTTGAGCTAGCTTTTGCTGCTCCTGAGGAGTCGCTTTGTGGGGAACAAATAGAGCTCCAGTGAGTTTCCCAGTTCTCTTAGGAGCCATAGCTCTCCTCACTGATTATGAATTGTTTCTGGGAGAACGGAATGAGCTGTGAGGCTGCAAATGATCTAATCTTTCGTACTCAACCATGTGGACTTTCAGCAATAATGATGTTCCAGTCCTCATTTCCAAGTTTCACACAGAATTGAGGCAATTAAAGGATTCTGTTGTCACAGAATGGAAATGTATGATGTGCTGCAACCGTCTTTGCCCTATATGACTGTGTTAGAGGGAACCGATATGTGTTCATGTTATATATGTAGAAGAAACTTGGTTTTTAATAAAAATATGATTCTTAGTAACTGGAAACACAGTGTGGCCCAGTCATCAAAATCATGATGAAGATTCTCAACACTGAGGAATTTGAAGGTTTAGGATTTCAGATTTCTGAAGGCTTGAAAAAGCACTTGATCTTAACCAAAAGGCTGAGAAGCGATTAAAGGCTTGAAAGAGCAATGTACCCAAACAATGGTGTACAGATATAAATAGCTTGGAATTATTATGAGTACAAATGTTAAGTATAAAAGCAGTGATTTCTCTTTAAGAAATGAGCGAGAAGTAGCCTAGGAATGGTGAAATTTCTCTCTTCTCTTATACACATAATACATCAATTAATCACACTGTTGATTTTAAATTCCATGTAACTGTTCTCATATTGCACTTATCTCTTCAGAAGAATTATTCGTGGGTCTTGTATTTGAAGGTAGAGCAATCCCGAATAGTGAGAGTTCTGACATGTTTTTAAAGGTCAGAAAATATGCATTGTTATGTTTAGTTTGTGTCTTTCTTCTGGTAAAAATCTAGCTTGACAGTTACCAAAGTGTAGAATTTATGGGGAAAAACATTTATTCTAGTTTGATTCAAGTACTGGAAGTTATGAGTTTTAGACATGTGTTGATAAAGGTTATTGTAATAGTAAACTCACTAATGAGCATTTTTTTTTGCATTTTGGATTGATTAAAGAATGTTTATGTCAAGAAGAGTACATTATGAAAGTAATTACAACCATTAATTATACTAATTCTATTTATCTCTTTTAAGGAAGGGTAGAATTTAATAAGGCGGTTTTTCATAAAGCCTTTAATCCATGACTTTTATTTTAGCCACAGTGGATTTTCATATAATTTCCTTCTTTACTTTTTCTTAATGTCAAATGAGGTATATATCTTTTGTAACTTCCTGGTGTCTGGTCTCAGGTACTTCTAAAGCTAATTGTGAGGATTAATGGGCAAGACATCTGTCTAGTAATTTTGTGTTTCAGAAGAAACGTTATTAATCCTAGAAAAAGAATTGGCCCAGTTTTGCCTGTTTTGCAGAACTGGCCTAGATTAACAAAATAAGAATTTTTGGAGACTTCTTGTTGTTCAGTGTCTTAAGAAAGGAAGAACTATGGGGTTTTGTTTTTGTTTTTGTCTTTTAAAGTTTACATTTGGTGCTGTGCTGTGTAGATAAATTAGTGGAATCTAAGTTAGCCTTGACTTGAAGTTCTGTTACTGACTAAGTACCACTAAGTCACTGCATCTGCTTCCTATTTATAAAATGGAGATGTTTTCTGCTTCTAATTTGCCTCTCAGAAGTGTGGTGTTATAAGGATTAATTAGAGAAGGCCAGTAGACTGAGCATTGAGGAAGGCATAAATAGAGACGTAAGGCACCATTACCAGGTGTCTCCTCATTTTGTGTGTGGAGGATCTCAATTCTGAGAGTCCTGCTTTTTTGCATTTTCTACAAAGGACATTACACTGTGTTGGTTGATCCAATGGCTTGAACTGTAAGGATATGAACTGCCCCAGAGTTTGATTTTTTTTAGTGAAATGCCTTACCATGAATATTTTTCTTCAGAATCCAACTTTTCCTAAAGATGCCTCAGGTTCAGAAATTTAATTCTGAATGGATGGGCTGTATCAGGTTACTCTGCACTAGCAATCCATTCCCCTTCCTGTGTTGTTTTATCAGATACCCTGCAGGAGTTCACAGTCTGCCATTCAGCAGCCTTTTCACCTTCTTTTTTTTTTTTTAAAGATTTTATTTATTTATTTGACAGAGAGAGATCACAAGTAGGCAGAGAGAGGGAGAGGGAAGCAGGCTCCCTGCTGAGCAGAGAGTCCGACACGGGACTCGATCCCAGGACCCTGAGATCATGACCCGAGCCGAAGGTAGTGGCTTAACCCACAGAGCCACTCAGGCGCCCCTCACCTTCTTCATCACACTTTAAGCCACTTACTTCCAAGATGCAAAGTTGGCGTCACTGGCTTACCCACGGCTTTGGATTTGAGGCTGGATGGCTGAGGTGAAGTTCCCAGGCTTTTGAGTTAAATTGCTGGGAGGTGAATCCCCCTCCCAGCTCCCTATGTAGTGTTGGAGATGGTACCTCATTTCCCAATTTAAAATGAAAGACTTCTCATTTCTTCTGAGAATTAAGATAATCAATATAAGTTTTATAGCATAGTAATGGGCACATAAGAAATATTCAAAAGAATACTATTATTTTTATTAATATTAGAAATAAAGTTTAGGCCCAAGGAAGGAGAAAAGAAGTCAGTAAGGAAGAAGAAAAAAGGCAATCAGAACATGGAGGGAACCAGCATGGATGTGTCTTAGAAAAGAAGATAGAAGGGCCCCTGGGTGGCTCAGTTGGTTAAGCCTCTGACTTCAGCTCAGGTCATGATCCCAGGTTCCTGGGGTGCAACCCCACATTGGGCTTTCGGCTCAGTGCAGAGCCTGCTTCTCCCTCTCCCTCTGCCATTCACCCAGCTTATGCAACTCTCTCTCTCTCCCAAATAAATAAAATCTTAAAAGAAAAAGAAGAGCGAATGACTCAAAGATGAGAGAGGTATATACAGCTTTGGCACTTAGTGTTGTCGGTGGACCAGCAGTGTCTGCTTCACCTGGGAGCTTGGTAGCAATTCTGAATCTCAGCTCCCCCTGCCCTGCCCCCCAGGTTCAAGGAATCTAAATCTTCAGCTTAACCAGATCCCCAAGGGGTTCACTTGAAATGCAGCAGAGTTCAGGGGAAAATCATTTATTTTTATGAGGAAGAAACTGTGGAGCACGTGTTTACACATAGGAGAAGAGTAGCACCTAGTGGGTGAAAGGCTGAAGAATTATGAACGTGTGAAGGCATGGATGACTGGGAGATGGGATAGAGAGGAGAAACATGGCTGAATGGTGAATTTGAGAAAAGCACCTCTTCTTAGACAAACTCAGAGATTGGAAAGAGTTTAAGATCAAGAAGGGGCAAGATAGGGGCACCTGGGTGGCTCAGTGGGTTAAAGCCTCTGTCTTCGGCTCGGGTCATGATCCCAGTGTCCTGGGATCGAGCCCCGCATCAGGCTCTCTGCTCTGCAGGGAGCCTGCTTCCTCCTCTCTCTCTGCCTGCTTCTCTGCCTCTTTGTGATTTCTGTCAAATAAATAAAATATTAAAAAAAAAAGGGGCAAGATAAATGTGTTCTAATTAGATGCCTTCTAGGCTGCAGGGTGACTTGCTGGGAGTAAACACGGCAGGGATAGGTTCGATAACTGGTGTTCTGATAGGTTTGGAGCCATTGTGGTGAGTGAGGTAGGACTCGGGTGTATGTAAAGTTTAGACTCAGTGCTAACACTGATTGATTGGTAGTGGCTTCATGGAATGATGTGTTGAGAAGGATTCTGAGGCCAACTTAGTATGCAGAGGAAAGAGCTATATTTGATGAGCAGTTCCTGACATTGGTAATCATGGAGAAGGAGTGGAATAATGCTCCACACATTTGCCATCCCCGGCATAGATCTCCTAGAATTGTCTGAAAATTACTGAGTAGAAATAAATAACTTTAACATGAATTTATGGTAAATCATTCTTTGTAGCATTATTTGATCTTTCTCTAGTAATACTTAGCCTAGGAATAGGAAATGCCATCAAAGGAATAAGGCAATGAGTTTATTTTTTAGATGTGTGACTATGAAGTCTGTATTTCAAGCAGAAGCAAGTAAAGTCTGAATTTGCACAATTCCATATTCTAGAAAATACGGTCTGATGGGAAGAACTCATACTACGGAATTCGTACACCAGATTTACTACTTCTTTGCTGGTCATTCAGTAAATTATAGCTGATTTATTCCTAGAATAAAAAACTCAGTTTCCTCATCTTTAACATAGGAATAATGGTAGTAATTTCCAAATAGAGTTCAAGAGAAATTGAATGAATATAACATAATGCCTGATATATTATGTCATATTAGTTCTTTTCCCCCTTTTATGTTGCTTCAAAAGATTTTATTACTTTTTTTTTTCTTTAGATTTAAGTAATCTCTATACCCAGTGTGGGGCTCAAACTCACAACCCTGAGATCAAGAGTTGCATGCTCCACTGACTGATCCACTGAGGCACCCCTGTTCCGTTTGTTTGCTTGTTTGTTTGTCAATTACTCTTTTCTAATTTTCTGTGAGCATGCAGAACAATCGAGAATTACGGATTAGGACTGAAAAATAAAATGGTAGACTGGTATTCTCATGCTCATGCCCCAATACTATAATTCTTTGTTTCCTTCACTTCCTTTGCTTTAGGTGTCATATGATGGAGATAAAGTAAAGTAAAACTATTCTTTGCAGAATAGTTTTAGGCAAGGCTTCTTCAGAAGTTCTTTACCAAGTGACTCATGGAAGTAGAGATTCCATCCCAAAACACAGGGTCAGTTATGAGCTGTCAGTATCCGTAAGTGGTAGGGGAAAATAATGGCCGATACAACCTTGGACCTTGGGAATAAAGGTTTCTAGATCATGAAAATTGTCTTATACGACCTAGAATTTGCTCCAGTGGAAGATCTCTGCCCCCAAAATAACTTGCTACAATGTCAGTCAAGACTTGGTACTTACTCTTCCATGGGCTCTGACCTTTCAGTCATACTTGGCCAAGAACCTCCTTGGCTAGTGAACTTTCACATGAATACACTCCAAGAGAGCAGGGCTGAGAGCCAAAGGGTGGGATGCATAAATTCCATAACCACCTTTTCCTTTCTATTCTTCAAGAAAATTTAAGAACACGGGTTGCTGACAGATAATGACATTTTTTGGCAGAGCTGTAGGTCCTTGCTACAAGGCAGCTTTCCATCTTTGCCATTACAAAGTTTTAACTTGGTTTCTAAAAGGAAAGCTCATAGCTATTGACCTCGCTCATATTCCATTCTCAGTTTGAAATTCCATTGAATTGACTCTCTTTTTTTATGTGGAAGTGATGCTTTTAGTTAAATAGCCATATTTTCTATGTAATGTTTGCTTTATTTATGGTAAAAAGAAAAAAAACTATAGAAAATCTTTTAATCATGTTCATTAAAATGTCATACATTTGGCTGTTTTTTTTTAACATGCAGTTCTTAACATGTAGCATTTGCTACCTTTCTAAAAAACTTGTTTCTCATTCTTTTCCCATTTGTATGAAATTTCTTCATTTTTTCTTGCAATACCCATCAAAATAATGCTTGTGTTTCTTTTCCATAAGTAATAGATATTCACAGTAGAAGAGTAAGAATCATAGATAAGCAAAAAGAAGAAATAAAATAATATTTGATTCCAGCATTCTGAAAGAGCCATCGTTAATTCTAGTGCATTCTAAGGTATTGCAAACTGAGATACTAAGGTGGGAAGGGTGATAACAAATTAAGCTGAGTAGGGGCCATGGGACTAGAGGGAGCAGTTTTTACTTAGTTCTACTGATTTTTGCAAGAAGATGGGCCCAAGATCACCAGTTCTTCCTATGATTCGAGAGAACAGTATCAGACTTTTTAATATCTCCTCTCTAAGTTTGAATGACATAAAATGGTAAAGATGGAATAGAAACCAAACAGAGCAGGTAGGCAGGCTTTTTTCACTCTTTCTTTTATATGTATAAATCTAACATTAGATATTACAATTATATTTGTAATTTTTCAGTGTAGGGTTTAATACATACAGGAAAATATGCAACATGTAATTTATAATCAAGTGATTACTTTTGAACCCACCACCCCACTTAAGGATATTATCAGTACTTATAGTACTCTGTGCTTTACAACAGTCCAATTCCATGATAACTACTCCCATTAAGTATGTATCTCATTTTTTTTTTTTTTTTTTTTTTTTTGGTAAAAAGAGACTGCATCTATATATATTCCAAAACAATCTTTAGTTTGGTTTGTTTGGAGCTTTGTGAACATAGCATGATAATAGATGCAATCTTCTACAACTTACTTTTTTACACTGAATATTATTTTAAAATTCATTGTTAGGTTATAATGTATAGCTAGGACTTACTCATTTTTTACTGTACTTCATTAATTTCATGACTTGAGCAGACCACATTTGCTTATCTATTTTCATCTTAATAGGCATTTACATTGTTTTAGGTTTTCGCTGTTATAGTTAATACTTCTCTGAACATCCTGCTTATACATGTTTCCAGTACATGTTGTAGGTTCTTTTTTTGTTTGTTTTTTCTTCCCCAGCGTAAACCTGGAAGTGGAATTGTTGAGTCATAAAATGGGTACATAAAATTTTATAATTCCAGATTATTTTTGAAAATGTTTGGAACCAATTTATGCACTTATCTTCAATGCCTGAGAGTTCCAGTTGCTGCACATTTCCCCCAACACTTGTATATTAAGGTTTCTTAATTTTTATCATATGGAGGATATTCATGTGGTCTTAGTTTGCACTTCCCAAATATGCATGAGATTGAGTGTCTTTGGAGGTACTTATTCAACATAGTGTTCCTTGTCCTGGGAAAAAGCTCATTTGTCTGTTTTTCTTTTGGGTTGTTTCTATCCCTTATTGACTTAAAGAAATTGTTGGATTAATCTGATACAATCATGTGTCAATTTTATGTTATCAATATCTTTTCCCAAGTTGTGGTTGTCTTTTCACTTGGTTTATAGTGTCCTTTGATAATCACAAGTTTTTAATTTTTTAAAGACTTATTTATTTGAGAGAAAGAGAGTAGGGGAAGGGGTACAGGGAGACAGGAGAGGGAATCCCAAGCAGACTCCAGGCAGAGCCTGAGGCGGGGCTGGATCCCGTGACACTGAGATGAACCAAGAGTCTGACGCTCAACCGACTGTGCCACCCAGGTGCCCCCACAAGTTTTTAATTTTAATGGATTCAAATTTGTTATTTTTTTTATTTAACCATTAATACTATTTTATGTCTTGTTTTCTTTCTATGAAAAGTCATAAAGATGTCTTACTGTGTTTTATTCTAAAATTAAAGTTACCTGTCATATTTTACCTTTAAATCCACTTGTGGATCTTTGTGTGTGGGTGTAAATGTATGAGGTAGGGATCCAGTTTTATTTTTGTTTTCCACATGGTTAATCAAGTGTCCCAGATCAGTCAGTGATCTCCAGTGCTACTGTTGCCATATATCAAATTTATTGTGTATCAAACACGTGGTTCTGTATGAGGACTCCATCTGGTATCATAGATGAGAACTTCGCCTCTCCCATAAACTGTTTACAAAGCAAAACATATTATTTTGTGAAGATGTGCTTTATTTTCTGAAAAAACATGTTTAGGTTAATTTTATGGGGAAAAAAAAGACCATCAGTTTAATTTCATGCCTTTTCTCTTTTGCCACCTTGAGTTGGTTATAAGAACTTAGTCTTTCCAGTGTCTGAGCTTCATGATGAGACACTTGACTTAACGTTGAAGGAGAAAAGACATCCGGTTTCAAACATATATTCAAGGACAGAAAAGTGAATAGATAAGCCCTCACATACCAAGGGGCAATGCCAGAAAGGAAGGAGCTTTTTTTGTGGTGCCTCTGATCAGGAATAGGGGTTGTAATTGTTGAACTCACCATGTAGATCACATCCTTATGCTTGACTATATTACTGGCAAGAATCTTTATAAATATCTTGACACAGTGATGATAAATTACCCTTTTTTTTTCTTCTGCTACTAGTTTAAAAATCTACTAAACCCACTTTTTAAGCCCCTGAACATCCACCACCTGGCTAAGTGCTTTCACACTATTTACATATAGGACATTTAGAGTTTTCTTACCCCCCCCCTTTGTCCTGGTATCTTTCTTTGTTCATTTGTGTGTTTAAAGTGAAAAATACTTCCATGTTTTCCATGTCTCAGACCATGAAAACAATTGACTAGATCATGCTGTGTGTTCCTCTATTTTTTTTTAATTCAACATGAAATCTTAAGGTGTTGCTAAAGAATTATTTTGAGCCCTTCTCTCTCATTAAACAGTAGAATATTGAGATGCTTGTGTAAACCATTTTTTTTACTTCAAAAATTCCCTTTTAGTGAACTGAAATGCAAGAAAAAAGTAATTAGCAGCTTATGTCATTTTCTGTAGCAATACTGAGAATATTGTGGTAACACGTTTATCATGTTACCTGGAAATGAAACAAGAGGGTTAACTTACAGAAGATCTATTCTTTTTTTTTTTTCCTTCCTCTTTCTCTTTCATTTTCTTTTGTTTTCTCTCTTAAATCTTTGTAAGTTAAAAGCCTTACCCTGAATGTTTTATCTTGAGCTCCATATCTACTCTTTATTGATTTAATGACTTCTTTGGTGGGATTTTGCATTGTGCATGGAATAAATTTCCCCTAAATTCTGTGGGTTTTGCATTGAAGGAGGCTGTACACTAGACTGATCAACACCAGATAGTCAGGATTCTTATTCAAAAAATCTTTTCAGAATGGTGCTGAGCAAGTCATGAAAAGTGTCTCATGGTCAGTCAAGGAGAGACTTGGAGGGATGATTGAGAAAGTGTGGGCTGTCTGAGTCTGTCCTTGCCATCATTCTGAAATTGGAGTTTTTGCATTAGTATAACCGCTGCTCCAAGGGGGGAAAAAAGGTTTATAGAGAATCTTTAAATCATTCTAGGGTAGGAAGGAATTATAAGGTCAACTTTCCCTCCACCTGCCAATGCAGTAATTTTTTTTGTAGCTTCAAAGCATATTTAAGAAGAGTTCTTTTTTTTTGAAAGATCTTTAAAACTTTTAAAAAGTCTTTTAAAAAGATACAAGAAGCCCCCCCCCTTTTTTTAATAACTACAGTAGAACTTGTCCATAGAGATAATGATACTGAAAAGGAAAAAAGTATGAATTTTAAAAGACTGGAGCATAAACTATTAAGAAAGTTATTTATTCTTGCAAACCATTGTGCATGTTCTCCTCTAGGTTCTTCAAGCCCCAAGTGGGTTACCTTCTTCCTGTGCTCACTAGCAAGCCAGTCAGTGTGGTTCTAGTTAGAATCCCATAAATCTGCAATGTAATTAATTGCATATCCTTTCAAGCTAGCAGTGAAAGGAGTAACACTGGCCAGGATTTTGATGTTTTGCCATATTCTGGAATCAACGTGATGGTATACGACACTGCTGAAAACATTAATTTAGAGGGTGGCTGGAAATTGCTGAAAATATTGAAGTCCAGCTAGTGAACCCAAACATTCTCCTTTTTTTCTACCCCCAGATCAGAGAAGTCCATGTAGTTAAAACTTCACTCCTAATCTAATTCTCTATTTCAAGTATATATGCATAAAACCATATTTTTTTGTTTAGCAAGCTCAACACTGCTTCTTATAATGTAAGTCTGTAAATCATAAGTGTGAGGGAATTGGATCGTTGTGCTCTGTAAGAAGCATATTTCACAATAGTCCGTTTATTTTATTTGACTTTTATCTAGCCCTTGCCGGCAATATCGTGGATTTTGTTTGATGCATTTTGCATAAGGGTTCTATTTGGTCCATAATGGTTTGTGTAATGAACGATTTGTCCTCTTCTAGATGACATCCAGTTGCTTAAAGCCTATAATGAGATGTCAGGTGAATTGCACTGATTGACACTGATAGATGAGCTTGTTGAAATATTGCAGGGTTTCCTGGAGGGGCAAAGAGGAAAATTGCTGTTTAGAGCTTTGGGTCTCCTAAGCATTGAAACTGTAATCACATAAACAGAACCACTTCTGCAGGTCCAAGGTGTCATTGTGAATTTTCTAGCTAATCCATCCATTCATCTCAATGGTCCCGAACTTGCGCTTCGTGTCAGTCTTTGCCTTTGTTCTGCACTTTGATCTTTCAAAACGTCTGTCAGAAGAAAAGTGTTTATATTGAATTATGTGTGGAGAGGGATAGGGTGCATACTTCAGAAGCTTGGCATGAAATTTGCTAAACAAACCTTGCCAGTTGCTCGGCGGCAATAATCGAGGTATGGATTTCAGTTTAACAATACGTAGATACACATTTTCCCCTTCAAAAACGACTTTAATGTGAATGTGTTGGTGCAGGAAATTTTTATTTATTTACCCTGTAGAAAGCACCTAGCACCTTTATATTAACTGCTAAAATTAATGTTGAGAAGAAAGATACATATTTTAATGAAATTTTTCCCCTAAAATTCTGATTAAAGGAGTTAAAATGAATGCTTGGGATAAAGTATCATTTTTGTATATATAAATTTCATTGACTATTTTAGTATAAGATAGCAAGTGTGTTTTAATATCTGTTACATCTATTGTAATGAGTATGTGAGAATGTACTAGGAATTCTATAACAAACCCAAATAAAATTAGGAACTAATTACACTGAAAGTACTCTACAGGCACAAAAGCAGAAAAAAAGTGGGTAAATTATTAATTGTTGTATTCTGTCACAGGCTACCTTCCTCTCCTTTCTCATATCTTTTTAAATAATTATGGAATGAAGACATTTTTTTTTCCTTCTTGGAGAACCAAAGATAATTTAAGGACTCTGACTCGATTTCCCCTGACATGATGCTAAGGTCAAGAAAATACGTACTGCTTCCATTTCCCACACTAACTCACCTGGTGGTGACCCAAACCAGAATTCAGAGATCTTTTGGCATTAGTCATATGTCTTTGCTTAATCCGGATACTGAAATACTGGTACCTCTCTGTTTGCTGTCCTGAGATTCTTAAGGTAGGGGCAGATCTTATGCCCACTCTGGGACCCTTTTGAGTTGGAACTGAACCGTAGTCTCCAAAGACACTGATGATCATATATTAATTATTTTCTCATTACAAATGAGGCATTCATGGAATCTGAATGAGTTCAGACGGCCCAGTAAGGTAGCTCTCACCTAACAAATTCTGATTTAGATTTCAATGAGGCCCAGTCATCAGTATTTCTGAACGCTTTCCTGCTGATTCCAAAAAGCAGGCAGATTTGAGAACCAACGTGGGCTAGGAAGATCGAGCGCAGTGGTCACACCTGTGGGAATATCAGTGTCCAGATAGAACAAATTACATGGACACAGTGAGGCATCTAGAATGCTGGCCTGCCCTGCTGGTCTTCAGAGGGCTTCTTCTTCTTTTTTTTTTTTTTTTTAAAGATTTATTTATTTGACAGAGAGAGATCACGAGTAAGCAGAGAGGCAGGCAGAGAGAGAGGAGGAAGCAGGCTCCCCGCTGAGCAGAGAGCCTGATGTGGGGCTCGATCCCAGGACCCTGAGATCATGACCTGAGCTGAAGGCAGAGGCTTAACCCACTGAGCCACCCAGGTTCCCCCCAAGGGCTTCTTAATCCTGTGAACAAGCGCAGCTGTGGGTGAACCATCCGCAGAGCCCCTGTGAGGCACGAGTAACCTGATTGCCAGGTCTGGATTTCTCTGTAGCTAAAGATCACTTCAGAGGTTAAAAGTTTGGACCCCTTAAAGGTTTTGACTTGGTTAGTTAGTATAGGCACCCTTTCCCACTCTAAGCCTCATTCTTGAAAGGTTGAGAACATTTTTAGTGAAGATAAGAGGGACAGAGCTGTAATGATTTCTGGCACAGTTTATGTATGTATGTATGTATGTATGTATGTATGTATTTGACACAGAGAGATCACAAGTAGGCAGAGAGAGAGAGAGGAGGAAGCAGGCTCCCTGCCGAGCAGAGAGCCCGATACGGGACTCGATCCCAGGACCCTGAGATCATGACCTGAGCCGAAGGCAGAGGCTTAACCCTCTGAGCCACCCAGGCGCCCCTCTGGCACAGTTTTAATCATGAGAGACCTGGGCTCAGACCAGACCTTGTCTAGTCCATGATCTCTTAGGGCCCATAGAAGATGCTTTCTTGACCAGCCGAAAAGCTTCTGGCAGACTCGATTGTGTTGAATGGCATCAGTGATCATATTAGTGATGCTATGATAGGAGCTATGTATTGTAGATTATAAGAGGGATAAGTCATTTTTTACAAGCACCAGGGTTCTGAGCAATTAACTGATTCCTCTGCCCCAAACTGGATTTTAACTAGAAATTTCATGTCTTGGATATTAACTAGAAATTTCATGTTTAATCAACATTTGCTTAATTTTGGTTCAAAATGTTAATGAATTGGAGTCAAAAGACTTGAGTTTTTAATCTGCAGTTGTAGAACTTTCTAACTGAGCTCTAATGAGCATTTTGCTTTTGTAGCGTAGTAAGCAAAGGTGAGTGTTTTTTTTTTAAGTTATCATTTATGCAAAGTTTGTCTTGTTTCAGGAAAATTTTTTGAGGGCCTCCAATATATTTTTTCTAACATGAGAAAGATAAAAGCGTCATTTAAATATGTCCCTGTGTCTCAGTTTACTCATCTGTAAAATGGGACTAATCACACCACCTACCTTAATTAAGGGATCATTAGGATACATAAATATTCATGCTTGGAGGGTCTTTACAATGATATGGACAACTATTCTGTTGAATTTTATGTCCAAGTAATTCAGCAATTCTGATGAACTTTCTTTTATTTGAAAATTGAAGACATTTTTCTACTTTAATGGGATTTCATAGTAGTTTAGAGATTCCTTGCCAGGAAATGAGGTATAAGTGCCACATTTGCAATGCTACTTCTCTTGAAATCCAGGTGAAACTGAAGGAGCTCTAAAATAAACACGTGAAAACCTGAACTCTTGAGGTAACTTCTTTACTAATCATTGACATTTTAAAGCTTTGCCTTGAAATTTCATTTTTTGGGGGAAAAAACTCACAATGTATTTTTTCTGGCATTTAAGACGTGCTACTTTTAAAGAGAAATAGTAAACTTTTACTTGTGAACCTCAGAATTCTTTTTTTGTGGTTGATACTTGATATTTTTAGAAATATGAAAAGCACTTCATAATTGGATACTTAACCTGAGTATTTCTAAAAAAAAAATGGCAGGTTTTGTAGATTAGTATTATAAAATTTTTAGAACACAAAAATTATTAAAATTAAGTGGAAGTGAAATGTGACTAGTTCTCTGTTATATGTGTTTCTTCTAATCTGAATGAATGTTTAATTCACTAAATTATTTTCTCTCTCTGTATCTTATATATAGTAATAATATATAATTAATAATTCATTAATATATAACATTTTTATTATGTGTATTATATAAGTATATCTAAATATGCAATATTTTAATCTTTATCTTTATATATATTTGTTATAAATGTGTTTATATATTTGTCATACGCATTTATTTATATAAGTTGAAAATAGAGTTTATTTTATGTAAATAAATTTAGATGTTCATTTGTAACATACATATATAATATTGTATATTTATATATTTACTTATATTATACTCCAAATCTCTTTCTATATTTCTTGCCCCTTTAGCATATGTAGTAGGAGACAGCAGTGTTGCAAGGAAAGAGGATGGGCATTGAAGTTAAACAGTTAGGCTTACTTGGTTTTGAGCTTTCATTTTCCACTTATTAGCTCTGTAGCTTTGGACAGGATCACTTAACCTTACAGAGGTTTATTTTCCTCTTCTGTAAAATGAGTATGATAACATCTGCTTTGTAACATTGTTTACAAGAATGAAGTGGATTATTTATATAATGGGCTTGCTGTGTAGCAGGCTATCTGTAAATTGTCCCTCCCCTTTCTGTTTAGCCAGGCCCCCACACAGGTGGCGCAGGTGGGACCCTGCCCTGGCACCTACTGAGGGACAAGAGATGCTTTAATCCCGTCTGGTCTTCTTTTCATCGGCCTCAAGCCCTGGGGTGGAACTGTGTTCACACTTCCCCAGGCTGGTGGAGGCTTGGCCCCGGAGAGCCCAGGATATGAGAACCTAAGGTTTATGACTGAATCCTGCCTGGCCCTAACCAGTTATATGACCCTAATTGTGCCAGTTAACAACCATCTCTCCATTCCCGCATATAGCCAGAGGGCATTAGTATCTGTCCTCTAGTGCTAATTCTGATGTCATTTTTTTGGAAGATGAAATAAAATAATGCCTGTGAAAAATAACTAGAAAAAGACTATATCATGCGAATGTCTGTGTAGCACAGTTTATTTTTAATGCAGAATAGGCAGGATCAGAAAAAATGCTTTGATTATTGACATTGAGAGGTAGTATTTAGTAAGGTGGGTGATTTTTTCAAGAAGAGGCCAAGAGATCTTTGTGACTCCTGGCCCAGAGCTGCTGTGTGTGAAGAACACAAGGGCTTGGGAATGAGCTGAAGGAGAAGATGGTCTGAGAAGTGAGGCTCTGCAGGGAGAGGTTGCTGTGAAAGGCAGCATTTAGCAGGACGCTGATGTTGCTGGGGCCAAATGACACTGTGCTCTGCTCAATCACAAGTCGTACCAAAATAAATTCAGTCTGGAAGTAGAATTACAGTTTCTCTTCTATATATGATTTGAAAATGTACATTTGTAATAATTCTGCATCTGGCACATAAATATCACCAAAAAATCATACTAAAACTTGCTCTTATGCCATAACTTTGACCCACAGAATAGATGTATACTTCCCTCCCGCTTCACACACAGAAACGCCCTGATTCATCATCTTCACCATATTGCATACTCTGCCACCCCAAACTGATACATATTTCCACTTTTACTGCTGAATTTTTGAATAAATTATTATATATTTCTTTTGCTATGGGATCTCAGAAATCATGAAATAATTCTGGCATCGTATTGACTCTAGCTTCTGGCTATTAACTGTGATGTTAGTGTAATGTTCCCTTCCCTTTGCTTGATTGAAGAAAGAGCTACCAGTGATGCTGAGGCTAAGATCAAGTCAGTTGCCTGGAAATTTAGGATGGGTCCACATTTTGCTCATCTCTGACCTAGAATTTCTATTTTACAGTCACTCTAATTCATCAATAATGTTTTCCTTCTTAAAAAAAACTTCTGGGGCGCCTGGGTGGCTCAGTGGGTTAAACCTCTGCCTTCCGCTCAGGTCCTGATCTCAGGATCCTGAGATTGAGCCCTGTATTGGGCTCTCTGCAGGGAGCCTGCTGCCCCCCTCCCCCACCGCCTGCCTCTCTGCCTACTTGTGATCTCTCTCTCTCTCTCTGTGTCAAATAAATAAAATCTTTAAAAAAAAAACAGAAAAAACTTATATCTGGGGGTGCCTGGGTGGCTCAGATGGTTAAGTGTCTGCCTTTGGCTCAGGTCACGATCCCAGGGACCTGGGCTCCCAGCTCAGCAGGGAGTCCGCTTCTCCCTCTCCCTCTGCCCCACACCTTGAGAGAGCTTGTGCTCTCTCTGCCTCTCTCACTCTCAAATCAATAAATAAAATTTTAAAAATTGATATCCAGATTTTGTAGAGGTTTCCTTTTAAAATGAGCATTAATTAGTTCATGTTGTAGGTCTTTTACTGGTCAGCAATATTTATTAATTATATTCTTTATTTCTTAGGAAAATTTCCTTCACTTTTTTCTTCTTTTAAGAATGTGCATGTTTTCTTTTAAGAAAATATGTGCATGTCCACATATATGTATGATACTTGTTTTAGTTGAAGTTTAAGAGTAATAAAGAATAATTTCAGAGTAAGTCCTAAATCCTCTTATCTGAGTGAATGTGGTAGAGGTGTCTAGTATGATTTGAAATTTAAATATCAGCCTCCACAGTTCAGCATATTTTATTCTTTCAGTAAACCAGGCAGGCTACAGATACATATTGAGCAGCTATTCTGATCAATCTTTCGTGCTTCATCCTCTGGGGATAATAATGTAATAATGATTCATTGTTAAGGATGTCATTATATTTAAGCATTTTTAAATCTAGTTATTCATATAAAGATAGGGGTTTTGCTTTTTATTATTTCACCTTTTGTTCTTAAGATTTGAAGTAGAAACTTGGTCCTTTGAATAGACAAGGGAACGTGGAAGAGGTTCAATTTTACATGTTGAAAAATACTTAACTTTCATTCCAGAAAACCTAAAGGAGGGCTCAGATATCTCAGTAGGTGGAACAAGACTAGTAAATCTGGAGACTTGAAGAAACAGAGGGACTTATTAGCTAAATTAGGTGCCACTCTTTGTCTAATGAGCTCATGCTGATTGTACTCAGGGACTAGCAAATATGACTGGGTGATTTAGTGCAGATTTAGGAAAATACAGAAGATATTAAAGTAACTAGGAGGTCAAAAGTTAAGAGTTTCAACTGTATGAATGTCTGAGCAAACGTCAATGTAATTTTTAGCATAAGCACAAATGCCACAGTTAAATTTCTGAGAGAATAAATCATTTAGTGTGTATATGGATACATATTTATATGTTGATGTGTGTATGTTATATATATGTGTATCTATATATAATACTACATTTACCAAACTGTTTTTTTTAAGATTTTTATTTATTTATTTGAGAGATAGAAAGAGCATGAGAGAGGAGAAGCAGACTCCCCATGGAGCTGGGAGCCCGAAGCGAGACTTGATCCTGGGACTCTGGGATCATGACCTGAGCCAAAGGCAGTTGCTTAACCAACTGAGCCACCCAGGAGCCCTACCAAACTGTTTTTCATACGTGTTTAGAAAATATATTTATTTTATTTTTTCATTGCTGATCATATTACAGTATACTGTTTTTGTAATAATGCCAGATAAAAATAACTAAGTGTGGATTAAATTCACATTAAGAATAATTAAGGAAAAAAGATCCTAACCACCGATAGTTAAGTTTTAGTAATCTAATCTTTTTTCCTGTGGATGTTTACCTGAGTAAAGTAAATTTTATATATATCCATATCTAACATAGATATATATTTATTTATGCATATGTGTTTATATGCATATAAATATGTTTATGTCTATGCATAGTCTCTATTTTGGAATAAACATATGAATTTTATAAAAGCAGAGCTCTTACCAAAACAAAACAAAATGGCTTTATTTCAATATGTCTGAGCACTTGAAGCGATAAAGCAGATAACAAAGGGAACTTGTTTTTATTAAATGACATCTGTATTGTTTTTAGTAGAACTAAATATGGAAAGCCTTCTCTAAATTCAATTTTTTCTAAAACTGTAATTAGTTACTTGATCTATGGGCACATCAGTTTTATTCAAACACCAAAATAAAACTGAAGCTTATTTTTTGAAAGATTTAATCTAAAAATTCATTATTCTTACTATACACAGGGATCTATGTTTTTAGTTGAGGTACGGTTACTGAAATTTATAACTTCATAACTCATAAATGACTTCTTGCTTTAGCAATGGGATCCTTCTTCTTCTTCTTTTTTTTTTTTTTTTTGAAAATCAGCACTCAAAAATTTGGTTCTCTGAATAATAGAAGATGCACTTAAGATAATGAATCTAACAGCTACATTATTTTTAGTATGTTGCTAGTAAGCTTATATTGATTCTTTGATAAGTATATATTGAAATTGTAACTTTATTGTCTTACATTAGTGGTTGCCATTTGGTTTCTAGCATTTCTTTCAGTACAGCAAACATTTAAGTTTGCCAGTGTAGCAAAAAGTCCCCAAATTCATGTATACTGGAGAAACAAGTTTTTGTTTTGTTTTGCAATAAGAAACTTACTTAGTTTGTGAGCATCTTCTTAGGGAAATTAATACTAGTTTTCATGGATCCTTCTTTTCTGTATCAGACATTAAACTGAGTTAAGTAGGGCACCGGGTAGCCCACCAATTATGTTCTATTCAGCAGAGACACAAAAAATCTTAACTTCACAATCAGTTTTTAAAATTTAAGATTAAGTATGCCTCTCTTTTCTGTCTTTGTTTCAAAACCTGTCACAAGGTTACTGAATTTTTTTCAATATTTATTTTTCTATTTCACTGGGAGGATTGTTGTCTTTATTGTGTGGTTGTTTCTCTGGGGCTCACAGAGCATTCTTGGAAATAATTACATTGTCTCTCTTTCCTGACTCTCACCTATGGTTTGAACCATAACTTATATACTTTAAAGTTTATAAAATCAGCTTATTTTGTATACTTTAAAGATACATCCACAGTGAAACCACAATTGTGACATTTTATAAACTGAAAACGGAGTGGCAAATTAAATTGCATTGATTAAATTGCATTGTTGGCAGTTTGGAAATTCAGAGTACCAAGGAAAAGACTAAGACATTAGCTGTTATAAGTTTACCTTGTAATAAGTTTGAACAGATCTGAGGGGTCTCCATTCCATACAGACTGCAGAATTCCTAATGGATTGGTTCATACTACTTGGAATACCCTTGGACTTACATGTATAGGACTCTTCACTAAAAAAGTCACTGAAAACTAGGATGATGTCCCTCATGCTTTTCCCCACCTGGAGTAGAATGAGTAAAATAAGTCATTTTAATCTTGCTCTAAAACCAGTTGAGTTCCTGAAATAAAGTCTTTAATCCTTAAGTGAAATGAGACATTAAATTATTCCAGTTAGAAATACCTGGCTGGCTCAGCTGGAGGAGCATGTACTTATTGATACTGGGTTCCTGAGTTCAAGCCCCACACTGGGTGTAGAGATTACTTAAATAAATAAACTTAAAAATCAATCAATCAGTACATAAATAAATTATGCCAGTTAATACAGATGCATCACAGTTCCACTTTTCAATACAAAGAGGCTCTCTCATATTAGGCTTAAAGATAGCCTCTTTTCAAAAGGTCTAAAACAAAAATGACACAATATGTTTTCATTTTTTAATGATTTATTCATTTTAGAGAAAGAGAGAGGGACCTGGGGGACGGGGCAGACGAAGAAGGGGAGAGAGTCCCAAGCCCACTCCTCGCTGAGTGTGGAGCCCAAATGGGTTCAGTCCCATAACCCGGAGGTCACGACCTGGGACAGACTGCACCACCCAGGTGCCCATGACACAGTGTATGTTTAAAACCAAATAATGATGGGTTACAATGTATCAGTTAAGTACAAATACGGAAATTGCTCTAACAACTCATAGACTGTAAGTCAGAAAAGCATTAAATGAGAAAAATCAGCTTATTTTATATACTTTAAAGATACATCCACAGTGAAACCACAATTGTGACATTTTATATACTAAAAACAAAAGAGTGGCAAATTAAATTGCATTGACTAAATTGCATTATTAGCAGTTTGGAAATTCAGAGTACCAAGGAAAAAACTAAGATATTAGCTGTTACAAGTTTACCTTGTTTTAAGTTACGTTGTCATAAGTTCAACCTTGCTAGGGGTCCATAATTAAATAGAAGACAGTTGTCTGAACAGAGAAGAAGGATGCAGCCAATGACTATGGGGCTTTTCCTTTGTCCGTGGGCTCTCCTGGCACAGATCTGATCCTCACAGAGTAGAAAGGAAGGCTGAAGTCTTGCTCTGTTGGAATCTGTTTACACATGGGTTTTCATCACCATTCCAGAAGAACTCACACTAAGGATCTATAGGCTTCTCTAATGGGGACTTTATTTGGTTCTTTTTTAAACAAATGCACTGTTTGCAAAAATGATCCTCATCCGGAGAAAAAGAGCACTCAGTATCCTGGGGTCCCCCAAATATCATTACTTCCAGTTCTGTGGTTCTATAAAGCTGTTTCTTCATATTTATAAAGTAAAGCTTTTGAAAAAGAAGATTAACAGTGATGGAAACCCAATTATTCTGGGTCTTTGATAAATGGTTTGGGAAAAGTCTTGGAGGAATTAATGTGGTTGAAGAAATATTTCAAACTGGAAAGAGCACAGTGTACATTGTCTTCACACAAAGTAATGAAGTAGAAATTAATAATGAAGCTTTAAATAAAAAAATACTGGAGACAACAAAAGAAAACCACGTTTCTTAATTTTTGGCTCAAAAAGGCAATCAAAATAAAATACTGGCAGAGATGAGATCATATGTCAAAATGTATGGGATAGGATAAAATGAAAATTAATAGGCAAGTTTCAGACCTATGTTTTGTTTTCAAGGAAGAGTGAAAATAAACTACTCAATTTAAAAATTTAAGTATATAATGCTGTGAAAAAAGTATGAAGGAAATAACTTTCAAAACAAAATATTAATTAGAAATTAATTTAATAGAGCATACAAACTGAAGAGTAAATTTTAGGATAAAAAAAATAACACCCTGATATTATGGATCTTATTTCAGGATTTGGCAGCATGTTTAATACTAGAAAATATTTTAATGTTTTACATGTTTTGGTTTTATTGTTTCATGTTTTGTTTTGTTTTTTTTTGCCTCGGGTATATGCAGTCTTGGATAGTTCATGAAAAAATTTAATGCCTTTTTATTAAAAGGCATTAAATACAAAGTTGTTTTTATGCAAGTTTTATATACAAACTTGCGGCTCTCTGAAGTTAAATACAGACTTGGTTAAAAACACCCAAAAAGTGGTGTTTTTCTGAAAAGTGTTAATATCAGCATCTCAAGGTGGTCTGAACACCCCCCTCCCCCCAAATTATTTTCATTGAAATAATAAATCACCTCGGTAGATCAAAGGAGAAAACCTCCATGGTAATCTTCTTTTAAGAAATCTCCCAAATGGAGTTCGTATCCATTCTTTATTTCAAAACAAATAAAAATGAAGAAGAGAAAGAATGAATGAGAGAAAAATAAAGGAGGAAAGAAACAATTTAGTAATAGCAAAATGCTTTCTTAACAGTAACAAGTTATTCCCAACTCAATTTTTAAGCATCAGTTATATGTAACAGTGAACTACCATGGACATTCTCAGTAAAGAACAAGAAAAAATATCTAACCCTAATCTATCTAAAAATTTCTAACTAGAAAAAATATGTTCTAGCCAATGTTACTAAGTTGGAACCAGAATTTTGAGATATAACTGTTAGAAATATGAAGAGGGCAGTCCCATTATTTGGGGGGATTATTTCATTTCAAGCAACAGTCATTCACCAAATATTTATTGAACATCTGTCTGTGGCAAGCACTGCCCTAGGCACTGGAGATCAATCTGTGTATATGGAGTATATTACTTAGAGTGGTAAATCGGTGATGATAATGAAGGAGATTTTATTTATTTATTTTATTTTTTTAAAAAGTAGGCTCCATGCCCTGCATGGAGCCCAATGTGGGGCTTAAACTCACCGCCTTGAGATCAACACCTGCACTGAGATCCTGAGTCAGATGCTTAACCTACTGAGCCACCCAAAGCATCCCCCCCACACCTATTTTTTTGAAAGGAAGCGCTCTTGTGTATTCAGATATGTCATTGCCTACGTAGAAAGTCAGTGTATCAGCAGAAAATTTATTAGAAATACCATGGTAATTAGTAAGTTAGGAGGATATAAAATACATATAACATTTTTAGAATAATCGTATCGATTATGTAATGGACAAATGTCTCCATTCACAATAGCAATAAATAATATAAAAAGTATAGGAAAAACCTAACAAGAAGATGCTGTACATAAATGCGAAACCTGGATATAAGTGTGCATACATATGTGTATGTGTCGCATGTATGAATATACATACATAAACACGTACTTTTCTAATTGAGAGAATGCATGACAAAATGGAGCAACTTAAGTTTCTGGCTAGAAAGACTCGTTGTACAGATGACATTTATCTTTATGTTTTTTATAAATATACTGTTCCTATAATCCTAATGAAATTCTCTGGGACACTTGTAAAGAGAATAACATTCATCTGGAATAATAAACTTTAAAGAACTGCCATAAATAATTTGATTAAGAAGAGAAATAAAAGGGTACCTGGGCTACAAGATGTCAAAATGTATCATGAAGCAGCAATAGAACTGAGCTGAAAAACACAGCAGCCAATTCAGTAGTGCAGGGATGGCATATTTGTGGCACAGCTATTGTCTCCTCACATCTTCCTTGCCACGGCACGACATCCATTGCTGCATGACCTGAGCACCCTCTGCTGCTGGGCCCGGACATGAGCTCAGAATATGCTTGACAGGCGCTATTAGGCTTTCAGAGTAGCCACATGGGTTAAAACATGTTGGCACCCTATTCAGGTATAGGATAAAAAAGGCATTTAAATTAGTAAAGAAAGGAAAGATTATTTCAGAAATGATTCTGGAAAAAACTGGCGAACTCTTTGGAAAAAAATAGAGTTAGTTTTTTACTTCACATTATATACTAAAATAAATTCCAGATGGATCAAAAGATTGAATGTAAAAAAAGAAAGCAGGAAAGAGCTTGAAGATAATGTAGATATTTATCCTACATCAAAGCAAAGAAGGTCTTTTTAGCATGAAAGTGAAGGAAGAAATCAATAAAAGGATGAATAGGTGACATTATTGCAAACTTTCCCTTCTCTAAATCTCAGAGTTACTGGTTACAGAACATATTGGACATGTTTTACAATATTGTTGTAAAATATTATTTGAAAATATGTGTATATTCACACATATACATACTAAAAACTGAAATATATAAAACTGTTTATAGCCATTTATTTAAGATAGGGAGATTATGGGTAACTTTAAAAAATTTCTCTACAATAAACTCATTTTCTAAAAAGGAATATGTATCATTTAAGAAGGGAAATGTAGGAAACAAATGTTTTAAAAATTCTAATATTTGATGCTTTTTACCTATGTAATTTCTGAATTCTGAAAATTCTTGAAATATGTAATAATATTCCAGTTTAAAACATCGGGGACCTGAGGCTCAGTGAGATTAAAGAAATGTCCCACAATAAATCTATTAGGCGTGGCAGAGCTAGGATCCCAAGTGTGTGTTTGGGAGATCCTGTAGGGTAAACAGTATCAGTTATAGGTCTCTTTGCTGCTTGATGTCAGAACTGAGGAGAAAGAAAGAAATAAGATAAGTTTAAACTCAGGACTGATCTTTCCATAGCAGAAAGGGGGTTATTTTTCTGTTCCTGTCTTTAATTCCTTCCATGTATCTCCCATTCAGTCCTTCAAGGGGATAATAAGATAAATGCATTTCTCCTTATAGGTGATGTTAGGCTTTTGGAGACAAAACATCAGGGTTGGATAAAAAGTGAGCTCATTTTGTTCTTATTTACCACTCGCAAATTTGAGTCTGTGCTTGAAGGTAGTTCTGTGATCCTTCTTTTTTTCGGCCCACCATCTTATAAATTTTGTGTTTGAGTTCTTCTGGGTGCAAAGAGTGTTAATGTTGAAACGGAAAATGTTTATTTCCTTATTACAGACATTCTGGAGACTTTAATTCTATGTATTATAGGCCTCTTGCTATATATGCATTGCAAATATATGCATTATAGCTCCAGGTAAGAAATAAGCACTCTCAAATGCAGAAGTATTTTGAGACTGTTAATTATACTAGATAGGTGTACATTCAATGAAGGTTTCTTCTCTATGCATGTGCACTTCTCAAAGCCCATTGTTTCCCTTTTGGATAATGGCACCATAAGAAATGAATACGTTTACGTTAGTATGCTAGTGAATGCAGCCAGCTTGTAGTTTGGGTCTAGGGTGTGTTAGTATACTAAAGTAAACTTGGATGTATTTTGAAATATATTTTGTGTATATCACCACTGATATGTTTTATTGCTCTCTGGCCTGGTTTGGGAGCCTTTTCTCTTGCTTCTTTTCAGAGGGGAGTAGTATTTGAAAACCTCTCACTAACTAGAACAAATTTCAAATTGACTAAGGAGTATAGTCATATTTAAGATACTGTTCCCCTGGAACTATTTGCTGATCACAGTTTTCTTCTAAGTTGGTTTTAGAGAATACCTTCTAAACAGCATGCTTGTCAATGTCACAGCCTCCCAACCTGCACAATCAAACCCAAGGGACTAAAGACTCTGATTCTTTTATTTTTAAGCACCCTTTAGAACATTGCAGCCATTGTAGATCTCCTCAAAGAACTGGTGGAAAGAATTCCCTACCACAGGACCTTTCACTAAGCTCTTTCCCTTTCTCCAAACTTTTAGTAGCTTCCCCATTGCTTGTCAAAAGAAGTCACAATCCATATAGCCCAAGGCTACATTTCAAGCCACTTTTATTATTTAGTATATCCTTTGTTCCAGCAAAATTATACCATTAAATATTCAGTTAATGATACCTACTCATTTTCTGTTTCTTTTGGTCATCACAATTCTGATTTCCTGGTTTATCTTCCTTGTCCATATCTCTGGTAATACCCAATTTGCCTCAAAGGCCCAGGTTATCTCATCAATGAAGCTTTCCCCTGTCACTAACTGTGAACTCCTAGAGATGGCTTGTTTGTACCTCTGATACCATACACTCGTGTAGACTCTTAAGTTCTCCTGCCAGCCTAGGTAAGCCTTTGACAGCCTTGTTATATTCTCTGAGCACCTGTAGCTTCTATCTGCAGTTCTCTCTGAACTGTCTTTCTTTCTTTCTTTTTTAAGGTTGGGGGAGGGGCAAAGTAAGAGGGAGAGAGAGGGAATCTTAAACAGGCTCCAGGCCCAGCACAGAGCCCATTGCAGGGCTCCATCTCAGAACTCTGAGTGAAGAAGATTCTAGATTGTCTTTTTTAGCCTTTTTAGCTCTTTGCCTGAGTTCTGCTCGTGGAATTTAGTACTACTCTTTTGGGACACACCACGTGGTCAAATCCATTCTCTGCTTTTGGCAGAGATGTCTCTCATGGGTCCTCTCCATTTAGCAGTCTCACCCTGTTCTTCCCTCTCCCACCTCCCCAATCCAGCAGTTGTCAGTTTTTTCATGTCTTTGCACCCCTTGTGTCTGGCCTTTTATGGAGATTATTAGTCTCTGATCTGTTTGTGCTGATAGATAAGGAATGGTGAGGGTATACCCTCAGCTTCTGAGGATGGAAGATCTAAAGAGGAAGTGTATATCTTTAGCTCAAAAGAGTGTCTATCTCTATCCTTACTTCAGACTATCTGTTTTTATAACCTTAACGTTTCCTGTGTTTGGCGTGGGATGGGTCTGTGACATGGGATGTCCTGTGACATCTATTCTGCTTATAACTATTCTTGTTCTACTCATGTTTGTATTTCCAGCCAGGACCTAGTAAGAAGTCTTGCACATAGAAGGTGCTCAGTTAAATGCTGAATTCATAATCCTGTCCATTTTTTATAAAAAAAAAAATCCCACTTCTTATTCTCTTCTGCTATTATAGAATCTTAGCACAATTAAAGCCGTTTTCTAAATTGCCTGTGTTGTATTTCTCAGTCAAAAGCTTGCAGAGAATATTTTAAACAGTTGTCGTGTGGGCTTTTCCTGAAATGCCATGTCACTCCAAAAGTGATACTCTGCTATTTTGACTACTTGTAGAAAATGAGGAAGGAGGTAGGCTGAACAGAGAGAAATTCCAACTGAAATAGTACTCCTAGCCAAGCCAATGGTGTAGGAACATTGCTTATCTTTAGACTTTTAGAAATAAGTAAGGCAGTGTGAATTTTAAAAAATCTTTCCTATCAGTGGCAAAAATAAATAAGACAATAATGGTAATCCGTATCAGGATAAACGATTGAACAAAAGCATCTCCTTCCTTGTCTATTTTAAATACTAATTCCAATAACATGAGTGGTTATATGCTATGTTAGGGACTATGTGTGTGTGAGTAAAACAGGTTATATCAACTCATTTGAAAAACACCTTCATGTTTTTTGTATGTTTTTAATTAGATTGTAGGGGCAAAAAAAATTTCCATGGCAGGGAGAAAGGAAGAGAAAACTTCTATTCACAGTAGATTGCAGTAACTGATTTCTGTACTTTAAAAGATTCCTGAAATTTTATTTTTTTTTAGATTTTTTTTTTTTTAATTTGACAGAGAGAGATCGCAAGTAGGCAGAGAGAGAGAGAGAGAGAGAGAGAGAGAGGAGGAAGCAGGCTCCCTGCTGAGCAGAGCCGATGCGGGGCTTGATCCCAGGATCCTGGGATCAAGACCTGAGCCGAAGGCAGAGGCCCTAACTCACTGAGCCACCCAGGTGCCCCTGAAATTTTATTTTTAAATTCTATAATATTATTTTAAGTTATACACAGGAGATGTGTGGGGTTCATCTTGTCCAAGAGAAAATACTTTATTTCATTTAACTACATATGCATGTTTTACGGAAACAAGATAGATATTCTGACTGAAATCACCCTGGTGTGTGTATTTGTGGCACTAACAAAATCAAATGATGCTACTTCCCAAATCTTTCCCAGAATATTTTTATATTCTTAGTGGCGATCTGGAAAGCTCTCCCATGTTCATGATCCTCCATGAACATGAGGGAGAAGGTGCCTATTGTGGGGGTCATGTAGCTTTCAGAGTTCACTCCCCAGAAGCCGTGTTTGGAGCCCCAGTATTGTTTTGTACAGCTTGTGAGGAGAGAAGAGAAATGAATTAAGATGGGTGTTTGACGACCAGCTTCAGAGTGCCTTATGGGAATTCTCATCTGATAGTTTAGGTCTTTTACAGTGGGCTCCTTCTTGCTTTAGCAGTTCTTCCAGAAACGTAGAGGGCTTCTGATACACTGCTTCCAGTTAGTTCAGTGATTTTCTAAACGCAGTTCCTAACTCGGTCTTTTTCTTTCCTTCGGTCTCCTGTGCTGCGTTCTCGGTTCAGTGGTGGCCACTTAGAATCCATCCGGAACAAAGGCTGGGGCAAGTCATCAGGGTGGTTTGCTGTAGACTTATTTCTGTCCTAAAGTCTTTTTGCTCAATTGGGAATTTTTAATGGATGCTGTTGCGCAGCATTAGTCAAATATGAACTTACATTTATTTTTGCTATTTGGAGATCAGATGCACTCTGATTTTTTTGGCCTGCAAACTCTCGAGTTTCTAGACTCTACTCTCTTTCATTTTTGTCTCCAAACCAGTTAATTTTGCCTAAGCTCGTCTCTTTCTTGTTATCCCTTGTACTAAGCAGGAAGGAATAAATAACCCCTGCTGGTGCCCGGGTCTTCTGTGGACTGCTTCTCCTAGAGCTGCAAGTTCACCAGGCACTTACTCTCTGAGTCATTGTAGGCTTGTGTTTTGCTAAACGTTCTTCCAGTGGCACAGATCTCCAGCTTTCCAGTTGCTGTGTATCTGATGCCTGATGCTGGCCACTAAGCTAATATGAAAATTCAGGCCCTTTGTTATGGTCTCATTCTGTTTCAAGTTGTCAGTTCATTTGTCTGTTAAGCTAGGCTCGGCGTGCTAACAGACCCCACGTCAGTGGAGTATCACAGTAAAGATTTATTTCTCACTTACATAAGAGTTCTTAACAGTCTTTAGTCCATAAGAGTCCTCCTTAAAGGAGTTTAAATCAGCACAACAGCTTTCCTCTCTGGAGTCCCTCGCGGATCCATATGGGTGGTTGTTTCAGGATCTTCTGCATATGGCTTCCAGTGTTGCCGAGGCAGTCCAAGGGAGCCGTAAACGGTGGGGCGCTCCTGGTCATTCTGTAGAGGCCAGATCCAGACTGGCACAGGTCACATCTGCTCACTCGCATTGGATATGCTGTTATTTCATCTCAGCGCAAGGAGGGTCTGAGGTGTGTAGGAGGAGGGAAGCTTTTAGTAATTAGCTAGTGGTCTCTGCCTCAAGCTGGAAAGCAGTTTATGTGGTCAAGGGTATGCATAAGAGAGGGGAAAAGCAGTACCTGAGAGGGGATTGGACTTGATGACTCCATGGTAAAGGAACAATGGTGAGGAAGAAACTGTGAACTAATGTTAATATCATGGGATATTCTGAAGATGGAATGATTCTGCTTTTTATGAGGGTAGCAGAGGAAAGGAGGAGTTCAGTAAAAGTTGGTCTCCATGGTTGCACGATTTAAAGACTGTGTGACTTCCTGAAGACATAGTTTTAAAATTTATTTTGGCATTTTGTGAACACGAATGACATGTTCTCTACACATATCAATTAGTGTCGTTGTTTTGAAAAAAAGAAGATATTTTTAGATCTCAGTTGTGCTTGCCCTTGGAGAAACCACACACACACACAGGCATACACAATTGAGAAGAGAGGCAGTGGGGAATGAGACAAGCATGAGAACCAAAAATTTGTTCAAACATTTGACCATGGTTTCCTTGGCTTTTTTGGGAAAAAATAGAGCTACATTTGCAAGTAATTCCCTGATAATAGTGAGACGATGTTCATGTGGCTCTTGGTAGCTGACTGCTCCCAGGACTCCGCAGCTAGAAGTGGAGAGGAGGTTTCTGAGCCAGCCTGAGGCTTCCTCTGAATTTGAGATAGGATCCTAGTAAGGTCAGCAAGTCCTGTCTCTCACAGGAACTACTGGTTCATAGCAACTCTCAAGGTTTGCATCTATTCTCGATTGTTTGATTTTATCCTGGCTTCTTGCTTTTTTCTGCCTGCCACCTCCTAGGCAAGGTCATTTCTGAGTTCCTGTAGTAGTTTTATAATGGCTGCTAATGTCTCTCTGCTTCAGTGTATTCTGTAACCTGTTTTTTGATGCTCATAACAACTGAAATTGCTTTACCTTTTCCACAGGATACATGTTAAGATATTTCACCATTTGTGCCTAGACAAGGCCTGGCCTGGCAGCTAGAGATCTTCAGCTCTGATTTCCGGTTCACCACAATCAGCTGAAGGCTCAGTTTCTCCAGCTTTTCAGCAGAACAATAACTGCTCCATTTTATTATTGACATTTTTTATATTCTGCCTTATTAACAGCAGATAAGGAAGTCATTTGAGTTGGGGGGCATCCATGTTTCATGCTTTTAATTTGCTAGCAGACGTGGCATTTCACTTTTCCTATTGGAGGGTCTCAACATAGCCTAAAAAAGAGTCAGAGGAGGGCTAAAAGAAACCATTGAACATCTTTTCCAGCTGTTTATGTGCTAGATTGACATCCAGTCTACTAGAAGTCTCAAAAGGCAGGACAGGATTGGGGGGCTCCTGAATGTAGCCTTGGACATGACTGGAAAAAATTACTGAAAATATCTAAAATTCTGCCAAGATTTATATGAAAAAGTATGGAGGCATGTATAAATGTTATTAGGAATGGGAATGGGTCTAACAATGATTTGCTAAGGGTTTAAAATAATAAGGAAATACGTAAAACTGTGTACTGTGATTTCTCAAAACTTAGATAAAATGAATGTTTTCAAGAAGAAAAACATAAATTGACTCAAGATGAGAGAGAAAACGTGAGGGTCGGCAAGAAAAAAAATTAACTCAGGCCAACGTGCATAGTGAATTAAACGAGTAAAGTTTGTAAGACCTATCTTGTCCAAGAGATAAAATGTTAAATTGGTTAAAACTGGAATTAGGAGGAAAGGAATTTTGGAGGAGAGATCTTTTGGCCTGAACCAATCAGGGCCATTTCCGTAAGATGGATTTGGCCTGGAGAGCGAAGAGAAGGGGCAGCCAATGTGATTAGAAGCAGATATGTTGAAATATTAATCTGTTTTAAATCAGGTATGATTCTCATTAATTTGTTTCTTTTCTGGATATTTGAAATGTTTCTAGGTTTAAAATTAAAAGTTTTTAAAGTTATATTTTTACGAGAAAAAGCTACCCTTTGCAACAACGTGGATGGATCTCAAAGGCACTATGCTGAGTGAACCAAGTCCTAGGAAGACAAATACTGTATGATCTCACTTACGTGTAGAAGCTAAACAGACAAACAGGCTCATAGAAAAAGAGATCAGGGTTGTGGTTTTCAGAAATGGAGGGTGGAAGAGGGTGGATTAGAGGAAAGTCATCAAAGGGTACAAATTTCCACTTATAAGATAAATAAGTACTAGGATGTAATGATGACTCTAGCTAACACAACTGGGGTAATACGTTGGTAAGCATTAAGAGAGTAAATCCTATGAGTTCTCATCACAAGGAGAAATTTTTGTTTCCTTTTTTTCTTTGTTTTATTGTATCTGTTTGAGAAGGTGGATGTTAGCTGAACCGATAGTGATAATCATTTTACAATATGTGTTAAATCAAACCATTATGTTGCATGCCTTAAACTTACACAGTGAAGTAGGTCAATTATTTCCCAGTAACTCTAGAAAAAATGAGGTTTTTAAAACAATGGAAGAGGTGAGGACGAGATGAGGGAACAAGGAGTGGAAGACTATCTGGAATAGATTTTTGTTTAGAAGTACAGAAGAGTGAGCTAAAATTAAAGCTACGAATTTTAGAGTATTATGTGAGCCTCCCATTTCCCATTCCTGCTACTCTGACAGAGCTGCTTTTAATACCCTAGATGCTGAAAGCTTCGGAAGTATATATATTTTTAAGTGAAATCATTTTGGCCTTCCTTTCCTTGGTTATGGGAAATTGTTTCAATGAAAATTTCCTACAGGCTGCTTAAAAGCAACGCATGGAACAATGGGCCTCGTGGCAAGTGAAATGCGTGTGGGGAAGTACTTAGAGTTTAATGTGAGTTATTTTTATTTCCATTCATAGACATGTCTCAGTGAAGTTCAAATTATCCCTTGGACAGTAGAAAGCAGTCTGTTAATTTAAAGCTAGACTTTTTTAGTTCCATAAAGCCAAATTTAGGATAGATTTCAAAAGCTAAATAAACAACAGTCTACCTCCCCATTAAAAATGAGTGTCAGGTTTCTGTGTACTTGTCTTTAAATAATCTTCACTTTGCAGTTCTACAGGGGACCTTCAGTATTTTGGAGGAAGCCATCCTTTACAATCATACCTTGTTTGTTAAAGGGACGCTTCAAGCAGGGAACCTATCCTAAGTTTATTTCTAAAATTCTGTAAGTGCCTTGTTGATTTTAAGAAAGTGAAATGGAGGCTGGGAATGTTGTGCTTATCGAGAGGAAGAGACCGTGAAATACTGGGAGGAGGCAGAGGCTGAAATCCTTGGAGATACCACTCTGTGTCCTCTTTCTCTAAGGCAATCAAATATTTTCTCAAAAAATTGTCAGAGGAAATGAATATCATACTTTATGGCAATGGTTCTGAATATTGATTCTTAATCAGAAATCCCCTGTGGAGTTCTTTTAAAAATATGTATATAAGGGCACTGTTTTGGAAATTCTGACTCAGGAGTTAAAGGGAATGGGATGTGTATGTAAAGTTCCACAAATTATTCAGAAGCAAATTCCAGGATTGAATACTATTAAACAAAACTCAATTCCTTGCTGGAAACTCACTCTATAAGAACTATACTTTGCTGGTTTCCAACAGGCCATGTGGTAACAGGGCTACTACTTAGGAGGCAGTAAGGTGAAGAGTTAAGAGAACTGCTGAATGTGTGAGTGTGTAGAATTTCTTATATCAAAGAACATTTTACAAATCGATCAGAAGAGTTATTTATGGATTTATTAAATTGTTATGTATTTAACTTTTAAAATTTCATTTACTATAATTAAACAATGTAAGGCAAAACTTCACTGAGTTAAGTATTCAAATATTGGGACATTTAACAGTAATCTGATTAATATAATAGTCGATATGATTTACAGAAAATTTTCCATGGAAATGATACTAATTTTACAATGTGGATTTATTTATTTATCTTTCTTCAAGTTTTTATTTAATTTCCAGGTACTTAACATATAGTGTAAAATTAATTTCAGGAGTGGAATATAGATTCATCAGTCACATAAAACACCCAGTGCTCGTCACAAGTGCCGTCCTAAGTATCCATCATTCATTTAACCCACCCTTCCCTAAACCTCTGCCCTTCCAACAACCATCAGTATGCTCTCCATGTTAAGTGTCTGTTTTATGGTTTTATGTTTTATGGTTTGCCATAAAACAAACATGGTTTCCCCCCATGTTCATCTGTTTTGTTTCTTAAATTCCACATATGAGTGAAATCATATGGTCTTTGTCTTTCTCTGACTTATTTTACTAAGCATAATAGTTCCATCAGTGTCATTGGAAATGGCAAGATTTCATTCTTTATGGCTGAGTAACACTCCATTATGTGTGGTATATACATACACACATATATATACCACATCTTCTTTATGTATTCATCAGTTGATGGACACTTGAGCTCTTTCCATAATTTGGCTATTGCTGATAATGCTGCTGTAAATACTGGGGGTTGTGTGTCCCTTTGAATCAGTATTTTTGTATCCTTTCGGTAAATACCAGTACCACAATTGCTGAGTCATAGGGTAGCTCTATTTTTAGCTTTTTTTTTTTTTTTAAGATTTTATTTATTTATTTGACAGACAGAGATCACAAGTAGGCAGAGAGGCAGGCAGAGAGAGAGGAGGAAGCAGGCTCCCTGAGGAGCAGAGAGCCCAATGCGGGGCTCGATCCCAGGACCCTGAGATCATGACCTGAGCCGAAGGCAGCGGCTTAATCCACTGAGCCACCCAGGTGCCCCTATTTTTAGCTTTTTGAGGAAATTTCATACTGTTGTCCAGAGTGGCTACATCATTTTGCATCTCCACCAAGAGCATAAGAGGGTTCCCTTTTCTCTGCATCCTTGTCAACACCTGTTGTTTGCTGTCTTGTTAATTTCAGCCATTCTGACAGGTGTGAGGTGATGTCTCATGGTAGTTTTGATTTGTATTTCCCTGGTGATGGATGTTGAGCATCTTTTCATATGTCTGTTAGCCATTTGTATGTCTTCTTTGGAAAAATATCTATTCATTTCTTCTGCACATTTCCTACCTGGATTTTTTTTGGTTTTTTTGGTTGTTGAGTTTGGTAAGTTCTTTGTACATTTTGGATCCTAACCCTTTATTTGATACATCGTTTGCAGATATCTTCTCCCATTCCCTCTGTTGTGTTCTTAGTTTTGCTGATTGTTTCCTTCACTGTGCAAAAGATTTTTACCTTGATGAAGTCCAGTAGTTCATGTTTGCTTTTGTTTCCCTTGCCTCCAGAGATGTACCTAGTAAAAAGTTTCTACAGCCTATGTCAAAGAGGTTGCTGCCTGTGTTCTCCTCTAGGATTTTGGTGGCTTCCTGTCTCACATTTAGGACTTTCACCCATTTTGAATGTATTTTGTGTATGGTGTAAGAAACTGATGTGTTTTATTCTTTTGCACATTGCTCAACATCTAATTTTCCCAACACCATTTATTAAAGAGACTTTTTTCCCATTGAATTTTCATTCATGCCTTGTCAAAGATTAGTTGATCATAATAGTTGTGGGTCCATTTCTGGGTTTTCTGTTCTGTTCCATTGATCTATGTGTCTACAATGCGAATTTAAATAGATAATTACACTATGATTGACAGCCTACCAAGAGAATTTTTTGTGGAAATGCTGTTTTATGCAGAGGCAGCTATGATAAAATGGACAGAGCATTGTATTTGAAGTAAGTTCAGACTTTGAACTATGGTTCTGCCACTAGCTGTATGACCTGGCAGGTAATTTATTTTATTTTATTTTTAAATTTTTGATTAGGTTCAATTACTGGGAAGTAATTCAACCTTAAAATAGGGCTATTTTTATCAACTTTGACAAGGTTATGTTCTTTAAATGAGACAATGAGTGAAATGCTATATAAATATAAAGCTATATTATTGATTATTTGGATTGGGACTCACTTTATACCTTTTCTCTTTTGGAAAATGAGGTACACATGTGTGTGGTTATTTCATGTGGTAATTTTGTGTATGTAGATGGTGGAATTGCAGAAGAAATGTATTACACCAAACATTTTCACATTTATATTTTTACAACCTAAGCCTTCCAAAAGGGAATTATTGTGAATATCTCTGCACTTTTTTGGGAAGGAGTGCATTCTTTTTTTTTTTTTTTTTTTCTTAAAGACTTTATTTATTTATTTGACAGAGAGATCACAAGTAGGCAGAGAGGCAGGCAGAGAGAGAGAGAGAGGGAAGCAGGCTCCCTGCTGAGCAGAGGGCCCCATGCGGGACTCGATCCCAGGACCCTGAGATCATGACCTGAGCCGAAGGCAGCGGCCTAACCCACTGAGCCACCCAGGTGCCCCAAGGAGTGCATTCTTTGCTAGAGTGTTCTTAGGTACGATCATTCTCCCTGGGGACTGGATTTCTTTGATATTATGTATGATGACATAAAAGATATATTCTGTGTGTTGAAAACTTGATATTGCCAACACATATAAGACTTTTTTATCATGAAACTTTCAACCACTGCTCCCTCCAAGACCATTATATTATTTCAGAGAAGAAGCCTCATGCTTTTAATTCTTCCTCAAAATTCTAGAGCTGTAGAACTTCATATTGACTCTGTAACATTTAATAAAAAATTTTTAGGTAAGAAAAATTGGGAGATACCTCCTTTTGGAAATTTATATATTGTTCTAGTACTTGATTCTACCTCTGATTATATTTTCTCACATGATGAGAAAAAATATGTATGTGTGTGTGTGTGTATATATATGTGTGTGTGTGTGTATACACATATATATTTTTTGAAATACACTTTTTATTC
The DNA here is from genome assembly GCF_922984935.1 of Meles meles. Classification (NCBI taxonomy): domain Eukaryota; kingdom Metazoa; phylum Chordata; class Mammalia; order Carnivora; family Mustelidae; genus Meles; species Meles meles. Next base: position 57,491,332 of record NC_060075.1, on the reverse strand, counting down.
AGTTAGGGAGGTAGTAGGAAAAAGGCAGTCTTCTAACACTATACTGGTTATGTAGACTGTCCTGACAGTGACTGTCAAATTACTTCTTATTTCTCCCACACTCCCTCTCATTCCCAATTCCCTTCGTTTCTTTCCACAAGTGTTTATTGAGGAACACTGTGTAGCAGGCACTAGACACTGGGAATAGATACAAATAAGAAACACAAAGTCACTACTTCTAAAGAACTTATATTCTAGTGAGAAAGTCAAACAATAAATAGGTTAAAAATAGATGTAAGATGATTGCCGAAATGGTAAGAATTGCACAGGTGTTAGTAAGGTGCTGTTGTAGAGGGAACAACAAGTAGTATAAATGGACTAACCTCTTGGGTGAGACTTGGGATGTGCAAATATGGTATTCCTATCCCCAACAGTTCAGAAACAAAGAGGAGTTTGATATTCCCCACTCCCATGATGCATTCTCCACTGTAATTTTATTTACCCTTTGAGGCTTTCCTTGCCTTTTTATTTGAACCCAAGTCTATCCCTGTAAATTGTTTTAAGGGATAGAGGTCAAGGTGTTAATTTTTCCACCTGACTGGCACTGTTAAGAGATGATGTCCTTAAGTTTCACACCCCTTTATGGAGACCAGGCTGAAAAAATTCCAGGTGTCTGATTAGTGGTGTTAATTGTGTTCAGCCAATACATTAAAGACTGCTAAATACTGGAATTTTACTTGGAAAAAGTACTTCAGTTAGCATGTTCTCTTTGGAAATAGAATCTTTCCTGATTCATTTTTGCTTATTTAGGTGGTAGAATTTCCTTAGGCTGATGTTTGTCATCTTGCCATAAACCAAATTCCTTTGGTTTCTTTTTTCCTTTTCTTTCTTTCTTTTTTTTTTTTTTTTTGCTTATGATATAATGCCTTCCCTCCCTTATTGTGTGCCGTCCCCCCCCCCCCTCCCCTTCTTAGGAGAGAAGTCAGTGCTATATTGGAAAAAAGTAAATTTGTGTTTCCTGTCTTTGAGCAGAACAAGAAAGGAACAGAGGGAATAGGTTTGGGATGCATGAAAGTAGGTGATTCAGGGAGCTAATAGACATGAATGGAAATGAAATGGAATGGAAATAGAACAGGTGCATACAGGTACAAATGGATGCTGGCATGTGAAAGGTAATAGAGGCAGAAGGGAGTGGTTACAAACTAAGATTTTGTCCTTGGACAACTCTTGCTTTAAACCTCAGAAAATAAAACACTGCCTTGGAATTGAGTTTGTTTATTTTTCTTCTTTCTTTTGTCTTTTGACAGCTTATAATATTTTCCAGCTTCCTTGCTTATAAGCATTGTGGTGGACTTTATAGGTCCTTAGATTTGACAAGTGGGAAGACATTAGATTAGGTTGTGATCCTTTGTTCAACTCGATGGTTGAGCTGTGTTAGCCTACTGAATTCTTTAAGATGTATTTCCATCATAATTTTATCATTTAAGTGTGACTCAACTGAGTTTAGCCAATTTTTATACATTTTTAAAAATAATGTGCTGCTGAGCTAAGACTCTCTATGCCATATTTCAGCCCCAAGCAGATTTTTATGACAAAGTAATGAACCCCTGGAAACGGGTTTATAATGGAAAATGCAACTTGACCTTAACTAGAGGAGCCCAAGTGCACCTTACAATAGCACATTTTGAAACATACAAAATCCTTTTCTCCCAAGGGTGGTGTCACAGGAGGAAGGTGTATAATAATAGTTGTATTTACCATAAATACCTAACATATTTTATGATGATTTGATTCTATTAAAAATTTCACCTTATAGATTTTAATAAAGCTGCCTATGGGCAAAGTTATTGCAGTTGGATTTCTTTTCCTTTGCCTACTGGTCTCAGTGGAAAGAAGCAAGCAACCCTTATAAAAGGCTTTAGTTTTTAGTACCTGGTTAATAAAAAATAATTTCCTCTCCTTTGGACTTGTTCATGAAGCTGAAAAATGACTCTGCAGGTCAGTGGTGTGTGGCAAAGCTAATTTCTATAAGCTTTTTATCAGGTGGTACTGAGTAAAACAATATGGGAGAACTGAAAAATCCACCCTTATGTACCAAATTTACAAGGGTGAGAGTTATCCCCAGCGTCACTAAAACGGAAAAAATGACACTTTCTTTCAGATCTCCACTACTACAACAGAAAATTCTGAGATATAAAAGGTACAGAAGGAAAAACCAAAGTCTATGGAAAATTTCGGTTAAGTATAGATTTAAAAGCCGGATGCAAATGGCACTCTTTGTTTAAAACACAGTAAGCTCAACTTTTATTTGTTGTTTTGTTGACAAGGGCACCTCATAGTAGTAAATGTGAGTGTGGCAGCATATATTGTAGCAACCCAGAACGTGGCTGTCATTCAAATAAATGTACTCCTCCGCAAGCCTCCTTTTCCGCAAGCCTCACATTTTCTCAGAGGAGCATCAGGAGAACTTTCCAATCAAGAAAAATCGAGCTTCTTCCCTTGAGCCTCAGCAGTGTGTTTGCTGTGTGTCTTGCAGAGTGTGACAGCAAGGACACCAAACCCTTTCTCTTTCTCCAGGATAAGTCACAGGCCACCTTCCAGGAGAGAAGTGGGGAACAGGGCTATAGTACATGGCCAGGCACTGGTTTGGTGGGCAGCTCGCATCTAATAGTCTTTGAGTCCTATTCCTTTCTCTACCTCTTCTGGCTGGGGAATGTGAAGAATGCACAGCAGCAATGTTGTTTAGGGGAGTTGCAGATCCACCTTCTACCACCCTTGTTTGAAGACCCCCCCAGGGTGCCCTTACATGGGCCTGTTCCCCTCCGAGACCAAATGAAGAATCAGAAACGGTGATGGGTGAGTCTTTCTTTGATTATTTTTATTTCAGTGGAAGGTATGGTTCCTTGGAGATGACAACATTAGATAGCAGGAAGAATGAGCTGCTTTGGAGCCGTGTCTTGGATGAAGGCAAAAAGACAAAAACAATTATAAGGCTTTTGGCAGATGTAGACAAAGAACCAATTTCCCCCCTTTAGACTCAATTTAACAACCACAACCAAAAAGTAAAGGCCTGTGGTGAGATCCTTTGAATCATCAGGTTAGAAACGTGTAAGGTTGCCAGTGCACTGCTGTTGCCAGTACCCTGCTCTGAGATTGGCTGGGCTAGTGACTGACGAGGACACACCCTAGTCCTGATCTGGCAGACAGGTGTGGGGTTGGGTGTGGACTCAGACAAGTGTGTAATTCTGGGAGCCCTGAGGTTGGCAGTATTGTTTCCTCACATCAGATGACCTTGGACATGTGAACATTGACTGAGAGAGTGTCCAGGAGGTGTGGATGGGAGCCAAAGAGAGTAGGTAAGACAGGAGGAGCCAGTTTCTGGAATGACCGACAAGTCACACAAATCTGAGAGCCCTGCTTTGACGTAGATGTGGCATTGTGTGACTCAAATAGAGGAGGCTGGAGCTGAATCAGGGCTCGCTGGATGCGTGAGGCATGAGGCGGAGGAAGGAGAACTCAGCTCTGTGATGAAAGCAGGTAGCCCCGCAGACCGGAAAAGAAAGAGCAGTCTCCACCGATCTTCAAGAACTGGAGATTGTGTCAATCTCCGTCAAAACGGAGATCAAGTCTGCGTTTTGCAAAAGTAACTTTCCTCTTAGCTTTTCTTTTCCTAATGGAGCAGGGCCTGAGTGTTTAGGTTAAGCTATCAGATGTTAAATAAACACAGCAGTTCAATTTGTGTACACTAGGCTGGGAAACCTTAGTTGTGGTATGAAAATGATGGGAAACTCTTAAATCTAAACTTAATCATTTTGTGGCTGTTTTGGAGGAAATAAATCTTATATTTTGCCCAGCTTTCGTTACTTTTAGTCCCTTTTGCCTGTGGCATGTCAAATATTTGCTCTTTGAACGCTACTCGGAGTTGGAATTTTTATGAAATACTGCACACTTATTTAAAGGGTGACGCAGATATGAATTTACAGGCAAATGAATTTATAGACTAACAGACCCAAATAAAATGGTCTGATGGTGTCCTCCAGGGGGCTGTGAAAGAGATTTGTACTCAGAGAAAGGACAGCTCCTCTTTAATCTTCACACATCTGTTGGACGTGATTGCTTCACAAGATTGTACAGACGTCTACAACATTCAGTAGTTGGGGAGAAGAGGTGGGAGCAGAAGTGCTGGGTGTCGGTGTGGCCCTGTTCTCCTGCAATAGACCCAGCCCTTCTTGACCTTCTCTAACCTGAGGTCTTTATGCTTTGCATCCTAATACTTAGTGGCTCCCATTTAGCCCTGTTTCAAGTGATGGAATTGGAGCGGGTGTGATGGTGCCAGGAAAAAACTAAATGCCTCCGAGCACTAGATCAGCAACGAACAATACTCTTTCCCCTTGTCGAAGCCATCCTTGAAAATCTGCCTTACGTGCATTTCTAGACTACACTCATTAAATGCATGAGCCTTCAAAGATCCCCATGTGCCAAGCCCTCTCCCATCCTCCTTGTCTTTTTCGTTCCACGCTCTTCAGTTCCCTACACTTCTCTTGGCCGGGATTACTGCTCCTAGTTCACAATCTGTCCTTACCTACTTCTAGGATTTATTTATACAGGTGTTTCTCTGATCCTCTTCCATTTTCTCCTATCCAGATTTTACCCATTCTGAGAGACCCAATTAAAATTAAACTTATGTTTTAAGAAGTCTCCCTTGGTTTTCTCAATCTGTTGTTTCCTCTTTCAACTTCCATCAGACTTTATTCATATAATCCTCTGTGGCACTTATTTATTGTCTTGTCTCATTCCTCTCCTGACAATCTCTTTTGTAAATTCCTTAAGCATCTTAATGCAAGATTGGGGGACGTAGGGGGTGAGGCTGAGTAGAAGACAGAGGCCAATTAAGGAGGCTTTTGTTTTGCTAAGCTGTGGAGCTTGAATTTTATCCTGTAGCTGTTAAGGTATCATCAGAAAGCTTTCAGATATGTGACAAGTGTGATAAGATTGTTGGTTTAGAGAATTCACTCTTCTGGCAGTGTGGATAATGAATCTGAAGGTGGGGACTGTTAATATTTAAGATCGCTGATGGTTGGAATGAATTTTGTTAGTATATAGCAGCGCCTCAGACTGCTGAGTGAATGGTTGCTTTCATGCCCTTCTCATTGGCTGGGCATCTCTTTCAAGAACAAGCTCAATAACACACCATATACGTTATATGAACCCTCAGAGAGAAAATTTTGGGTGGCATGGCAAGTCTAAAAAAAAATCCACGGGAAATCTGATGTTCTAAACAGAGTGATTATATAAAACACTGGCTTGTGGCTTAAGCAAACACAATCATAGAATTGCATAGCTGTGAGTCAGAGCCGGCATGGTCCTTAAAGTCCCTTGCTTGATGGCAAATTAGTGGCTAGGGAAATATGTTTACATTTCATTTCTTATTGTACATCTGATTGCATGTTTTGCAAGTTGGATACAAAATTTCTTTATTTACAAATTTGGAGCAGGAATTATATCGACTGCTTACAGACTTAAGCTTCCCAGTTAAGTGTATAAATACAGTGACGTATATCCTTACATCTTAAGATATTGCTAATTTGCCATTTTATTTTAAATAGAGACATACAGAAGATACAATAAAGAAATTCAGTCACTCTTATGCTTAAACCATCACTACTATAGAGTGGCATATAAATCGCAGGATTTGATCACTAATAATTTATTGGTGAGAGGAAAAACAGATCTTACTATTTTTTAAATTGTTTTTTCCACATGATCCCATAGTTCTTTCTGTCATATAACTAAGCACCATATTACATTCCTTCACTTCCTGTGTTTTTCTTCTAGATTGTGTGTACTTTGAAGGCAGGGCCCGCTGTATATTTGGTCGTGGCCTCTATAGGCCCAAAGATTAGGCCACAGTGCCTAATCTCAGTAATTGCTCCATGTATATTTGTTAGAATTGAATGGCAAGATGAATTACTGAGTAAGCAAATGTAAGTAAATGAATGAATGAATAAGTAAATGAACTGTAGGCGATTTGGCCTCTGTCATAAGCATTTATTGGGTATCTACTATGTTCCAACTCTGAGTTGGTATACCAATGGTAAGCAGGATAGAAATAGTTCTTACCTTTAAAGTTCTTGTTTCCGGGGCAAGACATAACCTAAACAAATTACTATAGAAGATTCAATTTTCATAATCTATAGGTTTTACTGACCTGTATGTTGAGTTCTTTGCTCTTTTTCCAGAATGACCTCTGAGTTCTATTTGATTATCTCTTTCGGTAACCCATGAATCACTTCTTCTCTGCCAAAGGAAAGTGTTCCTTGAATCCTAGAACATCCCCTGCAGGAGGTAACCCTTGTTTACCAGGGACAAATACCATTGTACGTTTAAAATTTGCTTCTCTCTTGATTCCATTCTGAGGTCTCAAGCTGCTGTAACAGTCTAAATATGGAATGGCAAGTATTTAGGCAAACAGAGAATCTAAAAATGGGTGAACAGGCAATAGGAACAGTAGATTCCAGGTCCGTGCCCATCCTTTCATGACTGGTCAGTTCAGGAAGTAAAATCTCCAAACAAAATAGTCCCATGGCTCACAAGATCCCCAGCACACCAAGGCTAGGCACTTAGTAAATTACACGTGGTTCAAATTCTCAAAGTTCTGTGAAGCGTTTATGAGTTAAATGTTGGAGAAGCAGGGATGCATTGGTTTCATAGAATAGTGGTAAAGCTGGCAAAGTGGTCTTTTAGACATCAGTTAGGACTACACTCTGGAGATTGTTAAGGAAAACAATGCTGCTACCCTCAGTTATTAAAGGAAACCTGATTACATTTCCTTTTGTCTAGATAACATAAGAAAATTTGTTTATTGGGATAGATTGAGATCCTCGAAGTTTGGATCCTTAATCATTTTTCAGATATAGAGATAATGAAGTCATAAGCACAAATGCTTTGGACAAGTGCTTAGGAGTCTAGCAGAGGTAGGCTTGCATTCTGGTCATATTCAATTGTGTGTCAGGATACTCAGCGTTGTACTTAAATAGTATTTGCATTGTGGAATGATTGAGAGAGTTAAATGAGATGATACATAGAATTCTTCCATTCCATGTGGCACAAAGTTGTACTCAGTGTGCTAGTTGTTGTTGTTCTTCTTCTTAGTCTGTGAATTTGACTCTGGAAAGGAATGAATTCTGTTAAAATCAGCAAATGTTGAAGAACTAGCCTAATGATTTGTGCTCGTTAGAGGATCAGATCGATGAGGGCTGGGAATGTGCTGTTGTTTTTTTTAATCATATACTTACAGTACCTTCTTCTTATGTTATAGAAGGCACCCAATAAAATAAGAAGGAATGAATGAACCACATCCTAACTTGTGCCTGTCTGTTGGCCTTTATGTATGTAGATATTCTCTCACTTAGAGAAAAGTCAGACATCATATAATACCTCCACTAGCTTTCTGGTATAAATCTTTTAATTACCCCCTTAGGAGGCTAGTTCACATAAATAAAACACTAGAAAAAGAAAATAGCTCTGCCTGGTATTGTAAGTTCAGAAAAATAACCAATTTCTTAATATGGTAGTAATTCCTTGTATGGCTAGCTGTGCTGGGACTGAGACCAAGGGCTTGACACTAATGGGCCGTTTATGAAACTTACATAGCCTGAAGTCATCTTATCGGAATGTCGTTAGTAGCCATCACCATTGTTACAGGAAAGAATTGGGAGACTTTTTTCTTCCTTGCAGTATTCTCTTTAGATTTCTGTATTTCGTGGGCCCCACATTTGGGCTCATGGTTTGGATATTTACATAGGAACAAACCGTCCTAGTAAATGTGTAATAATTTCTAATGCAGCCTCTAGGGAATGGAACAAAACAAACAGCACAAAACAAACTTCACCTATAGTGAAGCCACACTAGGAAAGGAACGGATTGAATTTGGAGCGAGAGTGACTGAGTCCAAATAAAATCCATCAGGTAGCGATTTTTTTTTGAGATAATCAAATCCATTTTTAGACCTCCACATTTTCACTAACTTATGCCCTCCATAAAGACATGTTTTTTTTTATTTGTATTTGTGTGCTTTTACTCCTTGGTGACCTTGATAAGGCATCACACCTGGAATATAGATGCCTTGGAAAAAAAACAAAAAACAAAAAAACAAGGGAATATTTTCTAGGTTTTGCTGACTATGCCTTGGAAGCAAACGAATTATGGTACAGGGCTGGAACTTTACCTACTTGTTAATTAGCAGGTTAAACTTTTATGAGTTTCTGGTACCCTGGCGATACATGACTATTAAAATTTGCAGGTGGTTCAAGGGGAGAGAGATGTAAGTTCCTGTGCTAGTAATATATCATAAAAGTGTGTATTTCATGTGCCTGTTGTGAAAGTGGAGACTTTAATACTCTTTCACAATATAAGCTGATTAAGGAATCTTTATGGTTCTCATTAACTATGGGTCTTTTTTCATAGAAAAGTGAAAAGTATAATGCTTATAGACAGAAGCATAGAAGAAAATAATTAGCCACAGTGGTACCTCTTTGAGACTAACTGAAAGCTTAGTGACACCGTCTGCATTCGCCTCTCAGCCCTCAGAAACTACTCTTATTTCAGAAGTTGCTTCTACCACATGAAATGCTGTAAATCTGATGTTTTAATCTTTCCCCTTAGAAGACAGTGTTTGCTTAATTACACTTGTGTTATATTAAAATGTTAGCATATTTCCTTTCTTGTGTCTACTTTTTTATCAGCAGATATAAAGACATATACTGTGGTTAGGGATATGATTCCACACAATAAACTAAATTGTGGAAAAAGTGGTATGATTGTATTTTTTTGGAAGCTATACTTTCGTATGTTTTCTGTGTGATTCTGGAGGTGGTAGAAACCCACAAATATTGACTAAAGTAATATTCCCCCCCAAATCTTGGTAGCTCTTTGTAATTACGATTATAACTTATCAAGCAAATAGTCTTTTATAAAATGCAATAAATATAAGCCTTACCAAAAGTGCACTGCTTTAGTGAGGGAAGCAAACTCCATTTTGTAGGAAAGATGTTAAGAAACGAAGGGGGGAAAAAAAGGCAGCTCTAGAGAATTATAATTCCGTCAAGGAAGTATTTGAGAATCAAAGCCTCATTTTGGAAATCTATTTCTTGCCAAGAGAAAAGGCGCTAAGCTGCTCGGCAAGAAGCAGTTTGCAGCATAGGCTTGTCTGTCAATGTTTGCTAAGTGCTAATAAGCTAATAAGCCAGGAGTTTCAGCTTGGGGTATTTGGTATAGACATAGAGTGCTGGTGGGCAACTCCCTTCCGGGAAAGAACCCAGTCATTTATGAGTTACTGGAACCTGCTTCCAGGATTTGGCCTTTCATTAGATGCTGCCTGTCTAGGAGAGACATTTATTGAAAAACAAGTAATAGGGATATATCTTATGTATATATTCTTTATTTCCTAGCCAGAAAAACGAAAAACTAACCAAAAAAGCTCACTGAGAACGCTGTAATAACTTACATAAAAGACAGGTGGAATGTACTAGTCAGAGGTACACTGGAGCATACCAGCTGAAACACAGGTTTCAGCAAAGGAAGTCTTCCTGGGACTGTAACGGATAATGGTAGTGCCTGCTTGCAGCTTGGCTCTGAGCTTTGTGCTATGGGCCTCACGATGGTTTAGTTTAACTGTTTAGTTTTATGGACCCTCCATGATGGCGAAATGATTTATCTTCCTGTTGGATGAGGACCCTGAAGTGCAGGTGGGTGTGGTAAGGTGCCAGGCAGTGTGTTGCCAGGAGACTCATATCCCTGTCTGACTTGCTCTGAAGCTTGAGCTCTCCTTACTGTTGTGGCAGAAAACAAAGCAAATGTTACTCAAAGTAAAAAGCGTGTGCACAGGCAATAGGGACATACAGCCCTGCGTTTTCTCAGTTCAATGGTGAGATCAAAGTTATATACATGTTAGAAGAAAGGGCAGTCCAAAAATGAAGACTCTAGTGAAAGTGTGAGAGCATTTGAAATAATAGCATCATGAAATGGATCATTTCTTCATACTTAAAAGAGTATCAATTTGAAAAACTTTAGAAACTCATGTAATAATGGAACAGTTTCAACCCCATTATAACAATGTCACTTCAGGGTTTTAAAATAGGGCCATCTTCAGATTAATATTTCCACCGTGAATTGGTATTTCATGCAGTGAGATCACAAAAGGAAGGTAGAGCAGGAGGAATTGCAGACAGAACAAATTTAATTTGAGGAAGAGTTGTGATGACTACAATATATACCACTGATTCTCTAGGTTCAGTTAAAAAGAACTATAAGAACAGAATTCTGAGAAATAACCATTTCTGCCCGGAATCCATCTCTGGATTCCTTGAGTGTACCAACTTAAAGTTGTGTGTCCTCATTAATATTTAAAGGTTCTGACACTAATACCTTAACTTCTGTTAGGGCTACACAGGACGTAACCTGTTGAGCTTTTTCAGTCTTTATTGCTATATTAGCAGAGGATGATAACCTCTCTCATACATATTAGAAGCTCCATTGGCTATTACATGTGTCTCTGTTTATAAAACTTATGAAAACATGTTAATTCTTATTTTACAAAATTTGCTTGCTGGGGAAATCTTCGAAATAAATGGATACTTAGAGGAGTAGATAATTATAAGGGGATGATGAATAGGCGAGGGAGTCAATGTTCTGTCTACTTAGACACCTAAGTGAGTAAAATAACATTTCCTATCTCTATAGAACTGAGGCTAATGTTTATGCAGCCTAAAACTCAAGATATTTAGTATTTGTGTTACAAGATAATAATGATGAACTCCGTGGAAATGCTGTGTCTTAGTGTTCAGCTGAGTGTAGTTTAATACTCTGTAATTTGCCTTGAATATCGTATAAGCCAGTCATGATAAAATTTAAATGAAACTGCCAATAAACTGACTTCAGACTAAGACCACACATGAGAAACTTCATTTCAAAGGAAATTAGAAGGCTAGAGGGAAGAAATTAGAAGTAAATAAATGATGTTTTAAGACTGAGGTGTACCATAACTGGAGTGCTGCTAGATATTAAATACTTAATGCATTTTAAAATGTGGTTATTTAGCACTTACTTTTTAAATGTACTGAAACAAAAAGTTGAAAAATATTTGAGCTAAACAGAACTTTCATTACCTCTTTCATTTATTAAGGAAAAAAATTACTTTCATTGTGCTTTTTAAAAGATGTAGCAAAGATATAAGCATTATATTTTATAATGTCACTATTCCAAGATTCACAGGATAAATTCTTAAATTTAGGATTGGGGAAAATGTCCATTAAAGGAACAACAACAACAACAAAGGAACTCTTAAACTTGTTCTTATGAAACAATGGGAAATAGGTTTGTCTCTTCCATCATCACTCTTGATTTTTTTTTTTTTTGCCTTGGCCAAAAATAGATTGCCTAAGTTACCTAACGTATCTTTAGATATGTGTAAGAAATAAATTATAAGTATAGAAGTGACTTCTGAGATAGCACAAATTTCTGCATCTTGATTTACTAAGTTACATGGTCTATTCTTTTTTTTTTTAAAGATTTTATTTATTATTTATTTGACAGACAGAGATTACAGGTAGGCAGAGAGAGAGGAAGGGAAGCTGGCTCACTGCCCAGCAGATAGCTGGATGCGGGGCTTGATCCCAGGACCGTGAGATCATGACCTGAGCCGAAGGCAGAGGCTTTAACACACTGAGCCACCCAGGTGCCCCTACATGGTCTATTCTTTAATGAGACAAAGTATGTGGGCAGTGTATTAAAATTATTGACATTGACTCATATATTAAAAAAACATTGTTATAGTGAATATAAACATTTCTTAGAAAAAATAAAAAATATAACTTGAATGAAGAAGAAAGGCTACTTCACAAGAAAATTTCTAACTTTGTGGTGATGGATGTTAACTACATTGGTGATCATTTCAAAATAGGTACAAAAATATTGAATCATTATGTTATAAACTTGAAACTGATATAATGGTAAATGTTAATTTTATCTCAAAAAAATTTAAGAGAAAAAATGGGTAAACAGAATATGGTATATACATATAATCAAATCTTATTTGGCCATAAAAAGGAATGAATTTGGGGTGCCTGGGTGGCTCAGTCGGTTAACCATCTACCTTCAGCTCTGGTCATGATCTCAGGGTTCTAGAATGGAGCCCAACATGGGGCTTCCTGCTAAGTGGGGAGCCAACTTCTCCCACTCCTCCCTACTTGTGCTCTCTGTCCCTACCTCTGTTTTTCTCTCTCAAGTTAAAAAAAAAAAAAAAGGAATGAATTTTTAATACATGATACAACATGTATGAATCTTGGGGAAAAAACATGCTAAGTGAAATAAACAATTTTTAAAAAGACAAAAGAAGGAGGAGAAAGGTTATTTGTGATTTTTTTTTGTGGACTACCCTGCTTGAATTTATTATTTAATGGGAAAATAGAGGAAGGTGGATGTGGTTATTTTTTATCTCAACGTCTTGCTCTCTCCATCTTTATTTAGAGAATAATCTATTATTTAGAGAATCCCTTTGGATTTCATCCCAATGCCATGTGTCCCAAAGCTTTCTCCCTTGCCTCTGCATTCTGTAAAGTGTCCACCTCTTTCTTTTCTCTTTACTCTGTGGTTCCCTGTCTCTCTTCTCTTTGTTTTCCTGTCTCTCTCTCCTATTTCACAGGTGAGAGAACTGATGCTGAGAGGCATCAAGTCGCCTGACAGAGTTTTCACTGCCGCTAATTGGTCCATGCTGGACAAGAGCTCGGATATACAGGCTCCTGGAACACTGCTTTTCCTGACTCTCTAATGGACTTACTTCTTAGATCAGAAGTGATGCTGATGGACATGGGGGGGGGGGTGGTTCTCATTTGCTTAATATGTATGTTTTTCAGTCTAAACAAGAATGTCCATAGGGCCAATATTCAGCCAGTTCACGCTGGTGCTGTTGAGCCGTTTTTTAAAATATTGGAATAGTTCCACAATGGCTAATAATTAACCACAGCTAGGACCTCTTAACAGCACCCTCTTCTGCTTCACCAGTTCCCATGTACCTTCAGGGACCACTGCTCAGTCTGTATAGCCCTCACACCTTGGCCCAGGGGCAATCGAAGGGAGGCACTTAGCTGCTGACAGATAAAATGATTAGTGAGGCACTTTGGGTTTTTATCCACTCTCTGACATTATGTTTTAGGCTTGTTTCATTCTCATAATGATTAGAGGAAAAATTTAATCTCCTAAAAGAATAATTATTCAGGGTTTGTCTTATTTTGAGTCCCTCTCGCTTTCCTTTCCTCCTTTCCTTTTTCTTCCTTCCCTCCTTCCCCCCCTTCCTTCCCTTCCCTTCTTTCCTTCCTTCCTTCCTTTCATGCTGAAGGAAGGAAGCAGTATTTAAGGAAATTTTACAGTATCAGCATCAGATTTTTCTAGGGGTTATATCTTCTCAAAGTTTTGCAAATGTATTCCTCTCAGAGATCATTTAAAAGTTTTGATCCTGAAGCAAGTCAGGGTATCTGTGCATATTTTGTGGATTCTTAGCATGAAAATACTTTTGTTCTATCTTTAATGTATTGTTATACTTATTTAATTTCGTTTGTTAATATGGGGAATTGATTTTCAAATGTTAAACCATTCATGTGTTTTGGGGATAAACCCTACCTCTCATGATATATTTTTATTCCTTTTATGTATTATTTAATTCAGTTTATGAAAATTTTATTTAGAATTTTTGAATTTATGTTCTTGAGGGATATTTATCTTTCCTAGTAATATCCTTATCGAGCATTAGTATGATAAGGTAATGCTGGCCTCATAGAAAGTATTGGATAGTATTACCTCCTCTTCAATTTTTTTGTAGGACCTTTATAGACTTGATAGTAAGTTCTTTTTACATTTTTGATAGAATTCACAAGTAAAACCATGTAAGCCGCAGTTTTCTTTGTGGGAATATTTTAAACAAAGTAGTCTATTTCTGTCATAGATATAGGATTATTTAGATTACTCATTTCTTCCTAAGTGAACTTTGGTTGTTAGTGTTTCAAAGGATATGTCCATTTCCTTTATAAATCATCCAACTTTTTGGAAAAGTTTGTTCATAAAATTGCCTTGTTATTTTTGTAATATCTATAGAATCTCTACTGATGTCACCTTTGTATCTTCTTTCTCCCAGATTTCTCCCAAATTTCTCCCAAATTTTAAGCAAGCTGTTCCACTATTGTCTTGCTCATATTGTTTCCAGTGAGATAGCTGTTTACTGTACATGTACTGTACATGTACATGTACTACTCTGGATTAGTAAATTATAATCTCTTTATCCCTGGTTTTGAGTACTTCGATTATGATGTATTTCAGTTTAGTTTTTTTTTTTTTTTTCATGCTTCTTGCGCTTAGAGATCACTGAGCTTCTTGGATCTGTGGGCTTATAGAGTTCATCAATTTGGATAATTTCTTTCACATACTTGTCTATCCCCCTCCAGTCTCCTTTGGGGATTCTAATTATACAAATATTAGACTGCTTAACATTATTCCGTAGCTAACTGATTCTTTTAATATTATTTTAATCGTTTTCTCTCTGTATTTCTCTTTGGATTATTTCTATTGCTATGCCTTCAAGTTTACTAATCTTTTCTTCTGCACTGTTAGGCCATTTAAACCATCTAGTATATTTTTTGTTTCACACATTGTAATTTTCACTTCCAGCAATTCAGTACCTGTCTTTTTCATATCTTCCATATTTCCTCTTAACTTTTTTTAACATATGGGTTAAAGTTTTAATGACTGTCTTAATCTCTTGTCTGCTTTTTAGCGTCTGTTTCAGTGCTGTGTCAGTTTCAGTTAGTTGGTTTTCTCACCATGGGTCATATTTCTCTGTGTTTTTTGAATGGTTGCTAATTTTTTAGTGAAAGTCAAGTCATTTTGAATTTTAACTTGTTGGGTGCTGGGTATTTTTTATATTATTTTATATTTATATATAATTTAATATATATTTTATATTATATTATTTTAAATCTTGCTTTGTTCTAGGAAACAGTAGAGTTACATGTAAACAGTTTTATTCTTTTGGTTATTGCTTTTAAGATTTGTTTGGCAAGATCAGATTGGTATGGGGGCACCTGGGTGGCTTCGTTGGTTAGGTGTCTGCCTTCAGTTTAGGTCATGATCCCAGTGGGAGGCCCACTTCTTCCTCTACCTCTGCTGCTCCCTCTGCTTATGCTCTCTGTCTCTCTCTGTCACATAAATAAGTAAAATAAAATAAGGACTTAGATGAGTATTTTGTTTTGGATTAATTATTTTCATTACTGATACTACAGTGGCCTGGGTGATGGGAGCAGGCACCATTTGTAGCCTGTATGTGTGCTGTTACCTCTAGGGTCAGTTACTTCTAGGGTTTTCAGGTGGCTCTTTCCTATTCCTCAAGCAGTTTCCTCACAGATACCTGCTGGTCCTGTGACTGGTACTCAGATGAATATTTAGTAGAAACCCTTCGTCAATTTTCAGAATTCTAGCTCTTTGGAGCCCTCATCTTTCTGGTACTCTGTCCTGAAAACATGAGCTGCCCTTCTCTTGGAATCTCAGATCTGTCTCCTCACGTCTAGTAGACCACCAGGCTCCTCTTGGCTTTTCCTCCCTGTGGCGTCACCTAGAAACACCTAGACAATAAACATGGACAACTGTAGGGCACCCTTCTTTTGTTGTCCATCTCTTAGGATTAATATCCTGTGTTACCTTGAGTTCGGATCTTAAAAACCATTGTTTTTGTTTGGGGTGTTGTCTGTTTCAGGGTTTTAGTTGTTTCAGGCAGAAAGGTAAATTCCGTTCTTTTTCCTCCCATCTAAGTTGAAAGCAGAAGTTTCTTCTTCATGTTTGGTGGAGAGCTGAAGTGCAAAGACTTTGAAGCTGGATATTGAAATTTCACCCTCGGAGAGTAAAACTCAGGAGGATAAATCCTAGTATAAAGCTTTATACTATGTTTTACCTTTCAGAAAATAAATCCCTCATAAAAATTATAAAAACCAAAAAACTACAGCCACACAAACATGTAAAATTCTTTTCAATAAATTCATGAAATAAAATTTTTGCAGGCAATCTAACAGATTACGTAGGTGGTTCCCAAATTGATACCTATGGATGAGTACTTCTGTTTAAGGATGACTTCACCAGACCTTGGAAACATATAGGGAGTTTTTCATAAAACCAAGTTTATTCCTTTAAAAGACTTTATTTTTTACCATGTCCTTCCTACATTTTTAATGAAAAAATTCCATGCTTTATTGATTTTTTTTGTGATAGCAGATGGAGAGTAAGGATTATTTTTTAGGTTGTTATCTGGTAAACATACATACAAGTAATCCATCCTGTGTTGATTCCTCTTAAAATTTTTGTTTTACTGCTCTAGGTATGCCAACAGTTTGGAAATGACTGTTTGGCATGCTGAAACTCTACCTATTTTCTTTTTTTTTTAAAAGAAAACTCTACCTATTTTCTTTTTTTTTAAATTTACAAATATTGATTACCATAAAACTTTATTCAAGAAAGCAAGTATTATTTCTCAAGCATTCTTTTATTTGAGTATAGTGTGTTCTGCCCTGTACTACCCATAGAACTTTGTGGACAGTGGAATATATCTGCATGGCCAGCTTGGTTATATTTCCCTCTTTTCTCTACCCATAGAAGCTATGAAAGTCCTTTTTTTCCTCACTACTTACAATCATTATGTGGAAACTGATGTTTCATTTTGATTGTTTCCCAACATTGTTTCCCTTTATTGTATGACCAGAAAACAGGAGTCATGAACATATGGTCAGTATATTAGTCAGGGTTCTCCAGAAGAACAGAACCAATAGGAGATCTATCTATATATCTGTCTATCAGATCTCCTGCTGTGTGTGTGTGTGTGTGTGTGTGTGTGTGTGTGTACAGATATCCATATATACACACATATACTCACACACATACACACAAAACCTTGGACTCTCTTATCCTGTATATGCAATCTATTGTTTTGAGATGCCATACTGCATACTGCATTATAAAAATAAAAAATAAAATTGTATCTCAAATTAAACTCAGTACTAAATATATATGTATATGTTTAATGTTGTATATGTACAGAGAGATTGATTATATGAATTGGTTCACTGAATTATGGAGGGTAGAAAGCCCCATGAACTGCTGTCTGAAAGCTGGAGAGCCAGGAGAACTTGTGATGTAATTCATTCTGAGTCTGAGGACGTAAGAATGGGGAGGCCAATGGTGAAAGTTCTGGTCTGAATCTTAAGTCCTGAGAATCAGGATGTCTGAGGACAGAAAGAAAAAATAAAATAAAAAAAAAATGGATGCCCCACAATGTGGATGGAACTAGAGGTTATTATGCTAAGCGAAACAAGTCAGACAGAGAAAGACAATTATCATATGATCTCTCTGATATGAAGAATTTGAGGGGCAGGACAGGGATATGGGGGCAGGGAGGGAAAAAATGAAACAAGATGGGACCAGGGACCAAGACAAACCATAAGAGACTCTTAATCTCAGGAAACAAACTGAAGTTTACAAGGTGGGGGGTGGAGGGTGGAATAGGGTGGCTGGGTGATGGACACTGGGGAGGTCATGTGCTATGGTGAATGCTGTGAGCTGTGTAAGCCTGATGATTCACAGACCTGTGCTCCTGAAACAAATAATACAGTATATGTTTAAAAAAAAAA
Organism: Meles meles; assembly: GCF_922984935.1. Classification (NCBI taxonomy): domain Eukaryota; kingdom Metazoa; phylum Chordata; class Mammalia; order Carnivora; family Mustelidae; genus Meles; species Meles meles. Next base: position 57,473,636 of record NC_060075.1, on the reverse strand, counting down.
TGGATGCCCCATCGGAAGCTAAAAATGGCAAATTCATCTTTTCCTCTGCCTTTTGTTCTGCTCAGTGTCTCAACAGACTGGATAATGTCCGTCAGTGTTGGTGAGGGAGCATTCTTTATTCAGTGTACGGATTCAAATGCTAATCTATACCAGAAATACCCAGAAATAATACATTACCAGCAGTCTAGACATCCTTTAGTCCAGTCAAGTCAACACATAAAACTAGCCATCAGCCACTGAGAAAAAAATGCCTTTTCAAGGATGTCATTAATAATGATAATAACATTTCAATCAGGGTAATAATAACAAACACAAGTGTCAGTTTTTGATGTACTAAGAAATATGTTATATTCAAAATTTACAATCTCTGAGGTGGTTATCACTATTCTTTAAGAAATTAAGTCTTTTTTTTTTTTTGAAGATTTTATTTATTTATTTGACAGACAGAGACCACAAGTAGGCAGAGAGGCAGAGAGAGAGGGGGAAGCAGGCTCCCTGCTGAGCAGATGGTCCTATGCGGGGCTCGATCCCATGACCCTGAGATCATGACCCTGAGATCATGACCTGAGCCGAAGGCAGAGGCTTAACCCACTGAGCCACCCAGGCGCCCCAAGAAATTAAGTCTTAAAGAAGTTAAGTAATTGCTCACAACGTCACAGCTAAGGGAAAGCTATACATACGACTCAGGTCTGTGTCACGAAAAGACCATGCTCCCCTGACTCCAAGTGAGAAGAGGCTTTTTAGTGTTTTCAAAACTGTGGCACTGTGTCCCTCTCCAGACACACTTCAGAATCTCCAAAGAAGGGCCAGTGAATCCATTTCGTGTATTATTTATTGCTCCCGTTATTATCCAGAGGAGAATGCTGCTAATGATAAATTATACTCTGTTGTTTGAAATAAGCCTTTTAAACCTTTGAAGAGGGTTGGAAACCTTTTTTTTTTTAAATAAATCTTTTTTTTTGCTAACATCTCCTAAAAATATTTCCATTTTTATAAAAATGTTCTGCTTTCTTTATGAAAATAGCTGTAAGGATATGTCACTGGGTAGGTTCATTAAAAATTACAAGCGTACGCCATGACTGGGGAACGTTTCTGCAGCCTGTTTCTTGCACTTGGGGAAGGGTGCAGCTTTCCAGGGATGGCTGCCCATGAGTCCTGGAGGCCTGCACCTGCAGATTCCAGCCTCAGGCACAAGCACCGGGAGAACAGCCCCCATTTTGTAAAAACGAAAAGATCTGCTGTTCTGCAGAAATGTATGGGACAGAGAGGTGGACCTCAGTGAGATAAACAAAACCTATAAACCACTGAGATGAGATAAATTGCCAGAGTTGTTTGGGAGGCCAGGCAGGAACAAACATTCTCTTCCTAAATGTAGTTTTCCCGCACTTGGGACAAGCACACTATCTGATTACCCGGGATGGTTTATTTATCTTTCTAGACTGTTGACATGAAGTCTGAATTTCAGGCCCAGGAATAGGTGTACTTCCTGTAGTTATTTTGTTTGCAGAAATCACTGACTTCTGTTCTGTTATTTTTTTGTGATTGCTGGAGCTAACCATATCAGTTTAGTATGCTCATGTCATCTGTAACAGTAAAATCTTAGTAAATCACTCTGGGTTTGAAGTATGGGGCCTGGCAGAATAATCTACAATAAACAGAGTTCCTGCTCTTTTTATGGGTTTAGCTACGGCCTTGTATCAGGGATACCAAAGTTTCTTCTTGATAAAGATTTTTCGTACTAAAAACTCATAAAATTTATGCAGCAAACAAAGTAAGCCCTTCTGAAGGCATCCATTCCTTTGTTTATGTGTTGACTCCACAGATTTTATAAAATACCTAATCTCTGCCAGACATTCCAAGGGATTCTGGGGACTTCAGTGGTGAAAAATGAAAAGATAAGATTTCTCTATGGAGCTCATGTTTTAGTTGGGAGCTGGAGCGGAAGTGAATAAAATGAACAAACTCTACCAGGTAGTAATACTCTTTTGGAGAAATTAAGACAAATAAAGTAATCAGGAGTGCCTGGAAGCCTGCTTTAGATCAGGCAAGGATGGGCCTTCCAAGGAGGTAGGGCATTTAAGCGCTGTGATACCTGAGTGAGAAACAGGCTGCTCTACAATGATCTGATGGAAAAGCTTTCCAGGCATAGAAGACGCCTCGTGCAAAGCTATTGCTATAATCTGGACATGGCTAGACACCTCAACTTGCTAACTGGATTTGCATTCGCTTTTACTATTCAAAATTTCTTCTTTACCCTGTCCCATTCCAATTTACCTTCATGTTTGTATATTCTGAATGAAAACCCTTATTCACAAGCTATAGAAATCTCATTGTGTTGGCTAATTGATTCTGTAGTGTTTTCAGGAAATTATTTCACACATAAGTAATTTTACAGAATGAATTAGATTAAAAGTGGCTACTTAAGAAATTTCAAAACAGTTTCCCCCAAATTTTATATTTCAAGACTTGCCTTAAAATTAGGTGATATAACATCTCTTAAAACAACAAAGAAAGAAAAGCACAGTTCTTTTTATGTCTGGAAAGATACAGGGGACTTTTTTCCAAACTTTGAAGCTGGAAGACAGATTCACGTTCATAATGTGAAACTTCCAGGGCATAATTTCCTAAATTATTTCTTTCACTGCCCTCTTGGTAGCTCAGTGTCATGGATGAGTGAGTTTACCTCACAAGTAAGCAGTTAGCTCCCCAAGAACAGACTCTTAACCTTAGCTTGCCACGTGATTAGGCTCGGGGTGAATGCACAAGATTAATGAGGGCCCTGAGTGAAAACAGTCTCTTGTAAGGACAGCACTAAATCTTGAAAGTCTGGTTGTTATTGTTTGTGGAGGCTGAGCCCTGGACCGGCCCCAGAAGGGATCCCGGTGATGGTTGCTCCCGGTCTGGGTATATCTTTAATACCTTGACCCTAGGTTTTCTGTGGCTGGCATAATGTCATTCTCTGTTGTAATCTATTTTTAGGAGCCACTGAATATTCTTGCATTTTCTCACTGTGTCTAAATGTAGATCTTTTCATTGTACTTTGACTGTGCTTACTTTCCCAGATGATGGAAAGAGGACACATTCTCACATCTGGAAGTTCATGCTTTAGTTCTAGTATGTTCGCTGTCTGAGTACAATAAAGACTTTTTTCTTTTCCTAGAGTTCATCTTCTAGCAGACAATGAAATGGAGAGAAACTGTCTATAAATAAACTCTTCTTGTTCTCCTCGGTTTCCCCCATCGAAACCGATTACTTCTTGCAATCCTAGGCCATTTTATTTAAAAAATTATGGGGCAGTGATTGCTAGGGAGCAAAGATAGAAAGGAGAAGCCATTGGCAGCTAACAGATTTAATATTGGCAGGTGAGATGACCTGGTTGGAGAATGCATATGCAAATTGTGAGTAGATTATTAACTTAAACACATGTAGAAGATCTGAATCAACTCTCCTCTGTTCAGTATCCATCAATTGACTACTAATGGTGGTCTCCAAAGAGCACTCTTATAGGCAAGAATGAAGCATTGATTTTATAAAACAGAATCTTCAAAGGAGGGGGAAACCAAGCCTGTGGGGAAAGAAAGCAGAAGTCTGGCAATAGGTCATGGGAAAGGAAGGAATCACCATGGGGTTTGGACTTGGAGAGAGAAAGAAGTAGCAGCAGGCTACAGCCCAACCTGTCATTAGTGTTAAAAAAAAAAAAAAAAAGCTCCCACTAACCTCAAAATGCACTGGATTGAAGGTTATTTTTTTCCTCTCTTTAGACTCATTTCCTATCTGAATTTCATGTTAATAATTCCACTGCTTCTTCCCAGCCCTGAGTGTGAGGAGGGAGGGGCTAAGTCTTAAAATTTCCAATCTCATAGTCCTGTGTGTGCCTCCAAAGACTAATGTGGAAAGGTTTCTACTAAGCTAATAGCTGCAAAGACATCAGTTTTCTATCAAAAGTCACTTTATAGCAGATGGCTATTGGGTAATTGAGATACACTTTACTAAAATTATAACAGGTTTAAACTAGTGGATTTTATTAATACTTTTTTTTTAAACAACCAATTACCTGGAGTATTACAGTTTATTCAGAACAGTTATCTTTTGTTTTAATTTAAAAAAAGACATTGATTATTTTTATGAATGTTTCAAACTTAGCTTTCTATGCCTTTGCTTTAGTGAAAAATTTGAACAAATAACTTCTGATTTTTTTTTCTTTTGGGTGTATATATATCTATGTATCCTATCTAGTTTAAAGCTTAATTCTTTTAGAAAATCAGTAATCTTAATTTATTACTTCTCTTACAATGTTGAGAGTTTCATTTCTAGGTACTATATGTCCCTTTATTTATTTATTTATTTTAAATTTTATTTTATTTAAACTTAATTAAAATACAGTTTATTATTAGTTTCAGAGGTAGAACTTAGTGATTCATCAGTTGCCTATAACACCCAGTGCTCACTACATCAAGTGCTCTCCTTAATGCCCATCACCCCGTTACTCCATCCCCCAACCCCTTTCCCTCCAGTAACCCTCAGTTTTTTCCCTATAGTTAAGTCTCTTATGGTTTGCCTCCTTCTGATTTCATCTTATTTTATTTTTCCCTCCCTTCCCCTATGATCCTCTGTTTTGTTTCTTAAATTCTACATATGAGTGAAAATTGTCTTTCTCTGATTGACTTATTTCGCTTAGCATGGTGCCCTCTAGTTCCATCCACATCATTGTAAATGGTAAGGTTTCCCTTTAGAAGAAAGTTTTATTCGTGAGATGTTACAAGATGCTTAAAGAGGTAGCTTAAAGAACAGATTTAATCAACCACTATATTCATTTTCTCTTTACATGTAGCAAATCACTCCAAGATACAATGAGTTAAAATATGATCAGTTTTTGCTCTTAGTTCTGCATTTTCTATAGTTCTTAGCAGGCTGGCTTGTCTGCTCTCCTATCATTCAGCTGGGGCTGAGGATGGCAAGTCCAGGAGGGTCTCTCATTCTCCACAGCTTTTTTCCATGTGAACTCCTATCACTCATAGTCCCAAGCTTTTTCTCAGAGGCTGGATCTCAAGGGGGTGAAAGCTGGAGGTACTAAGCATCTTTTTCTTTTTTGCCTAGGTTTTGTGGTACTAGGCATCTTAAAGGCTAAAAGAGTTTAACCGTTTCACTCAGAACTGTCATAGTACTACTCACACCACAGTACATGAGCCAAAGCAAGTTACAAGGCCAACTCAGATTCAAAGGAAGGGGGAATGGACTCCATCTCTTTTGGGGATGAATTGTGTACATTTACAAGGAGGAAGGAAATTTGCCAACACATTTGGATACTATCTGGCACAATCAAAATATAAATATATCCTTGACTAGTGAGAAGACTCCTTAACTGGGGTGCGTGGCTGGCTCAGTCTGTAGAGCATGCCACTCTTAACCTTGGGACCATGAGTTTAAGCCCATGCTGGGCATGGAGCCTACTTAAAAGAAAGAAAGAAAGAAAGAAAGAAAATGCCTTAATTATGTAAGTCCTTTTGATATATATTACTTATAAATATCATGTTATGATTTTATATTCACTCTTAATTTGAAACATGAATTTGTCATTCCTTGATTTGGAATTATGGTATTCTACTTTATTGATCTTTAATGTAACAATAAAAAGTACTTCTCACCCAAGTCAGACAGTTTCCAAATGTTCACTGTTATTCACTTGACAGTCTACTGAGTTCTTTTTTTTAAAACATACCCCTTCATCATGGTGTAGTAAAAAGTAGTTGGAAGTAGATGGATTTTGGCTCAAATACCAATCCTACCTCTTATTGACTGTGTACATTTTGGTCTGTTATTTTAAAGTCTTTGGGTCTTATTTTCCTCATTTGTATAACGAGAGTAATTATATCTACCTCATCAGGTTGGTATGAAGATCAAGTAAAGTAATTATATATAAATTAAGTAAAGCCTCTGAGACACAGTAGATTTTCCCTTTCTCTACTTTCTATCAATATAGTAATTAAATTCCTGTATAAAAATTGAGGAAATAGGGCCTTCCTTCACTTTGAATTTGGTTATTTTAGTCACATTTTATAATAGCAAAAGTACTAATCTTCCTTTAATATTTAGAGGACAGAATGAATAGAAAAATATAAAGTTTGATATAAATTTTAGAAGTTGTAGCTTTATATGCTTACTGATACATAATGTTTATATAAAAATTTTTATTTTTCAAAATCGTTTTTCTTATCCTGTATAATGATAACATCCCTCAGAAAGGGAAGGCATTTAGCACTGTTTCTAGACAGCCTTTTAGATATTGCATGACTATATGACTTTTACAACAAGGTCATCAAAAAAAAATCAAAGGGGTATTCTCCTTCCTTAGTCTTTAGTAGTTAAATGAAGCAATAGCGTTGATAATGATATATTTTATGATCATCTAATTAAGAAGCGATAACAATGATAATTTTACTGTGTATTCAAATTACATAGTTCTCATGGTATGTAACAGAGATATCTCTGGGTTACCTAGGAAAGATTTGTGAAAAAATTATTACCCATCTTTTTTTTTTTTTTGTCATAAAATACACTTTAGTAAGAAACCTTTGGTTTTAGTAAAATTACTTGGACGTGAATTTGGAGACAAGTTGTAGAACTGTGTTTAAATAGATTTAAAATTTTTTTAAATGCAGAAGTATTAACAAAACTGTTTTGGAAGATTTTGTTCAGGCAATTGTAGAAATAGTTGTAAAATGATAGTTTGCATCCGAAATGTATGACAACTCTGTTGTGAAAACTACTGAATAAGAGCTAAGATTCTTCAGCAGGTATTTGACCATGAAAGAGAAAAATACAAAGCTAAAGGTGGTATGACGTATATCCCCATTCACAGCTGAGTGGGAAGGTGCCACGGGTAGGGGAGAGAGCTGCTTTCTGATTTTCCTCTGATAAAGTTTGTCAGCTAAATAGAATTTTATGTTTTCAGAATACAGAATGGATAACCTCTGCAGCAGTTTAACGTATAACTAAGTCTTATCCATGGCTCAAAGAAGGGTCTTCCTTTTCCAGTCAATACTAAGTTATTGATGCTGTTGCAGGAAGTAGAAAGTGCTAGGGGGGTTGTGATTCTGGAGAATTAACATTTAAATACGCATTATACATTACATCTATAGAAAGTCTTGAGAGAATGTTTTTCCCTGGCAAGCTTCATCACGGTGTGGGCTTTTTCTAGAATAAACTACAAGTCTCTTCAATATTATTCTTGTGATCTTATGTATATAGATGGAATCATCATATGTCTTATCACAGGTCTATTTTGTACTTAAGTAATTATATCCATTTTTAATGAATGCAAATCAACTTGCCTTTTACCCAGCCAGCATATTTTGTTCAACTTTGATAAGAGAAATACTTTTTCATTTGGGACACTAATTGCTAGCTCTCAGTGGGGAATATACCCCCTATATATTAGTGCAGTGATATGTAGATACACAACGGCAGACCTGAAGACTCATTTGTTTGCACTTGAGTTTTGGTATTCACACATGTATAATACTTCTTATGAATAAGTCAGGCATAATTATGTGACTAAATCAGGTTGAGTAATTTCAGGGAATGGATTGGTATACATCAAAAGCTTTAGAAGAGAAATGTCAGTACTTTATATTTATTATTTTTTCTACGTGGGAACCTCTGAAGGCAGCTGCTGTGCAAAAGTCATTTGTCACTCTCCAAGTGAGTTTCCATATCAGTGACAGCATTTACACAAATGCTAATACTGTTTCTAAACCTTAGTGAGAAGCATAGAATCTGAATATTTTGCTAACATACAGTGACAATGGTACTTAATATCAAATGGCAACTTTTTAATCCAGGGATAGTTATGTAATTAATGGTCAAATTGTTGCAAATTATTTACAAACATTAGGGGCATTGGGTTATGATATTAAGACCATAATTTATTTGACATGTGAACATCCTGAAAGGAAATGTGAATTTTTCATTCATCATCTTCAAAGAGTGTAAAATGACTACCTCAGGCTTATAATAACCAAAAAGTTTAGTCACACTCATATACACAATCTCGGGATTGCTTTTATTTACACTTCTCATCCTTATTTCAAGGCTAGTTGTATACTTTATGAATCCACAAATGATTGCCTTTATTGAAAGGTTTGTGTTATTCAAGATGACTTGTAAAGTTTACTCAATCTTCCCTAGCAAGGGAAACAGGAAATTCCAGAGAACACTAGACTCAGCAAACCTATAAAATCTGAGAAAGCAGACCATTATTTCTGGAGACATTTCACATAACACTTTGGGAAGCAATGACTAATTAGTTTTTGGTCTTAACAATAGCACTTTCAGAGGCTTTTTCCCCCACTCTTTTCCTTTTATAGCTTTCATATTAGGAGAAGAAGGAATGTAGCTCTGAATGATGAAATATTGGCAACGTATGCACTTGCTTCTCGGTAGGAGCTCAGCTCTTTGATCCTTACAATTACCTTCATTGCCTGGCTGGCAGTAACCAGCTGGAGAGCAAAAACCGATTGTTGCAGGCACGACAACATCCTAATATGCTTTGCCTCTAATAACTATTTCAAATTGAAGGCTCTGTTCTATTCCTAAATTGTTCTTGTAGTAAGGTAAGCCCTTAAAGAAACATGGGTTCTTGTTCATGCCCAGAGCCTCATCTTTTCCATGGCAGGACCTTGCTTAACCACCCACCTGCAACGGCCAGTGAACACTTGGTTGTTAGCAGGGGTAAAACTTACTCTGAGTTCTGTAACTGTAAATATTGGCATGTTAAATCTCCTCTTCTTATTTCTCTTTTCTTTCCTTCCTTTCCCTCCTTATTTTTTAAATTACTTGTTCATTCTTTCATTTTAGAATTTCACTTGTCTTAACCTGGGCAATCTTCCTTGACTCTTTTCTGCTTTTTCTTCCTATCCCTGAATCCTGGTCGCTCCCCATCTACTATAATCCTGCCAATCTTGGCCTGTACTGCGGTTCTTGGATTATTGCAATAGCTTTCTCTTTGACCTTGCTTCTGCTTCAAATTCCATGGCCTCCAACTTGCCCTTTTTGATTCTAAAGTCAGCAGCCTCAGTGATCTTTCGGAAGTCATACTGTGCCTCACCTTTGCTTAGAACCCTCTAGTAGCTTTTCATCTCTCTCAGAGCAAAAGCAGAAATACATCCCAGGGCCTCTTGAGAATCTATGCCTCTCTCACTGTCATTCGTCCCCTGCCACTGGTTCCTCCCACTCTGACCTCTGTGCTGTATTGTACACATGCCAAGCATACTCTGTAGTTGGTGCTTCTGTATTTCCTGCTGCTCATTAGATACATAGATCGTCTCTCCCAGAGATCTGCAACAATCTTCAGATCTCTGCTCAACTGTCACCTTCTTAGGGAGGCTCTTCCTGACCACTCTGTCTTAACCAGCAAGCCTACCCCTACTACACCCCACCCCACTTTCCCTTTCTCCTCCCTGCTTTCTTCGCAGCTCTTATCACCAGCCAGTAGGGTGTGTCCTTATTTAGTTGTTTATAGTCTCTTACTCCGCATTAGGATATAAATTTCCTGGAGGCAGGACTTTATTTTGCAATCAGTGTGTCATCCCCCCCTGCCCTTGCCTAGAATATCTTTCATGAAGTAGGGATCAATAAATACTTCCAATTTGTTGAATGAAAAAAAAAAGAAGAATAAATTCATAAGAATTTGTCTCTTTTCTCCTTTTTATCTTTCCTTTTGTTCTATGTCTCCTACTACCACCTTCCTTAATTTAAGTGAGTGCTTATGTCTCAAGAGTGTGAATTTTTGTTTCTCCTTAGTCATAAATGTGTTACCTATCCTCCCATTTTTATAGAAAAGTTCTTTCCATACCACCTTCTTAACTCAGGCAAGTGCTTATATCTCAAGAATATATTTTTTTCTCTTTGGTTACAAATATGTTACCCATCCTTTCATTTTTATAGGAAAGTTACTTTCCATTGGATACTGGTGCTTCTTTTTATGTTCTCAATTGTAGATAGCCAGTGAAAGTTTGTGTCTGTACAAGTGTGTATATAGTTAAGCTTATCTTTACAATGTAATGTTTGCAATAAGAACAAAGAGAGATACAGATTACAGTTTTAATACAACTTTCCCCTGTTTTTGCAGGCAATTCAAGAATTAATGCAAATGCAAACTTGTAGAGGCAGAAATTCAAAATTTCTCTGAACCAAATCATGGAATTCCTATGCTATTTAGATACATTTCCAATGAGTCTAAGAGCTAACATCAAATCTAAACTCTTCTCAGTAGGCTGATTTCTCTTTAGATTATGTTTTCACTATTAACAGAAATGTTGAGAGAATTATTTCAGTTGCATTGAAGTAAAATTGCCTAAGGGACTACCATAAAATAATACTGGTGGTTTATGACTACTTCTGGGGTGTTAGGAATTCTTTTTTTTTTTTTTTTTTAAGAGAGGGAGAAAGGTGGGGGGTGGGAGGGGTGGGCAGGGGGAAAGGAAGAGAGAGGATTTCAAGCAGTCTCCATGCCAGCATAGAGCCTGATGGTGGGCTCATGAGATAATGACTTGAGCTGAAACCAAGAGTCAGACGCTCAACTGACTGAGCCACCCAGGCACCCTAGGAATTCTTACAGGTGTTTCATACATTAGTTCACTAAAATTTTAAATTTGTAACAGTTTGATAATCTGAAGAATATCATCCTTATTTCACATCCTTATTTCAATTTTAGGAAACTGAGGCTTCTAAGTGATTTCGTTTGTCAAAGACCATAGGGCCAGTCATGCCAAACCTGGAAGTTGACCCAGTCTGAATTTAAAGCTTATACTTATCCTCCTAAACTAGTGTTTCTCAAACTTGTGGGCCACAACCTACACTAATAAAAATTTTTAAATTATGATTACTTGTACACATGCATATAATTAAAACTTAAGCCTCATTATGTAATAACCTCACCATATGTAGTACACTCTGATATATTCTATTCTGTTCTAGCCCAGCTTAACCCTTCCCTCGCCATGACACAGCTATCTTCCTTCCTCTCCTCCTGTACTCACCGCCCCCCCACCCCTGCCCTTTTCCTCCTCTCCTCATCCCATCCCGTCCTGGTCCATAATCCACTCTTTGCCTTTATGATGCACACACTGTTTTAGAAACTGTTTCTATATGCATGAAGCACTGTTGATAAAAAATGTAACAAAATCAGACCTTAAGGAACCTACAAAGGGATGAAATAAATTAATGATTAGATATAGTGATTACACAAAATAATATGTTAAATGTCAAAGTCTCTGACTTTATTACTTCTGTGAAGTCACAAAAGTGGGCGAGATTCCTTGGATACCTCCTCTTACATTTTCAAGAGCCCCACCCTGATGAAGCCATGAGAATTAGGGAACTCCCATGATATGGTTATACCATACATGTGCAATTATACCATTTATTTCTTCCTAGTCTATGGCACCAATTTTGATACCTAATCAAAAGCTGCCATGCTTTAATTTTGTGGGTAATTTTAGTACCTGCACTATATCCCCAGTAACACAGTGAACTCCAAGGAAGGACCAAATAAGATCGTAGCTGTGATGGGCTTTGAAAACAGACAGCTTAAATACATGTAATAAATCCTTGATGCTGTATATATTGTTGCTGCCAATATTATTATTATTCTTTTATACTCCTATGGTGACTTAATAAATAGTCATTAAAAAGCTGCTTGCTGTATTCAAGAATGGAGTTAGGTACTGGTTTCAATTCTGTATAATGTAATACTGAGTATGGCTGTGAATTATATATTTCTTTGTACTTTGGCATTAATTTCTTTACCTATTATGAGAAAATCATTCAGTCAGTGTATTCAACAAGGATTTACTGAGAACTTGGTATATATAAAAAGAACACTGGGCTGAAAGAACACCATTGCCTACATCATAAAGTGAGAATTCCGTAGTGTGTCCTTTTTACCTCTTCATCCTCACCTCCTACATAGTCCTCCTCACATTTTCTGTGGGCAAGTGCTATTTGAAGGGTCCTGAATAAAATATGCATCCATGCCTTCTTGCTATTTGTACCCCCTGCCAGCTCCTTTATCCATTCCTCTGTTGAGTAGAACCACATCCTTGCTTAACCGTTATACTTACCTGTTTTTCTGACAGCCTGTGAACTCTCGTGAGGACATAGATTTTCACTTATTTATTTGGATTTCTGGAGCCTAGCCTAAAGCTTTGTACATGGCAGATGCTCAGTAAATGCTGAATTGATGAATGGAGAAACATTTGTGGGAATTGACATAGGTTTTTTCATCACAAGTCTGATGATACAAGCTATCCCCAATCTCTTGGATTTGAGGCCTTCGTTAAAGTATTCTAAAGCATCTTCACCTGGAATCAGGAATAATGCTACTTTCCAGCTACTGAACACTGAGGATTATGTTGGAAATTTGAATGTTCAATTTATGTGCTTGAAACATCTGGAAAGAAGGGTTATGTTATGCACGAGATCAAAATCTGTGGTTATATGGACTATATAAACTAGACTATATGTACTATAGTAATTAGTACTAATAATAGTTATGTGCTATTAATAATATACTAATAGTAATGCAATACTATCATACGATGTATAATAGTACTAATTGTAATAAGTGTGCAATACTTCTATTGACAGCTCTTATTTTCTGAAGATATTGAAGCAATATATTAAAAAAGTAAATTTTATAGGCTCTATTACTGCTAGAGTCTTAAGTGTTCTTGCTCATTCTAAATTCAATTGAAATTATGTTTTTGAGGAGAATTTCTACTTCAAACAAAACTGTGCAAAGATTATTCTTTGGTTACCTGTTTCAAATGATTAGGTAAATAATATTAGTGGGAAAATTCTACAGTTGTTGAAAGTTGGTATAATCCTACTAGGAACTCTTGTGAAAAATGGTATGATAAATGAGGGAAAAATTCCTCATTCTATTCATTTTTTCATTAAAAAAATTCATATGTGTTTGTTTTCACACTAATTTCAAGATATGCAGACCTTTAGGAATCCATCTGTCTTACTGAGTTTAAATCGTGGAATTGTCCTGTGGGACTATTTGATGCCTTACACATACAACAAATATTTCACTTAACTTCTTTGCAAGGAAAAGAATGTAAAACATTTAACATCTGCTAAAAGTGGTTGTACCTTTTGAGTTGTAAACCCAGTAGATTATGTTTTGATAAAAAGTTTGCATTTGCCAACTAAGGCTTTATTATAACACACAGTTTGTAGCTCCAGATTATCCTTGTTTTAGCAGTAGCCCAATAATGAAATGTAGATGATGGTGTAGCATTGTTACTTATGGAGGAAAGACAGGATGGGTAAGAGATAGCTTTGATATGACAGAAATAATAGCCATGCTGGTCCTGAAGTTCAAACTCTGGTTCGTATCATTTACTGATGAACAAATCTAACTATACCAATTCCACTTCCGTACATATTATTAGCTAATGATTCTCTTCAGGATGAGGCTAATGGGAGGCAAGAGAGATTTCTAAGGCTCTCTTTCAAGGGGACTGGAGGCTTTATTTATTAGCTAAAACTCTGCAAATCTCCTAGCACTGGCAATCCAGTATCAAGTTTTTTGAGCTGATTTTAATTAAAATTGATTTTAGACTCAATTTCACTTCATCTGAAGCTAAAATGATCTGTAGAAAGTAGCCTTTTATGTGTGAGAATAAAAGAAGAATTTTAAAAGTGTGTGGTTATGTGTGTGTGGTATGTGTGCATGTTTATATATGTATAATATATTCAAGAACCTTGAAATAAAGCCTGCCAAAAATATCATACGGCTTTTTTGTTACTGTAGTTTGTTTGAGCTCTAGCCAGAGAAACTTTAGCCAACTAAAGTCAGACTCCCAGAATCACCAGTATATACCTATGTGATAATGGCCAAGTCAGTTAAACCCTTGAGTCTGTAGGTGCTCACCAGTAATCCGTTTGTTTACTAGTTTGTTTTAAATTCCCATGACCAAAATATATACTTCAGAAGGCATAAAGAAAAAGTTGCAAATTTCACATGTCGTAGACTGATAGATAATATATCTAACATATATTAAATACTGGGTGAATGTGTAAATATATATCACAAATATATAAGTTATATATAAAGTGTTCATATAGATCATAAGCTTAGTATTAACATGGAGAAAGGGATATGCAAACATGATTCATAAAAGAGATGAAAATGACCAATAAACATATGACATATGTTTAAAAAGAAAAATTAATATGTTATTCTTGTTCACCCTGAAGCATTGGTAAAAGTTTTTGGAATATTGGTCTTACTGTGTTGGTATTGGTATAAGAAACAGGGTATAAAATTGTTATAAGAAACAGATATATTATTGGAAACATTTGGAAGGCCAGTTTATCATTTCAAAATTTTAAATGTGATACTGTGCATTCGATCCAGATTTGTAGAAGTAATTATGGTGTGGAAATATTTATACATTTATTCAAACTCATGCATTATAGGCTTTTTATTTATATTCACAAAACAATTGGAGAAGGGTTAAGTTATGGTGTATCTGTCATTAGACTGAGATAGAGATATATATCTATACATGGAAAGGCCTAAGACAGATTGCAAAAGTGAAAAGAAATTACATGCTATATATATGTTGTGTGTGTGTGTGTGTGTATGTATATATATATAAAAGTGTGTCTGGAACAATACACAGCAAACTCTTAACAGTTGTTAGCCCTGGGATACTGAGTTACTTACACTTTTTATTCCCTAAACTTCTAAATTGCTTTAACTTTATGAGGCTAAACTTTTAATAGTATTTTTAAACCAACAGAAGTCCTAAATTATCCCTGCCTACATCACAGCGATGTTAGGCTCTAAGGGAATCAGTGAGTGCAAAAATTACTTTTGAATACTGCAGCTACCACACATCAAGTGTGTGCCTGCATGCTCTTACTTCATCCTTAGTCTTTGGACTTACATAGAATGTGCATCATATGTGATTTTGGATGAGTTTAAATAGCCCCATTTAACAAGCAACTAATTTATCCTGCACAACTCATTATTTATTAGATCTCTTGGTTTTGAATAAAGCTAAATATTTCTCTTCTGGTAATCCCAGAGAATTAAAATGGAAGGATGTCGTGTGCAGGAGCTGTTTCAGTCTCTTCATCTCTCATTCGCTCTTTCTCTGTGACTCTATTTCTTCCATTCTGCCTCCTTCTTCATCTCTCATTTTCATAAATTCTAAAAATAGTCATATAAATACTGGAAGCAGATTATAGTTTGACTTCCTCATAATGTTGAACTTTGTAATGTTTAAAATTGGTTAAATCAAGGCAACAAATTAAACCCTGATTGGATGCCAATCTTACTATAATCTCTCAGTTATTCAAAGACTCAAAATCTTCCACCCATCTCCTTTCTACTTTATCAGGTTCCCAACAGCCTCTCCACCAAAAATGATGATATGCCTACTACTACCTTCCTCTTCTCTCTTCTACAAAACCCTGGACATTTCTTGGTCCAACAACTTGAGAGGTCCTACCTGTCATGATGACTCTTTTTTCACTGACAAGGAGACCAATTGAGAAATCAACTTAGTGGGTTTTGAGACCAGCATTTAAACACAGGATTGAAAGTATCAGAGTGCACATAGCACATCATAAGAAAAATATCGTTTATAAAGCTTTAGATTCTTTCTGTCTCTGCTTCTGTTTCTCTCAGATGCTGATAACTCTCTAAGCCTAATGACTGTGTTTACCATAATCACCAGACCTGACAAAACTTGTAGAACTCTGTTATCTATGTGATCCTTTTTCTTACTGCAGCCTTATATGGATTTTTTTTGAGCCTTGATCATCTTATATTTAAATACTGCCTATCTTGAGGGGCGCCTGGGTGGCTCAGTGGGTTAAAGCCTCTGC
Source organism: Meles meles (assembly GCF_922984935.1). Taxonomy (NCBI): domain Eukaryota; kingdom Metazoa; phylum Chordata; class Mammalia; order Carnivora; family Mustelidae; genus Meles; species Meles meles. The sequence goes on along the minus strand of NC_060075.1, from coordinate 57,457,727 downwards.
ATTCGGCTTGGGTCATGACCCCAGGGTCCTGGGATCGAGCCCCGCATCGGGCTCTCTGCTCCGTGGAGAGCCTGCTTCCTCCTCTCTCTCTGCCTGCTGCTCTGCCTGCTTGTGATCTCTGTCTGTCAAATAAATAAATAAAATCTTTAAAAATAAATAAATAAATAAATACTGCCTATCTTGAAAACTGCTTGACCTTCAGTCTTCCTGATTAATGTTTTTTAAGTCCATTCAGTGTGTTAGGGGAAAGGAGATCTTGCTTTTGGTTCCAACTTTACTATTTTCCTTTGTTCTTGGAGACGTTGGCAGCAGGTCAAGGAACGTCTCTGGACCTTGTTCCTCCATCTATAGAGTGGGTATAGTGATAACAGATTTTCATAAAAGCTGGAGGAGTAACCCAGATCTTGACTCAACTGTTTCAAGATCTAACATTTATATGTCTAAGATCATATCATTCTATTGCTCCGAGCAACATCATAGGCTCTTTCATGTCCAGTGCTAGGTAGACATCAAATCTTTTTTTTTTTTAATGTAGTACATCACATACACCCATATCATCTGTCAGCTCTTATTGCAATATTTTACTTGGGTGTTTGTTATTTGTCTTTCTGCTAATTTTAGGTTTACCTTTACATTTTATGAGTTTTTAATATTTTAGTACTCATTAGACAATACAAGATGTTAAATTTTTAAGTATATATATTTAGAAGGATTTAAAAGTATTCAAATGTACACATATATGCACATGCAAAATGTGTATTTTCAGGGGCACCTGCGTGGCTCAGTTGGTTAAGCATCTGCCTTGGGCTCAGGTCATGATCTCAAGGTCTGGAGGCCGGCTCCCTGCTCAGCAGAGTTTGCTTCTCCCTCTCCCTCTGTTTCTCTCCCTTTTCATGCTCTCTCTCTCAAATAAATAGAATAAAATAAAAAATCTTTTAAAACATACATTTTTTTCTACATAGTGGTATGATACTTGCTTGGAAATAATATATTGTGATTTATTTCAGCTTTTACTTTTTCTGTTGCATAATATATATTGCAAATTATCTTACATTCCCAAGACACTTTTCGATATTTACCTGTTTTGAGGTGAGGATCTCAGGAGACTTCATTTTAGAAACCTAAAACAAAAGAAGGCAAATTATACCAAGGTTCCACTCACCTTCCATTCATCTTCTACCGAGAGGAACTTACACCTAGAAGAGCTATAGAGACACAGAGGGGAAATTAATTTTCACAGATTTTTAGTTCAGAGACTCTGCGAAGTGAGAGTGAACTAAAGATGATGGATGACCGCCAATGACTGTGTTAGTACACAGCGATATCATTCAGAGGGTTCCTTTCCCACCAGCATTTAGCATTTTCTACCCCGGTATTAGCTGTGGGGATTGGATGAGAAAAACTAATTTTTTTTCTCTGTCACACTTATCCTTCTGAGAAGATACAATACTTCATTTACCCTTAACATTCACATTGAGGCTTGTAAATAAGAAATTTGAGACAGTAGAAAAAGGCAAGTACACAGTTTTTTCTCTAATTGCTAGCCTACTTTCCAGAGCTAGGGCTTGTATTTCTTGTGATCACCGTACATCACCCTCCCCACCTGCCTGCCCCTACTTTGTTCACTGTTTTCCTGTGCTCACCTTCATCTCCATTAGGAGGCTCCCAGTCAGTTGAATAGGATGCATTTTTGATAGAAATACAAGAGCCTGCATTATCTGAAATAGTATAATTCTCAGAGTAATCTGAATAAACTATGTCTGCAATAGGTTTAGCCTTTTGAGTGGAAGTAGCTGACACCATACTGTCACTTTGCAATATCTATGTATAATTCTCTCTGCTGTAGTACCATGGGGAATCTGTATTTTTTTTTTTCCTTCTCTCTAGAGTTTTCAGTGGTCGTAGAGTCAAGACAGTGTCTGGTTAATTAGCAGCTGGTTTGTCCATGTTCCCAGAGGTTCCTTCAGTTCCAACCCCAGCCACAAAGTACAGCTTCAGACTAGAGAAGGTGACTTTGATGTGGGGCTAATACGATTCACAAGGGGGCCCATTTGGGGATTCAGCTACAGTGTATGCCCCAGGTACCCAGACTGATGGCTGATTGAGTCCTTATATCTGAATTATTCTCCTGAATCAACACAACTCACTGGGAGCCCCTGATTTGCTAAGGTATCACACATAGAAACAGAATTCACAGCAGTCCCTGCCCTGATACACATTCACTTCCATAGAAATGAGAGAGAATCTCAGTGATCATTGAGTAGCCAGGGATGGCAAGGTCTTCCTTCACCTAAAGTACTTTGTTGACTTGACATTTTTTTTCCTGGAAGAAACTCCTCTCATTGCATTTGATTATAAATTTTCACAGAGAGAAGATAAGTTACATTTCAGCATTAATTTTATGTCTAGGACATCAGGGAAATTTGTTTTTTTCCAGTTTTACTGAGAAATAATTGATGTATATCACTGAATAAGTTTAAGATGTACAACATGGTGGTTTGATTTACATATACAGTGAAATGATCAGCACAATAGATTTAGGTGACATCCATTAGCTCGTATAACTAGAATAAAAAGAAAAGGAAAAAAAAGTTCTTGTGATGAGAACTCAGTATTTACTCTTTTAACAACTTTCCTATATATTGGGCAACAGTGTTAACTTTTGTCATCCTGTTGTGCATTGTGTCCCTAGTACTCACTTGTTTTCTAACTTGGAAGACTGTAGCTTTTGACCACCTTCCTGTGATTCTGCCTCCCCGCCTAATGTCTGCCTCTGATGACCACAAATCTGATACCTTTTTCTGTGAGTTTGGTGGCTTATTTGCTTGTTAAGCTTCCAAATTAAGTGAGATCATACAGTATTTGTCTTCCTGTGTCTGACATTTCATTTAGCATAATAATACCTTCAAGGTCCATCCATGTTGTTGCAAATGGTAAGATTTCCTCATTTTTTATGACTGATTAATATTCTATGTTATGTATATACCACAATTTCTTTTTCCATTTAGCCATTGGTGGATACTTAGGTTTCCGTGTTTCGGCTACTATGCTACTATGAGAATGGGGGTATAGATATTTTTCAAGTTAGTGTTTTTATTTCCTTTGGATATATTTTCAGAAGTGGAAGTGCTGGATCATATGATAGCTCTATTTCTAAATTTTTTGAGGAACCTTCATATTGTTTTTGGTTGTATCAATTTAGAATCCCACCAACACTGCACAAGGGCTCCCTTTTCTCCACATCCATACCAGCATTTGTTATCTCTTGTCTTTTTGATGATGGCTATCCTAATAAATGGGACATGATATCTCAGTATGGTTTTAATTCACATTTCTCTAATGACTTGTGATGTTGAACATCTTTTTTTTTCTAATTTATTTATTTATTTTTTCAGCGTAACAGTATTCATTGTTTTTGCACAACACCCAGTGCTCCATGCAATACGTGCCCTCCCTATTACCCACCACCTGGTGCCCCCAACCTTCCACCCCCGCCCCTTCAAAACCCTCAGGTTGTTTTTCAGAGTCCATAGTCTCTTATGGTTCGCCTCCCCTTCCAATTTCCTTCAACTTCCTTCTCCTCTCCATCTCCCAATGTCCTCCATGTCATTTGTTATGCTCCACAAATAAGTGAAACCATATGATACTTGACAGTTGAACATCTTTTTATGTACCTGTTGGTTGTTCATATATCTTCTTTGAAGGTATATGTTTAGGTCCTTTGCTTACTTTTTAAATTAGATTTTTGTTTGTTTTGTTTTGTTTTAGCTATTGACTTATGTCAGTTCTTTACATATTTTGGATACTAAACCCTTGGATACGTGGTTTTCCAAATATTTTTTTTTTCTCATCCTATAGGCTGTCTTTTCACTTTGTTGGTGGTTTCTTATGCTGTGCAGAAGCTTTTTAGTTTGCTATTAGTCCCACTTTTTTATTTTTGATTTTGTTGCTTGTGCTTTAGGTGAGATTCCTAAAAATTCATTACTAAGACCCATGTCAAGGTGCTTTTTTGCTGTTTTCTTCGAGGAGTTTCATGGTTTCAGGTCGTATGTTTAAGTCTTTAATCTATTTTGAGTGGTGTAAGGGAGGAGCTTCAGTTTCATTCTTTTACATGGGAATATCTAATTTCCCCAGCACCACTTACTGAAGAGCTTATCCTTTCCCCCATTGAGAATTCTTGACTCCTTTGTCAAATATTAGTTGAATGGATATGCATAGGTTTATTTCTGGGCTCTTGATTATTTTTCCTTTTTCTTTTAGTCTATTTTTATACCATACTGTTTTAATTACTACAGTTTTATGGTAGAGCTTAAAATCAGGAAGTGTGATGCGTTCTGCTTTGTTCTTCTTTTTTAGGATTTCTTTGGCTATTCTGGGACTTTTTTGGTTTCATATAAATATTAGAACTATTTTTTCAATTTCTGTAAAAACTGCCATTGGAATCTTGATAAGGATTGCATTGAATCTATAGATAGCTTTAGGTAGAATTAACATTTTAACAATATTAATCTTCCCAATCCATGGACACTGGATATCTTTCTATTCAATTTGTGTCTTTTAAAAATTTCTTTTACCAATGTTTGTAGTTTTTAGAGTACAGATCTTTCACTTCCTTGGCTAAATTTATCCTAAGTATTTTATTGCTTTTGATGTTACTATAAATGAAATCAATTTCTTCATATCCTTTTGTATGTTACTTTTGTATCCTGCAACTTTACTGAATTCATTGATTAGTTCTAACATTTTTTTGTTGAATGAGTAGGATTTTCTGTATATAAAATCATGTCATCTGCAAATAGAGGCAATTTGACTTCTTCCTAATTCTGATACCTTTTATTTCTTTTTCTTGCCTGATTGTTCCAGCTAGAACGTCCAGTTTTATGTTGCTAGGACTGGTGAGATTAAAGATCCTTGTCTTTTTTATCTTTTTTTTTTCTTTAAACACATCTCTCGTCTTTCTTTAAATTGAAATGTAATTAACATACAGTGTTATGTTAGTTTCAGGTGTACAATATGATGATTCTACAATTCTGTACATTGCTCATTGCTCAGCATACATGTTGATCTTGTTCCTGATCTTAAAGGAAAACTTTCAACCTTTCACCATTGAGTATAGTATTATGGGCATATCACATATGACCTTTATTATGTTGAGATATGTTACGTATATGCCTAATTTTTAAGTGTTTTTATCGTGAATGGATGTTGAATTTTGTCAAACGCTTTTTCTGTGTCCATTGAGATGATTACATGATCCTTTTCTTTCATTCTATTAATCTGACATTCCACATTTATTAATTTGCATATGTTTGGATTATCTTTGCAGTCCAGGGGTAAATCTCACTTGAGAGAGAAAGAAAAGTAGTTTTCTTTTCTTAGTGTGTCCATGAGTTTAGGAGAATTCCCTCCTCTTCAATTTTTTGGAATAGCTTGAGAAGGATTTGTGTTCGTTTTTCTTAAAATGTTTAATGAAATTCACCAATGAAGCCATCTGGTCCTAGGCTTTTCTTTGTTGGGAGATATTTGGTTACTGATTCAATCTCCTTATTAGCAAGTGATCTATTCAGACTTTTTATTTCTTCCTGATTCAGTGTTGATAAATTGTATGTTTCTAAGAGTTTTCCATGTCTTCTAGGTAGTCCAGTTTGTTGGCATAATTGTATTAGCCTGTAACGATCCATTGTACTTCTGTATCCGTTGTATGTCTCCTTTTTCATTTATAATTTTGTTGATTTGGGTCCTTTCTCTCTTTTTTGGTTAATCTATCTAAGGATTTGTCAGTTTTGTTTATCTCTTCAAAGAACCAACTTATAGTTTGGTTAATCTTTTCTACTGTTTTTCTGTTCTCTACTTCTGTTCTAGCATTTCATATTTTCTTCTGCTAACTTGAGGCTCAGTTTGTTCTTTTTCTACTTTCTTAAGATGTGGAAATAGGTTTTTGGGGATCTTTCTTGCTTTTTAATGTCGTTGTTTATTCCTATGAACTTCCCTCTTGGACTGCTTTTGCTGCATCTCACAAGTTCTGGTATGTTGTGTTTCTGTTTTCATTTGTCTCAAGAAAATTTTTTATTAGAGAAAATTATTTAGAAATTTAATGTAACTGTAGTTTCTCTGACAGAAAATTAAACTGAAGAAGACCAACTGAAAAAAATCTCACCTTCCACATAAAACCAGATTGAAAACTGGTTATGGTACAGAGAACACATACATATACATCAAAGAAGGGACTAGAGTTAAATCAATATGAAATAAGCACTAATATTATCATTGAGGACCATTTTTTAGAAGTTTTGACTTTTCAGAAGCTTGTTATGGTTCATTTTTTAAAAAAAGGTTATTTTTTAAAATATATATTTATTTCTTTAAGTAATTTTCACACCCAACACGGTACTCAAACCTATGACCCCAAAGATGAAGAATTGGATGCCTTTCTGACTGAGCCAGCCAGGCACCCAAAAACATGTTATTTTTAAATAATGGTCATGGGCTTTCAAGATTATGTGTGTGTTTATGTGTGTATGTATATTTAAAACTAGTGTTTTATCTCTGTGTTAATCAGCAGAGTAGGATCCTTCATGTATAAGATAGAATTCAGAACCTAAAAATGCTTTGGATGATCCTAGAACCCAGTTTGGATTTGTATGCACACACATGAACACATACATGTAACTGCCATGATTTGTGGATGTATGTATGTATCGATCTATCCAGCAAGAGGAGAAAAGAAAAGCTTCAGGCTATTGTAGCTACTAATGAAGATGGTGATTTATTATCAACAGCATTAGTGAAATCTCCAAGTAGATGCCTCAGTATATATTTTTCTACATACTGAATGGCATATCTTCTAAGGAAAAGAAGAAAACCTGATCATTGTACTTTACCTTCTAAAGGCTGTATATTTCATACTTATTTTAGTATTTAAGGTTCTATTTCCAAATATATTCATTTTTTAAGGATATGAAATGAGATGATGGTATCATAGATAGAATAGACTCAGATTATTAGACTTTGTCATAATGTCTTTTTTTCCTTGAAGGTTAATAGTTTTTCAAACTCTGCCATGCCCAAAAGAGGCTCTAGTGAATCATTAAAATAGTGTCAACTGTGATGTTAAGATAGATGTTTGGTACCAAAATATAAGTTGTGAGCGGTAGTGCTATTCTGTTGTCATTTTTCAAAAAATGGGGATTTGCTGACCCCTCTTCTTGTTCATTATCATCTAGTACCATTAATAATCTTGGTCATAATGTGACTTTCATGCATTTAATTCATATATACTAAGAATTATCTTTCTCATCTCTTTCATTTATATAACCAATGTAAGATTCGGGGCTGGAAATGTTACCTGTAATTGAATTTCTCAAATTGCCCAAGAGCTTAATCATTTTATGACCTGAAAAGGTCATGCCTAGTTGCCAATGTATGTATTATAGGAAGCAAGAGGCTGCATTCACCATATCAGTGATACAAGAATTCAGAGCTACAGAAAAATAAATTTTGCATTTTCTTAAGACAATAATCCTATCATGGCAACAGATTACATACTTAACAACTGTAATCAACTTTCAGTAATCATGGAAGGTGAAATTAGTTCTACTAGTTCAAGTCACAACTTTAAGTAATAATGTAAATTCAATTACAGTTGAGTTCCTTGAACTTTTTTGGTGACTACTTCCTCGTTTTCCACTGGAATATATTTTGAATGAGTTGGGTAATTTGTTCATATGTTTACATTATGTTCTATATGATGGTTTTAATTGACTTTACATATTGAGAAGCTGCCCATTTTCTGCTGACTGCATAATTGCTGTGACTACATTGTGATGGTATACATGATGCCAAAATATATAGGACTGGACGGCTCCCATCATTGTGCTTTAGATTGCACATGCCACCCTTGAAGAAGGAAGTACCTGTGATTATGTGTGTGGATGTTCACAGAGCTTTCTGAGTCTTTTTTAAAGAAAAATTTAACCTAATACTATTCATCTGCACCAGCAGTTGTTTTTCTGTGTGTTATAACGAGGCCTGTCTGTTCTTAAATGCCTGGAGGTGAGCTGTTTACAGACGGTTGGGAATGAAGGCATTATTTTGAAACTTCAGCTCTCCTCGAATCCAATACACCTTTTATGCATGGATAGTTAAATGGGTGAAAAGAGAGTTGACAGCAATATTTGGAAATATCCTGAAAATGGTTTGACCTTTTCATTAGGTGCTGGAAATTAAAGCAGAGAATAAAAAGATTTTAATTTAACCTTTTGAACAAAAACTGGAGTCAGACGCATCCTGGGTATGTGCATGAGCTACTGATAGCAGAGAGACTCATTTGCTCCTTAAAGAGTAAAATTTGAGCACAAGGAAAGAAAACCTTTCTCTGGAACAAGTAAGCTCTATTTAAAAAGTGTAGGTCTCTATTTAAAGAGTAGGACTGGCAAGGGCCTCTGTCATCTGGCCAGCCAAGAGGATAATATGCAGAGACATTTAAATTCAGTGGGACAAACACTACCCTTTGTTGGCTCCCACACTCTCAGACACATACACAGAGCTTCCACTAAAGTTAGAGAACTGTATCTAATTTGGAATTCAGAAGATTGCCAAAAATAAATAGTTTATTGTTATACTCAGATTTTATTCATGGTTTTCTAGGTTGTTGTACATGACATCACTGCTCTGAAGCCAGCCATTCATCAGTATTGGTCACTATTCTTTCGTATGCTAAGGTGGGGGTAGGTTTAATAAAGAAAGAAAAAAGAACGTGTTTAGTATAAATTTGAGAAGCCTTGAAAATAAAGGTTAGAGGTACATTTTGGAGTCAAATCTTCTTTAATTTGGTCTCTGCATAAACTGTATTTTAATATATTATGAGTGAATTAAAAAAAACAACAACTAAAAGTCCCTCTTTCCCTATACTTCCACTTCTTGTAGAAAGCACTTAATAATTTTTTTTCAAACTTTTGCTCTGCATTTACAAATGTGCTTCTGTGTGTGTGTGTGTGTGTGTGTGTGAGAGAGAGAGAGATAGACATATTTTTCTGCAAGATGCTTTTAAAAATTCTATGAAATATTAAGGGCAGCCTCATATGTAGAAAACTGTAATACTTTCAATTTAATAGCTGCATCTTATCCATATGCTTAACCTTTCTCCTAATATTGAATATTCACTCCGTCTTCAATTTTTCTCTATTTCTGAAAAATTGCCTCAATAAATATTTGTGTACATATTAACCAGTGGATGTTTATGACATTGTGATCTTCACATTTCTCTCAAAAATTCTGAATGTTTAAATAAATATTGAATTCCCATGTTGATAGATTCTTTCTCACAACCCTAAAAATAATATAAAATTATTGGTGTATTTAAAATAATGACAATGTGTATTGACCCTATTATACCTATGATATCAATGACCTTCCAAAAAATCCAAATCTAGATATGAATCAGCGGTATGAAAATAAAAATAGGAGAGTTTATAATGACTGATGATGAACTATATTGACACCTAAAATAACCTTTATGTGAAGATATGGCTCTTGCTGTTTATTTTAATATTCCTATATTTCACAGAAACATTTATATACCCCTTGTCAAAATTATGGTCTGTAATATCCTGGATTTTTGTTTTTAGAATTAAAAATAAATACTTAATAATGTTATACCATTTATAAAACAGAAGAGATTAAGATGTGTTGAACTTGAAGCGCCTGGGGAGCTCAGTTGGTTATGCATCTGACTCTTGATTTTGGCTCAGGTCATGATCTCAGGGTCATTCAGTGCAGAGTCTGCTTCATTTCTCCCCGTCTGTTCCTCCCACTGCTCGTGCTCACTCTCTCTCAAATAAATAAATCTTTAAAAAAAAAAAATGTTTCGTTTTAACCATTGTAAGACTCTTTGCATTATTAGTCCATTTAGGGGAAAAGCAGAAATGCAGTTATGTCCACCACTGCTATTACTAATTTGTAGTCTAAAGTTTCGATTACATCAGAATAATATCTTAGCCATGAAAATTTAAACTACAAAGTTGGTGTTGTTTTCATGAACAGGAGAAACGTTTTTATGTGTATAAACTGTATACACTGTATATTATATATTATAAAATATAGACTGAATATTGTAGCAAGAACTTTATCATTAACCACCTTGTGTATCTAGGAAGGCTACCATAAATTTTACGCAGTTGTCAGGTTTGATTTCTTTGGTTCCTATTGTGTACGTATTTCTAGGACAATATAAATCTGCAAGAACACAACTAGAGCATGTCCAAAGGAGAGTAATGAACATTTGGGTACACGTGCCCCTTCAGATCACTATGTTTGTATCTATAGCAGCAATGTCTACAATAGCCAGACTATGGAAAGAACCTAGATGTCCATCAACAGATGAATGGATAAAGAAGATGTGGTATATATACACAATGGAATACTATGCAGCCATCAAAAGAAATGAAATCATGCCATTTGCGACGACGTGGATGGAACTAGAGCGTATCATGCTTAGTGAAATAAGTCAATCGGAGAAAGACAACTATCATATGATCTCCCTGATATGAGGACATGGAGAAGCAACATGGGGGGGTAGGGGGATAGGAGAAGAGTAAATGAAACAAGATGGGATTGGGAGGGAGACAAACCATAAATGACTCTTAATCTCACAAAACAAACTGGGGGTTGCTGAGGGGAGGTGGGATTGGGAGAGGGGGAGCGGGCTATGGACATTGGGGAGGGGAGGTGAACCATAAGAGACTATGTACTCTGAAAAACAACCTGAGGGTTTTGAAGGGTCAGGGGTGGGAGGTTGGGGCAACCTGAGGGTTTTGAAGGGTCAGGGGTGGGAGGTTGGGGGAACAGGTGGTGGGTAATGGGGAGGGCACGTTTTGCATGGAGCACTGGGTGTTGTGCAAAAAGAATGAATACTGTTACACTGAAAAAATAAATAAAATGAAAAAAAAAAAAGGAGAGTAATGAAATCACACAAGCTCTTGAAATCATGTCATAGAAGGAACTGTAGGAGGATCTCCAAGGTCTTGTCCCAAGAAAAAGAAACAATCAGAACAGTTAAAAAGTATTTCAAGAGAGTTTATATGGAAAATAAGCTGAATTTATTCTGTGTATTTACATAAATCAGAACTTAGACTGATGAGAAGATGTTGAAAAGGAAGGAAATTTCACTTGTAGTCTAATCCTTATGGATATTTTCTGCTTATACAAATAATGAATATTTATTGTGCAAATGAAAGAAAGTACTAAAGTGAAAGTGTCACTTTGGATACTACCATCAAGAAATAGTTTGGTGTATTTTGTTACAGGATTTTTTTATACAAACCGTTGTATTCAAGTTATTTGAGTGTTGCTTATTAGATTTCTACCAGCTATTAGGCTGAAGAAAAAGATATTATTTCAAGGAAAATAGAGTATTTATAAGATTCACTTCCACTCAAATATTCTTATTTAACATTTCTTTTCATCCTTTTGGTCATTTTTCTTCTTGGCCAGTGTTCTGTCAATTTTTGGACACAATTTGGAAAGCACTCTTTTCAAAAATATAAAATATTTAAAAATATAATGCAAATATGGTGCAGAGTTTGGAAAAGTTGCAGGATCTTATTAACTTGTTGAGATGATATTGGAAAAAAGTTTGAACAACAAAGTTCCTGCAATTTTGTTAGAGTTTAACCTGCTGATAGTCCGGTAAGAGGTAACCAGCGAGATATTTCGCATGGTTGATACTTAAAAAATTTGAGGGATAGGGAAAATAATTTGTATGCCAGGGGAGTAAGAAAACACTTGGGAAAATTGATAAAGCCCTGGAACATTCTGGTAAAACTGCAGACTGTGTTATGGAATTCAACTTTTTTGCTGATACAATTAAACTCAAAACAGTTTATATTTAATCTGAATGTATTCATACCCTATGACCCAGCATCAGGCCTTTAGATACATACCCAATAGAAATGTGTGCACCAAGATGTGTTTACCAAAAATACATGTACAGAATGTTTATAACAGTTCTATTAATAATAGCCCAGAAGTGGAAACAAAACAATGTTCTTCAAAATTAGAATGGATAAATTGTGATATATGCATATAATGGAACATCATATGGCAACGAAAGTAAATGTACCATTATTACGTACAACAGTATCAGTGAACCTCACAAATATAATGCTGAAAGAAAGAAGTGAGACATGAAAGTACCTAGTATATAATTTAATTTTTATAGAGTTAAAAAAATGAGCAAACCAATCTATGTTGATGAAAGTCCAGCTAGTAGTTGTTACTTAGACGGGATTAGTAACAGAGACAAGCATGAGGAGAGGTGCTGTGGTTTTCAAAATGTCTTATTTCTCTTTCTGGTGGGTTTTTTGGGTATGTTTACTTTGTGTTAATTCACCAAGATCTCCACCTATGGTTTGCTCACTTTTCTGTATATATGTAGTATTAGAATAAAGAGTTTATATTAAAAAAAAAACAAAACACTTCACTACTCTTTCTCACACCTCAACACAATAATTAATTCACTCTCTGTCCATTATAAAAAGGAGCTCAGCGTTGTAAGTATAACTAAAATTTATTAAACACATGTTAAAATCACCTTATTTTTATATTTTAATTTTGAGAATTTGAGAAAAGGTCCTCGCCTCTTCACTCCCTCCCTCCCCAGTTTATTGTGAAGCTTAAATTTATTACTGCCTCTGCTATCTCAGATAATGAAAGTCTCTATTTTGTGCCTACAATATATCCAATATCATACTTTTTGTATACATTTCACTGTTTTACATATGTTTATATACATAGCTGTTTTCCATGACATTGAATATTTTCAATTGGAAATATTTCATTGACTGGAAGTACTAAAATGTATTACCATTTCCTTAATTTGGGGAATTTCAGTTGTTTCTGATTGAGGAAGTACTTTTTAACAAAGATGCTACCAAATGAAGCAAGTATCCCAAGAGTATGCTACCTTATTGGAAACACTCAAGCTGAAGCTAGTGGAAAAATAAGGGGAATCATACTGCCCTGCCAGTGCCTGACAAATACTAGGCTTTTTAAAGGTGTCTGTGAGAGGAATTACTGTGTTTGCAAGTCCTTCCAACTCTGATCACCTAGGACATGTGAGCAAGCAAAGTCAACAAGAATATTGTGAAATGCCTACTAACTGAAGCTATTGGTGTATGATGGTGTCTGATTCTAATTATTACATCCTTCATCTAGGATTCCTGGTTCAGCTCCCGTGGTTTGATATTTATTTACCAACTTTGCCTCTGTTTTAAAAATAGAAGATCAGCACCATTTGTATTGCTGGGAGCCTTTACTTTTGACAAATGGTAGATAAGATGTCTCCAAAAGTGACTTTGTTTCATTGATGGAAGAATGTGTAACAGAGCATGTACACTTTATTTTTATCCTTCATTACTCTTGCACAGTGCTAGTTATAGGGTAGACACTTTTAGTAACCTTCCTTGAAGGATCCAGCTATTTTGTAAGACTAACCTATGATTCCATCATTATCATTCCTCACTTAACCGTGTGTAAATAAATTTAAGACTTTAAGAAACGCTTTATTATTTCAAAAGACTTCCTTTTTTCTTATTGAACACAGAGGTCTAAAATTCAGTTGTACTTCCACTATTTCTTCATAGGTATACCATAACTAAAATTATTATTTAGTACAAAATTTTTACCCTATGCTTCTTTTCTTTATGTTTTTGAGAAGAGGCAGAGCTCCAGAGATTATATTATGATTGGTCAGTTTTGTTTTTTTTGAAAGATTTATAGATCTTAGAGAGAGCAGGAGCACACGTGCATGTTTACAAGGTGTGAGGCGGGCAGAGGAGAGAATCTTCAAACAGACCCTACTGCTGAGTGTGGGGCCCAACTTGGGGCTCATTCCCATGACCCATGAGATCATGACCTGAGCGGAAACCAAGAGTCAGAGGCTCAGCCGACTGAACCACCCCACAATTGGTCAGTTTCTTAATCAGAAGGAAAGGAGAGTTTTGATCATATATCTCTTACATTTCCCCTTTGACTACAATGCAGTAAGACATACAAAATGAAGGGAAAGTATCAAGAAGGGCAAAGACAGCAGTGGAGGTTACTTGTAATTTCCGTTTCCATGTGGATTACATATGTACATGTATATGTATATGTTTGTGTGCATACATAGATAGATATGTATAAATAATAGGGAAGACCAGCTGACCAGGACTACAGATTGTACAGATCCCCCATGTGGAATTTCCAGACAACACATCCCCTGTTTCCATTTGTAGCCACTGATTTATCTGGAGATGGAACTTCTTAAAAAAAAAAAAAAAATACTGGCCTGGGAGCCCTATTGGCATATTGGGTAAACTGAGATATGCGGTGGCTTGGAGAACAGAAGGCAGGAGGAACTTTGAGACCCGTAGGAAAGAATTCATCCTGAGGAGGAAGTCTGACTCAATGACATGGGCTCAGGGGGAGGTGGGGGTACTGGGGGGAACTGTGGGTTTGAGAATAGCATGGTGGTTTCACTGAATTTGTCCCAATCTGGCAATGCTTACGGTAGACACATATCCCAGGGTATGCTAAGGTTTGTGCAGAACCTAACAGAGATGTAGTACAAAAGTATTACATCTGAAGTAATTTTGCTGTGGGATGCATCTGAAGGATGGAGTCAGCATCTGCTTTATTAATCAGCAGCTTTGATTTGTTTGTGAGGGTGGCGTGAGGGCTCCAGAGCAGGTCATCACGTTACAGGACAGAGGCCAGCAGCAGACTGAGGAGTGGTGTGACCAGAGCATCAAGTAGCAACCTGAGTCCTGGGCTAAGCCATGGCAGCAAACTGAGCTTTGTGCAGCAATCTTTCAAGAGCAGAAATAGGCCAAAATGAGCACTAGGACTATGGCCAAAGTACAAAGTAGAAGTGGCAGTCAGAACATCGGTCAGGATAAACCTGTAAAAATGATACTCTGAGAAAACAACCAGAAATATCAAAAGTGAACCTCAGAAGCTGAAGCTGAGGCCCTTGTGATACAATTGGGGCTAACAAGCTGAAGTCTGGGCTTGATTTGTCAAGGGAACTTTGTGTGCAGCTATAGCAGGTAGGCCTGCCGTTTACACATACAGAGAGAGCATGTGACTAGCAGCCTATAAGTAGCATCAATATAGAATATAAATTTGGACTTGGCTATTGTAACACTCCAACAGAAAAAGCCAAGAAAGAATGACCCTTGTTTCTCAATGCACGTTAATCGTTTTTCACTTTTGTTCTCATTGCTGTGGGGCTTTTTACAACATAAATTATAAGGTACTCATTGAATAAATTTATGTCTTCTTATCAGAATTTTCCTTAGGAATGTCTCTATTCCTGAGTTCTGAGTAAAAAAAAAAAAAATTGCTTTTTGTATGTCTGCTGTGTCAAAAGACTGGAATTTGCAGTTTATCTTTTTATTTATTGAAGATAGTCATCTTCTTCTTATTTTTTATGCATTTCTCACCCTGATTTATTTCTGATAATATTAATCTATTTCAAGGTGTAATATTGATAAAAGCAGTAAAGTCCAGCATCAGCTTTGACACAGAGGGGAGTGTGTGTTAATTCTGGATATAAAATTCATCTGGTTAAACAGATCAAAAGTATATACCTTATAGGCGCCTGCAGGCACATGATGGTTTAATACAAAAATAAGTAAATGTTTTTCTCCTTGGATGTCAAATCTACAGAACTGGTAGCAGCTTCCTAGAGTTAAGAAAGAGGCTGAGGCTTGGTGGCAAGAAATCAGTAATGCTTATCTGGGAGTGCTGTCCTAGTGGCTGGGAGGTTGGGGCCTCCCACATATTTGGACACATATTTACCAGTTCTGGTCAAAAGCTTTCCTTAACTAATTAGTTTAACTGGTTCACTCTCACTGTATAGAATATTTTTGTTGTTGTTGTATTTTCCATAGTTTTTCCTACAGATGCTTTAAGTAAATGTCTGTTATTGTATGCAGCAGAGACTAAATTATGAACATGTATGAAAAAGATCTAGTTTAAATGACACACTTGCCCAAGCAACCTATAGATGAAAACCAGAGTCCATTTAGACTGCCTACAGACAGAAGGGAAGGGATTCCTGAGCTTTGAATACATGGAGACGGTGCTCCTTTCCAATTCAATTGCAGAAATATTTAGCAAGTACAGAGAGGTTCTCAGAATTAGATTATACACCAAGAGCCTCATAATCTAATATGAAAGCAGACAAATTTTTCAGAAACTCTAATTGCCTAAATTAATTATAGAATTACTAAAATTTCCCAAAGTGTTAATTATAGAATAATTAAAAACCAGTTTAGATATAACAAAAAATATCTAGGATTCATCTATTTATTAATCTTAGGAAAATGCTAGAGATTTACAAGGTTAGAAATTTTTAAAATTTTTTTCAGCTCAGAAAAACACCTTTGAATTCATAAGGTAATGAATTGCTCTTCTTGGACAGTGTAATTAACTGCCTGATTTTAGGTGGGTCACTACAGTTTTGAGATTAAAACTTTAAAAATATTTTATAATAGCAGTATTTTATATATGAATAATGCTTTACAATTTGCAAAGTGCTATGTTTTCAGATACTTAACTTGGTAATATAAATAGGTCAAGTATTGCCTCCACTTTCCATTTTAGGTATCTGTGGCTCAGAAGGTTTAAATTAGTTGCTCAAGTTCACAAAGCCAGTAGAATTGGAAGTCAAACCCAAGTATTTGGGCTTTTACTCCCAGATCCTTTTTTATGTTACATTAAGTCCAACGGAATATATTCATGAAAACAGTTTAAAAATATAAATTACTAGGGCAAAATAAAATTTTATTCTTTTACTTACTACTCACTTGACGACCTTTGGATAGCAGGAAACTCTCTTTATTAATTTCCTGATTAAATAAAATTGCCTTCTGCCTCCTATGTAGCTGTTATTTTCAGCATTTTTCCTAAAAAAAGTGGCATTTGATAATTAATTATACAAGTTTTATTTAACAATTCCATTGATCTCATGACTGGGTTAAACAATCATTTTTTGGTGACTGTATAAAATAGAACAGTATAAATAAATTTTCATTGTGGATGTTAGTTCTTGCTGACATCAAATATTCAAACTAAAAGTTTTCTTTTACCTAAAAATAGAGAACGATGGCATCAGAATTTAGTTTCTTCTTAACTGATTTCTAGTTTATTGTCCCTGAGGACACAGGTCATACATAATTCACATCTGTCTGTTGTCTGGATTTTTTCTTTTCTTTTTCTTCTTTTAAAGCTGAATGCCTTCACTTAAAGATGAAAATTTGGATAATAAAACAGAGTGAGGGATGTAGGAAGTGAATGTAGGAAAAAGACCAACTCTCTCCCTGTTTGTTATAAGAAACAACATTCTACAACTTAAGAATAGTCATGTAATACAAAAGTCATGTAAATACAAAAAGATAAAATAACTGACTTTTTTCGCTCTAAGTTCAAGATGATTTTTAAAATAGTTTTCTCAATGCTAAGTCTCACTCAATGAATCCTGTAAATCCTATAAACCTTGAAATACTAGAACTAGAAATACTTATAGCTGTGATATTCTTAGTCCCTTTTCCCATTTAAGGTGAATTTTTAGTCAGGACATTGATTTCATTACATGATAAAAAAAAAATCCTGCAGTATTCAAGCACGACAATGAAATGAAAACAAAATCATTTTGTATTGGTGTTTATCTCTTCTCCTCTAAATTCAGAAGGAAAATTTCTAACAATGAAAATCTACCAGCCAGTTCTGTGCTTTAGTAGTAAGTAGAATTTTAAAAATACAGTATAAATGTTTTCATTTATTCATTTTCTAAGGGATGGATCCAAGTATCTATTGCAGCCCCAGAAGAGCGTGCAGGAAGAATGGGCCAGGTTGGGGATTGTAGCCAGCCGTCTAATTACACAAATAGGTTCACAGCACAGTTGGGTCACAAATTATGTTTCTAAACTTAGGAGATGAATCTCCACCATAAATTATTGAAAAGCACTCTGTGGTGCTCCATTCTGCATTTCCCACAAATTAGATTACCAAGAGCCATAAAGCATCTTTAGAAAGTGTTTTCCTGGCTGTTTTAAAATTTTCCTTTATCATCAATTAGTGTCAACTTTGAAAACATCAGCTATAACCAGTAAACACAAAACCAAAGGATAAAATAAAGAAGCAAAGAAATTATTCTTAAAAGCAGAAGCAGTTTTTTACCTGTTAGGCAGATGTAACCTATTAATGAATATTTGTGGGTTTCTATATCCCAAACTTCCTTGGGATAAAAATGTAATAACGTGTTACATAAACATAACTCCCACGTTTCATTTCTGCATTGATATCAGTTGTGAAGTAAGCATAGGCAAACTAGAGTAAGTTTTGTGGAGATAATTTCATCTTATAACATAGTTTAACCCACTGGCATTATTGTTACTGAGATCATATTTAGCTCCTGAGCTCATACATATTTACCACTTTTCATTCCTAAGATTCACAAACCTGAAAAGGAGCTGGTGACAGATATTAGAAACTAAGGTTATGACTGATACTGTACTAAGTTTCAGATGACTTCGCCACTCTGCTTAGCTCTTCTCTCTGCTTTCTCTCATTCTATGATTATGAAATGGGACTAACAACCCCTTTTCTCCTTGTTAAGGCATCAGTAAGTTTTAAAAAATACCAAGTCAACAAAGACTTTTGTTGAAAAAAAGAAAAAAACAACAAAAAAGACTTTTGTTGAAAGTCAACTGCATTTTGTTGATGGGTCCAAAGTATTGCTAAAGTGCTTCACCTAAATCTGTCAAAATTGCGTTTCAGATTTTAAATGGAATATGGAGCGATGGGCCATTTCCGATCTCTTTGATGGCGGATTTTAAAATGTCCCGCGCACACTGACTGAAGTTAAAAGAATATGGCTCAGGAGGGAGACAAACCATAAGAGACTCTTAATCTCACAAAACAAACTGAGGGTTGCTGGGGAGAGGGGGTCGGGAGAGGGTGGTGGGGTTATGGACATTGGGGAGGGTATGTGCTATGGTGAGTGCTGTGAAGTGTGTAAACCTGGCGATTCACAGATCTGTACCTCTGGGGATAAAAATGCATTATATGTTTATTAAAAAATTAAAAAAAAAAAAAGAAAGAAAAGAATATGGCTCACAGAACCAAAAACCCTGGAGCTTGTGGAACTGGCTTCAGATGGAACTGTATTCCAGTCACAAAACGGGTGCTGGGTGTTCTTCAGCTGCTGTTTTGAGACCTACAGTGTTGGCTTCATGCTCAAGTTTTATGTGATAGCCAGGTGGCAGAACAGCTCAAGTGCCCACGCTTCTTGAGATCTTGAACTAGTAGGAAAAAATGAGACTTCCTTTCCCAGGATTCCTTGCAGAGGATCATGGAGTCTCAGAAGTTCTGATTAGTTCAGGCATCCATGCCGCATCTTAACCCTTCTCTAATGAGCAAGGAGAGAATACTCGTGTTTGTTTTGGTTTGATTTGGTTTGGTTTTTTCCAGATCCCAGAAGATATGTGTGCCATCTGCTACCACTTTTCCTATAGTATTTTGAGTGAATGGCTAACTCTTCACCCCATCAATTTCTACTGCCTCACCTTTTAATTTAGGATAAAATAGAAAGAATAGCCATTAAGTGAAAGGGAAAAGGCATTTGCTTCAAGGAATGAGTTAAAGAGTAAAATTTGTGGGACATTATGAAAGTATTTGCTTTTGAAGTTTTAACTTCTAAAATTAATTGCCAGATAATGGCTTTAAAAAGACTATTCTGATTGTTCTTGGGCTTTTCATTGTTTCTTTCTGATAGTTACTGCTTGTCTCTGTGCAAGTGACCCATCATATTTATGAATTGGTTGATTTTTGCATCTGGGCCTGAATGGTCTCATAACTCAATGTTATAAAACTCTGCTCTAAGTAATTTTCTTTCCTACCAACTGAATTTGATATCCTCGTTAAGACATTGGTAAGTATTTTTTAAAAAAAAAATACTAAGTTTACAAAGGGCTCCATTTTATTGACTAGTCAAAAGTATTGTTAAACTGCACTCCCCCCGTGTTTGAACTCACAGATTTTCAGGTAGTAAGAATTTCTCAATTGATTCTTCCTCGCCACTGGATAGGCCCTATTCTGTCACATGGGAGCTGGACCTCTGCCATTAACAGAGACCAGCTCATGTGGCTCAATAGGACATATATGTAGACATAAATGCCATGTGGACACTGAAGAGTACGGTGCTCTTTCTCTCACTTGGAGGTTGTATATGGGCAGACTTGCCTCGGATGGGGTTGGGTTTTATAAAAATGTGAAGGCTGAATCACGTTTGTTGTGTTGTGACATTTGCTGCTGTGCCATCAAAGAGGAGGTGCGGTTGTGCTGACAAATCTTTGGCATTCTACCCCAGGGAAGTGTTACATTATCAAAGGAGCAGTCCTGGGGCGCCTGGGTGGCTCAGTGGGTTAAAGCCTCTGCCTTCGGCTCAGGTCATGATCCCAGGGTCCTGGGATCGAGCCCCGCATCGGGCTCTCTGCTCAGCGAGGAGCCTGCTTCCCCCTCTCTCTTTGCCTGCCTCTCTGCCTACTTGTGATCTCTGTCTGTCAAATAAATAAATAAAATCTTTAAAAAAAAAAAAGGAGCAGTCCCCCGTCATTGTTGGGGTGCCAGTAACTAGAATGTGGATGTTTGACCGTGACTCTCTGCAGAAAATGATCAAAAGAATATACTGATATGAAAAACATAACTAGGCAGAGTCCTGTCTAATGAGTGAGAGGAGAGCTCTTTTAGGCTTGATAACTTAGATTAGCATATGGGAAATATCGCTAATGTTTCTGAAAGAAAATGGTTACTAGGAAACGGAAAAGCCCCCTAATTATGTGAACTCCAAACTCTATCAATAAATACAGAATTGACATCACTTTGTGATAATACTAGTACTAACTAACCTGCTAATATTTTAAATATTCTTTTTGGTTTTTTTCTAGAGCAAGTAAGATTTACCGTCTTTGTAAGGATTGGATACAAATTTACAAAGACTGGATTGACTTAAAAGCTCATAACCAATCCTTCTGACTGAACATTGGTTTCTTACTGCCGTCTTCTACCTCATGACTGAGAGTAGCAAAAGAATATCTTGAAATAAAAAGATATTTGTTACTTAGTTGGCCGAAACTTCGAATTAAAATCTATTAAACCCTTGACCTCTACCCAGATCAGTAACAGAGAGAGGACCAAAGATGTTGGTTTATGTTTGCCACTCCCATGAAGGATTTCCTACCCCAACAGACCTTACTCACTTTTGACATTACAATGACATGGATGGAACTAGAGGGTATTTTGCTGAGCGAAATAAGTCAATCAGAGAAAGACAGTTATCATATGATCTCCCTGATATGAGGAATTTGAGAAGCAGAGTGGGGTTTTGGGGGGTAGAGAAGGAAAAAATGAAACAAGATGGGATCGGGAGGAAGATAAACTATAAGAGACTCTTAATCTTACAAAAGGAACTGAGGGTTGCTGGCGGGAGGAGGGGAGTGGAGAGGGTGGTTAGGTTATGGACATTGGGGAGGGTATGTGATATGGTAAGTGCTGTGAAGTGTGTAAGCCTGATGATTCACAGACCTGTACCCCTGGGGCTAATAATACATTATATGTTAATAAAAATAATTAATAAGAAAGGTTAAAAATCTTTCCGCAAGGGGTGCCTGGGTGGCTCAGTGGGTTAAAGCCTCTGCCTTAGGCTCAGGTCATGATCTCAGGGTCCTGGGATTGAGCCCTGCATGGGGCTCTCTGCTCAGCAGGGAGCCTGCTGCCTCCTCTCTCTCTGCCTGCTTCTCTGCCTACTTGTGATCTCCGTTTGTCAAATAAATAAATAAAATCTTAAAAAAAAATCTTTCCACAAAGAGAATTCCAGCCTTCACCAGTAATCTATAGCAAAAATTTAAGGATGAAATAACATTAAATTATTCTAGGAAATAGAGATCTAGCTTCTAACTGGCAGAATGAGATCTGTGAGTTCAAACACAGTGAAGGCCGTTTCCTAATACTTTTGATCAATGAAAAAAAAAATGGAGTTCCATGTAAACTCACCATTTAAAAAATTCCTCCTGTAAGTACTGTTCTCTGGCTGTTGTATTTCTTCCTTGGTAAAGCCAGACCTCATCCTGTTTCTTTGGTTTCTTTGGAGTTGAAATGAGCATAAGAGGGTAACTTTCTTTCCCAGGCTATTAGTCAAAGCTGTGGTCAGCACCAATTTTGACCAAAATACGCCTGACCCAGTTCTGCCATGGGCTACTGCAAGGGATCGCTATTAGGAGCTGGCATGAGGCTGAGAAGTAGGGTTCTCAGCTGAGCAAGACTTTCAGGTTGGTTAGGTGTGTCTTTGGGCCTTTCCACCTCTCTGTATTTATTTACGGCTTACAGAAGACCCTCAGATTTCCTTTTTCTCCTTAGCTGCATGTACCTGAGGTCAGTTACTTCCTACAAAGTTGTAACAGATTATTTAGATGTTAAAGGGTTAAGAATTAACTCTTTTGCTCCCAGTTGATTTTAAAAAGATACTCTAGTGGGGTAGAAATTTGGGAGGAAACATAAAATTAATATTGAAATAGTAAAAAACTGTCTAAGAAAATGCTGAACAGATTTTTAAAAATCGCCTTTTGGCGATACATGCTCAAATGGTTTACTTTTCAAGTTTTTTTTTGTGGGTGTTGTTTTTTGGAGAGGCGGGTTTTTGTTTTGTTTTGTTTTTTTGTTTTTAACAGTTAAGATAAGCTTCATTTTACTGACTATACTTGACTAATGGTAACCATAGAAAATGTCCCTTGGCCTCCAATTTTTGCTCCCTTGCCAGTGAACCAGCCTGCCTAGGGTGATGATTTAATTTTCACGGTGTTCAAATTACAAAATAACATTTACAAGTATCGATTTGGGGGATTGTGCTGAAGCCCAATAGAGTTCTCTGAGGATGGTGTGCCCCCTTGGGCTGCATCGTATAACTTCCTTATTAAAATGAAAGTTTATCTTACAGCCTATCTTCCAGTCCTTATACTTAAGAAAGGCAGTCATCACACCTACAGAATCTTCAAACCACATAGATTTTCCTGTATCAAAATATTTCAGATCTTTAAGTTTGCACACTGCTTATGATGAAGTTAATGTGAAAGGATTAAACTTTATGTTTGCTTCTGATAATTGGAGTAGTCTGTGAGCACAAGGTATAATTCAAGCCTACCACCACATGTGTTTCATAATACCACTACCACTGGTGCTTGCAGTGGAATGAATAATAAAGGGAACAAAGCTTTTGACAATTGGCTTGGATGCAGGGCAGAGTAAACAATTATTTGTTCAATTATATGGAATTATGTGGAATGATAGCATATAACAGCTGCACTTGGGAGGGGCAAATTTCCTATGTGTCTGCATTTTATGGTTTTCAGTTTCAGTCTATGGTGTCAAGAGTGGATTTTCCTTAACTAATAGAAAAAGAGAAAAAGGCTACTATGTTTCTTTGTAAAGTAGGTTGAGCAGAAAAATTGTAAAAACAAAACAAAACAAAACAAAAAAAAACGAACGCTCTACTGTGACTAACATTTCAACTCAACATGTTTAATGGGCTCTCGAAAATAAACAGTAGTTTCTAGAGAAGAGTGAAAAAGCCAAAAGAGAAAATTAAATTAGTGGCACCCTTTCTGTGGGGAACTCTATTAGCTGTGAAAAAGAATAACAAAGTCAAGACAGAGTCTAACAAAAAGTGTGTGTGTGTGTGTGTGTGTGTGTGTGTATAAATATACACATACACTTCTCTCAGACACACAGGGACTTTGTGGTCAGAAAAAATTTTAAGTCCTAAGTACTTGATTAAATGCTGGAAATCAAAATCAAATTGATTTCTAGAATGTAAATGATCTTTTCTTGACATAGATTGATCCTATAAAATTACAAAATTGATGAAATTTAAAAATAAATTTTTTTATTATTTTTCTGTCTGTTAGGCAGACCCTGGTAATTTTAGTAAAGTATAAATTAAAGTGATAACAAAGAGGACTTTCAATGCAAATGATTCTTCTGTAATTGAAGGATTTCTAAATATTTTGTTTACAATGAACGCAAAAGACCAAAAAAGCTCAAAAAGTTTTAGTTAAATCCAATATTTCCTAAAAGGTTTACAAAACTGTAACCTAGTAATAGGACATTTGCACATGATCTGGTTAGCAGCCATGTTAAAGTCTGTGCTATCAGATTATGGGATTCTGATTTTTTATTATATAAAAATAACACCTCAGTTGGTACTAGACAAAGTAATTGTATTTTCTCTCATTTTATTTTTTTACGGGCAAATCTGAACTGGAACTGTCACCTTTTAGGAGTGACAGTGCCTCCTAGTAGTAGCTCTAGGGTAGCATCTAAAGAGACATTGCCCCAGTTATTTTAGTATCAGTTTCATTGCATTACTGACAATGTTTTTCATAATCCTTTAAGAAAAAAATGTATTTTCTTGTTTGATTTTTGTTCCCCAATCAACCAAAACCAAATCATCTGTGATTTGTTTTATTTGGGGAGTTTATCAGTATTGTCTAACCACAGGATTAAGTGGAATTGAAGAATTTTACCAAAAGCCGTCTTTTAGGGGGGGGGAAAAAGATTCTCCTTGCCCATTTATTGCTTACAAAGTACGGATGAAGACTGGCTGAAGGGTCGATACGACTGTTTGAATGCTTGTGACTTGTTTTGTTTAAGAAAAAGTAATACATTTTGATTAAACTGAATTATTTGACTTAAAGATTATTTATGATACTAAAACTGTGCTTAAACTAATACAACTTTATTCAGTTTTATCTGATGATGATGATGATGATGATGATGATAGCTCACAGTAAGGGCTTTTGTGCTAAATATCTTGCATAGATTATCTTATTTATTCCTCCCAAGTGTTATATTAGGATGAAAAAAACTGAGGCCTGGAGAAGTGGAGCAATGTGCTCATGGTCACTATATTAAGAGGTGGTTTTGTTTGACTGAGTAGTTAGAATTATCATTTAATGCTATCCATCTGTTCATCATTTAATTCTACCTATCAATCTATCTACCTACCTACCTATTTATCTATCTATGTATCTATCAGAAACCTCAGAGTTTAAAGCATCTAATCTTAGCTTAAAAAAAAATAGGCTGGAAATTATAAATTTTTCTGTAAAACGATATATCTTAACTTTTCAAGTAGTGATGTTCTAGCAATTCCTTATCCACAGCCACCCTCCAGCATTTGATCTGTCCCTGATGAATAGATTATTTGTTGCAGCCTCTTATCCTTTTTCACATATCTAGGCTTCCTGTTCTCATCTATCCTTTATATATACCAGAATAATAAAATTATTTGGATACCAGGTTCACCTTATTATTGTTATTAAAAAGTGCTGGTAAAAGTCAGGAC
This sequence comes from Meles meles, assembly GCF_922984935.1. Classification (NCBI taxonomy): domain Eukaryota; kingdom Metazoa; phylum Chordata; class Mammalia; order Carnivora; family Mustelidae; genus Meles; species Meles meles. The sequence continues at coordinate 57,432,286 of NC_060075.1, read as the reverse complement.
CCCCTTTTTGGTTGTTTTCGCTTTTTTTAATGGGGTAAAACCCACATGCAGAAAGGTACTTAGTGAACATCTAGTTATAGTCCCGCAGATGACACACTTTGTAATGTGGCCATCAGGTGCCCTCCCAGTCCCTGTTCTGCCCTCCTCCCTATAAGTAAGCTCTGCTTTGATTTCTATTAATCTCATTTCATTCTGCCTGTTTTCATATGACACATACATATAACGATCTGGTATACTTTTTTTGGTGACCAGACTTTTCACGTCAAGTTTGTGAGATTCATCCACAGTGTTGTTTTTAACTTGAGTTTGTTAATTTTCATTGCTCTGTAGTATCCACTCCATCCCTGTATCAGAATTCAGTGACCCACTCTACTCCAGTTCTGACCAATCATGAATAACTCTGGTAGAATGTTCCTGTTCATGGACCTTGAGGAATACTGTCTTTAACCCTATGAATTGTCATGGCATAGCGTATGAGTCTACTGAAATTTACTACTCGATGTCAAACAGTTTTCCAGAGTGGTTGTACCAGTTCATAGTCTTACTGGCATTGCATTAGAGGACTGGTGCCTCTGTTTCCTTATCAATACTTGGTGTCATCAGGCTTTGTAATATTAGCTATGCCAGTGGGGATATGGTTTGGGTTTTAATTAGAATATCCCTATAACTAAAGAAAGAAATCAAAGCTATCCTTTTTACTTTTGTCTGGATTTCAGTTCTTCTATTTTCTGATTTTTTTTTTTCTGTGTTCATGAATGAAGCTAGTGTATAGTTTTCCTGTCTTGGAATCCTCTAGTTAGTTGGTATAAGAGATCTATATCTACATAATGAGTTGATCAGTGTTCCCTAAATTTTCTATTTATGGAAGAATTTAATGTTATTTCTTCTTTAATTTTTTGGTACAGTTTACTGATAAAGCCTGGACTTTCTTTGTGGAAAAATTTTTAATTATGAGTTCAGTATTTTAATGGTTTCACAACTATTCAGATTTTCTTAATTATTCATGTATCAGTTTCATATGCTTTCCCTTTATAGGAATTTGTCCATTTTATTTAAATTTCTCCTTTTTCTTTTCTTAACAAAACCTTTTGTAATATGTTTGAAGTGTTTGCTATGTCTTCTTTTATATTCCTGTTTTTCTCTTAGTGTTATAATCCGACACTATTTTACTTATTTTGTTTTTCAAATTGTTTAGTTTTAGCCATTAGGAGGAGAAAATTTTTAAATACCTCTTTTTCTGATTAGAATATAAACTCCATGAGGATGGATATGATGTCTGTTTTACCCCAAAAGATTAGCAAAGAGCCTGGCAGGGGCTAGAAATCAATATTTCTCACAAAAAAATCAATTCATGAACGATGAATGAATGGAATCTGTAAAGATGAGAAAAATACCATTAACCTAATTTAGTGCTTGATGATTCTTGAGTTATCTTCATTTTCAAAGTGTTTGGTTATTTTTCATTTCCACGGAGTCACAAGTCTAACAGACCTGGTGGGGAAACAGGTGATACGAAAGTAAATTTAAATCATATCTCTGTATTGTCATACTATATGTGTTTAAAAAGATTAGATCATTGTTACCTTGGGTATCTGTCTTATTCCAAATTTTTATTTGTGATTCTTCATCACCCAGCTGTTCCCTCAAGCTTTATACTAACCTGCTCTCTGTTTATTCAGACCCAAGCATAGTTGCGGTGACCTTGGAGTTTTTCCATTGATGACCACCAAGTTTTGTAACTTTTAATTTTACTTCAGGGGCCAGTATGACCAAATCAAAACCTATGAGAAAGAGCTGAGAAGATTTTTGTTCAGAGGACTACTTACGTGTATGTGATCTATGTATCGACAGAGTTACAGTGTTGACAGAGGAAGAGTGATAACTTAGTGTAATATTCTACCACTTTCATTCTGGAGAAGAGCACTGCATTCTCATGTTCAAATTTGGGAACTTCTCACTGTTATTCACCATCAAGTACAAATCTCACAAATCAAAAAGCCGTTTTAAATGTCCTATTTGTATATGCTATTTCTGGGAAACACCAGAGATATTGTTATTTTAGGAAACTGTGGGTTGACCTTGAAAAACTTACATTAGCAAGGGAAAAAACACATTTTAAAGGGTGACACATCTAACAAGGAGCTCACCAGAGCAAGAGAAAGTGTGTAGGTGTTCAATAGTAACAACCTAATGGTACCACATTGTACTTCATGAATGAGGCCAATTCACAAAGTTCCCACGAATGGACCTATGTAGAAACATAACTGTCTAGTATCTTTCTTTATCATTCATTCTATCAACATTTTATGAGTCCCAACTAAATACCAGGCTGGATCCTGGTTGCTGTGAAAATTAAAATGAGTAAGAGTTACAGTCCCTTCCAGTATATAGCTCAGTTTATTGGAGACCTCAGCACTTATAGGTGTATTACTCATTTTATCTATTTTAGAACTAATGAATGATAGGTAACATCAACTTTGAGAATAAAATTGTGTCACCTACAAATGTATCTTCTTGAATTTAATAAACCAATTATGAAGAGGACTATGAGGAAATATGTCAGAAATTTAATCAAGGTGATCTCTATGTATCGCTAATTACTAGTACTTTTATAAATGCTCATTGGTTTCTAAAACAAGTGTGTTATTTCTTTAAACTGGAGAATCAAAAAACAAACGATCATTGATTTTAAGCTACTATAATTTGCAAGGATTCTCTTTAAGTTTCCTTGGGTAACTGTGCTTGACCAGTAATGGAATTTTCTGTCTCTTAGTATTAAATTAAAATTAATTTCTTTGAAAAAATATTAAAATGCAGAAGCAGAAGGAGCTTTCATGAGAGACATTAGATAGCCTACCGAGAATCTCTCAAGGTATGGGTTGACAAACGTTTTCTATAATAAGGTTCAGATATTAAATATTTCAGGCTTTGTGGTCTGTACAGTCTCTGTCACTATTCGACTCTGCTTTTTAACAGGAAAGCAACAATAAACAATATGTAAACCAATGGGTGTGTCCATATTCCAATAATACTTAGAAAACCGGGCAGAGGGTTAAATTTGCCATAGTTTGCTTAACCCCTGATTTATAGCATTCGTTTATATTGCAAAGACCTGGTTCTCATACCCAGAATCAGACTTCCAAGAGAAAGCCCTTGGAATTTTCATGGTTACCCAGTTGCCATATTATTACTATGTACTCTTTGTACTCAACTTTGGGAACTTTCCTTTCCTTTCCATTTCTATTCCCACCAGAATGAATATCTGAAGCTGGAATTTGTCTCTAAAATAGTATCCCTGAGGGATTTCCAGTTAGCCTGACTACTCTGAAGTTTGTAGATCATATGCTTATCAGGTGGAAATTCTATGTCCAATAATTGACAGAGGAAGTATGTAGGTAAAATTTCTGTTGAGTCAAAGTCTAAAAATGGAAACCTGAAGAAAGCAAGGACCTTTTCTCCCCTGTTTACTACTGTATTTCCAGCTACTGACAACAGAATAGGGTAGGTGTCTGGCATAGGATAGGTATTTTGATAAATATTTGCAGATGAACTGAATGTGCTTTCGGCATAAAATGGTACCCTACCTCTAGGTGGCCTGACCATCCCTGTGTTTGATATCCAGGTGATTGTGTCTTAGCCACAGCTTTCCTGCTTTTACATTGTGTCTTTTGTGTCTTTCCAGTGTTCCATTGCTTTTGAGTAATTTGGGGGTTATATCCTGCCCTCAAGTCTATGGTTGTTCAGACAACAAAGCAGGATGACATTTATAAACATTGATACTGATATTTGCTAAAAAATTTTTCAGCTCTCAGCAACTTCTGAAATCAATAGGGCCAACTAACCAAGTGTCTATCAGGAAAATGAATTAGGTGAGAACTCCGCAGCAGGGCTCTCTGTACCCTCTCTCTGGAATGCCATCCAGCTAGAACTCAGCTCCCAACCTTTTTCTACCTCATTGCCTTTGCACATTCCGTGTTCTGTGCTGGTTTCAAATTCCTGGAGACAGACTGAGATTTGTTCAGCTAAAATCAGGTGCTGCTGTTTAGTTTCATTACTTGGTCCCTGGGTTGGGGTCCTGTTAGGTATCTACCCCATGGAGAGAAAATCAAAGACTATTACCTGAAGGTTGTGGGAGTGGGATAAAGAGATGCTAGGAAGACTCAAGTAGTTTAGACATGTTAATTTGGGTGCCTTTTAAAAATAACCTGTAAGTGACTGTTTGGATTCTAGTTTTCTAAAGCCCACTGCCATGTTTTACATTCTGCTACTAAGACAAACCAAGCTGAGACCTCTCACAGGTCCTGCCAGTCCTTCTCTCTGTACTGCTGCTCTGCTGTGGATGGTATTCTGTAATTGCTTCGAACTTCCTCTAGACCTGAAGATTTGATTTGAAGCCCTGATTTCACTGCCTTTTGCTGGAAGATTTGATTTTCAGTCCTGTTTTTGCTTTTAGATTATATTTATTTATACTATCTATCCCTGCCTACTTCCAAGAAAAGATTGTTACTGGCAGTTTTCAAATCAAATTCCACAGTAAAAAATGGCACAGATAATATTCAGACAGCTTCCTCTAATCTAGTCACCTCTAGTTTTGTCCCCGATTAGCTGCCACCCAGACAGGGACTGCCCCAGCATGGTCCAGGACATGCTCTGCAGCATGAGGGCTCTTAGAATGGAGTTCCTTCCCACTTAAAGGCCCATCCCTGCGCCCATGCCCAACCCTCCAAACTGTGTCTGAGTTTCATTGTGGCGCTCTGCAAGGATTGACAGATGCTCTGCAAGGATTGCTTCTCTCTCCAAGAGCATCTTCTTCCCTCTCGCCACTCCCTTCTGGGCTGTAGTTCCACTGGCAGAGATCTGTTCCCTTTGCCTAGAATGTGCCTTTCCCACATGTTTACAAGGCTTGTTTCTTCATTTTGGGAGGGAGGGGGGATCCCAGCTCAAGAGAGATGCCTGCTCTATTACTCTTTCTAAATGGTCCCTGCCTCTCAAGTTACTCTGTATCCCATTACCCTGTATTTTGTTTCAATGTTACAATAATCACTATCCCAAATCCCACTTCTTTGTGTACCTGTTTATTGTTTTCTGTCCCCCACTAGAATATAAGCTCCATGAAAGTATAGACTTTGTCTCCAACCTATCCCAGATGTTGAGAGCAGTGCCTGGGGTACTTTCTGGGTACTCATTAAACACATGCATGACTTCAGGCCACTTTGCAATTTCCAAACCATCTTTGATGCACAGCCATTCATACGCACAGCAATTGAGACAGATGTACCTATGTGAGGTATATCAAAGTCAGTGAGAACGAAGTTAAGCAGTCAGTATCTTTTGGGTTATGGGGAGCTAAGGTCACCGGACTGACTGAATCTCTGGTCCCAGAAACAAATACCCATTCAAAGAAGGGTGTTGGGGACTTGGTCACTGCTTTTATACTTGTGCTCTTGGGTCACCCTTTTTCATGATCTCTGCCAGCTCTGTGTTTGCAGAGCTCAGCAGATTATGTTACTAGGCTGAGAGGAGACAACATGCAGTGATGATGTTAGAACCTTACTCAGCACAAGGCATGCATACCTCTGACGTTAACTCGGGCTATTTATTTTTGCTTCATCCTTTTATAAGACCCAACCAATTCCATTTTCTGCTCAATTGGCAGGACCTGTATACACATCAGTCTGACATATCTCTACAGGACAATAGTTCTTCTCTGCTCATCTGTGTACTCACAGCCCATGTGCGCATGCAGACATACGTATACACCAGCAGCCCCAGGTCCAAAACGTGCTGCACAAATCAAGCAATAGCATAAGCCACGAAAACGATTTTTGACCTTATAAGGAGGAGTTGATTTGGAAAATTCTGAGGCAAGTGTGGCAACAAAAGGTGTGTCCTGTTTTCTCTGGCACCCTTGACTTCCCTCCTGCAAAAGTTCTCCTTGGGCAGCATGTGTAATTATTCACAGCTATTGCAATAGATAATTGGTTTACTTCTCATTGATTAGAGTTTTGTTATAATATTTCCTTAGAGCTTCATGCTGATGGATCAACCTGCGGGTGAAATTATTTTAAATAGTTTTAAATGGTCTTTAGATACTTCAAAAATCAAACTCTTTGACCTCCTTGGGTAGACAGAGTCTAAGAGGGATCTTATACTGTATCAGCCCTGCAGTAAATAACATAGAAAAAATAAGAATGTTCCTGTGTGAATTTATGGTGTTCCACACATATCAGTTAAAATGCAGAAATAAAATAAAATAAGTTCTTAACTCTCACGCCCTAGTGCTTCTCAGCTTCTTATCCTGTGTTATTTTAGGCCGTCTAAGAAGACATTGAGGAAGGGGATGGCATCCCAGGATTTGCCTTGGGAAGGTTATTTCTGTCTTTCTGTCTGACACTGAGATATTGAGCCTTGGTAATATCTCCCAGTTTTTTTGTGGATGCATGTATGGAAACATTCTGTGTAAGTTAAATTAAATTTTAAAACAGCAACATATTGTGGCACAGTGATAAAAATTGGTGAATCTGCATGTAAGGCATGTGAAGTTCTTTGCATTATTCTTATACCTTTTCTGTAAGCTTTACATGATCTAAATAAAGTGTTGAACAAAATATCAGCCACATTCGAGATGGGAGTTGTGCTTTCCCATTGCAGGTCGCCCCCTTAGGTGCCCCTGCAGCATCTGTGTTTCTCTGGGAAACTTTAGCTACAATCATCTCTGGGAAGGTTCTGCTTAGCTGATGAAATCAGAGACCTAGGGAAACAAAATTTGGAGAAATAAAGGTTGCATCTAATTTTTAGAATGTATTAAAATGATACTGAAGTAAAATTTTATAACCATAGCATTTTAATATATTCCTTTATTTGTACACATTTTATTGTCTTTGAACTACAGTTTTTTCCTTTGGGGCAGGAGGCAGATTCATCGCCAAATTTTAATAAACCTTTACATTCTCACATAATTTAAAAGCAAGTTTGAAATAAATAAAGATTATTTTGTATGTTTACCTTGAGCTGAAATTCATATTCTCTAGTTTGAGGATATTAGAGAACTACTTCTTAATAAAAGAAACACTAGGAACCTGAAAGTCAGAGATGCAAAAACAGTGATATTTAACATGATTCATGGCAAGAATCTGGAATGCTCAGAGGAAGAAAAATGATTGAAAATGCTATGAGTCTGATGGAGAAAGGAGGGGAGGTGGAGACCAGGAAGGAAATGAAGGAGGAAGAAGAAGAGAGAGAAAGTGGGGGAGAGGGAAGGACAAAAAGGAAGGGAGAAAAGAAAGAAAGGTTAAAAAGGAAGGAAGGAAGGGCCGCCGAAAGAGTCTATAAAGACACAGTGTGCAAATATTGCTGTCTTCACCTCATGGGAAGTATATAATGTAATTGAAAGGCAGTCAAGTAAGTGTTAGTAGAATTTTAAAATAACATTCATCATATGGTGTGAATTTTCCCCGTGGGATTTGTGGACGCTGAGGCTGTAAGCAAGGACAGGTTCAGTGTCAAGATCAGGTAGAGCCTCTTGCCCAAAAAACTTGGAAGGATCCTGCTGTGGTTAATGGCCAGGCCTCAATCTTCCTGCCCAAGGAAGCTGCTTCCTTAATAGCAAATCTCTGAAAATGGACCAAGAGCCGTTTCCTCTTCTGGTTACTGCCCCTGAATGCACACAAGTGTCATATCATCAAATGTTCTGCTTCTATAAGGAGTACAGAATGGTTCTGTCTGTGGAATGAGTGAGTTAAATTCTCTGAGTCATATTTTTGTGGAGATGTAAGAGTTGATTTTACAGAGAATGCCAAGCTTCTTCAAAGCAAGGCTCTGGATAAATATTTTTAGTTACCATCCCCTCCATCCCTGGAGTTACCATACTATCATTATCAGAAATTTTTGGTATTATTTTAGTAAGAGTTTCGTTCTGTAACTCCTCATAATGTAAAGGTGGCAATTGGACATTAAATCAATGCTTTAGCTGTCAGCATGGTGATGCTTTTTTTTTCTTCTAATTTTACTAACACTCCAGCCAGTCACCATGCCTCCCCAGTCCATGCAGCTGCGTAATTATACATCAGATCTCCAAAATGAATTAGTTTATTTTTAAAACAGCTAATTGCCTTAGTGGAGTCATGTTTTACCAGAAGCACAAAAGGCCTTTGTTCATTGCAGGGAGATTTTCTTCTGGAATGACTGTGTTAGGCTCTAGCTTCTGTAATGTCAGTCATAAACAACAAAATATCAGCAAAATCCACCAAGATCACTAGTATTCTGGAGCATCCCACTGCAATTTCAGCATTATTTCCTCGGCATGTAGCTCTATGTGACCTTAAAATTAAATTGCCCTATTGAGGAATGTCGTGTGATATAATGATTTGCAATAGAGTCCCTTTACATGTGGGTTTTGTTTTTTTGTTTTTTTTTCTGTAGCACGGGTTAGGTCTTGTGTCTTGAAACTCAACTACGTATTTATAAGACAAACCTCCCATTGCGTGTTTGGTCTCTGTTATGGGTAACAGTCCAGTTCTTTGAAATAAAGAAGTCTCTCTATTACAGCCCACATTTGAACTTCTTAATTTTGATTTTGGATGCTGTTGAATTTTAAATAGAAGGAGCAGGTATCACCTTTAAATTTTGTCACTCTGCAGGGGTAATGTTTATAGAAAACCCTAATTAAAGATTGTTTGGTATAGGTAGCTGTATTAACTGCAAGGGTCTGTTACCATGTCCCCACAGGATGACATTACCTTGACAAATTTACATCAGCAATACCCACAAAGACAAATGGATTCAACCAGAATGTCAAATGAATAGTCTCAATGAAAAGTATTTCTCCAGGGGACAAGACCCTCATGACCTCTGACCAGCAAATTCTGGGAAACCAGATTATAATTAGAAGGATGATGGCAGAATGTTGACTGAAACCCATGCTTGTTAGTTATACGGTTTGAATGTTTAATAACATGACTGGATGGGTCTGGCCCTGTGGAGCACAGATGTGGGAAGACCACCACAGCGAGCCTCGGATCTGTCCCCAAACCCAGTATGACAGGCTCTGGACTTTGTTATAATTCCCCAAAAAGGCAAATTTAACTCCTTACACTTTCGGATTTAAAGTATTAGTGTTTCAGACTGCTATAGAATAAGAGAGGAGATCCCAACAAATACCACACAGTACAACTTCATTTAAAAAACTCCACTTAAATATTTTACTTCTTCCCCAGTATTCCTTCCTAGCAGCCAATAACCTTCTCTCTCTCTCTCTTTCTCTTTTTCTCTTGTTCTTTGTTTTTTTCATTCTTTGTCCACACAGTGCCAGAATATATTGTATTGTTCTGAACAATGAAACTCTGGCTCCAGTTTTGTATTCCCACGAAGAATACAGTTTTACAGTTAGCTAAACCCTTTTTTTTGTTTCCAAAGTTTTGCTATTTAAGTTTGCGACCTGGAGATATCATCTCCCATACCAAATCAGTTTTTGAATAGTCACCTAATCATTCCTAGGGAAACATTCTGCTGCTAAGAAAAATAGGACTTCCTATGCCTAATTATAGGAATTTGCCAGTGCCTGGGCCTGAACACCCTGGCCCCAGAGCACGGCTTAGGTGGGTGCGGACCCTGCTCACCGCTGGGCTCCATGCTTTCTCAGACTCCAGAGAGAAAAGTAACATCCCTTCTGATGAATCTTTCATTCAGTAGATTCAAGTAATTGGTTACATTGCAGTCAGTTCTGACTAATATATTATCTTAGTTGAGTTCCCCAAGAACTTGAATGTAAGGGAGATATTTACAGCCTCTGAGAACTGAGTTGACTCCCATGAACTTAGCTTGGAGTTTAACAGTTGACCATAGGTGTGGCTAAAAGCTGTCCAAGGAAGCCCAATTGCCATTGTGTCAAATTTTCTAAACCAAGGCTGGCAGAGAAATTAATTCATTTCTGTATAAGCAAGCAAACAAATACTCCATATTTATCTCTTTCAGGAATTTGAAGACTACATATGCAAAGCATGATTGAGATAGGGTCTTTATTAAGGTCCAGTTATGTCCATATGGAGAAGTATTTCTTTACTGGTAAAATGCATGTCTGTAATTGAAGTGTTTAAGATAGTCTCAAAACTCATTTCTGGTCACACTGCCTAGTATTCGTGAATCTTCAAAACTAAACTGGTGAGGGTCTTATCACTTCATAGATTACAAAAGTGTGATTTTCTGAATTGAATGTTATGTTGGTTTTTTAATATTTGCATTTTTCTTAAATTATATTGATCCTCAAACATTCATGAAAATCAAGAAAACTTTAGAGTAACTATAAGTTTTCCTTGTTCTCTTAATACCCATCCACTGAGCATAACTACTTTTCGCCCTTTCTGCCAGTGGTCTGTTTATTCAGATATTTTAAATAACAATTTCAGTAGTTTTCATTTTGTTAAGTTAAAAATATGTTTGCCCATCATGACTCTTTCTGCATTTAACGGTTCTTGCTTTTGAAACTGGAGACAAAGATCAGTCCATACTTTAATTACCTGAGGGCTAGCAACAGACATGAAGCTTTCCTTAAAGTAGTAATCATCTTTGAAAAAGGAACTGTACTTTTAAGTGCAATTTATGCATTTACTAATTCTATGCTGTGCTTTCAAGATGATGGGCTGAACATTAGCTCTTTCCTTTTATGTTTCATTACTTAATTTGGAAATCAACTTTTATTTCAGGTGCCATAGTAATTTCTCATTGTTGATAGCAGAATTACAATGAGAAAATCTTGAAAAGAATACATTTAGTTTAAATTAAGCCAAAAAAAGTAAAAAGAGAAAGGTAAGCTTAGCCAAGATTCCACTTAGGGTTTTATGAATATTTAGTTGCCTTAGAAAACACAAAGTGCTGCCACTTTAAATGGTAATTTCTTCAGAAACTCTAGCCTGCATTAAATGATATGTTTGGGACAAAATAAACTTACACTGTCAATGTGTAAGAGTTCTTATTTTTCAACAGTCTTATTAATATTTGGTATTATTAGATTCAGTTTTTACCTGTCTCTTGGATATATAATTGTACCTTGTTAGGGATTAATTTTTTATTTTCTGGTTATTAGTAATCTTAAACATGTTTTATATATAGATTATACATTAACATTTCCTTTTCAGTGAATGCCTATTTTTATCTCTTGTCTACTTTGTTATTGGTTGTATCTTTTCTAACTGCTTTGTAAATATTATTATTATATTCTGAATACTAATCATCAGCTGATTAAATGCACTGTAAAATTTTCTCTCAATGTATCATTAATTTTTTTCTTTTTTAATGGCTTGTTTGCACAACACTTATATTCTTATGTCCTATATATCCATCTTTTTTTGTAACGATTTGTGTTTCTCTGTGTCTTGTTGAACATTTCTATCCCAATCTGGGGATTTGAACATACTCCTTTACATTTTTTTTCCTCATTTTTTTTTTTTTTTAGTTTGTTCTTTGTATATAGATCATCAATCTACTTAGAGTTAATTTGTGTGTGTGTTTATGTGTGTATTGTTTAATATAAAGATCTAATACCTAGGGCTGTAGTAATTTAACATAGAGAACCAACTATCTTAGCCCTATTTATTAAAGATCTCCACTTCTCGGGGGTCCTAGAACTGCCATAAGTAAAGTTTCCATACACAAGTGTGCCTACTCTTTGTTGCTCTATTCTGCTAACTTGCAGATTTGTTTATATCTGAACCAATAATGCATTCTCTTTATAATAACTTACCAGATATGTCTCGAAGGAAAGGAAGGCCCATGTTCCCATTCTGATCTCCTTCAAAATTGCTGACTTTCCTTGGAGCTTTGCTTTAGAATTTAGAATTTACTTTAGAATTTGCTTATGGAATGAAGAAGTATATTAATATTAAATATTGATTTTTTTCTATCCTTGGACACAATTTATCTCAATATTAAATTTCCTTTTGTCTTTTATTTATGATTTCTTTTAAAAATAATATTTATTTATTTATGTAATTTTAGAGAGAGCTGGAGGATGGGGAGAGAGAAAATCTTAAGCAGGCTCCACACCCAGTTCATGAGCCTGTTGCTGGGCTCAGTGGCACACCCCTGAGATCATGACCTGAGCCAATATCAAGAGTCAGGTGCTTAACCAACTCAGCCAATCAGGTGCCCCATTCATTTATGACTTCTTAAATGGGATGTACTTTATCTAGTTTAACCATCACTCAAGGCTGTCATTAACATTATTAACATTTTAATATCATGTAAGATGCCAATAGCTTATATAATATTGAGGTGCGTAAGAAAGCTTATGTATGCCAGTCCTCACTTATACTAGATTGCAAGGCTTGGAGAAGTTTTAAATCTGCTAACTTATTGTTATAAATCTTCATAATATTAATGAAGATTTTCCTTATCCTTAATTTTATGAATCAACCTCTGACTTCTTTACAATTAAGAATTGCCTGTTTCTAGTAACACTCTTTCCCTCATTTTATTTTTTTCTTTTGATCTGTTGCTGACCAACTTGTTTCCATTTTGTTTAAGATGAAGGTAAAAAAAAAAAAAGATGAAGGTAAACAGTATCAAGGGTTTAAGACATAATAATTAGGTACTATTTTACTGATCAACTACTGTGTACCAATGCAACACCTCTATTAGGGGTATATAACAATAGTCAATATGTAGATAAAACTGAGAATAACTTGCCCTAGGTTTTAAAGCTGGAATGCCATATAGTTGTGGGCTTCTCCCTGTACCATTCTGCCTCTAAGATAATAAGATGTTACCGCTAAAGTTCAATCAGAGAACTTGTAAAATATTCTAAGACCAGAGAAGCTGATCCTGCAGAGGAGTCAGTGCCATTCCCTGTCGTATGGGCCATGGGCTTCCTGATTTGCTAGACAATTCCCAGGAAGGATGGGGAAGTAGGAAGAAAAAGAGGCATCTGAGGGCTAGATCTGGAGGAGCCTGTCTGAGGCGCTTGTGGTTGACTGAGGAAAGCACCTTCTGTGTGTCAGAGCCGTGGACTGAATAAGAGAAAATGAAGGGAGCTTTGTGGTGGTCAAGCTTTAAGATGGTTCTGTGACAACTCATGCTCCTGTAACAAACATGAAATCAAGCACGATTGGTAAATAGGGGATAATAAAAGTGTAAAGCGGATGCTGGTTCATATGTGATTTTTTTTTCCTAGTGTGGGAAACCAGAAGAGTAGAAATACGGTAACTGTGAATTAAGAAAGGAAAGGAAAAAGCTACATTGCCTACAAGGGGCCATGGTGACTGTATTTAAGAAACTAAAAACCAGTGCCTCCCTGCAGTCTGTCCGTGTCCCTCACCACCAGTGCACATGACCAGACTTGTTCGCGTATCGTTGGCTCATGGCAAAATGCTCTTCCGCCAAGGCCCCCCTGAAATGCAGCCCTTGCCCGAGGGTGCTCTCTGTCTCAGCATGGGCTCAGCACCCACCACTCCTCCACAAGAGTCCTTTGTGTGGTCTCACACATTTATCCATCCACTTGATAGCCTCTGACCAAGCTGAACTGTAGCTTTTGGTTTTGGGGGTCAGGGTGCGAGGCATCCAACTTATTTCCTCAACTAATAATTATAAATTTTAATGATAATATTAGATGATGATCATGATGTTGATGAGGATAAACTAACATTTATTTTTATACTTTTTAAAAAATTTTTATTCTTTTTTTTTTTCTAACAAAGGTTTTGAGCAAAGCTGGGTAACCCTATTGCCCCCTAAAGTTGTTATCTGGACAATGTATTAACAGAATACAAATTTTCTCTGGAATGTAATTATCATGTTACAGCTGACATGCTACGGCATGCATTGGAATGGCCTGTCATTTCGTTCATGGAGTTCAAAAAGTATAAATAAAGGACTTCACTTACTTGGATATTACTTGGATATATTACTTTGGTTGGTGACTCAAATGTGTGTTCTTAACCAAACACTGCTGTGAACTCCTAAATGCTACAGCATGGATTTATAAGGTTATACTTGGCTCTCTTTACTCTGAGGAGCAGAGTTTCTGTGTCTAGTAGTCAGGTTTTATCCCAGCATCCATGACAAAACCGAGAAAAATGCTTTTTAATTCAGGGCTTTAGGAAGATCATAAAATGATTTAACATGTGTTAATAAACCATGCAATGATTTTTCTTACTATTGAAGCAGGCGGGATTATATTTGACAAGTGCGTATGCGAATCTTTAGTTCCTATCTACCGCGTGACTCTGAGTCTAGCCTAGATTTCTTGTCTCGCATGGCCTGAATACGGGAGTGTCTATTCTGAGGGGCCCCGTTATGGCCTGATGATTTTTGTCTGGTTGTTAACTTCCTCATGTCAGGACCATGCTGCTGTTTGCAGAAAAATGATTAGTCTGTGTGTCTGTAATTGCCCGTGGGTCACTTTCAGTGCCAAGTCTTCACCACTACCATTTTTATATTTTTATTTTTTTTACCGCTACCATTTTTAAAGGGAGATAGTTTTTCTCCAGTATGTTCATCAAATGCCTGTTGTAAATTGTGTATTCCCAAGGCATGAGCAGGTAGCCAAGAGCCTCTGTAGTTCTGATCCTGCTCTCCATTTCCTCTGTAGAGCTGGAGCAACAGAAATGATCAGATTCTGTTCTTTCTGGCAAGAAGAGGAGGAGTCTGAACTGGAAACAGGAGCAGAACCGTGGCCCCTGATGTTCTCTGATGGACACCAGCATACGTCTCACACTGTTACAGGGTGTCTCTTGTTGCCACTTTCCAGGGTTATCTTTTTAACTATGTTCCCCTGTCTGGATATTGTTTTGTATTTTTGTTTTGATTTCTGTTGTCTTGCAGCACAAAATACTTGAGATGATATTCTGCTATTTCACTATTAGAAACTGATGTGACTAAAGTGTAAAAAAATAGTATTAGAGGATTAAAAACACGAATTACAAAGGAATGTCTTTCTTCCAGAATACTCCTTCATAATTATGGGGGAATAGTATTCCTTCTTAATTCATGTTGAGCCCTTATTTATTTTATCTTATTTTTTCTGGAGAAGTAGTGCATCTTTTCGAGGACACAGCGCTTGTATTCAAACACGTGTCTATTCTTGGGCCACAAGATCATGGTGTTTGAGAGTAAACATTAATAGCTGGGTGTTGCTGGCCCTATAGTTCCCAGACTGCCCCTTACACACTGCCCCACTGGTCCTGCTCACTTTGCCTGAACACCCAACCCACTTCTTCCCAAGACTCCTTTGAAAGGACCAGTATTTGTCAAAGGAAACAATATTTGTTTTATAAACATAGGAAACTCTTGCAATTAAAAGCAGAACAAAGGCTAATCTATTTTTTTAAGAAATTGGTCAGATGGATTACTTTTGCTACTGCTACAGTTTTCCCAGTAAGAACACTAGTCAGAGAAAAAGACACTGAATTATGTATTTCATAGATGCTACAAATAAAGATGAAAGAAGTGTAGGGGGGAAGAATGAGCATTAATGGTTCAGGAATATGTGCTTAGTTTTGGAGCAGGAAGAAAACTGATTTTTAATTTGTATGCGAGTAAACAAAGGCATCAGAGGGTGGTGTGTGAATGCCTGTCTCTAAGAGCAGGCAGTGATTGCTGAAATGAGAGAGAGATCAGCAACTAGACATTTTAAAGATTTTATTTATTTATTTATTTTTCTTTTTAAGATTTTATTTATTTATTTGACAGACAGAGATCACAGGTAGGCTGAGAGGCAGGCAGAGAGAGGAAGGGAAGCAGGTTTCCTGCTGAGCAGAGAGCCCGATGCGGGGCTTGATCCTAGGACCCTGGGATCATGACCCGAGCTAAAGGCAGAGTCTTTAACCCACTAAGCCACCCAGGTGCCCCAAAATTTTATTTATTAATTTATTTAAGAGAAAGAGAGAGAAAGCAATCGAGTGAGGGAGGAGCAGAGGGAGAGGGACAAGCTGACTCAGCACTGAGCATAGAGCCTGACGCCAGGCTCGATCTTATGACCCTTAGATCGTGACCTGAACCAAAATCAAGAATCAAACCATCAATCAGTTGAGCCACCCAAGCGCCCCTAAGCAACAAGACATTTTAAAAAGCATTGAGATACAGTTGGGCTACTCTAGTCCTGAAGAGCCTAATGAAAAAATGAGGCAAGGTAAGAAACAAAACAAAACCACAAGAAAAATGAACCCCAAAAGGAGATCTGTTTGATAGTGATGTGTTTTCATTTATGGATTGTGTCAGTCGACCTCATTGTTGTGAGCGTAGGACAATTGGGAAGAGTGGGCTTGGAGTGAAGAGTGGGCAGGGTATCCACTGTGCCTTCTCATCCAGGTCACCAGTTGTTAAGTGTTATTCTGGAAAGTCAAATTGCTCCTGGAATAGTAATTCCTGGAGGAAGTTTTTTTTTTTATAGTCATTTAAAATTTTTTACAAGCCAGTTTCTTCCTGTCTTTTCTGTCTGATTTCCCAAGAATGATGCTACGTTGGTAATTATGTTGAAGTTCCAAATTAATAGATTTTGTTATTAGAGAAACTGATCAGATATCATGACTGCATGTACATTATACTCAATGGCACAGCTTCATAATTTTGAGTACCCTTTTAATCTTGCTGCTTCTTATCAACTGATTTGAACCATACACCTTGGGATGTCTGACAGGCAGTGTACTCTATGTTTAATGATTCAAACATTATTGCGATGTTATGATAATCCACAATTTATATGATAGTAGTGAAAAGACTACTTTAGGTTCACTCTAATGACCGGATATTAAAAATATAACTAATCTTATACCAAGAGATACAAAGCTAGCCATGTTAACATCGACCTTGACAGTAAGTATGGGTTTTCATTTCTTATCCCTCATACTGGATTAGAGTTTTTTTTTAATTGGAATGCTCTGTGTATGATTGATCCCATTTCAAGTGAAGTAGAGTTGACCCTTGAACAACATGCGAGTTAGGGTACCAGCCAACCCTGTAGTCAGAAATCCACATATAACTCTTTACTCCCCAAAAACATAACTACTAATGGCCTACTATTGACTAGAAGCCTTACTGATAACATAAAGTTGATTAAAACATTTTATATTTTAGGTAACATATTGTATGTTTTATATATATTATATACTGTAGTCTTACAGTAAAGTAAGCTAATTTGCTATGCTATTGAAAAATCATAAGGAAGAGAAAAAAAATTTATAATACTATATTTATCAGAACAAATTCATGTATGAGTGGACCCGTGCAGTTCAAACCAATGTTGTCCAAGGGACAAATACATATTTTAAACAAAATGAAATGCCTCAGAGTTTTAAATGTCCTTGACCTCTAATGTTTTCTCCCTTGCTTTTATTTTTTTTATTTTTATTTTTTTTTATATTTTATTTATTTATTTGACAGAGAGAGAGGTCACAACTAGGCAGAGAGAGAGGAGGAAGCAGGCTCCCCACGGAGCAGAAAGCCCGATGTGGGGCTCGATCCCAGGACCCTGAGACCATGACCTGAGCCGAAGGCAGAGGCCTAAACCACTGAGCCACCCAGGTGCCCCTCTCCCTTGCTTTTAATGGGAACAACATTAACCTATGCTTGAAAATTTCTTATGGTTTAGCCTTCAGAATATTAATTACCTAGACTCCAGTTTCCTTTAAATAGGGTTGGGCTCCATCAAGTCAATACATAATTATTTATTATTTAAATAATCAAAAAGTAGTAAATTTTCATCCAAGTAAAGTCTTGTATTTAAAATAAGAGAATTTGGCTCTCAAGAGGTCTCTTTTACTTACAGGAAGTACTGTTGAGAATTTCCTTCAGATAGAGCCAAAAGAGGAAGACTACAGGCTCCACTTCATTACAAAAAAGCGGGTTGTTACAGTTTCAGGTGAAATAATTAATGTTAGCTTATTGATTTTTAAATAGACAGCCCCTGCCATCTGGAATGAAAACATTAGCTAGGGAGAATGCATTGTGGTTTGGTGATACTCCTAGGTTGTGATTAAATCACAGACACAGATGTATGTCATTGTACCTAGTGAAGGTTCTGTTTTATGTGAGTGTTGCTATTAATCCCTATTTCCCATATTAAAATACATGATTTAGGGGTGCCTGCGTGCCTCAGTCAGTTAAACATCTGCCTTCAGCTCAGGTCATGATCCCAGGGTCCTGGGATCCAGCCCCTTGTTGGGCTCCTTGCTCATCGGGAAGTCTGCTTCTCCCTCTCCCTCTGCCTGCCACCCCCCATGCTTGCATGCTCATGCACTCTCTCTCTCTCTCAAATAGAAATAAATAAAATCTTTTATAAAATATCTGATTTGAACTCAGAAAGTAAGCATAGCAAATAGCCTGACACATACTGCTCACATGTTGCTCGTTATTTCCATTTATTTTGCAGTTAGAAATCAATGACTTGTTGAGTATAAATGGTTTATCAGCCTGGAGAAGGATGAAAGTTTCCATTCCATTCTTATCTAACTTTATGTACTCATTTCTTTCCTCTAGGAAATAACAGAAACTAGTGGCTTTTCTATTCTATTTTATATTATATTATATTGTATTTTCTATTCTATTTTATAATATTATAGCTTATTTTGGGGAATGGGGATTATCTCAGTTCAGAATACGGACATCTAAGTAGGCCCTCGATTATTCGCTTCTTTTTTTTTTTTAAATTTTTTTTGTATTTTTTTTGGTTATTCGCTTCTTGATGTGCGTATTAATAATATGCTATAAGGGGCGCCTGGGTGACTCAGCTGGTTAAGCGTCTAACTCTAGATTTAGACTCAGGCAATGATCTCAGGGTTGTGAGATTGTGCCCCCTCGTCAGCTCCATGCTCAGCAGGGAGTCTGCTCTGAGGATTCTCTCATCCTCTCCCTCTGCCACTCTCCATACTCCTGTGCTCACTTTCTCTTTCTTTCTCAGATAAAAATAAATAAATCTTTAGGGGCACCTGGGTGGTTCAGTGGGTTAAAGCCTCTGCCTTCAGCTCAGGTCATGATCTCAGGGTCCTGGGGTTGAGCCTGTATTGGGCTCTCTGCTCGGCAGGGAGCCTGCTTCTTCCCTCTCTCTCTGCCTGCCTCTCTGCTTACTTGTGATCTCTCTCTCTATCAAATAAATAAATAAAATATTTAAAAACAAATAAATAAATAAATCTTTAAAAAATAATAATGTGCTGTAATAATAATAACTACAGGGTAATGAGTACCTATTATATTCTTGCCATAGTGGTAGAAATGTTATATTCATACTTCTAAATACTAAAGCAACCCTGCAGATGTTAATTTTTTAAAATCTTTACTATGTTTATTTTGTAATCATGATTTCTTAGTCTTTACTAATTTGATACGACTTGAGGAAATTAACACACCCTTTTTTTGTTGCATATGTTTGGGGGGCGTAGGAGGAACAAAATGTGAGAGAATAGGCAGAGCATGGAGGGGGCAGAAGGATGAAGTTGAAGAGAGATACAGTGAATGTTTCCATGAACCCTTCCATACGCGGTACAACCAAGAAAACACAAAGTTCACAACATGAGTATTTTCTTCTCTCATGGACTTAGAAAGTATGAAATAATTCGGGACCATTTTCAGCATGTATTAATTATATAGCTTTGTGGTATAGGTTTCCTATCAGATGTGATGTGTATATTCTTTTTTTCTTACCTCTTAAGCTGCACAGATGACAGTCATGTAGCACTTTTAATACAATATTCAGCAGATACTAATTTGAGCATATAAACCAATTTTATATAGCAGAAAGCACCGTTAGCTGTGATGTGAAGGTCCTCCTGTCAAGTAACAATTCTATACTTGGGGCTTCCTATATCCGAAGAAGTTCTTGAAGGGCATTCCTCTCTCAGCTGGGTTCACAACTCATCTGCAACACTAAATGCGGATAAAATAAAGATCACATCTTGGTTGAAGGTTTGTACATGAAAGCCCCTTGCAAATAGAGCCAATATTTTGTCCAGATGGTAATTGTAGAGGACGTGTTCTCTTTCAGCCTTTTTCTTCTCCCATTTCCTCTCAAGGTCTTTATCTCAATGCTCTGGTGCTCCGTAAGTGAGTGTGAGGCCGAGGTTAATATTTTTTAAGTGAGGGAATTGTGACTAAGGAAGGTTAAGTAACTTATCCAAGCTCTACAGCTTATAACTGATTACTATGTGACAGGGGGTGGGATTCAAGTCAAATTCCATCTGAATCCACAGCCCCTTCTCCACTCATGAGTCACACAGGGTAGGGTGTTCTGCATTGCCCTTCATATGAAAGGTATTCTATGTTTTTCGTGAATTTAGTATAACTTAATATCTGACGCTGAAGTTTCCATATTTTCCAGAATATATCTCTCTTTGATTTAGAAAATATGTGAACATAAGTCCCCTCCTTCAAAAGACGCAGACCAGGTAGGAGCCCTTTAAAACTAAAAAGGAATCTTCAAGTCAATGAGAATATAAAGTGGGACTTGTTTGATTAGAGCTTTGATGTTTTCAGAAGAGTCATGTCATTGTGTCCTGGAACCAGGCTGGTCATCATTAGAAGAGCCCAGAGAGCCTCAAGAGCACAGGAACAATTGTGGACATTTTCGAAACTCCTTTTCAGCAAAAATAGTTTCAGTGTCAAAATGGAAATGCGTTAAATAAATTCTCTATGATCTTGAATGTTTTAATTTCCTGTGTTTACTCCTAGGAAAATAAAGCATGGTAGAATTTATAATCTCTGTGTTTTATACTGATGATTCAGATCTTATGATTGGTTACCATATTGTCCTGAAAAGTATTGTGTGTGATGTCATCATCGTATTTATCTGACCAGGGTGATGTTGGTATTGGGTGTGTGAGGTAACCTCCCGAGATAGGAAAACGAAGTCTGGAGATAGATTTGGGGGGAGGGTGGGTGGTGAAATGGGAATGGCTGATGCATAAGATGATAGAAATTGTTTGCCTGACACTTACCTATGAAAAATCAACACATCATGTGTATTTACATAGATTCCCTTATCATATAGAGTGCTTACTGTTTGCTAGGCAGGGTGCAGTAGGCATGTAAGTGAATGACAGTTCTCTTCCTGGCTTGCTGATGCCTAGCATGGCGAACACATGTGGAGCCCAGTTGTTGAAATAGTCAATGACTCTTGTTATGACAGAAGTTAGGATAGAGTTAGGTCTTCTCATTAATGACTGCTTAGATCAGGGAAGGCTTTGCCAAGGAAGTAACATGGGGCAAAATTTTGAAAGATGAAATAGACTTACTTTTTTTTTTTTTTTTTTTTTTTTTTGCTCTGGAGAAGATGATGAAATAGCAAGGGCCACTATTTTCTTCCGTGAAGTTACCAAATATGAGACTTTTCTTTGGGATGAAAGAGGGGGAAAAAAGAGGTATCTGGTATCTGTAAAAGCCATACTTAAACGATGCAAAGGATGAAAGTAAAAGGATAGAAAAATATCTATCAGACAAATGTTCATGAAAAGAAAATCTGTTACATGAAATAGTCCTGAAATAGCAAAGATTCCTTACCCATGGGATGTCTGATAAATTTAGTGGTATGGCTGATTGCAAATGTTTGTACTTTAGTTATACACCATTGCTATAAATATTTTTGATCAGTCAAAAAATAAGTGTTGGGCGCTTGTTATTTCTTAAATATGGCAGTTGGCATCCAATTAGATTGTTTAAGTCAGAATTTAATTGCAATATCAAAAAATGTTGTTATTTTCAGTGGCAAGCTTTCTGGCATTCTCTTGATTTAACGTGATGATTGGTAGTGGTTTGCTATGGTAAATATCAGCTTGACCTTTGTGGCAAGAAATGACATTTCTGGGTTGATTTTTTTTTTTAAATGTCTGCTATACTTATATTAGCATGTGGAAATCAGTCTTATCATAGCTCTCAAATACAGTGTTCATCCAGTTGTTATGTATCACTATTGATTTTTGGTGATCAGAATCCCTTTTATTTGTAAGATGATAAATACTAAGGTGTGGCTACATAAGAAGGACACTTACTTTGTGAAATAATATAAAATTAAATTTTTGAGGCATACCAAATAGTGAAGCTCAGAATGCTAATTTTACTTAACTGGAATTCTTCCAGAATTTTGATTTTCATAGCCCTGTAGCCAAAAATAATGTTTTGTCTTAAAACTAAGATTTCTATCTAGAGTCTCTCTGGTCTCATAAATGTCTTCTACATACATGGTTTAGTAAACATAGGATAGTTTAGTCAAGGATGGTTTGTATTTCAGAGTCGATGCTGTTAGAAAGAATGTGATGTTTGATTACCAGTGTGAACCATTACCTGCCATTTAAAGCAAAAGCAAGATTTCTGGTTGATACTTACTGATATTTCCATTCAGGCATATTGGTACATACACTAATATGAAATAGTTTTTTTTTTTTTTAAAGATTTATTTATTTGACAGATAGAGATTACAAGTAGGCAGAGAGGCAGGCAGAGAGAGAGAGAGGAGGAAGCAGGCTCCCCGCTAAGCAGAGAGCCCGATGCGGGGCTCGATCCCAGGACCCTGGGATCATGACCTGAGCTGAAGGCAGAGGCTTTAACCCGCTGAGCCACCCAGGCGCCCTGAAATAGTTTTTTTTATCTGAAATAATTTTAGAGTACCATGATACAAAGTGTAAAAAAAAAAAAAATACTGTTTTAAGTTTCTCAAGTAACTTTTGCAGGGAGAGAAGGTTGAAACTGAAGCTGTATTTCTTTCAGAACTTTGAGTCAGAGTGGTATAATCAATGGAATTTACCAATTAAAAATAGAACATGTGGACATGAGCCAATGCAATTGATAACCAGACTTTTCTAGAAACTCTGCCATCACTGCAGTTACTAGATCCAGTACTATAAAGTGTAGTACCCACAAATGTATTTTTATGTTAATTTCTTTGAGCTAATATCTTTAAAATACTACAGAAAAAGATATTGAATACTTTGTTTGCTCAGATTATACTAGATGGTGAGGACTACATTAAGCAGTCCTGTGAGATCATTTCTGCTACAGTCTGATTCTGACCTGTCCACAAGCCAAGAAAAATAAAGACAAAAAATTTTTGGATGTGCAATTACATTTCACTGATTTCAACAAAAGATAATTTTTTTCAGACATGCACCTAGCTTTTTAAATTATAATTTATTATTGATTTGAAGTTAATTATTGAAATTTTAATAAGATACTATGGTAAAATGA
Source organism: Meles meles (assembly GCF_922984935.1). Taxonomy (NCBI): domain Eukaryota; kingdom Metazoa; phylum Chordata; class Mammalia; order Carnivora; family Mustelidae; genus Meles; species Meles meles. The sequence continues at coordinate 57,409,129 of NC_060075.1, read as the reverse complement.
ATAACAATGCAATATTACATATAGAATATTATATCATTAATATTTTCTCCTCCTGGACGGGCTGCTCTGAGCTCTGCATAGAGGGACTGATGTGCAACTGGCAAATATTTAGAAAAACAGAACCTAGAACAACATAGCTTAGTGAAGAACATCAGTGCACACATCCCTATCATCCTAAGTGTACAATGGTGGTCTCATCTGCTATCACAGAGATCATTTTCCAGGATGATCCTCCTTTTTATAAGTTCAGGGTCTTCAGCAGTCTCTTACCTCGTTTAATGATTTTCATTTGGAAAAATTGTTCTCTAGTAATACTGGCTAGTTTAAAATTGGGTCCACAAAAGATACGTTATCTATTTACATTTAGCCCTCTAATCATTGCTTTGGAAAGGTTGATCTGATCTACTGATTCTCACACTTCGTTGTGTGTCAGAATGAATTGGAGGGCATATAAAGTACAGATTCCTCCCAGAGATTGTGGTTTAGTCAATCTGGGATAGGGGCCAATAAATTGCATTTCTAGCAAGTTCCCAGGTGTCCCTGATGCTCTGTAGTCCCCTAGAAACAGCATAAATCATGGATCAACACACCCCATTTGAAGGGAAAAGTTAGAGAAGAAATTATTATCAATCAAATCAGGGGCCACCGATTGTTAAGAGTTTTTGTTAATGTTGCTTTGTTTTCATATCAAACAGTCTCCCTGGAATTTCTTTGCTGATGTGTTTTCCCAAGCCCTTTACCTGCTCTTGGGTGCAGGCAAGATTTCCTTATCAGAAGACCATTTGGTAACCAATTAGGTTGTTTCAGTGGAGAGGAATCACTGTAAATTGAATATCCACTGTCTAATAGGAATTGGCGATGTTCCTCCAAGAGATAGAAAATTCAGATAAAGAAGCTATTTGAATTAGAAATAAAAATTAGTATACTGTGCTCTATATTCCCTGTTCTTTGGGAGTCTGTGAGCACCAAGTCTACTGCCTGCAGGCAAATATGTATAACTGTGACAGTAGTTTGAGAAACGTGAGGGTGGGAGAAGATGCAACGTGAATGCATCAGGAACGAGAGAGGAATTACAGGTATTGGTGAATAATTTGTAGCTTTCCTATAAAGTACAATTAATAGTTCAGGCAAACAAGTTTTAAAGTTTAGTGCATCTAGATTCCAGAATCATAGGATTTGGTGCTGCATGAAAAGTCTGCGTCTGATTACAGATGAGCAGAGGGTACATTATTGTTTTAGAATAAATCAGATTACACAACCTTTTTTGCTTCTTTCCAGTGGGTCTGTAGTCAGCACCTAAGACTGGTTTGAGAAAATGTCATTGTGAGCTAGGGGGTCTGAGGATATTTCTGGAAATACTTCGATGCCATATAGATAGTTTGTTTTTTTTTAAGATTTTATTCATTTATTTGACGGACAGAGATCACAAGTAGGCAGAGAGGCAGGCAGAGAGAGAGGGGGAAGCAGGCTCCCTGCTGAGCAGAGAGTCCGATGTGGGGCTTGATCCCAGGACCCTGGGATCATGACCTGAGCCGAAGGCAGAGGCTTGACCCACTGAGCCACCCAGGCACCCCTAGATAGTTTTTTATACATCTTTTTATTTTGTCTATATACCTGCATAATAAGCATCGGAATTGTCATAATCACTTTCATAATCACTTTCTAATGACGTTTTGGTGTCCCTCTTATATGTTTATTACTAGTTTTGCATATTCTGTTTAAAACCACTGAGAAACAATTAGACAGTGGTTTCATTTTTCAACAGTAGATTATATTAAAAATTATTGAATGAGTGTAAAATGAATGTAAAATGATTTTTAGATCAGCTTCCAACATTTTTACTAAATTGAATTAACGTTTATTATATTGGCATTTTTAAAATGCCTATTTATTCTAGACTGGCATTTGAGTTAGCTTACTATAGTTTTTATATTATAGAACTTAAAATCTTTCTTTCCAAGTCAGTAAAACTGGTTTTATAAATGCCCCAAAAGAAACTTAGTGACATTTCTTCACAGACATTGTTGAGATGATGTGAGAGGAATTATGCAGTAGTCTTAATATTGAAGTTGTTGGTTAATGGAACCATGGTAATCAATATACTTGGGGTGATTTTAATGATGCTTATTTTTCCTCTGAGAAACAAGTGATACCTATTTTATGATAAATGTCCCGTGTCTTTTCACTTGAAACTAACTTTTCATTGTTAAGAGGTGAAAGACAAGACCGCTAAGGGAAAAAACAAACAAACAAACAAACACTGAAAAAATGCAGGGATGAAATGTAAATAAATCTCAAGTGGAATAACTTGGTCAACATGAAGAAGTCACATCGCATTATTTTATGTGGAATGCCTTTTCCTGGAACCTCTGAGAAATAGGATAATTACTAAATCACTCTTTTGGAGTTTTATTTTATTTTTTATGATGATAAAAGCTGGGAGACTTTTTGTCAATTGTGGTTTGAGGGAATGATTTAAATTTAAAATGAAAAAGGATGTCTATTATGTCATTAGTGAGATTATGTTATTCCTCTTACATGTTTATCACTAGTTTTGCATATTCTGTTCAAAACCACTCTGAAACATTGGGTGGTTCTATTTTTCATCACTAGATCATGTTAAAATTTATTCTGAATCTCTCTGATAATCCCTGAACAGGATGGCAGACTTGAGAATGTGATGGGAAGCCTACTGCGTTAGAGACCACCGGCCCCAGACTAAGCAAGTCCCCTTAGTCATACATTCATTAATGAGTGCTTTCCCAGTCTTAGTAACCTTCAACACACCTTTTTTACTTTCTTTGTGTCTAAAATAGGGAGCTCATTTGTCCCAAGTGAGTGGATTTGAACTATTTTCTATTTTATTTATTTTTTCAGCATAACAGTATTCATTCTTTTTGCACAACACCCAGTGCTCCATGCAAAACGTGCCCTCCCCATTACCCACCACCTGTTTTGAACTATTTTCTTCTTACTGTGAGAAGCTGTTGTTCAAAAGAACTCTTGCATATTCCGGTATAAACAAAATAAAAGGAAGGTTGCCGTGGTTCAGGAAGAACCTCTTTTGGAGAGCGCTATGAGTCCACTCCCAGGTTCCACAGCATCCTGAGGAACAGGGAGTTTGAACACCACTATAGCAAATTCTAAGTTTCCCCCCAGGTCTAAAATGTGATACTCGGGTCCATCATCCCTGAGATAAATTGCCAACTCCACAGGGTTTCCATCTTTTGAATTTTATATAATGATTTCTTAACTAAGTCAAAGTTTAATTGTAATATCAAATGGAATTAACTATTTTTTTTTTGACTGACAGGAACATAGGATTTTCTTGTTTTGACTTAAATCACATGCACTTCGGAATAACTTCTTTTTTAAAAACCTTGTAACTTATCGGTCACAATATAATTTTGCAAGAGGTAGAAGTTAATCTATGAAAGAAGGACAATTCAGTGCCACTTTCTTCAGCAGTGGGTTATCTGCCTAATGACTCAACAGTCTTCCTCCCTTCCACCCGAACTCTATGTCTCCTTGTTCTTTTTCCCCTGCCCCACACTCTGTGGTTGACCAAGATCCTTCCTTCATCTGATTGTTCTGGGAACCCTGAAACACTCTGCTTTTCCCCTTTCCTGCTCTGTTGCTACGAATATGTCAAGAACGACATTCTCCCTGCTGATCTAGTTTAGAAAAGTGAGAAGAGTTCTCGGGACTAGTGGATTATCACTTTTGGGTGTGCCCTTGGGAGTGACTAGACACTCCAACCCGGTTCGTGATACAGAATTTATTTCTCATAGAGAAATGGTTTTGTAAGCATCCACCAGAGACTATATAATGTTTAATAGTACATAGTACAGCTCATTTACTCTACAGGTGAATGCCACAATGTTTGTTGGTCTGGGAGCCTATCCTCTATTATAAATGCTATTTCTATAGAAAAGTGGGATCTGTCTTCCAGGTAGAGGTGAATGCAGAATATTCCTAGTTGAGGACTCAGCATATTTATTGGTTGATCTACAGGTGTATATATTATATTCAGTGGTTCTGTATCTATCTATTAAACAGCGTCCATACTTCTTTTCCTTTTTCTTTTCCACATTGAATTTAGCTTCAGAGGCTGAAATAGAGGGGACATTTTCAGATCTGAGCTATGTTTTCTTTTTAATTTGATAGAATAGAAACTGGATGCAATAAAATTGAGAGGTGGTACTGAGATCCTGTTAGGGTTTGTGAAATGGACAATTGCCTGACATAAATAGCAAGTAAAAAATCAAGCCTGTTCTTCATAAACACTTTATTCTGGGGTGTGCTTATTTTCTGAAACTACCTCTACTAAATCTCCTGTCAGTCTTGAAACTCGAAGGCAGAAAAGCTTCTAGTGCTACAGCCAACTGCAGTGTAGCCGGAGAAACAGGCAACAAAAATAGAACACCAGGATTGCTGTGCGTGGGTGAGGCAGAAACCACATTATGAGCAAAAGCTTCCAGTATTATTTTAGAACCAATACAGAGCTCTGCACTTCTCTCCTCTCTCTTCCAAAAACACATACTATAAAAATAAAATGAAATTAAATGTATGTGCATTTGCCCTCTTAGAATTATGATTCTTAATTTTTTTTTTTTTTTTTTTTTGCCTGCCTTTCTTTGGAGGCGAATCTCCGTGTGGAAATACAGTGTGTAAAGCAAGCTTGAAGGGAGGAAAGAGTTAATTGCTTTTAAGGCCCTGCAATAGAGAATTATGGTTTGAAAGATAGAGGCTGGACAGCTGGGTTTGCTGGGGTATTTTTAAATGCATTAATGCAGGCTCCAATCACTCGGCCATGCTTGACCTATTTTTGGCTCAGGCCGACCATTGTTCTATTTCTGTGCCTGTGGGCCATGCCGTTGTTGATTCATATGCAAATGGATTATCACTAGCTTTAGCCAACTTGAGCTGAGAGAGACCAGAGAGGGGGAAGAGACACACACAAACAGATAGAAGGGCGACGGCCGAAGCCACTTGCAGGACTGAGGGTTCCTGCCACGAAACTCTAGCAGCCTGAAGAACTATAAGCCAGGTTTAATTGGTTTCTTTTTCTCGTGGGTAGAGTTAGTATTTTTCTACTTATTCTGACAAAGCAATAACCCCGAAGCACATTCCTGTTTCCCACCTGCTTTTAGTTTCCGGGAGAACCTAAACTCCAGAGAGCCATAGCATCCACTCGGTCCTCTCTGCTCTGTACACAGGTTGGTAACATAGGGAAAGTGTCCAGGTCTTTGAGAGAAGTGTGTGTCCACCTTACCAGCAAGGAAATCATTGTTAAAGTTGGTCGGCTGCTGCCTCTCCTCGGGGAGGAGGGAGGACCAGGGAGGGCAGCTCCTGGGGCCCGTGCACTGAGCAGCGATGAATCTTTCATGTAGCTGAAGTAAGAGTGATTGGAATATGCTGCAGACAATTTACGAGAGTGACTCGTGTTTTTCCTCAGATGGGGTGGCTGGACGAGAGCAGCTCTTGGCTCAGCAGAGAATGCACAGTATGATCAGCTCAGGTAAGCTCCTCTTCCATAACTGAGACATTTTACGTGTGAAAGGAGGCTGACTTGGGAAATGGAGCTAAGAGAAAGCCCCTCTCAAGGATTTGCTGCTTTTGGTGTTGATGTTGCTGTTTTCCTGGTGTGTCTGTAGGGTTTAACTTAGATCCCTTCCATTACCGTTTCTGTGCATATTCAGTGTTTAGGGATGACAGCTTCTGAATGAAATCTCAGAGCTTTGGGGAAGGCTGGGACTGAGATAAGTGAAATGTAGTTGGGGGTTCTTTGCCTTACTGTGCAACTAGAAGAAGGAGATCTGTGCTAATGGCAAGGGATTCTAATGGGACTTTTAAAATCAGGTAAGTTCAGAGCGGAGCTTCCTTCAGTTTGGACTGCAGCCTGCGCTAGCCCCGATGCTTTTAGATTTACAGTGTGCATCCAGAAACACAGCTCTTTCTAGACCTGCCTTCCGAAATGGGTTTGCTTGGAGTTGCAAAGGTAGTTTTTGATGCGGCTTTCTTTCATCAGCCCCAAATAAAACTATTTAGTGGTGGGATACAATTATTATTAGCAGATGGTTGATTTAATTTTCTCGAACAACATTTGGAGAGTCTAGCGTTGTCAGGCAGATGGACGGCATAGCACACACATAAAGGTGTTACATGCAGGTGCGGCCCTTGAAAGGATAACAGTAACAGATTCTTGTTTACCAGCCGTCTGTACTTGTGCCTTCAAGGGGATGTGCTGGGGGAGATCAAGCTTGTCAGCGTTATCAATTTCTATTTGTGAAAAGAGCAGACTCTCCCGGCCGTATCACTTAGTTGTAATTGTTACTCTTCATATTTAATCCTACAGCCAGTTCCTAAAGCTTGGGGGCTTTTTAAAATTTCCATCCTCTTTGGAATGCTTCCGTCTAAATTGGCTTAAAGTTCTCCCTCACCTCTTTTTGAATTCCTTTGTGGGCTTAATCGTAATTCTAGATCACCACAGAGATCTCCCTGCAAAGAAGGCAACATTAAGCAGCGTTTGCTGGGGTAGAGCTAGACGTGAAAGAAATATTCCACAGGTTGGCATGATGTCTGCTCAGTGCTGAGCACCTTCCCATTTACGGCTCTCTGTCTGAAGCAAGTTTTCTTTTAAACCTCGTCAGCTGTGATGATTTTGAGATACTTCTCCTGACCCGATTATTTTCTTGCACTCAGACCAAGAGATCGGTTTTGTGTCATGTGAGATGTTTGTACTTATGTGACAGGAATTCTATTAGTAGTGTCCGCTTATCTGAAGCAAACGTATGAGGATTTTAATACGGTTTATTTTCTATGGTCATTGTGGCTGTAAAGTTGACAAAAGCTTGGGGAGGGGTCAGCTGGTGGGTCTCAAATGGAACTCGTCGCTTAATTTAGCATTTTGTTTTTTAAATAGGGATCACTTTTTGAAAATAACTATTTTAGGGATCTTTTCAGTACTACACTTAATCCTTTCAGTCCTTGCCTATGTGTAACAAGTTTAATGTTTCTTCCACATGGTAGAAACAAAGCTGTGCCTTTGCAGCCGGGACTGGCTGCTGACACTGAAACTCTTGCCACAGGCTACAGGTGTTTGCAAGCCTCCCTGTTTTCAATGTCTTTGGTAATTACATGTAATTTTACTCCATTTTTCAGTTGAGATTGCCATTTTCCTGATGCTAAAGCAATAATATTTTCAAGCAGGGAAGTACTTGAGACTGTCCATACTGTTGTCGGTTCTACAGGAAGGGAAGCATCCTTTAAGCACCAACTATTAAATGAAAAGTGATGTAGATTGACATCAACTCCCAAACCTGTCTGGTAGAAATAAGAAAACTCCAGGTTCTGTTTATTTTTAAAATTCAAAATATGAAATCATGTGCATCCATACTACCATGTTGTGTAATATTTGATTTTGTTTAATAGGATATGGCTTTAAATTTAATTCCCCCAGTGTTTATTGTGTACTTCCTCTGAGGCGTTGGCTCTCAAACTTGGAGTCATCAAGAGTCTTTTACAAAATACTGAAGCCTCGGTCATACCCCCAGAGTTTCTGACTTAACTGGTATGGGAACTAACCTGAATATCGGAATTTTTAAAATCTTATGAGCAAACCTAATGTGCAGTAAACTTTGAGTATCACGGACGTTCGGGTAGGAGGAAGTGATGGGGATCCTGGTGACCCTTTTCAGTAGGGTTTTCCTTTAAGTCAGTTGCTAAATTTGGGGTGTGTTTGTCTTAATTTATCTACAAATTTCATTCCATCCCCTTTTGGACCAGTGGCATGGGTGTGATTGATACACCTAGGAATGGATGGAGTCTGTGGATCTGAAAGAGATCTCTGGTAGCTGTGCAGAGTGGTGGAGAGAACGCTATTTGTTCTGGGAGTCAAGAGCTCTGTGTTCTAGCAAAAACCCGTTGTATAACTGGTTACTCATCTGTAAACTGAACAATAAAGATTTCCTCCTGTTTACCTCTTGGCATTCATATGAGGTTCAGATCTAACAACATGTTATTAAAGTGCAGGCTCACTATTATTATAACTATATTTTTAGTGAGCGAACCTGGGCTTCTGGCTCTTGAGTACCATGCGCTATCTTGCCAAACAAACTAGATAGATGAATTTGAAGGTATATTACATAGAACAGTGATGTTTTGTTTTGATAGTAAGTTTTATTTGGTTATTTATATATCAGCTACTTTTTTTGTTTGTTTGTTTCCCTGGTCTGATAAGAACCAGTCTTTTCCTTGTGCAAATTGTGACTGTAAATCAGAGAAGCTTGTGTGTGTGTGCGTGCAAGCATGCATGCACGTGTGTGCATGTGTATTCTGTAAAATGTCTCATTATGTAATAATCAAACGCAAAGAATTTGCAGAATATGTAATTGAACAGTGAAAACCCAATAGCAGATTTCTTGGGATTAATTGTTTTAAAAAACTTTGTTTTGTTGTTAGCTATTGCTTTGAACTTCCCATTTTCTATTTTAGTTAAACTGGATACTGTGCATTAATAACGATGATTTTCTTCAGAGTTCTTTATAGACTGTTGAATCACAAATATTTTGGGTTCCATTTTTTTTTTTTCCCTAATATTGACTCAGCTAGGCAAGACATATTAGGTAGAACTAGGTACCACAGCATAAGCTGCTAATGTGTTTTTAGTTAAAAAGCTCTATAGTATTGAATCTTGGAATTCATTATGAGTGACACATTTTGCTAGGTCAGTCTCTACTTTTGTGGCTTGTGTGGGTCAGTATAAGTGATAACTGTGGCAGAAACTGAAGCATGTACAAATATTGACTCAGGTCACTTAGCAGTAGCTGGCAGAATTTGGGGTGTTCTCCTTTTACCAGGCATGTTGCTTAACATGTTGGACAGCAGAACTGTCCAGACAATATTGGAACAATTACTATAAAAGAATTTCCTAGAGCTTGTACAGCATTAATGTAAAATACATTTAAAATAAGGAAAACTCATATTTTTACTATGTATTCTTATTTTAGGGTATAAAAGAAAAGCATTTAAATCTAAATCCTGAATTTCTTTTATGGAAAACATGTCTTCACCCTTTCAGAATCTTTTTTTTCCCCCCTTTGGTGTGTATTGTCGAGGGGAAAGGAACATTTTAGATTCAGTAGCCATTTATGTCTACTTGGAAAGCAGAATCTAATTATGAAAATGTAAGTCTGTGAAATGCTCCTGTCATGTCAAGAATCACTTCTGGTATTTCCCATAATTACTGTTTGCTTGTTCTCTAACTCAAGTTATCTTCACTTATGTGGCTGTTATCAATTTGAATATCTGATAGGTGGTGATCAGAAAGCTGGTTATAAATAGACCCATTGAGGATGGGGACAAGAATGAGTATTTTATATTTCTGTGGACGACACCAGTGGAATAACTGTTTCATCCATTGAGCAAGAAGATTCAATAAAATGCCTCAGAAGACTAAAATAAACCCAAGTTCTGAATTTAAAAACAAGGATTTTGATTTTGAAAATGAGAATTTGAAAATACACTACATAATTTCTCACCACTGATAGATAATGAAGAGATCCCAGAATGGTCTAAGTTGGCACTCACTCACCCTGCATGCGCGCACACGCACACACACACACGCATGCGCACGCATGCACACGCACGGGTACAATATTCAGCATTAAGTGTGTACGGAAAATGATATGACCTAACATATCAGAAGCTAATAGTCAAGGAAGAAATGGAACCGGGGCGTTTTGATCTGAACAGAGAGACCTAACAGGGCCTGCATCCTAGGCCTCCTAAGAATTTTACTGACAAGATGACGACTTCCTAAAAATTCTCACTAACATTCTCAGATCTGAAGAGAAGTAAACTGAGTAGATATCCTTAGCTTTTGTGGTCCTCGTCATTGTTGTTGTTATATCTTGTGAGGTAGAAATAATTGAAATGATTCTGGGAAAGAAACTAGCGAAATGGTGGAATGTGCACAAGTATAGCCTCACCGGAGAAATGAAGGCCTCAGAGCAACAGTCTAAATTGGGAAAACAATCCATAGTTCTCTTCAACAAAACACCCTTCTCCAACTAATCTTAGATGTTCCACAAGAAGAAAACACCAATTTACTGAATCCATGGAATTGTCTAATAATTGCTCCCCACAAATAGAGCTCCTTAACAAGAACATAAATTCCATAAAACAAGAGCTCAGAGATGAGATGATAAAACAATAGCATGAGATGAAAGGGATATTTTAGATCTAGTGAAACAAATTGAAAATGAAAAAATCATGGTAATTATAGAACAAAAATATTCATTAGAAATAGCAGGAAGCAGAACAGACATCAGTGAAACCCTTTACCAACAAAGGGGAAAGGTTCAAGACAATCACAGGGAATGAAAAAAGGAAAATGGACTCAAGCAATTGGGGAGAAGTTAATTAATAAGAAAGACAAAGGCAGCATAACAAAGAGATTATTTATATCCCTGAAGCTGATATTCTAAAGCAATGAAACAGAAGATGATTTTGTGAAAAGATGAAAGATTATTTCATCAGAAAAGAAAAAATAAATGAATAGATTGAAAGGACTCTCCTCTTTAAGGACTGTTTGTTGCAAATGTTCACCACAGGGTCATATCTTAATGGGGCTATTGATTTTCAAATAATAATTCTTCTGGGGGGATTCCTCAGGTAAAGCAAAAATCTGTGGTGCGGTAAGGTGGGGAGGAAGGGTATATATGGGATTTAAGAAGGTTTATCAAGAATCTCCAACATTTAATGGCAGAGGATAATGAAGAAGAATCTTTGGTGTTCAAAAAGAAGTGTAGGGGCACCTGGGTGGCACAGTGGGTTAAGCCTCTGCCTTCAGCTCAGGTCATGATCCCAGGGTCCTGGGATCGAGCCCCGCATCAGGCTCTCTGCTCGGCGGGGAGCCTGCTTCCTCCTCTCTCTCTGCCTGCCTCTCTGCTTACTCGTGATCTCTCTCTGTCAAATAAATAAATCTTTGAAAAAAAAAAAAAAGTGTAATCCAGTGGTCCGTCCAGGCAAGGGTTATTAAAATAGAGCAAAAATGGGTAGGCAGTTCAGAAATTCCCAAACATGAACTAGACTGCTTGACAATGAAGCCCACACAATGAAGAGATGAATGTAAAAGCAAAAAAATGAAATTGAGAAGTAGAGAAAGCATAGTAAGATTAATGGTGCAAACAGTGAATCTGTTTTAAACACATGTAGGACTTTGGTTACAGGACAGAAAGCAAATTTTATAAAGTAGGGTGATGTTCATAAACATAACCAATATGAGGCACTAGAGAGAGGTGAGATGGAGGGATGTGTGAAAGTGCTGATATTTTCTTTCTGAGCAAGGGCAGACTCCCTGCTGCCTAAAATAGAAATGCAGAGGTTAAAAAAAAGAGAGAGAGAGAGAGAGAGACACCAAACACTGATTTTTAAAATAATTTCCTTCTTTAACCCTTGGAAGATCTTTTTGGAAATGATGCCTCATATAGGAAGGAAGAATTTAGGATGTTTATGGTACCTTCAGTTGCAGTTTTTAATTCTATTAAAATCATTTAAATTTCATATCTTTTAAAGAAAAATAACATCAATGATATGATCTCACTTTTATGAAGGGTTATTTTCTTTATCTATCCATCTCCCAGAAGAATTAATACATAGATGGAAAGAAATCAGGGAAAGTTTTGTGTGTGGTGGTGGTGGTGATCCTGTTGCTGGGGTGGGGGTGCTTTTGTTTTCATTGTGCTTTTTCATCTTATATGAATTTTTACAATATGCCCATATTTTCTACACAGGGTTTTTTAACACACCCACACACAAAGCTATTGTGCCCAAATCCTCATGGTGTTTAATTGTTAATAGTAGGTAAATTAGGCTGTCTTCTGCGGCAGGTAACAGAAAATCTTCCTCAAAGTGACACACAAAGTTTATCCCTTAGTGACGTAGCAGAGTAGTTGGCAGCACCAGGCGGTCAATAGTGCAACAGTATCAGATCCTTCAAACCGCTCCCCTCTGATGGCCTTAGAGTTGGTGTCGTCATAGGTCTGTTTCCTCCAGAAGAATGGAGTTGATGTGTCTTTTTATGGATGACTAAATCTGGAGACGCAGAAGAGACCTTTTGCTTCCTTGGGTATTTTCTTTAGGAAGTTTTACCTTGAATTTCTCCAGTAAACCATCCTTCATAATTTATTGGACAGAATAGCAGCATCTGCCCATGTATTAGCCAGTCACAGAGAGCAGAATGGGACTACCCCAATAGCTCCTTAGGGGGGTCATACTGAACTTAGAAGGGTCGATGCTGCAGTTCACCTTTTAGTTTTTATTAGGAAGAAGAAAGGCGGAGAAGAATGCATCTTAGCGAGGCACAAGCGGTATTTGCTACAGTGTGTATGTTGGTGATTGGAATTTTCTTCTTTGGAACTTTCTTTCTTTTCTTTTCTTTATTATTATTATTATTATTATTTTTTTTTTTAGTATTTTACTTATTTATTTGAGAGAGAGAGAGAGCATGAGAGGGAGGGAGCAAGGAGCTGATATAGGGCTCTATCCCAGGACACTGGGATCATGATCCAAGCCTAAGGCAGATGTTTAACCAACAGAGGTACCCAGGCGCCCTTCTTTGTAATTTTATTTAGTTTGTATTTCTTAAAATATAAATAATTAAATGAAGGAAGTACACCATGTGATTTCTTTCAGTTGAATTGTGGGTGTTACTTCATTTTCATGAAGATATGCATCATTTTAACACTGATAATTTGTTTTGTATTGGTATTGAATAGGAAGCCTTTCTTAAAACTGTCTGTTATTAGAAGGAACCCTAAAAAGAGTAGTTATGGAAGAACACTGGATCTCTCTCTCTAGGTTGTAAATCATTTTTTAGAAGAGGAAAACCAATGCTATAGACGAGTGTATTACTCGTCGTGAATTTATTATAAATTTGAGTAAAATATTCCTTTAACCTTGGCTTTGAAGAATACAGAAAATATTAAGGGAAATTTATCTAATGTATAAACTTTGCAGTACACTGAAGGAGGCTTATTTTTAAAATATTCAAAATGCAATTTCTTTGCCAATATGTTGTTATAATTATTACATCTTCAGAGTAATGAACAATTTTAACAATCTGGAATAGTAACTGCATTTTAACAATTTTTTTCTGAATTGGAATACTTTGAAAACAATTTAATTGGAATAAAAGCCCATGAAAATGACTTTAAAAATAAGCTTTCTGTAGATGAAATTCAAAGATATTTTGGCATGTGCTTCAAATCAGAGTGGCAGTGCTGTGGTCTGTCCCATTCTTGAAATGAAGATGAAATGCCAGTGGTTGGCTTGGATGTGTGGTGTCCTTACTATGACCAGTTTTCCCTTTTCTCCTTTTGGGAGATTGACAATCAAGAGATGAAGGAACCAGAAAATACCTTGTATCTACTAGTTCCATTCTACCCCCACTAAGTCACTTGCACAAAACAAATTTAATTTAAATGAATTTTTACAATACTGAATGACCTACACTTTAAATATTATCAGAAACATTATGTTTAGGGTTACCCCATGATGCTATGGTTCATGAATACAAAACTAAGCAATTCTTATGTTTTGGAAGAGTATCAGTTCTGTTCATTATTTTAGTATTAAATTTTCCATAGTGAATTAAGTGATAGGTTTTTTAATATATAGTGCTTTTAAAATACCCAATAATTAAATCCAATGAAAATTACATTTAAGGAAGAAGGAAATTTACCAAACCACAGAGTGTAACTAGTCATTTACTTATGATTAAACTCTTTGCATGTTGATAAGGTTGGAAATACCCCAGAACTTCATTTTTTTTTTTTAACTTCTTCCCCTCATGGCCTACCACTTACATTGAAACATTTTATTTATAATTTATATTCAGTATTGACACAGTGGTAGCCCTGTGGATGTCTTTTTCAATTGCTTGAGATAAGTTTTGGTGGGTGTCGAGGGCATGACATTTATCCAAACTGGATTAAAATAGTTTTAAATTTTAAAATTTGAAATTAAAAACAAAACAAAACATAACCAAGAAAATTTCACTGAATTTCCATTAAATTACGTTGTGGCCTGGGAGTTCTCACATTAGTAAAAACAGGTTTTACCCAGAAAGTTTTCAGGGAACTGCGTGTAGGGTGAACTAGAAAAGCTCTTGGTGAATTGAACATGATTTAACTTTTACTCTTGATGGTGTTTTTGAAAAGTTTTTATTTAAATTCCTGTTAACATACAGTGTAGTATTAGTTTCAGGTGTGCAGTTTAGTGATTCAGTACTTAAATACGACACCCAGTGATTGCATTGAGGAGTGCACTCCTTAATCCCCATCCCCGCCCACCTTCCCTCTGGCAACCTTTCTCTGTGGTGCAGAGTCTGTCCTTTGGTTTGCTTCTCCCTCTCTCTCGGAGGGTAATTTTTAAACCTGCTTACGAATAAAATTCAATTGTGTATTTTCAATGTATGATTTTGTGTCAAGAACCACTCATTTTAGATTTAAAAACATCACAATCAGTTATCATTTTCGTGGTTTTTCTGCCACATTCCCCTCTGATCTAATTGTTTCATCTAAGTTTAGGAGGTCAGTGGTTGAAGGCCTATGTTTTCATCATTTTTTATCACTGTCATTCTTCGTGTTAACATAACAAGCTAATGTTCCTGAAGCTTTTTCTGTACCAGGCATTGTTTTATCATTTAATCCTTCCTGGGATTTGAAGAAGTCTGTGGTGGTTACAGAAGTATTCATATTTTGCAGAAATGGAAACAGGTTTAGAGGAACATACTGATGGTGATCATGGCTAGGAACTGGCAGGGTCGGGTTTGAACTTAGTTTGTTTGCCATGTCTCTGTTCCTGTTTACCATGTCTCTGCCTCCTTTTCTCAAAGGCAAAGATATTTTGCATAGGAGAATATGTTTCCTATCTGGTGCTAAAATATGGACTCATCTATATTGATAAATAAATGTCTAGACTTACTTCTTAGTTTGGGGAGGTTTAAGGCACAAACAGGCAACTGTGTTGAAAGGCTTGGTAGAGGAACTTTATTTCACATTCCCAGGGCTTGATAATGAAATTGGGGAAGTTAACACTGTCCAGGGCTGAGAGAGTCCAGGCAGTCTCCTAAGTTCCATGAGACTTGATGATAATGCAGTGGAATGAGCACACACCGTGGACAGAACCGATATCCCCCAAAGCATTTGGCATGTTTGCCAATACCCGCAGGACATCTTATAAGTCATAAAGGTAAGGTTTGCACTGAGTAGCACATTATTACTAATGTAATTTAGCTAAAGAACCTTTTCAGTTTATTTTTTCCCCCAAATGTTGGCCCCATGGGGTTCAGTGTGTTTTTTGACCAAAATATTAGAATCATACCCACATCCCCCTTCAGTCCTTAGCTAGAAATGGGGATGGGTAGGGAGTCACTCAAGTCTGTGTCTCCACTCAAATCCTGATCCCAAATTACTATGTCACATTCTTAAGGCAAAAGACTAATCTAGCTGACAAAATTTTACTCTGTTTTTTAATGTATATTCATCCAATATGGGTCCAGTTTGTATATTTTCAGTGAAAACTGGATGGCGATGTTTTTATGTACCAACATGATGCAACATTTATCTTTACCTTGAGTTAAATCTATGCATTAAATTCACCAGTTAGGTACTAATGCAACGTTTCAAGAGCCAACGCCTTGACTTCCATCAACTAAGTTTTGTAATCTTGTTGGCTCTGAGGATCTTGAGCCATCTTTATGAATACATTGTGGAGGCATTATTGTCAAGTTAATGACCAACAAAGTTTATTGCCTTCCAGGGGAAAGAAGCTTTCAGAAGATCATTAAATGCATTAAAATCTGCAGATGCCCACTGGTCTGGGGCTCTCTTTAGCAGGCTGACTCCTTTGGGTCAGTTATTCTTAGCCTGGGTATTTCTATCTTATGGCATCGCAGGTCTAAGATTAGCTTGTTAGGCGTTATCATGCCATCTGAGTTACCTCCTAATATAACTCTACACTGGAATGATTATTTATAGAAAGAGCATTCTGTCATTTTTGGGTTATTTCTAGTAGTTTAAATAAAGAAGAATAACATTCAAGTGAAACCACAGATTCCTTCCTGCTGCCAAAACAACATGATAACTGTCTGCTTAAGGGGCAATAATGTTTAAATGTGTGCTTAGGGTGATTGCAGAATTCTTTTTATCTCTGCCACCTTGACAGAAAAGGGAGGACTTGGGGTATTGATGTAGAATGCTTGTGGAAAGGCAGAGAAGCAGCCTTGATGCTTTCTGTCACAGAGCACTGAGGACTATGGTTGATGATGACAACAAGAGACACACAGGATTTATTTTTAGAAACAGACATTGCTAAGCTCTCTGTTTGGTGTTAATATGGCTCATAAACAGGGCTCCTTGTTGTTGACCCTTCCAGGGAAAACGGCATTTTATACACACATACACACACACTTTTTTTTTCACTTTGCAAGAATGACTCTATTATTAAGAATATAATTAGAACTTTTTTAAAGCTAAGAAATCTAAATTCTCTAAAATTCCTCCAAAAGATATACAGTACTTTTAAAAATTCCATGAAGATTGGGTCTAAAGGATGGTTTATTAAAAAAAAAAAAGTTACAAATACAGAGAATATACGGGTTGGCTATGCAGTGCAGAAAAATAAATGAATGTACATAATAAATAACTCTTAGTAATAAATTATGATACCAGTAAAATTATGTCATCTATGCTTCTGGCTTTATTGTAATAATATATGAAGTCTAGCTATAAAAGATATTATGACTATAATTAATTAAGGTGCTGACTTAAGTAGATTAGACAAAAAATTTCAGTATATAAAAAAAGGAGGTAGAAGCCTCTGCTAACTGTTTTGGTATAACTAACTCTTGTTGAATCCAACATATTACATGTAAAAGGGAATACAGTTTCACATTCGAGAACTGATCTCTTAGCTTACTTAAACTGTAAGTTTAATTCAGATCTTGGTAATTGATTTATTGCTTTAAAATTAGAATTTGTATTTCACTCTCTTAAATTTGCATTTTGTGTTTCCTGATTATTCACTCATTGTTGCTAGATGATAAAATGTTAAAGTGGTATGGTAATACATTTCATGTTACACATTAATTAAAATGCTTTAGAATGGAAAACTTAGAGCTCTATAAGAATATTCATAATTTTATTACTGAATTATTTATTAAAAAACATTATCTTTTTAAAACATAAATCTTCTTGTGCTTGTATGCAATATAAGAAACCCACAGACCATTAGGAACTTGCAAAATGACAAACAGGAAACACACAGCAATTCAAGTGTATTCTCAAAGAATTACTGATGTAAATAAATTCAGAGGATTGGAAGTAGAAGCAATTGCAGGAACTTATTGCATCCTGAACACTCTTAATTAGCAGGTTGAAGGTTTGGGGAGATGATGTAATTGCTTGAAGTTTTAGAAGCTGAGGTGAAATAGTCATCTCTTCTTTTCTTTTTTTTTTTTTTTTTTTGCTCAAAAATATTTGAGAGCCAACCATGTACCAGGTATTGTTTTAGTCACAGAGGATACAACTATGAAACAAATCAGGAGACATATGGTTGACTGATTGTTCAATTGAATAATGGATAGATAAGCCTACTTTAGACACTAATAAGTACTAAGAAAAATGAGATAGAATGTGATTGATAGTAGCAAAGGCAGTATTAGAGGATTCAAATAAAGCCTCTTGAGGAGGCTAAGATACAAAGAATGTCTTCCCAATAGAAGTAGGTTTTCCCTCAACATTCCATTTGATCTAGAACAAATAGAATGAGAACAGTTAGAGCAGAAAGTGCCCGGGAGCAATTTTAGCCTCCACTTACCTCTGTCTTGTGTAAGAGATGGAAAAGCTTTTATCAGTGGGTAGATGAGAAAGCCAGGGAAAGCTGTTAGCTGTAGATTTCCTCTATTTTCCAAAGACAGATTTTGGAATTAGGAGACCTTTCCCTAGGATTGAGGCTATTGGCTAGAAATTAAGGACTTTTCTAACTACTTACCTTGGTTCTTTCCCAAAGGTTCATCTTTGCCCAGCATTCCAGCTCTAACCTCAATTATGCCTAAACTTCTTACCCAAACAGTATGAGCCATCCTAGAGTTTAGTGAAGTGATGAATTCCTCTTCCCTGGTGGCTAAAACGAATGGGACAGTGTATCTTCATCCCCTGAAGTTAGAAGAAAAGTCTGTAAAAATTATCTCAAATTTACAATATTTCATACTCCTTTAAGGGGTTATATAATACAATATTCATTACATGGATTGTATTAAACCCTTACAATGTACCCAGTCTTTAATGCAAGGAAATTATGGGATAAATAGCAACCTTGTTGTAGATGTATAGAAGTGTAACATCTAAGCAAAATGTTTAGAATACATTGTCTTCATCCTGTCGGCAAGTGGATAGAGTTGTGATTAATTGTTACAAACTTGAGTAAGGAAATATTTAGATCTGTTTTTAAAAAGGGGGAAACCTCAATGTGCTAAAAGCTATTTCCCCCACATGTTCTGCTTTCTCATGGGTAGGGAAGTGTTGGATACACATAGTAGGGTGGACAAACATTTTTGAGGGACTGACACATGATCTCACATGCTTAATGCCTCATGGGGTTTTCCCTCAACATTCCAATTGGTCTAAGTCAAAAGGAATGAAAGCACAGTTAGAATAGAGCAGGAAGTGTTTTGGAGCTATTTTAAACTCCACTGAGCTCTGCCTTCTGTAAGGGATGAGGAAGCCTTTATCGGTGGGTACGTGAGGGAACCAGGGGAAGGAGATCCTCTACCATTTTCTTTAACCTCAAGAATATTGCGACTGAGCCAAACTCCTGGACAACATGCTTTGTTGGCTTCACAGTGTAGCTTGAGGGAATGTTTAATAACTACATCCCCCACCCCCACAAGGATCGTCTCATTTAATCAATTCAATTCAATTATTGAGTATTTCACAACTGTATCTTTAGGCCAGATTTCTAGTTTAACTGATGTGTGTGTGTGTGTACACTAATAACCAGCTATTTCCTTTTTCTGAAATACCCTCCTGCTGCTCTGTTCCAATTAATCTTTGCTGGGAGAAATCCTAACTCTTATAAAGCACAGTTCAAATGTCTTCTAATTCCCCCCAACCCCTGCAATAATTTCCCAGTTATGTGTCTTCTCCCCACATCCCCTCCCCCATAGTTCTTTATTACTATCTTAGAAATTCCCACTTTCTGTCTCACAGTGTGGTTATTTATGTATGTGTGTCCCCATCCCCCTCATTAGTTATATTATAAGCTCCGTGAGGAAAAGGATCATATTTTACTTCTATTTTTATTCCCTACAGTGCCTAGCACATAATTGATCCCTGAAACTATTTTTAGATGAATGAATGAGTGATTAAAGAGTACAGTGGTATCACAGTCTGTTTTTATAAAATTTTTATTTTTAAAAAATGATTCATTCTTTTATGTAGAAAATAAGTCCTCAGGCTTTTGTTGTTTTGTAAATTTGAGCACTGTAAACTTCTTGGGATGTCAGAGCCTTTGGCTTAAAATTAAAACCATTCAGGCACCTAGGTGGCTCAGTTGGTTAAGCAACTGCCTTTGGCTCAGGTAGTCATCCCTGAGTCCTGGGATTGAGTCCCGCGTTGTGCTCCCAGTTTTGCGGGCAGTCTGCTTCTCCCTCTCAGCTTCTCCTTTCATGCTCTCTCTCTTTCTCTCTTCTCTCAAATAAATAAAATCTTTTTTAAAAAATTGCAACCATTCATTGTAGAATGTAAGTCAAGAATGACCTCCAGTGCTTTGACTTAAGTATATGATCTT
Source organism: Meles meles (assembly GCF_922984935.1). NCBI lineage: Eukaryota > Metazoa > Chordata > Mammalia > Carnivora > Mustelidae > Meles > Meles meles. Next base: position 57,389,272 of record NC_060075.1, on the reverse strand, counting down.
AAATATTTCAATTATTTTTAGGGAAGGAGTTTTGTACTATTTTTACTTGACTTGATTTTTTAATCAATAATTCCAATAGAAATTTCATGAGAGGTGTGTTTGCATTCAACATATTAAGTATGAAATTGTTAATTTAAGACTGCTTGAATATAAATGCATTCTTTTTGGTCCAAGGAGAATAAATTTGGTTGTGAAAATGATTACAGGTGTACTTTTATATTATTCAAACACTGTTTCACATTATCTACTATTTTTCTTCTTCATGAAATTTTTATGTAGAGACAGTTTTCTTAGATAAGACAAAAATGGATAGATTTCTTCTGGTTGACAGTAGTATCAATTTGAACAGTTTTACCCCTTTTTAAGAACTCATTCTGCATTGATTCAGGTATTATTTAATTGGCTGTATTTTTTTAGAAGGGGGCGCTGGAAAAGATTTTTTGGTAAACAATTTAATAACCAAATGTTGAATGCCAAGAGGATCAGTAATTTAAAAAACTATCTAAAGTAAAATGTCAGGACAGGGAACTCACATAGTGATTTATTAAAGAAAGACAGATGGAAGGAGTGAATTAATCTCTGTACACAGTTATTCAAAGAGAAGAATGAAATAAATATTTTCATGTCCAAGTGGGAGAGGAACAGTGAAGAGAATAAGTGTACTATAAGTAGGAAAAGATGTAAGTTTTTTTCTGGGTAGTCTTTGCTCTGGTTTAGCCTTAAAACTCAGCACAAGAAAGGGTACATTAAGTCATTAAGGCTCAGAAAAATAACTGAGTTAGTTCACTGGCATATATATTTATAATGCAGGCCAAGAAAGGGGTTGAATAATAAAGCCAAATTTTGTGACATAGCTGTTGAACTCAGCTTAGTAGAGCACAGGAATGAATATTTGCCAGTGTTCTCTCCCTGACTTTGCCAATTATGTGTTCTCATCATCGTGAGTCATAGGTAGGTTTCTAAGTGCTATAATAGTTGTATTGAGATGGCACAAGTCAAAGCTGGTTGGCTTTGGATTTAGAAGCTTCTCATTCTTATATTAAGCATTAATAAGAATTGGTTAAATAAATTACTTAAACATTAATAAGAATTAGTTAAAGCAAATTTCCAAAGATTATGATTTTTGCAACTATAAATTTAGTTACTTGATTTCAATCATCTGTTTTCTTTCCTGAAAGGTAAACATACAAATGTTAGAAAAAAATATTTGGGTACCAAGTTAATCTACTTTGGTACTGTCAGAAGGAAAACAATATAAACAATCTCAGGCAAGAGGTAATTAAACATAATAAAAACAATGCTGTTAATCTGTAATCACTTCTCTCACATTTTAATCAAGAGTCAACTCTCACTGTCCATTATCCCAATAATTAAATGAAAATTCTCCTGTGTCATTGGCCTAGAAAGATCAGTGGTCTTTTTTTTTTTTTTTTTTTTTTTTTTTCAGAAGATAGTCCTGAACCTGAATGTGAATATAACTTTAGAAAACCTTGTTTAAATTCATTCTAGGGAAATCTCAGTTTTTTAGATGATGAGAAAGTATACTAAATTGCTTTGTGGACATGAGAGAGAGCATCTTTTTACTTGATTTTCTACTGCCCCCAGTCAACTTCCTTGGACAATGAACCAGTATGTAGTATTTTCCTCATGCTTCATCAATCATATGTGTGAGAACTATTTTTCACATATACCTGCCATCATTGGATATTTTTGCCAAGCTGAGAGATGAAAAATAGCACAGCATTACTTTCTCTGATTCCTGGTAGAGTTGAATGGTTTTCATATGTTATTAGCCATTTATGGGTTTTCTTTTTATGGGATATAATTCCAGGAATGAGAGAATGGTTAAAGGGGAAAATCCTATCAGTGAATGTTACCCTGTTAATAGATTAAATGAAGAAATAATATGATCATCTCATTAGAGGAAAATATTCAATAAAATGCAATACTCTTCTAGGATAGAAATTCTTTGTAAACTAAGATTAGAAGAAAGTAAGCATTATCAGACAAAACACTATCTGAAACTTTGTATTTACTGGTAAAATTAAAACACTTTTTCTTAGCATCAGGAAGTTTGTCTTTGGAGATCCTAGCCAATGTTCCAAGACGTGAATATACACTAAGATGTATAAGAATTTGAGAGGAAAAGAAACTAATCCAAGTTCAGTTATTTAAACTATCCCCACCTCACCTCCCACTTACCTTTGGTAATCATCAGTTTATCCTCTATACTTGAGAGAGGCAAATCAAGAAACAGACTCTTTTTTTTTCCTTCCCTTCCCTCATTTGTTGTTTCTTAGGTACCACATATAAGTGAAAGGATATGGTATTTATCTTTTTCTGACTGATTTATTTCACTTAACATGATGCTCTCTAGCTCCATTCTTGTCATTGCGAATGTCAAAATTTCATTCTTTTTTATGGCTGAATAATGTGTGTGTGTGTGTGTGTGTGTGTGTGTGTATGTATGTATATATGTGTGTGTGTATATATATATATATATATACAAGAACGTCTTTATCTGTTCATTAGTTGCTGGACTCTTGTGCTGTTTCCATAGTTGTACTATTAAAGATAATGCTGCTATAACCATTGGGATGAATATCCCTTTAAATTAGTATTTTTATATTCTTCATGTAAATATCTGGTATTGCAATTGCTAGGTTGTAGGGTAGTTGTATTTTTAATTTTTGTGGAAACTCCATGCTGTTTTCCGGAGTGCCTGAACCAGTTTGCCTTCCTCCCATTAGTGCAGGAGGGTCCCCTTTGTCCACATCCTTGCCAACACCTCTTGTTTCTTGTGTTGCTGATTTTAGCCGTTCTGACAGGTGTGAGGTGATAACTCATTGTAGTTTTGATTTGTATTTCCCTGATGAGGAGTGATGTTGAGCATCTTTTCATGTGTCTCTTGGCCATCTGTATGCCTTCTTCAGAGAAGTAGGTGATGGAGATTAAGGAGTGCACTTGTAATGAGCACTGGGTGTTGTTTGGAAATTTTGAATCATTAAATTTTACATCTGAAACTAATATTACATTGTATGTGAGCTAACTGGAATTTAAGTAAAAATTTTTTTGAAATTTAAAAAAGAGTTGTTTACTCAGTTCGAGGTCAGCATAAAACAGAATTAAAAAGATCACACAAAATGTGGTAAAAGATGACACCATTTACTTAGCAACTGAAGCTTTGGTGGGGAAATTGGTAAAATTATTGAAGAGCAAATAAGAATACCTGAAAGAACTTGAGATATACTGTGTTCATAAAGTGGAAGACTGTGTCTTTAAAAGGTCATTTATTCCCAATTCAATCTGTAAATTTCCTTGTCATTAAAACAGCCAACTATCTTTAAGAAATAGATAATTCATGCTTAATACAAAAATAAAATGTACTAAGTGGTATTATATAGTAAATAGTAAGTCTTACTTCCACACCAGTTCTATCAGTCTTTTAGTTCTCTGCCTCAGTGGTAGCCCCATATCAAATTCTGTGCTTTACAGGTGCACTGAAGGTCAGTGCAAGGTCATTTAAAATGCTACCAGAGAATATCGCATACTGACTAAAATTCATTGTAAGAATAGATGCACAAGTGGCAATTCTGTTGAACAACAAATGAGGAGAAGAAGGATAGATACAAAGTCATACAAAGCTTATTAATAATGATGGGTTGGGTAAGGGACATAGACAAATAGATCAAAGGACCAAAAGAGTTATTATTAATAGCTTTTCATGTGACAGAATCGCATCACATACCATGATCAGAGGACATACTATTAATTAATGGTTTGGGAACAATTAATGTATTCAGTTTATAAACTCATAGTCAAAATGATACACTGAAATATATATTTTTCTAATACCATTTTTATTCAGTTAGACAGGTTCCAATTTAAACTCCTACAAAGTCAATGTGTAATGTATGCAGGATCTTGCATTTTTACAGAGGGATGAGAAGGAATTTTTTTTAAGGTTTGGGAAGAATTTTAGTTAAGTTTAACTAAATTAGGTGACAGAAGTACTCAATCTTTGTGTAGCTCACCAACTCTCAAAAGACAATTTGAGATTGATTTAAATAAAAGATTCAGATTTTAGAGTACTGTTGAGTGAAACAGAGATGACAGTTCAGTCAAGGAAAAAAGGTAGATACTCTATCCTAAAGCCTCACAAAATACTACTAGTGGATCCCTAAAAACACCAATGAGTAAATAACTTTTAAGCTGAGGCCTGAGTGACTTGAAGAGCCCAGCCACACCCAAAAAAAAAGCATTCCAGGTAGAAGGAACAGCCAGTGCAAAGGCCCCTAAATCCAAAATACATTTGGCTGTTTTCAGAATAAAGGCTAGTGTGGCCTTTCACACCATTGGGAAGGACCTTTGGAATATTGCATCCAAACTGCTTTTTCCAGCAAACTGAAAATGACATAGTTTTCATACTCTTTTAACAGACAATATCACAAGCATTTCCTGGTCTTCATATTTCATTGTCTTCACACACCAATATCTAGTCATTTGTCTTTAGAAAGCACCATTTGAGTGCTAACGGAACAGAACGTTCTTTACCTTTTTATTTTTCCATGCATACCAGAAATATGCTGAATGTAATTCTGATCCCAGTGTATGCAAGAACAGTTTAAATATTGCATGGCATAGTAGAGGTGATAGCTAGAAAACTCAGTGTATCACTTTATATGTTCATTCGTGTTTTTATGTACCTGGTAGTAGTATGTAAAAGAGTTCAGGAATAATGAAACCAATGAAAAAACACCAGCCCCCAGTCTCACAGAGCTACACTTTATGGGGATTTTAGCTCAGGGTCTGGCACTCTCTGTGTGAAAATAGGTAATTTAGTTGTCTTAACATCTATCAACCATGAGCGGAGTTTCTAGATTACTATTACGGTCCCTACCAGCTTTAAAAAATGGGAGTCTCCCTCTTAATCACTAGAAATCTTTCTTGAACTCTGAAAGTAATTTTGACGGAGCAGACAAATTGCCACAGTAATGTGTTAGTCTCTCTGTTTTATAATACTGCATATTTTAAAGTTTTTTTTGGTTTTTTTTTTTGAATTTTTTAAAGATTTTATTTATTTATTTATTTGAGAGAGAATGAGTGAGAGAGAGTATGAGAGAGGAGAAGGTAAGAGGGAGAAGCAGACTTCTCAAGGAGCTGGGAGCCCGATGCGGGACTCGATCCTGGGAGTCTGGGATCATGACCTGAGCCGAAGGCAGTCACTCAACCAACTGAGCCACCCAGGCACCCTAAAGTTTGGTTTTTTAACTTATTTGAGAGAGAGAGAGACAGAGAGAATGAGCAGGGGGAGAGGAGGAAGCAGATTACTCACTGAGGAGGGAGCCTAACACAGGGCTTGATCCCAAGATGCTTGGGCTTGTAACCTGAGCCAAAGGCGGCCACCCAGGTGCCTCAATACTACATATTTTAGACTTAGAAACTCATTCTGCTCTGATTTGTTATAACTTTCTTCTGAAGCTTGTGCTAGTGCCTCACTGGTTTTGAGTGTTTTATCTATTCACAAAAGCACTGGTCAGACCCATTTACAAAGAACTATTCAGTAAATGTTGTAACTTCCTTAGCTTAGTTTGGTAGTTTGGTAGACAGTCCCCTCCTGTCTCTTTGGCGTGCGTGCACTGTGTGTGTGTGTACGTATATAATGCATGTATTACAGTTATAATTGATTTAATTTTCTGTTTCCCTTTGCTATCCTTCTAAAGTAATAGAAGGCAGAAGGAAAAACATGACTATGTACTAACCTTTTGTAGCTTAGAACCAGATATTATTTGTTTCCATTTTAGTAATGAAGATGCTCATTTTTCTGTTAAGAAATATAAGGCTTTATCATCAGTGTTCATTTTTTTTTTCCTTCCTATCTCTTTGCCCCATGATTACATTTGAATTTTCTTGATCTTTAGAATTGCATTTCACTTTTAAAAATAGGTTTTATTTTGGACTAATAAATACAGTAACAATTTCAGTTTTGGTAACGCTGTAACAAATTATTATAAAGAAGCAGAAAGTTTATTCAAATGTCTTACTAATTTTAACACTATATATTTAATTGCTGCAAGTGAGTTGTTAAATAGATAAGGCATCATTTCCACCTATCTTTTTTCTGACCATGTATTTAAATTACTTATCTTTACAGAAATAGTATGTTGGACTACGTACTACGTAGTCCTTAGAAACTTTTTTATTAATGAGTTTTTCTAAACCTCAGGTTTATAGTTAATATTGTTAGTGTTTAGAAAGTGAGAGAGACTATATTGGTTATTGGTTCTAGAGTCTTATTTTATTGGGTTTTACACGTACTCTGGGTGATATTTAAATGATGCCAGAGCTACATGTTGCAATCAAGATAACAACAGTATTTTTCCCTTCTTTTTCATTCCAATCTTTTGAAATGTAATGCATGGAAATTTTTCTTTCATATGTTAAGTGTATCTCATTGCTGAATATAGTGTGCCTTACTGAAGTATTCACTTCTTTGCCAAAAACACATCAGTCATTCACAAATATTCAGTACTCTGAGAATGAAAATTTTTTTAGCTACTTGGGTAGTTGGTGAAAGCCAATTTGCAAAGATTTCTAACTCCACAGCGTTAGACATTGTTATGTGGAATCTACGGCTTAAGTATTAACGGTGTATGAGGTAGAATTTGGTATACATTCAGTGAGCTACAATATTCTAGACCAAGAGTTATAGCTGGTTAACAGAATCATGGTAATCAGTCCTCTGTCTTGGGCATGAGATAAAAATGCATTATGATTTTGGAGAACAAAATTGGTTCTATCCCTGAACCATTAATTAATATCTAAGAAAGTATCTGTAAAATAAAAATGAGATCTCTGAATTAATTAAACCATGGAAATTCATATAAATAAACCTAAGACCTTGAATGCCTGGCATGTAATAATCGAGCCACAAATGTTTGTGGGATGACTAAATGAATGAATGAATTGAAAATCATTTGAACAGCTGATATTTAAGCTACATATGTACCTTATGTTTTTAGTCCCATTACATTGGGTTATGTAAACCTAAAGATATATAAAGAATGTATTTTAAAAGCCAATATTTGATTTGATATAAAACTGAGGAAGATCTTCTCTTTCTTTGTTATGATACTTTTATTAAGGGTATATTATTATTTTTATGAATATTAATTATGTCATACTTTGAATATGGATATCCTTCGGTCACTAGGGTTTGGGCAGCTATTTCCTTCAGACAAAAATGGCATTTTGCTTTAAATTTTCATCCACCTGTAGGCCTCTTTCTAGTAGACCACATTCTGATATCTTAAATTATTTGGATGTGCAGTGTAGTTAGGGAATAAAAAAAAGCAAATGATCGAGTTACTCTGGTTTCTAGAGTAAGGATAAGAAGACTCTTAGGAAAGATTTCTTGTGTGTAATATATATTCATTTAAGTTCATAGCCACAGAAAATGTAGTTTGGCTAATAAGAGGCCAAATGCTTAGGGCTTTAATATGTTCTGGATTGCTGAAGTTATTACAGTATCTTTCAGAAAAGAAAATGTTAACTTACAGTCCTACTCAATATCATATTTCCTTGAAAACACTGACAGGAAAAAACCAACTCAGACTTCCTTACTGCTTTTAGAAAAGAGCCCTAGGGAGTGTTTTTATGTATGTCAAATTTAAATTCTAGAATAATGGTAAATGAATATTTGATCTGGCTTCGCTGAAAAATCAAGCAACTACTAGCATAAAAGTAAAAAATTATATAGAAAGATTACTTTAAAAGACCAAAATCTGATAGTAGACTTCTTTTTCTAAAAAAATAAAATAAATAAATAAATTAGCATTCTCTATACATTTTTATTTCTTTTTGAATAAACATGAATGTATAGTCTGATTCCAGGTTTTTGGTTCAAAACTGGCACCCTTATATATAGAAAAAATCATGTTTAAAAATAAACACATCTGGAAAGTTTATATGGAGCACCAGGTGCTTTTATGGGCATTGATGTCAATTAATGGGCTTCACCTTCATGATTGCTTCATTTCACAGGTTTCCAACTTCCTCCCTCCTTCCTTCCTTCCTTCCTAACATCATCTACTAAGTACCTGTCAGTTTCTGTGCCTCAGGAGTCCAGGCATGGGCAGTGCAGTCCTCAGGTCTCTCAGGGCTGAAAACACAATATTGGCCAGGGCTGCGTCCTCATCTGGAGCTTGAGGTCCTTTTCAGGATCATTCATCTTGTCAACAGGATTCAGCTCCTTGTGGTCATAGGACTGAGGACCCTGTTTTTTTATTGGGCTATGGGCTAGATTCATTCTTCCCTTTTAGAGGCTACTCTCGGGTTCTTGCTTCCATGCTCTATGCTGATAACTCAGAGATCTCTACCTGGAGCTCCAACCTCACCCCTAAGCTTTGGACCTGTATCTACAACTCCCACTGTCCATTTGGAGGTTCCACAGATACCTTATTTTAGAGGTTGGAAAATGAGTCACCTGCCTGTTTGTATGAATGAGAAATGTTCAAAGAATGCCTTCCAAAAGCGAGTCCAAGGATGTTATATTTTCCTCACTACTCTCCACTTGTAGGTTGGTGTGAAGTGTGTGTGATTGTTTGCATGATACCAATCAAGAACCCAGAACTTGGTGAATGAATGAGCTAAAAGGTAAGGTCCTTAGATGCAGAGACTGCTTTGAGTCATTTCCTCCTTTCCATTCCTCCTCTCTGCCATGCTCAGAGTCTTGCCCAGCTGCCATCACACTTCCTCTACACATTTGTTCTAAAGAACTAGCTATTTTCTACTGCCTTCAGTGTCCTTGTTTTCATCCAGGTTTTTCTCACTGCTAATCAGATCATCTTGTCAGTCTTCAAAAACAAGACTTTGCAGGTAAAGGAGTATAAGTAAAACCAAGGTTTCTTAATTAAAGAGGCTCTTACTCCATTTTTTTCCATTCCTTTCATCTGTTTTCTGCCAGGATTATGACAACAGAGTGAAAAGTGGGCTTCTGATGCAAATTTGACAAGAAACAGGGCAGTAAGGACAGAATCTTTCACATGCTAAGGAATTCCTGACTACTTCTGAAGTAGTCATTGGAATGACAGCTCATCTGGCTAAAGTACAAGTTTTTGTTTTAAAAATACAAATGACCCTCTTCATTTTCTTTTTTCAGTCTTCATACTCACATTTACAGTGCTATACAGTATGCACACATAGTTTTCATTGTCTTCCCTTTTGAAATAACATGAGAAAATGTCACCATCGTCAGATAATCACATGCTTCATATGCTTTTTTTTTTTTAAAGATTATTTATTTATTTATTTGACAGACAGAGATCACAAGTAGGCAGAGAGGCAGGCAGAGAGAGAGGAGGAAGCAGGCTCCCTATAGAGCAGAGAGCCCGATGTGGGGCTCGATCCCAGAACCCTGGGATCATGACCTGAGCCGATCGCAGAGGCTTTAACCCACTGAGCCACCCAGGCGCCCCCCCCTTTTTTTTACATGCTTCTTATGTTTTAATTGGGCATTTAAAAAGGCATTATTCATATTCACATATGCTCCCATTTATTGGTTTACTATCTCTCACAGTGCTTGACTTTATTGGGATTAGTCTTCTCTAACCATACTGACTTCCATTAATGATTCAGTTATTCAGAAATTTTTTTTAAGATTTTGTTTATTTATTTGAGAGAGAGAATGAGTGGGAAGAGGAATAGAGGGAGAGGAAAAAGCAGATTCCCCACTGAGCAGGGATCCCAACATAGGGCTCGAACCCAGGACTCCAAGATCATGAACTGAGCTGAAGGCAGACACATAACTGACAGAGCCACCCAGGTCCCCCAGAAACTTTTTTGATACGAACCAAAATCAGGAGCTTGAAGTGAACCAAAAAGAACCAGGAGAGCATAAGGGATCCATGAATGGGCTTTAGGCAATCCCTGATTCCTTGGAAATTTGACCGTACACTAATATATACTAATATAATGTACATGAATTTTTCTTAGGAGACCATTTTTTGTTTAGTTCTCCAATAAATGTGTGACCCCAACAAAAGTGAAATAGTCATTTTTAGGAGTGATAACAAATGTGGCTATTTGGATTTGCAAACCTGAGATCAGAAGGCACACGTTAAAGGCACAGGGAGGGTACTCGAGCTAAGTTTACCCACAGCCACAATGCACAGCAACGAACTAGAAGGATGCCCCCCAACCCCCCGCAACACACACATAAGTAGTGAAACAGTAGAACTAGAACTAAAACCAAGAAGAGCAGCCTGATTTCACAGGGCCCGCCATTGTGCCTAACAAGCCGTTAGAGAACCTCCTTGTCACAAAGCAGAAACTGACGTTCCTGTGTTCTCTGTATTGTGGGCATCTTTAAAAGCAGGGATATAGCTAATCAAGGAAGAGTCCCTTAAAACAGTAAAATGGCATTTAAAATAATATTTTCAGAGAGAAGCTTCATCCATCTGAAATGTTTATTCCCATATGAATTTAGATATTTGAGGTTATAAGATGCGTCTCCTGCCCCATAAAGCAGTTTTATGATAGAGAATGAATCCTTTACATCAGGAAGCCCACTGCCCTGTTTACTAGGTTAACACACATTTGTTGGCTCCGTTAAGTGACTGAGAAACTCTTTGTGTAGAATAAACCTAAAGCTTGGTTTTACAAGGCCCTACTTCACTGACCAAAATGAAAAAGAGGCTAGCAGAAGCTATAGTTTAGATATTATGCCTTGGGAAAAATATTTCCATTTCTATTAACGAACTTATGAGTGATGTCGTCGCAATTCATCCTAGGAAAGATCTCTGTCAGTGTGATCCTATCTGGAGAGAGTTAAAAAAGAGGGACATTTGACTTGGCATTCTAAGTCAGAAAAAAATTACATGATAAATGATGCCACTATTTTTCACTAAATGACAGACAGATGGAAAGAGTTGACATGTATCTAACACCCAAAAAGTGAAGATCTGTAAAGTGCAAATATAAACTATATAAAATCAATAAGAAAAATACCAGTAACTCAATAGAAAATGGTCAAAGGTATGAAGAACACATTCAAAGAGAAAGAACCCAAAATGACCATATTATAAATGAGTAGATGGTCATTCTAAGTCGTGCTTAAAACATCAATGAGGTACCGTTTTTTGCATCCATTAAATTAGTGAAAATAAAAAGACTTCTAGTACACAGTGTTAATTAGGGCTGGAGGAAAGGGCACTCTCATATATTAGTGGAAGAGCATGCTGGTGAAATTTTGGAGAATCAAATTGCAGTACTATCAAAATTTTTAATGTACATACTCTGCAATCCAATAATTCTGTGTAAATGCTATACAAAATGTGCAAGAATCTGTATACTAGGATATTTATTTGCACCATTATTTATTGTGATGAAAAATTGAAGGTGGTTTAAGTATTGAACAGTATAAAAATCAATTGCCATAATCCATATTCTGAAATGCTGTATGGTCATTAAGATTAATAAATAATGTCTAAGTATATTAATGTGGAAGAATGGGTTAGATATATTGTTGAGTGGAGGAAAAAAGTCCCTAAATGTGTAACTATACATTAAGATGGTAAGCTCAATTAATAGATCTATGATGTTTTTCAGAGTCCATAGTCTCTTATGGTTCGCCTCCCCTCCCCAATGTCTGAAAAACAACCTGAGGGTTTTGAAGGGTCAGGGGTGGGAGGTTGGGGCAACCTGAGGGTTTTGAAGGGTCAGGGGTGGGAGGTTGGGGGAACAGGGGGTGGGTAATGGGGAGGGCACGTTTTGCATGGAGCACTGGGTGTTGTGCAAAAAGAATGAATACTGTTACACTGAAAAAATAAATAAAATGAGAAAAAAAAAAAAAAGAGTCCAGTCCCAGGGGGGGGAAAAAAAATAGATCTATGATGATGTTGTCATGTTATTGTTGTAGGAAAAATAGAAAAGTAGTAAATAAGAGTATTTTACTCTAAAGGAAAAATGCTAGAATAAAAAATAGCAAAGATAAATTGTTAGAGCATCCTAAAAATTTAAAGCAAGAAGGAATTTTTGTCAATGTGTTGTTAAAATTGAAAGTACTAATAAATTTATATCAGTAATAATACATGTCTGGAGCACCTGGGTGGCTCAGTTGGTTAAGCATCTACCTCCAGCTCAGTTCATGATCTTGGGGTCTTAGGATCCAGCCCTATGTTGGGTTCCCTGCTCAGTGGAGAGTCTGCTTCTCCCTCTCCCTTTGCCCCTTCCCTCCCCCATTCGTGCTCGCTTTCTCTCTCAAATAAATAAAATCTTGTAAAAAAGGATTAATTATGCATATCTATGAGAGCCTTCCGGTGTAGATCAAAATACTAATGTAATGATGTTTTGTTTTTGTTTCTGAAGACAATCTCTTGCAGATAATTATTATTTACGATTTATGATACTGTCCTATTCTTCTTTCTTTACTTTAGATAGAGTTCATGGTTGTAGAAATGGGTTACCTGTTACTTGCAGAAATGTCACTCACTATTAATATCACTTTGTAGCACAGAAATTTTTTTAGCATAATTAGAGGCAGCCGGTCTGCTTAAATAGAGTTGGTTAATTAAGTTATAAAATTCTAAGGGAATATGATGAACTAAAGTAGACATGTGTAGTTAGAGCTTTCTGTTCTGCTTTTTTATCAAATGTTTCTGGCACCTGGTTTCTCAACTGCCCTTCTGTTGAATATGGTTTTCAAATTGATGTGAGGAAGAGTCAGTAGTAGTTTCTGGACAACTAAGCTCTTCATTTGTCGAGTGATGATATGTCAACACACATTTTCCAAAATAACAGTCCTACTACCCTCAGTGTCTTGGAAAGAGTTACCCGATATCCGGAGAGTGGAGTACAACTAGCCTAGAGCCTTGGTCCAACACCAAGCAAGGTTTATGAAAGAAGATAGCCCAGAGAGTTGGAGCCCAGCTCTGCTGTGTCGACATGTCTAGAGCTCAGAATAAAATTGAGTTTCCTGCTTTAGCCATAGCTGGGTCTTAAAATAACCTGAAGAAATTATAGTTCTGATTACATAGAAAGTGAAGGACTTAGAACATTCTCCTAATAAAGCCATGAGAATGACATAGAGCTTAGTCATCAGCAGTCCTTCCCTAACAGGCATTTTAGAGAGAAAAATAGAGCTTTGAAATTGGATAATTTGATTTGAAATCCTGCCTAATTATTTTAAGAATGCAGAAAACCTTTCTTTTTGGCCAAAAAAATAATGATCTGGAATCCAATTATGAAAGAACAGGCTTTTAAAATGTTTGATATCTCCAGTAATGGGAAAAAAAAAAAATCCTGTCTTTAAAATTACATTCTGCTGGAAATCTCATTCTTGGATGTCTTGCTTTTTGCATTTTGAATGGAGGAATTTAATGTAATTTCCTTTTGGAAACATGGTATTGGAAAAATTAGATGGGATGTTTGATTCTGTGTTGGATGCTATCTACTAGGGTACAGATTTTAAGAGCAAACACTTCTAGTTTCATTTTAATTCCCAAAGGGAGATATCTGACTTAACCAGATGCCTTGAAATTTGTCACAACATAGATTGTTTACATGGAATCAGAGCCCAGTTATGCATCTAATTGATTAGCACACCAGGAATAAAATAAGCAAAGTAGACAAAGCTTTTAATAATTCCAATTTTTTAAATTATTACTATTACTATTCACAGTTAATACACTACTCCAAAAGGTATTTATTGCCACACTGTCTCACCATGTTTATTCGTATCCTATTGCTTTCTCAGAATCCTGTTGATTCACACAGTATTTGCATTAGTGCTGTATAAATAATATGACTGATCATAAACAGTGGTCTAGGATTTCCAATTTCTAGAAAAAAGATAATAAAACTAGTTAAAGGAAATCTATATTAAGATACTTACGTTTTTACTTACAAATTAAAAGATAGAAATTCAATTAATAAACCTTTCTGCAGGGTATCCTCAAAGGGTTTTGGTTATTTTTACTCTGGACCTTCACAGAATTTGTCTATTTTACATGGGATTTAGATTTAACTAAGTCTTAGCAAAGTGCTTTGAAACAGGAGATTGAATAAACATTTGTTGAAAGGAAAAATGAGTTATTAAAATACTGTGTTTTCTATTATCATTCTTGAGAAATGGTGGTAAGGCAACTTAGTAGAAGTGACTAACAACTACGTATATATGAACACAGGATGTAAGTCTCCAAGGTAATCAAGACCATCAGGAGGATGTTAGACCAAAATTAACACCGAGAGAAATGTGTTATGCATATATTACAGCCCACGTGTGGAAATCTGTTCATTTATAGAGAGATTGCCTCTCTGTGAATGGCTAAGTTGGCTCTTCCAAGCACAAAAAAACTCTTAGGGCCATTCAGAAGTAAGAGCCACACACTGAAAGATTTTAAATCATAAAGTGTCTGATTAGTAAATACATCTTTAGATAGAAGGATGGAATTTTATCAGAGACGACATATGGATGTGGAGGACTCCAGGAGAGAGGTTTCAGGCTGAGAGACTCTGAGGAGCCAGAACCTTCCAACAGTAAACTCAGAGGACACTCCCAGATCTCTGGCCACATTTTCATTTCTTCTCTTGATCCTTAGGATTTAGCATTTTTTCCTAGTCAGATTCTTCCCAGACCTACAATTGGACAGGACATACATAGTGTCTTAACATTCACTTAGAAGCATCGAACAGCTCATTTGCTAATACTGAAACAAGAAATGGGCTGCGTACAAGCAAACAAACGTACAAAATGGCTTGTTCTTATTACTTGCCCCACCTGTTTAGACCTTCTACGTGAGGCAACTGAAATGGGATCAAGGGTGTATCTCAAAAAGTAATAACATTCTGTGAGTATCAAGTGCAGTGAACTTTCAGTGTATGATATTTCGTCTGTTCCTCTCTAGAACCTTCTTTGTAGGTGGTGGGGAAAAAAGAAGGAAGGAAACTGAGCTCATAGAAGCTGCACTATTTAAATCAAGAAGCGCTGACGGATGGTCATTGAATTTATTCCGGAGTGGATGTTGCTGTGCCTTGCTTCAGAGCACACTGTCTAGAGTTTAGGAAAAAGACAAAGGAAACAGTATGTAATATATGCCAAAGCCAGAATATGCAAGATGGGGAGGGCCTGAGAGGCATTTCAAAGGAGATCATTGAAGGGAAGTTCTTTGTGCTTGAGAATGGCTGAAGGGCTTGATCTGTGATGTTGCCATGGCAGGAGATGAAGTTACAAAACAGGCAGGAGACATATGATTAGGGGCCTCTAATTCTGTGCAAAGATGGTGGTTGCAAACCTCTGAAGGATTTTAAGCCATGTAGCTGATGATCAGAAATACTACTTCTTTTTTCTTTTTAATTTAAATTCAAATTAGTTAACCTCAAGTGTAGTATTGGTTTTAGAAGTAGAGTTCAGTGAGTCATCACTCACATCCAACACCCTGTGTCCATCCCAGCCAGTGCCCTCCTTAGTGTCCATCACCCACTTAGCCCTTCCCCCCACACACCTCCCCTCCAGCAATCCTGTTCATTCTCTGTAGTTAAGAGTCTCTTATGGTTTCCCTCCCTCTCTGTTTTTATCTTATTTTATTTTTCTTTCCCTTCCCCTATGTTCATCTGTGTTGTGTCTCAAATTCAACATATGAGTGAAGTCATATGTACTTGTCTTTCTCTGACTGACTTATTTTGCTTAGTATAAGGCCCTGTAGCTCCATCGACATCATAGCAAATGGCAAGATTTTATTCATAGAAATGTAACTTTGGGGACACCTGGATGACTCATTTGGTTAAGCATCTGCCTTCCGCTCAGGTCATGATCCAGGGTTCCCAAGATTGAGCCCTGTAGTGGAGTCGCTGCTCAGGGAGTCGGTTTCTCTCTCTTTCGCTCTCCCTCTGCCCACCCGCCCTCTCACTCATGCTCTCTCTCTCTCTTTCTCTTGCTCTTGCTCTCTCTCTCTCTTTCAAATAAATAAATTAAATATTGGGGAAAAAAAAGAAATGTAACTTTGGTTGCAGACAGGATACTCCTTAAAATGGGTTGTGTAACTATTATATAGGCTTTTAACTGTTAAGTGCCTGGACAGAAATAGTGACAGAAAAATGAGAAGAAACTGGAAGGACCACCACAAATAGAGAAATCAAAAAATTAATGCAAAAATTGGGGGGGGGGGTCTAAAATTACTCTTGTATTTCTAGCATTCATGACTGGGTAAATGCGATACCACTCTTCATTCATTTGACAAGTATCTTTTGAGTGCATCTTATGTACCAGGCACCATAGGTGCCCAAGATCTATGAGAGAACAAACCAAAGACTGCTGCACACTTGCCCTCAGTGTATGCACACTTCCATAGCCCTCATGGAACTTGAAACCTGTGTGTGTAAGTGAGTGTTTTCTTCCCATTGCTTGTCTTGCTACCCATCTGGACCGACAGATGTACAGTGTGACCTGGAATGGAGCATTGACCGATTTTTACTGAAGGAGGGAATGAAGGAGGAGAGTAGAAAAACCTTATGCAGTGCAAGTGTAGAGAGACAAAAGGCATCCTATGGAAACTTCAGCATCTGGCTGGGTTGGCTATTGTCAGAGTAATCAAGTATGAGAGATAAGTGGAAATTGGGCCCTGGCACATGCACCCAGCACACATACATCTACATGTATACATACATTTACATATATAGTGAATATGAGAAGGATAATCCATATGTAATTAACTGCTCTCTTTCTTTGGGAACTGCAAGTTAACCATTTTTTACACTTGAAGAAAACCCTAAGTTATGCAGGGATTTGAACCTCAGAGTTACTAATCAGTTGTAAATTTCAGATGTAGACTACTGCCTTTTCTTACTTTTTTTTTTTTTTTTTAATTTTGCCTCCTCTTACTTAAGGGAACTGAAATTGCCTCAGCCACCCATCTACACTGTGATGAGGCCTGCTAGCAGAGCTGTAGTTGAGAGGAGCTCACACTCTGTATTCTCAGTAGTTAGTCTAAGTTAAGGCAAGGACACAACTCATACAAAGGCTGGCTTCAGGAGAGCAGTATGTTATATGTTGGGGTTCGAGATACTTAAATCTAAAGCTAATGGCATAAGATTTTAAAGGGTAGTAATGCATGTGAAAATAAAGTTCAAGCTTGGGGGAGGAGGAAGATGAAGAGAATAGGTCTGTATACTTTCTCTCTCTCTCTGGGTCTCTTCAGAGATTGAGAGACCCAGACAGAGATTTAGAGAGTGGGTTAGAGTGAGTAGATATGAATTATAACATTGCTTAATGGAATATTACCACCTCAACACTGGGTTCAAAATATACATGGAGAGTTTGTCTAAAAGATTTCGGGTAGGGGCTGTTTGTAATAAAATTTAATGATTTCAATATGTATGATATGAAATGAAGATAGAAAATATGTATATAGAAGGAAAGTTGCTTTTCTAAATGTAGAGTAATGCTTTTAATATACCACCTAAGAAATCTTAGGAGACTCCAAAATCATTTTAAGGTTTAATAATAGTGATAGATGTAAGTTTTTAGTATGTCGTTCATTTTGAACTAGAAAAAACTAATAAAACAGCCCAAATCACTAAAGCCTCATAAGTTTGCATGTTATAGTTTCCTTCTTCAATTGCTCTTATAGGACAAAAATTACTAAGTTACAATTAATTTCAGAGCAAGTGTGTTAACACATGTAATGACTTGGACAGGGATCAGATATATACTATATAGCAAATAATAGGGGATTTAAAATAAATAATTGATAAAAAATGTCATTGGGGTAGATATTTTAAAGTGACAGAAATAACAGTCTTTGATTCTTTGATTCTTTTCCTTCTTGAAAGTTCTTAATCACTTTGGTAATCATAGAGGAGAAACCTTTAAAATTGCCAAGTTTGAGTGTGTAGAAAATAAGTGTAATTCTCTCCAAAATACTGTAATGCATCTGCAGTCTTTAGTAAAATAATCCATATGGGTATTAAATAATGTTCATTCTAAACCATCCTGCTCAATTCATGTTTTTGTCAACACTGAGTTGTTTTACCTTTTTTAAGTTACTGTTTACCTTTTTTATTTTTTATTTTATTTTTTTAAATATTTTTTTTAAAGATTTTATTTATTCATTTAACAGAGAGAGGTCACAAGTAGACAGGCAGGCAGAGAGAGAGGAGGAAGCAGGCTCGCTGCTGAGCAGAGAACCCGATGCGGGACTCAATCCCAGGACCCTGAGATCATGACCTGAGCCGAAGGCAGTGACTTAACCCACTGAGCCACCCAGGCGCCCCTGTTTTACCTCTTTTAAAAGCTACTTTATATATTCCTACCTCCCCTTTTCTCATGTATAATGTAGGGTATCATTTAAAATTAGAAACACTCAGCATGCCTGGGTGCCTCAGTCAGTTGAGCGTCTGTGTTTGGCTCAGGTCATGATCATCACAGGATCCTGGGATGGAGCTCTGTGTCCTGCATGGGGGCTGGGTGGCTCAGCGGGGAACCTTCTTCTCCCTCTGCCTGCTGCTTTCCCTGCTTGTGCTCTCTCTGACAAATAAATAAAATCTTAAAAAAAGAAAAAAAAACCAGATATTTAAAAAATAAAATAAGATATGCTCCTGAAACAGAATATATTGATGGCATGATAAAAGTAGGAATATTCTATGAATATAGGAATGCCATTTTTTAAAAATTAAGTCTGGCCTTGGAGAGCAGAGTAGGAGGCCACACTGTCTGTTTTCTGGAGTTGGGGTTCTTTGGCCTTGGTTCCATCCCACTTTGAGAACATGCAGCTCCTAAACTGTTTTCCTGCAAGGATCTCTTACTTTCTGCGTATGATTTCCGGTTCATCTGACTTTAAGTACTAACTGCCAGCCGCCTCTTTAGCTGTCCATAACTCCTTGCTGTGTGAGGCATAATGTCTTATAGTTTCTCCATTTTGTGCCTTTCCATGTCACTCAGCCATCGCACTTCACTAGATGGGGCTCATGGTTGTAGGTCCTATCTGTGGGGTGCACAAACAATCGCTTCCCTTTGGAAGCCTGCAACCTTCATGGGAAGGGAACCCGAAGGATATCATGGATTATGGTATGAACTTCTTGAGGTATGATATTTCGTTGGAATGATATAGTATTATTTTTAAGTTACTGTCTGGGAATTCATGTATCCTGAATCATCTGTCTCCTAGAGTGATGCCTAGGTCCTCCCATGGACCCCTTCCACACCAACGGGACTGTGCGGTGAACAACGCAAAATAAACTAGTAGAACTCAATGGCCACTCCATACGAAGAGGCTCAACTATTTTAAAAGATGGTATTTTATGAGTAGTGGAAAATTTGTCACAGGTATTTCAACTGACACTACCTTTATTACTACTC
This sequence comes from Meles meles, assembly GCF_922984935.1. Lineage (NCBI taxonomy): Eukaryota > Metazoa > Chordata > Mammalia > Carnivora > Mustelidae > Meles > Meles meles. Next base: position 57,369,921 of record NC_060075.1, on the reverse strand, counting down.
TGTATCTACATCTGAGGACTCAGACTCCAGTAGTTATAATACAATAGATGTAAAAGGCAGAAAAAGCCAATTCTTGTCAATGTGTCGCCAAACATATTATCAAAGTTAATCTCATAAGGACATCAGAGGAATTAAAGTTGCCTTTGGGCTCCATGTTATAAGAACTCGCTGAGATGCCAGACGACCTCCGTAGCTGACTGCATACTGCAGCAGGGAGCCTTCAATTAACTGTATCCATTCTATTTGTAGTACAAAGGATCTGTGACTTAGGATAGCTTACATAACTCAAAAAGAAAAGAAAAAACTCAACTGGATCTTAACAGTATCCTGAAGTACAGCCTGAGAGAAAAGGATACATGGGGTCAGTCGAGAGCAAGTAGGCTAGTAACTAATTCAAAGGCGAAGGGGTCTTAGGTGGGAGCTTTAAAAAGCGTTCAGTCTAGTCAATAAGAAATTTGGTGAAAATGTCTTTGGAAGAAAGGTAAGCCAGCATTTAGAGCAACATTCTCCATTCTAGAGATGATAACAATAAAAGACAGCAATTGTAAAATAATTTGGTAGAGAAAAAGATGAACTTTTAGAGGAATGGTGGGTTAAAGAATTCTTGAGGTTATACATAGAAATTCACACAGATATGAGAGCAAAAGATCATTTCCACAGGAGTCTCATCGGGCAGCTTCTAGGACCACAGTTATAAAAAGGATAGAGGAACATTAAGAGAGGGGTCAGAGAGTGGTAGTGATTCTGATACTTTCTTTCACTCTTTGAAACTATAACTTTTACTAATTTTTGATAAAAAAAATGTTGGAGAGTAAAACTTGCAGGGTTTTTGCATAATTTTAAAGCCGATTGACTTACATTTTGCCATCTTTTCTCTTCCCATTTAACCACCTCCTCCTTTGGCTTTTTGGGCTTATGTCTAATTAAGTAAATCCATGTTATTGAAAAAGAATGTTGAAGCACTGAGAAAATTGTTGGGGATCTTTGGGTAATGTCACAAAATTAGATTTAAAAGTTACTGAAAGAAATGTTGTGGCTCAATGAGGAAGTTGTCAGCTTTGTGATAATACTGAAAAAAAAATCTGTATTTGTTCTCTCCAAATTAGGGTTCACAATATGAAAGTCATTCTGAGAGTTTTAATTAGGATAAAAAGTGATATTTTTGCACAAAACAGTAACAATTTTTGGTAAATGGTTTTTACAGAAATTATTCAATCAAATTAAAATTTAAAACTTTAAAATAAAAAAATTTTAAGGTTTTCTTTATTTGACAGAGAGAGAGAGAGAGAGCAAAAGCAGGGTGAGTGGCAGGGAGAGGAAGAAGCAGGCTTCCTGCTCAGCAGCAGCAGGCAGCAGGCCTCTGTCCCAGGACCCTGGGATCATGACCTGAACCAAAGGCAGACACCTCACCGACTTAGCCACCCAGGCCCCCCTAAAATAAAGATCTTTTATTAAAATAAAAAGCTATGAGTTTCCTGTTTAATATATTCATATGGAATTTAAATAATGAAAACTGTTAATATGATTTTACTTTTTGAGTTCTGAACTTATTGGAATGTTTGTTCTGTATGTCTCTCTGTAGAGGGTAAAAAAATAATTTTTTGGAAGATAAAAAACAATTTTACTTTAAAAAGCTATTCTGATATTTTATGAAAACTCTTTTCTATACAAAATATAGTTTCCATGAGTTATTTTCTAAAATAATTTCAAGTCAAAATTAATTTATTTTACAGAAAGTATATTTTTGGCGCTGATACATAGAAGTGATAAATACTGTATAGTGTATAAGAAGTACAGTGTAGCATATTAGTGTAGCAACTTATATATAAGTGAAAACAAAAAGAGTATCAGTATAAACCAATATATTTATAAGCCTAATGAAGAAAGTGGAATAAATTCTTTTTGAATCTTCAGACTGAATGGACTTTCTGGTGCTTTACTCAGAATTCTGAGATATATTTAATAAGACTAATGCTTATTCTTCTCTGTCCCTTTATTGACTGCTCAGTCATAGAGCATTAAAACTGACTTAACCAACTCATAATCCTATATTAGGAGCATTCTTTTTGGATTTATTCTAGGAAATCACTTCTAAAGTGGTATAATGTTTCCAGTGTATAAATAATTTGCAGTATAGTATGAATAACTATATTTCATGGTAGTGGTAGATACACAAGAAGATAGGAATCAGAGTGAGGATTTTGTATGGAATATAACTTATCTGTCAGAACACAAAGCGTTAGAAGGTAATCTTTCTTTGTCTTCACTGCTCTTCCTTTCAACTTCATCAGTTTTCAGCCCAGTCTAGAGCATGTATATTTGGAATGATATACATTCCCAAAGGGAAAACAGAAGTGGAAAACCTGAGGTGAAGTAGGCATTTCAGTCATCAGAGTTTTTCTAAGGTACTTGTGTATCATTTCTATTTTCTCTTTTTTTTTAAGATTTTATCCCTTTATTGAGAGAGAGAGAGCATGAGCTGGGGGCTGGGGAGCAGGAGCAGAGGGAGAGGGAAAAGCAGACTCCCTGCTGGGCAGGGAGCCCAGCCCAACGTGGGGCTCAATCCCGGGAATCCTGGGATCATGACCCAAGCTGAATCTACCGAGCCACCCAGGTACCCTCATTTCTGTTTTCTTGCTTGATGTCTTTGTCCCATGAAATGTTTGCCTGGGTGTAAAGCCTTTTTCCTTATGTGACTCAATAAAAGTGGGTTTCAAAGAGCTAAACAAAATAGCAGTGAGTGGAAATTTCCTTCAGCCAAGAAGATAATTGAAAATCAGAGACAGGAAATAACCAGAAAGGAAAAAAGAAATGTCCAAGTAATGGTAAAATATTTTTATGGTAACCTTTCAGGGGAAAAAAGATAACTCATCTTTTTCCCCTTTTCCTTCCTCACCTAAAGGTCATCAATTGGCATAGGACATAAAAGCAAACCAGAAGGTGGTAGGAAATCAGCCAGTATAAAAGGAGGGCGATGGTCCAGACCAGAATGAGAACAGAGATAGTACTTTGGTCCATTCTGCATTGTTGCTATCAACCACTTACTTTGGAGAAATTGATAGTTAACAGGTGAATTTCCCTATAGGTTTCCAAGGTAGATGCCAAGACAGATTGAGTAAGTCAATGGACTAGTCTTACAGTTAAGAAGGAAGTGCCTTCATATATTATTGAGAAAAGTGACTGGGACTAGTTGAATTCATCAATTTAAAAAGCCTTGATCTGGGGCACTTGGGTGGCTCAGTGGGTTAAGCCGCTGCCTTCGGTTCGGGTCATGATCTCAGGGTCCTGGGATCGAGCCCCACATTGGGTTCTCTACTCAGCAGGGAGCCTGCATCCCCCTCTCTCTCTGCCTGCCTCTCTACTTGTGATCTCTCTCTCTCTCTCTCTCTCTGTCAAATAAATAAATAAAACCTTTAAAAAAAAAAAAAGCCTTGATCCAGTGTGGTACAGTTCAGTATTTATTGTGACATTATTTACCTCTAAAATTAGATAAGTTATGAAATTTGATTGAATTTATATTCTTTTTAAAGACATATTTATTTATTTTAGAGAGAGAGAGCACATACACATGAGTGTGGTGAGGGACAGAGGGAGAGGGAAAGAATCTCAAGCAGACTCTACATCTTGCGTGGAGCCCAGCGCAGGGCTCAATCCCAGGACACTGAGATAGTGACTTGAGCCAAAATCGAGTTGAATGCTTAACGAACTGAACCACCCAGGCACCCCCATCTAATTTATGTTCTAATTACTTTTTATAAAATAGACATTTAGTACTTTAAGGATGGGGCACTTATATATATTATCTCTGAAATAATATGTATTATCTCTGAAAACAATATTGTTAACATCCTGTGGAAGCTGCTCCCCAAATTGAGGGAGACTCGCTTATGTGAAATTAGCCAACCCCATGACTGCTTCAGAACATAAACAATGTTTTACTTACTAGTGTTGAACAAAAAAATGATACCCTTGCTAAAAGCCACTTCTGCTGTGTGGCTCCAATGAATGATTTATACATTTAATGAGATGGCAGGGAATTTTTCAACGAATGCGAAATATTCCAGGAAAAAAAAAAAAAAAACGAAAAAAGAAACTCTTACTGAGAAGTCTCTAAAAGGGTATGAAGTTTCTTATTTTACATTCATTAACTTTTTATTTTATTGAAAGTTCAGAAATAGGTTATTGGTCATGCATTGTAAACTCACCATCTGGGTGCACCCAGCTTTCTAAGGGATTTCCCCTAATGTTACAAACTTGTGAAGATATATTTCATGTTGGTAAAAGTATTGGGTGCTTAATTTCATATATGTGTGTGTGTATAAGATAAAAATGCATGTACATAAAATGCATGTTCTTGTAAAGTGTTGTGAGTTGAAATATAGATATATAGTTTTAAAAATTTACATCAATCAGTATAGAGAGGTTTATGATGGAAAGAAACTTGTTCTCTATCCCATTTCACCTTAGGCCCAGTCCTGCTTCCCATGTTAGCCAATTTTAACAGTTTCTGACTTTTATCCTTCAGTAACAACATCTATAACTTTAAATAAGATGTTTGATTTGTTCACTTTATACATTGTCTATTGACTTATTGCATGGTAATGAGAATATGTAATTTTCCTTTTCCTTCCCCCACTTCATAACATAGTTACCATTGTTCTTAGTTTTTCCAATTATTATTATTTTTTTTTTCTGAAGACTTTATTTATTTATTTATTTGAGAGACAGCTCACAAGTAGGCAGAGAGGGAGGCAGAGAGAGAGGGAGGGAAGCAGGCTCCTCGCCGAGCAGAGAGCCCAGTTTGGGGCTCAATCCCAGGACCCTGAGACCATGTCCTGAGCCGAAGGCAGAGGCTTTAACCCACTGAGCCACTCAGGCGTCCCTATTATTATTTTAAGTTTTTGTTGTTCTCAGTAAACCCACAAATAATAGGATTCTTTACTGGTCTTCAGTTTATTGTGGTGCATGCAGGTTTGAATGTTTTGGAATGTAGGTAAAGCTATGATATAGTAGACTGACAAACTGTAAACGCCATATAAATGGGCTTTGTTAAGGACAGTTCTTACACACAAATTGGTATTTTCTTTTTTTTAATTAAAGGTTTTTATTTTATTTATTTGTCAGGGAGAGGGAGAGACAGAAAGCACAAGCAGAGAAAGAGGCAGGCAGAGGGAGAAGCAGGCTCCCCTCTGAGCAGGGAGCCTGGTATGAGGCTCCATCCCAGGACCCTGGGATCATGACCTGAGCCGGAAGGCAGCCGCTTAACTGACTGAGCCACCCAGGCATCCCATCAAAGTGCTATTTTAATTGAGAAAATAAGAGGTTAAGCAATTGACATAAACTGGAGAAATTGTTAAATGATAATTTAATTTCTTCAAATTATTTTCTCTGATGTGCACATAATTCAGAACCAAATAAGAAATGGACTCTTAAAAAATTTGGAAACTTACAAAGTTAAAAGAAAATCATCTCTTTTTCTATGATTGAAAAAAAATTTCAAGCAGCTCTGAAGTTAACTCAAGGTGTATATGTTGCTTTTTGACAATCTTTAATAGTTAAATTTATGAATTTCTTATAAATAAGGAAATAGGGAGGAAAAAGTCCTCTGTTCTTTTCATACTTTTCTTTTTGATTCATCAACTGTAAAAATGTCATTCTGTCTTTATGTTCTTATGTAAGCAAAACTTATGCCTTTAATTTCCCAGAACCACAATGTACTGTCTGAGTTATACTGAACTCAGTTTCAATATACAAGCAAAGGAAATGCATTTAAAAAGCTGATGAACGATGAAAAATAGACGCTTTGTGTTGTGTCGAAGTGTTGGTGATTCTGAAAAGGAATATCGCAAAATGGATTTTTCTCGTCCAAAGCATTTGTTTGCTCTTCTGCTTTATATCTGAAGAACTACAATACTTTTAAATTGAAAGGTTACATTTTAGCCTCTGTATCCAGGAATACTATTGTCTTCAGTGAGATATAGAGCACTCTTAACCATATGTTTCTTTTTTTTTTTTTTTTAAAGATTTTATTTATTTATTTGACAGAGAGAGATCACAAGTAGGCAGAGAGGCAGGCAGAGAGAGAGGAGGAAGCAGGCTCCCTGTGGAGCAGAGAGCCCGATGCGGGGCTCGATCCCAGGACCCTGAGATCATGACCTGAGCCGAAGGCAGCGGCTTAATGCACTGAGCCACCCAGGCGCCCCTAACCATATGTTTCTAACTGGACTAAAATATTTGATTATTTCAGAATAGAGGGATGGGAAAAGAAGTGGTCTAATTATTTATTAAAATATACCAGTTCTGAAAATTAATTTGTACTTTCTTATTAAGTAATGCAATTTTTATGGAATGTCATAAACCTCCATTTTATCCCTCCTCTGATATTAACTGTAGTGGGGGCTTAAGCACTAACTTGAATTTCAGGTTCTCTTATGAATTGACAAGTAAAATTACTAAAATGCTATATATTAATTCTGTATAAATTTTTAGAAATTAAAATAAGGCATGCATTTAGTTTAAAAAGTAGCAATTCTTAAAATAAAAGTAGCAGTCACTTGCTGCATCTCTCCCCAATTTCTTCTTCAGTCCCCAGGGACAGCTATGTTTACCGGTTGTTGTTCTTGCTTCTGGTCTTTGACCTTAATAGTTCTAAATAATGGGGGTGCCTGGGTGGCCTGGTCAGTTAAGCATGTGCCTTCCGCTCATGTCATGATCTCAGGGTCTTGGGATCTAGTCTCACACCGAGCTCCTTGCTCAGTGGGGAGTCTGCTTCTCTCTCTGCCTGCTGCTCCCCCTGCTTGTGCTCTCTCCCTCTCTCTGTCTGACAAATAAAATCTTAAAAAAAAGAGAGAGAGATCTAAATAATGTACTCATATATGAAATTCTGAGTTTATAAATTTTAAGCATTATATATTGTTTTCCCTGCTTGGCGAAATGAGGAATTTCCTCTTAATATTCATTTCTATGTTCACCCACCATGTACCCATGCTATGCTCACATGTGCATATGCACACACACATATACACACAGGGGCACGTGCATGCATGTTTCTTCCCCACCCGCTCCAGGGGCCGTATTATAATCTTAAGTCAATTCAACTAGTATTCCTATGACTAGTTAAATGTTTACTCCTGCACCAACCATGCCTCTTTTTCCATTCTGCCCTTTTGCTGGCCATGATTGTAAATTTACCCCCCGTTTAATCTGGTTTTCTGGGCTTAAATATCTCTGCCATGTGTCTATAAAAAATACCGTCCAAACCTGCAACATTTCAACTCTGTCTTGTCCTGGAGTTTCCAACTCTTTCTCCTGGGAGCTGGTTACTCTGTATGCATGGCATTCATCCTACACATTTCCTTTGCTGTTCTCTTGGGCCATCGGCTCTTTCTTAGATCATTATGGCTTCTTCATCGGTTTTTCTTCTGTGAAGAACATTTTATCATAGCTTATATTTACTGAGTTTTTCTGAACATGTCATTTTTCTCTCCTTATTATTAATACATTTATGTGGCAGGGCAAAGAGTACTGGTTGAAAATCATTGTGAATTCTAGCCCCCGTCTGGTTCTTTTCCCTTTTTACGTGGCTTCCTCATCTCCTTTGGAAGCTTTTTAGACTCTCCTCTTTATCTCTGTTCTAAAATTTCACATTCATATGCCGTAGTCTCCTTTTATTCATTTTGCTGGATATTCTGTGGAGCCTTTCAATTTGGAGCCTCATTTTTTCCAGTGCTTCAAAGAGTTCTTCACTTTTTAAGAACATTCCTTTATCAGAGCATACTGTTCTTATTTTCATGTACTAGGCAACTTTATTAGATAGAAAATATTAATTAAAGTTAATCTAATTTCTGTTTTCTACCCGCAGTTTATGCTTTTGCTTTGTCCCCCACACCCTTAACATTTGTTTTGATCTCTCCTGCGTGTTGGGAGCATTCATACTTAAGAGTGTGCATTTGCTCAGTGGAAGCTCATTATTTGTGTGGTGACTGTGGACTGGACGGCTTCCTGTGTGGGAGGCTTGAGTTGTCAGTAGCTTCTTGATTGAGCGTATCTGTTTTTGTGTGCTTGTGTTTTGGGGAATCCTTGCATACCAGTCTTTAGATTTCTTCTCATGAGTTGTTCAGTGTCTCCAGAGAGAACTCTTGTAGGCTTCTGTTGGATGGGAAGACACTTAGCTAGCTGCTAGAGCTCACTCAGCAAGTAGATTGGCAAGTAGGCTAGGGGGATGTGCACCTCATCTGCCACTTTCCAGCTCTCTGTGCATCTCAGGTTTTCTGCTAGGACCAGGGTGCCTCTCAGTTCAGTTCATCCAGGGAAGAACTCTTTCGTCTTGTAGAGGTAACAGGTGTGGTAGTTGTGGAGGTTGAAAAGAGACCTGGAGTTGGGGAGAAATCTCTTGGCTATTCTGGAGAGGACATGGCAGTTTAAATGCTTTGTAATCAGACCTTAAACCAGCCCCCGTGCTTTGGACCCAGCACCTGACCACTCACCTTCCTAAGTTCTGAATCTCTCGGGGATTCTGTGGCATGAGCGGATGGTACCTCCTCCTGGCACTTACTTCCGGTGTTGCTGTCTCCATTCAATAGGGCTCTTTATCACTGTTCATTTCACTTGTCCATTTTAAAATGTCATTGAACTCTCTTGCTCAGTTTTGTGATCTCTTTCATTACCTTTACTATTATAGGCTTACGGAATTTTAATTATTTTACTGACATTTTATGGTATTTTGAAGGGATGAGAAATAAATGTATTTGGCCAGTCCACCATTTTTATTCAAAAGTCATACAGTTTTTGAGTCACCCAAAATTTATGTCATGTCTATTACTGTTGATGTTCTTCTTATTATTGTTTGCAACATGAGGTATTTTAAGTTAATAATATTGGAACCTTCCCAAGAAATTTCCTAAAGTAGACTACTGAAGAACCTCATTATGATCCACATCATAAGTTTAATGAGAATGTCATAAGATTAAATTTTGTGATGGACATTTGTGATCTCTTTCAGTTATGTATTCATATCTACATGCATTCCTTTCTTTGGTAATAGTTCCTCTTTCTAGAACTCAGCTCTTCAGCAATCTCATTTTATTGGTAAGAAATGCTAGAGCACAAAGATACCAGAAACATCTTTGCAAAACCCAAGTTTGCATTTCGGTCTACAAATGCTTCTCCGGGGAATAGTCTGTAGGGGACTTCAGCAAAAAAGCATATGATTCTCTTTCATAACCAATTATAATAGCTTTTGAGATGGGCATTTTAAATACACAGAGCTCAGAAAACAAAACATAAGAAAGTAAGAGGGGAGCCTACCAGCAGGTGAGAAACAATCTATGAAATGACCAACCACAACGAGGCAGACAGAACTAGAAGTGGTAAACAAAGAGACTCAAATTCCTATTAAGAACTTGTAGCAGAAGGTGTAGGTACACCACCCATATCTCCTACAGCTCTCTCGTTTTTATGGTTGGCTCTTGCCAGCACAGTTCTCCCTTGGCCTGAGAGTTTTCTTTGGTAGCTCAAGCCTACACCAGATGCCTATTACAGGTGCATGACAGGTCTGAAGTGCCAGAGAATTAATGTCATCAGGAAGTATCCTACAACCAATGACTGACAGGAGTTGATGTGTAAATATTTCAGCTTCCTTACCCCTTGGTTAAGTCTAAAGAATGTGTTGTGCCCTGGCGACCAGAGTTCCCTAGAGGGATGAAGCTCCAGTTGTCCCTAGTTGTAATTTGCTTTATTCTTGGCTGCCTTCCGTTACTATTTCATTTCCCCGCTGTGCTGCTGGTGTTTTATAGAATCATCTCTCAATAAAGCACTTGCACTAAAACCGTTGCCTAGTTTAAGAGAACCCAAATGACAGAAGGACTTAGATTTGGGGAACAGTGATCTAGTCTTCAACAGGATGGTGTTCTATGTATAAAAGGTAAAATATTTAATTTTCAGGATGACCCACAATCACTGAAGAGACATTCAGTTATGTCAATATATTCTGTGGAAGAAAATGAGAATTTAAGTTTTCCCAATTAAAATAGCTCATCTAGTACAGTTGTGGTATTTGACCTTTACCTACACAGAAATGTAAACCATGCTGAATGATTCATTTGATTACAATTCTGATATCCAAGATGTTACTGTGTTAATTAAAACATATGCTTGAAAAAAAATATGCTTGAATTTCAAGAAAATGGGAGATAATTAACTTAATAGTGCTCAATACAATTCCTACCTAAGCCCTCATAAATTCAGGAGAATTTATTGGTGAAAGTATTAGTGATGCTAATCATACAGTTACTACTCTCTGTAGAAACTTTCAAACTTTAAAAAAAAAGTTACACATGTATTAGGAAAGAAATGCTGGCATGAGATACTGTGAGCATGTCTGTGTACACACTTCCTTGGCTCCTCCGGCAATTTGTTTACTAGAATGTTGTTCTCGCCACCATATTTCCACATTCTCCTAACCCTGCTGGGATTATCTGGGTTCTATGGGACAAAGCATACTTTTGCTCTACTACAGACATGTGGTTAATGGGAATCATTGTGAAGTTAGCATTTGAAGTGTAACTGGAATAAAGTTTGCCTCCAGGCTTTCCCTTCCCGTGGTCTCATCTTCTAACTGAGAAAAGGGGAAGTGGGGTACCTGGGTGGCTCAGTTGGTTTAAGCGTTTGCCTTCGGGTCACGTAATGACTCCAGAGTCCTGGGATCAAGTCCAGCATCAGGCTTCTTGCTTAGCGGGGAACCTTCTTCTCCCTTTGCCCTCTGCCCCAAGACTTGTACTCACTTACTGTCTCTCTCAAGTAAATAAAGTCTTAAAAAAAAAAAAAAGGTGGAAGAAATTGAGAGGTGGATTTTTGGACTGCTGTAGGAGAGAGCCAACTCTCTCTGCCAGGAGAATGGAAGAAACATATCTGTTGTTGTTCCTAGAGGAGTGGAACTGAAGAAAAAGAGGTGGAATGGGAGGGAAGGTATGGAAAAGTAATGAGAGTATGAAACCAAAGAACTTAAGAAATTGATGTGTCACATTTTCATATTTTACAGTGTTTATGCTACACTCCTCTCCCCCACCTGACAATAAAATCAAATTACCACAAAAAGGCCACAAATGAGTGGGTTTATTTTTATAGGGATCAAAAGGATAGTTGTTTTTTTTTTTTCCTTTTCACTTATGTTAACAGGATCGATGCCAGGGCATGGATAAGAGTGAAAAATGCGGAGCAGAAAACAGTAATTTAGTGGAGACAGGAAGTTAGAGCCAGAAGTAGCCATAATACTGTGAGGTCCTGGGAATTCCCTTAAATACGAGGAAAACCACTGGGCTTGGCCTACAGAGGGAAAACAAGTCTAATCCAATCTGACCCAAAAGGATGTGGTGGTGGAGGTACTGATGGACCAGGGAGATACAGATGCAGAAACCTGAGTTTTTATCCATGAAATGCCCACAGACTTTACAACTCTTGAAAATGCCCAGATCCTACTATTGAGCATCTCAGTTTTTAACTGCAGGGTAAAGAGGAGGCCCAGCATCTTTCTTAAGGCCTCAGTTGACTGTCCACACCTCCAGGCCTCCATAGCTCCCAGGATCTGTTTCTCTCAGCATCTGGCATGATCTTGGCTCTGCACTGTGCCCGCAAGTTATCCTGGAGTTATTTTGCTGTAGGCCATTCATTCCCCTGTAGCCTTGATCCGATGGGAAAAGGAGAGGTAGGGTACTTTTCCCCCCTGACAATTCTCTACCATTATTTTCAGTATACTTCTCTGGCATTCACCCCTGATTTACTTTTCTGGTCATGTATTCACTTTCCTTCTCCCGTGGGATCTCACTTTCCACTTAGGCCTCTTCTTCCCAGACTTGGTGATGTTTATCTATGTTGTCTGGTATCCCCACTAATGACAGGTCCTGTCTGTCAGTTTGCTAATTATCACACAGCCCAGCCACAGCCTTACGAAATAAACATGCTAGTTCAAATATGTTGGTATGTTAAAGTGGAGAAGTAAAATATGTGAGTTGCATACTTAGCAACAGTGACAGGAATTTATTGCTTCACTTTTACTGATATTTGTTTCGGGGTAGATGAAAGAGCTGTCTGGTAAGAAGAGAGCGTGTGTTTGGAAATCCGCTCTTCATGGACCTGATTTTACTTCTCCTTCGTACTAGTGAAACCGTATTTTAATTCCCCTGAGCTTCAATTCCCTTATGAAATCAGGATGATAATAGTTGTCTCAGGGATATGCTGAGGAGTAAATGCAAAGCACCTTTCACATAATGCCTCTCACAAAATAGGGTTGTAGATAAATTATGCTAATAGTAGTGTAGTCTTACTAACGGTTGTAAATTTAAAGACTCGATGAATGGAGTACAGAAAGGGGGAAATGTTAATGTTGCAGGGGACAAACCTGGCAGAAACCTCCTTAACCAAGAGATCAAAGAGAATATCGCCAGTGATACGTGTAAAGATATTGTACTTATGTGGGAGTGAAAAGGAAGGCATTTCACCTTTTTGTGCTCTTCCCCCAAATTCATATCCTCAGTCGAATATGCAAAAATGTCAGACAAATTCAAATCGAAGAACTTTCTGCAGAATGCTTGAGCAGTAATCTTTAAGAAGTGTGAAGGTTATGAAACCCCAGGAAAGACTGGAAACCACCGCATGTCAGAGAAGATCAGTGAGATACAGCCACTAAATGCAACGTGGCACCCTGGATTGGATCTGGGATCAGTGAAAAGGATGCTAATGGGAAACCGATGAAATCCAAGTAAAATCTGTAGTTTACTTCAGAGTATTCTATCAAAGTTAATTTCTTAGTTCTGGCACATGTCCCAAGGGTATGTACAATGTTAATACTAGAGCAAGTGGGGTGCATCCTATATGAGAACGTGATGTATTATCTTGACAACTTGTCTGCAAGTTTGAAATAATTCCAAAAGAAAAAATAAAAAAAAATTCATTTAACATTAAAAGTCAAACAGTGACCAAGAACAGATTGGTGGTTGCCAGTGGATGGAGTAAGTGGAGCCTAAGAGAGTTTTTGGGGTGATGGACCTGTTTTGTGTCCTGATTGTGAGTATAGTCATATTAATCTATACATGTGTTGAAATTCTTAGACCTGTACACCAAAAGATTCTATTTTACCATGTGCCAGTTTGGAAAAATAAAATGAAAGAAAGAAAGAAAAGCAAATGGGAAGATGATAAGATACAAGAAAAGAATTGTAAAGTTAGAGCCTTGTTTCTTATGTATAATACTTTTATCATTAAATCAACAGAATGTTATTCAGTATTTCTCTTCTTTCATTTAACAAATATTCATTGACTCCTAATGATGCATCAGGCACCTTCCTAAGACTTGGAGGCACACAAGGACTTGACATATTCTGATATTAAAACAAGTCCTTATGTCAAGCCAGGCCAAAGCATACTATAAAAAATTCCTTTGAAGAAATCAGGGTGTAAGCATATAAGGAGTTAAATGGCATGAGATATTTACATAATATTTTAAGATCTTGTCAGTATTATATTAAACAAAGTGAATTATGATAACCTAAGTTTAGGGTAGACATTGACATACTTGGACAAATAGGGAGTTTTCATGAAGCAGGTATGTAGAACTAGAGGAGAGATTCTTTGTTTGTGACTTAAGGCTGTTATCTTTAAGAAAGAAACTTAGCTACTGCAATATTTTTGTTTCAAAATTATTCTGGACGGCATAACATAATTTTTGTGCCACCAAATTCATATGTCGAAGGCCTAACCTCCAAGGTGATTCTATTAAGAATCGTAAGGTTTAGATGATATCATAAGGGTAGATCCTCATAAAGGGATTAGTGCCTTTATAAGAAGAGACCAGAGAGAGTACTCCTTCTCTTTCTCCTTCCACCATTCCACCTTCCAACCACCATGTGAGGAGAAAACAAGAAAGCAGCCTTCTGCAAACCACCAGACGCTGCCCCAGAGGGTACCTGACACTAGAACCTCAATCTCCTCTGACTTCTTAACTTCCAGAACTGTGAGAAATAAAGTTTGGTTTGTTATTTAAGTCACACAGGCTGTGGTATTTTGTCACAGCGGTCCAGGCAGACTAAGTCAAAAATTATATTAAAATACTCAATAATAGTGAGCATTTAATATATGTAAAATACTTAAAAGAACTTCTCATTAACTCACATGGTTCTTGCAAGAACCCTAGGAGATAAATATTGCTATATCTCCCATTTTAGAGATAAAGAAACTGAGTCACGAAGCAGTTTTAAAATAATGTGCCTAAGGTCATACAAGTGGTTTGAAGTGGCAGAGTATGATTTGAATCCAGGCATCTGACTCCAGAACTCACGCTCCACCCCATTAAAATGCACAGGTTCTGTAGTCATGGTCATTTTATTTTTCGAGCTGGAAAGAAACACAAAATGTTTCAGATATCCAAGGAACCTTGATTTTTATGAAAAACTGTTTTAAAATACACCAGTTATAATGCTCTTTATTATTATTATTATTCTGGAAGCACCCGGCCTTTACTGTGCCCTCAAGTTGGCACCATGCCCCTTGCTAATGTGCATGGACCAGTACCTTTAACTTTGCTGCCTGCCAACAGAACGTGACCTTGACAATGTGGCGTGCCAGCCAGGATTCCAAAATAACAAAAGTAGCACTTAAGTTCCTGAAGAAAGTCTTTGAACCGTCAAGTATGCCTTGCTATGGACATGGCAATAATCCTTTTACAAGGTGGCTCATTAGCCAGGGTTTCAAAGTGTGTCTTAATTGTCTGTTTGTTTATGATGTTCTTGTAATTCTAAAATATTCTTCCCTTAATTTTGTGTTTCCTATTGTTGGAATTGCCTAATTTGTCTAAAATACTCCATTTTGTGTTACTCAGCAATGACCCCATTTGCTTGCAAGCATTTTGGTGACAAACATAATAATTATATGGGATTTTGTTTTGCATTATTGTTTTTGGAACAAGAACAGGAATCCTAATTTCTCTGTACAATTACTGAAAAACAGGGTGCTCTGTAAATGAATTTTGTGTGGCTAAATGTTCAGCTTTTAGAGTCAGTTTAATTCCGAAAGCTTAATAATAAACTTGATACAAGCTGCCAGTGAGCAGAGAGGTAGCACGCAGCATATGTTCACATGAAAATGTCACCCTTTTATGGTGAGCCTCTAGATTGTTCGTACCAAATCTCTCTGACCTAGGCCACTTTTCTGAATTCCAGACTCCGTATTAAATCTATCCACGTAGATGGAGGTTTCCCAGCTTCAGCACTATTTACATTTTGGACTGGCCAATTCTTTGTGGTAGGGGACTGCCCTCTGCCTTGTAGGTTGTTTGGCAGCAGACCTGGCCTTTACCCACTGGATACAAAAAGCACCCCTCCCCAGTCGTGATGATCAGAAATGTCTCCAGAAAATTGCCAAATGTCTCCTGGTGAACAATATTATCCCCAGTTGAGAACCATTAGCTTAGATATTTTATAGCCCCATGAAAGTCAACATGTACAAAATTAACCTCATTTTCCCTTCAAATGTTCTCCTCCAGGAAAGTTAAGAACATGTCTGAGGCAAACTTCACCTCTGTCCTTTAATAGCTCT
Source organism: Meles meles (assembly GCF_922984935.1). Lineage (NCBI taxonomy): Eukaryota > Metazoa > Chordata > Mammalia > Carnivora > Mustelidae > Meles > Meles meles. The sequence goes on along the minus strand of NC_060075.1, from coordinate 57,354,337 downwards.
GTAACTTGATCTAGCTACTAAGTTCTCCATACCTCAGTGTCTTCATCAGTAAATAAATACACTAATAAAACCACTTTCATATGACTAATGCGAGGATTAAATGAACTGATACTTTTAAAACATATAGAACACCATCTTGCCCACAGTATACTTAAGTTAGTGAATGTTTGTAGTAACACCTGAAAACCATTAAGTGCTAGTGATATTTGTACGGTATAGGAAACTCCCAAGATCTGTCTTTCCAAAGGATGTATGCAGATGATTTAAGGAGATGTACAAGTGATAGTAAATATACAGAACAATGATCGACATCATTAGTAATCAAGAAAATAAAAAATATCATCATGAAGTAGTATTCAAATGTATTAAATCAGAGAAAATTTTAAAAATACTCAGGATTGATAACTGTGTGGCAAAAAGGCACTGATAAATTTTTGGGAGAACAATGAGAGCTATGTTCTTTCTGGAGGCTCTTCTGGCAGAAGATATGGGAGTTTTAAAATATTTATAGCTTTTAATAGTAAATCTTGTTCTGGACATTTATCCTAAGGGAGTAATATGCTCAAAAATTAATAAAGTAGTATGTTGATTACTCTTACTTATGATTACAAAATTCAGAAGTAACTTACCAACTGAATAATAGAAGCCTGACAAAATAACTCATGGTGTATTTATGTCGTATAATGTGTAGTATCATATTTTCAAATACTATTCATAAAATTGAGAAAATTCTCTGACTATGATAATTCTTGGTTCAAAATGCCCCCATCACTTTCAAGGTAATTTAAAAAAATCTTTAGGTATGTAGGAATATGCACACATAAACAGTCTCCTTTTAAAGTTATTTTTTGACAAATGCTGCCTACTTTTTTTTTTTTTTAATTTATTTGAAAGAGAGCAAGAGCAAGGGGAGGGCAGGAGAGGAGAGAGAATCAGACTCCCCACTGAGCAGGGAGCATGATGTAGGGCTTAATCCCAAGACCTGAGCTAAAAGCAGATGCTTAACCGACTGAGGCACCCAGGAGCTCCAAATGCTGCCTACTTACTTAAGCACTTGTTCTCCCTAGGTTTCCTTCACAGTTTCACACCCCCCACCCTTTATAAGATTCTGATACACCCTAAGTAGAGGGGCATGCATCTGCATTTGAGAACCACATGAAAGATTTTCTGTTGGGCTTGTGAATGGTGAATTTTCACAATGTGGAGATACGAAATGGCTGAGGATTGCTGCCCCATGGCTCCAGCTTTGCTCACCTGCTTGGTTTCCTAAACAAATCTCGCAGCTTCACCCTTGGAGCACTGACCCACCAACCCATTTTCTCAACTTGGATTGCTCTTCTTCCCCTTTAGCTTTTATCATTTTCTAAAGATGAAGCTAAAGCATCACTTGCTCTAGGAAGATTTTCCTAACCACCAACGCATTCAGACTCAAATGCTTTGTCCCTCTCTATTCTTGCAGCATAGCATGCAGACCTGCTCACTCATGCCTTTAGCTATCTTGCTGTTCATGTATTCAGCAAATACACATTGAGCCACTACTAAATGCCAGATACTACTTTAAGTAATGGCTGTAGTCTTGATGGGGGAAAAAAAATCACCTGCTTTCAAGGGGGTCTACACTACAATGGAGAAGATAGAATGTAAGCAAATAAACCATAAAAAATAAATTTATCTTAAGAGGCACTATTGAGCAGTACTTGGAAGAAGCGAGTACCTAATTGTAGAGTGTAGGGGAGGCAAAACTTTACTTCTACCCAACTTCAAAAATTGGGGGATTAAAAAGACAGGTTAACAAGAGAAAAAGTTATTAATGCATACAGTGTACATCATAAGAGAGAAACCGTTAACAAAGAGTAACTCAAAGTGGTGACTTAGAACTCCAGCTTATCTTCAACAAGAACTAAGGAAGGTTATTCAATAAAGAACAATAAAGTTGAAGAAAAATGATAGGACTAAGGATATTAGTTTTAAGCTCCCAAGGGTCACAAACTGTAGGAAAGTAAATATATAGGAGAAAACTAATGGAGAAAGGTGTGTTTGCAGATTCCTCTTGTGCTGTCTCTGGGATAAGAGTCTGTTTCCAGGAAAAGGACAATTTATATCCTGCCTTCATGCAAAAAAGGCAGAGGGTTGAGAGAGCTTTTCCTGCATTTGTTGCTTCTTAATTGCCTTCAGCTCAAAATAATTTTTATATCACAGAGACATATTTGGGGATAACATATTCTGGTTTCATTCACAAGCAACAGAAATATCTGAAGGAAAAGCATTCTGGGCATGGAAATAACACATGTGAAAGGCCTGGGCTTGCTCAGTACCTTCCAGGAACAGAAAATGGGTTTATGAGACTGGATCCATGAGAAATGAGACCGGAGGGGCATCCAGATGGCAGATCCAGGCCATAGTAAGGTCTTTGGATTTTACTCCAAGTGTGGTTTCAAGCATGGTAGTAACATGATCTTATTTATGCTTTAAAACCCTCCTTGCTGCTGTGTGGGTAATGGATTGTTAGAAGTAAAAGTAGAAGCAGGGTAATCAGAGGCAGTCACAGTGGTGAGTTAAGGCTGATGGTGGCTTGAATCCAAGTGACAGTAGTGGAGGTGAGTGGAAGTGATCGTATTTGCAAGATATTTTAAAGATAGGGTTGACAAGATTCATTAGATTTGGTCTAGGGCAAAGAAAAACAGAAGCCTCAAGGATGACTCTTGAGCTGTTGGGCCTGAAAAATTGGATACATGTTCATCGTATTTACTTCTGTGGTAAACACTAGGTTGAGAGTGTGTTTAGGAATGAAAACATGGTATTGAGTTTTGGCTGTGCTAGGTGTTAAAACTCAACCAGACATCAACCTGGGCATGTTGAGGGAAGAGTTGGACAGGAGTATTTAGGAGGGGTGTGAACAGAGATAGGAATTTGGGCTCATCAACATAGAGAGTACATAAAGTAATTGTACTGACATGTCTGCAGACATGGCTGTGAATAGAGACTGAAGGAACAAGATCTGAGGTCTGCTCTCTGGGCCATTCCACCATGGAAAGCCCAGAAGGAGGGTCTAACCAAAGGATTGTGAAGCGATGGTTACTGAGAGGACAGAAAACTGTAAGTGTGCAGTATTAGCAGCGAAAGGAGACAGAGTTTTAAGAAAGTGAGGGTAATCCTATGAGTCAAATGCATTTAAGACTTTACCACTGGACCAGCACCAGGAAGGTCATTGTCAAATGGCTACTTTTATCATAGATGTTATGCTGTCCTTGGCAAATATTCATTTACTTGTCTATGCTTTCCATTAAACCTGTGAATCTTAAAGGGGGGCAGTTTTGCACTCTGAAGGACATTTGACAATGTCTGGAGACATTTTTCATTGTTACAATGGAAAGAGTGTGTTCTCTTGGGATCCTCTGGGTGGTGGCCAGGAATGCTGCTAAACATCTTGCAATACAGAGAGCAGCCCTTATAACAAAAATTACCCAACCAACAATGCCCAAAGCACCTACGTTAAGAAGAGACTTAGTTTCCAAACTATGTGCTTAGGTTCCTCGGGGTGGACCTGCGGGAGTGCTGTGGGACATCTCAAACTTTGAGGGGACCCACAAAGACATCGGTCACACACCACATGAAACAGTAGCTCAAGGAAGTTTGAGGTGTGAACATGAGATCTTTTTATCCTTTTATTTATATTTTATTTGTTTAAGTTTCCATTTTAATTTGAGTTAGCTCGTATACAGTGTTAGATTAGTTTCAGGTGTGCGATACAGTGATTCAGTGATTTCCCGTAAATATCACCTGGTGTTCCATCATTCTGTTTAATAACATCATAGCTTTGCAGAACTTGGATTTTGGAAATTGCCGTGATAAAAATCAAGGACTTTGTAAAAAATTATTCTGGAATAGGAAAATAAAGTGGTGGTTTCTAATCTGATTCCAAGGTTTGAAAGGTTGTATAGTGCCCAAAATGTTAGGACATAAATAATTATTAAGTTGTTTAGACCTGACAAATCAGTAAACCCAGTTGATAGTTATTTCTTGTGGCTTAGGGGATTGGTAAAAAAAAAAAAAAAATAAATAAATAAATAAATAAATAAATTACTGAGATGCTAAGGGCACCATTAAGGAGAAAGCTGGGAACATCTGTGCTAGGTTTAAAGTTCCTTGGGAGTAGATACTATGTGTTAGCACTTTGCAGTCCCAGCACCTAGCACAGCCATTGTCCAAGTATGAGGTGTGAGATGCCAAGTGAACATCCATGTGGGGATTACAGGAAATTTAATGGTTATAAAATGGTGGGCATGGGATGAATGAATAAAGGGGTATGTGTGCACTATAATGTGAAGGTAATGATATGGTAATTAGTGAAATTCTATCTATTAGTTCACTGTACACTAAGAGATCCCCTAAGTATCCCCTTATTTGTATGTGGTCAGAATCGTGGAGGGGGAAAAGGAACACCTTGGCTTTCTTACTCTCTGGCCTGTGAGTCTCTAGAATGCAGTTTCTTGATTTTAGCGCTTACAAGTTTAGTTCCTCAGATTACATTGACTTATTTTTTACCACTACAAATTTCTATTCTCACTTACATTATGCATATTGACACAACTGTGATCTTATTCTGTAGGAATATGTAAGATAGAATAATTTGAATATCTCCCAAAGTTTTGGATGCTTTTCTTCCTGTCCCTTTTGCCAAGCACTACATGCCCTTGCCTAGTGATTACATAGATGCTAGAAAGACATGTTCTCCTTAGATTTAGGAATTTTATTTTGTTTCGAGTAAAAAAGAACCTTTTCAGAGTAAAATATGATTTAAGCATATAAAGTCACAGAAACATTCTTGGTGTAGTAGACAGTAGTTGGCTTTTTGAAAGGAATGTAAATAGCCCCCTGCATCCCACCCTCAGTGAGAGACATTTTGAGCAAGATGTTCAGCCTCATTGACTCTTAATTTTCTCATCTATAAACCTGGAATAAACATTCTTACCTCTCAAAGTTATTTTAAGTTTTAGGCAAGTTACCTAATGGCAAGTAGCAACATTGCACTTGACCCTAAAGGACATGTTGAGTAGACCATAGCTTCTCCTCTTTCAACCTGACCCATTCTGGTACCTTCCTTCTCCTTGTTCCCATTCTTTTGTTTGACTTAAACAGTCTAGGATGAAGCCGATAGAAAATCATACCTTTTAAAAATAAACCAGATTTTAGTTTCGTTGGCATTTTGTGTTGTGTGATGGTATTTTCTGTGGTGTGAAACAATAGTGCATTAGGAAATGGAAACACATTCACAGGAAGGGCCCCAGTGGGAGCAGAGTTGGAGAATCACCATGTCACCAGGGGCACAGTCCATTTTTACCCACCCAACAGTTTTCACGGTGAAACTTCTGCCCATTTGTGTGTTCCTTAGTCTTGCTCAGTTGTTACAGCCAGCCTGGGAGAATTGGAGATCATAGACCCCATGGATAATTGTACTCCAGGGTAATCAATAGGACTAAATATATATCCATAGTAGTACTGACTTCTATCGAATCTTTTCATAGAGTTGCTAAAATGCAGCCTGACTCTGAAATCTGGCTTATTTAACTTCCTCAGCTCAGTTTACCATACATTAGTTCTAATCACTATTCCACTGGTTGCTTTCTTCCCTTGCCCTGCTGTGCTCTGTTTTGCATGAGGCTGATGCTGGTAAACATCATTTCCCATGATCCTTTTGGCAATTGTCTCCTTCTTGGTTTAGCCAAAGGGAAGTATTGGGTGGAGATAGAAAGGCAGACAAAGCTCTGTCATACCTCCCACTCCTTGCCCCACTCTGTGCCCTATCCGTCAGGAAGCCCTTCCTGCCATGGTCCCAGTGTATATAATGGCTCCAAATCAGTCCAAATGGCTCCATTTTCTCCATGGTCTAAGAACCAATCTTGTGGTCCTGGTTTTGTTGCCCATAAAGGTGGCACAGTGATGGCCTTCTGGATTTATGGCTCCCTCTTGCCAGCTTCTGGGCTCTACTGTACTCTGTCTTCTCTTAGTTTCTCCAATCTTTGAGATAGTAGTACTTGTTAAATCTCTGGGTTACCATATTTTCCTCTCTTTTCTGTTTTGTCTCTTCCAGTACTTCCTCAGTGAAGTCCATCATATTAATTTTATTCTCTTGGGGTAGCTTGCCTGTGTTCTATTTCCCCAGTTAGACACTAGCTGCTAATACAATGATGATGATGATCTCTGTCTAACTGCTGTGGAGAAGTACTGTGATTGAAAGATCAGAGGACCTAACATTTAAAAGAACCTTAAAGAAAACACAAGAGCTGGAAACTCTCACATAAACACAGGTTTCGCTTGCTAAAGTAGACAGGTTTTAATTTTGTAACAAAGAATTCATCTTAAAAAAAACTCATTATCAAAAAGAATGTGAGGTATTTGTCATATTAAGTAAGAGAGAGAGAAGTTTTATTTTCTGTAAAATAGGAGCTACTGTTGGACCTTAGTCCAACAGGAAACCCATGGGTCCGTATTCTACCAAGTGACACTAGGATAAGATTTGACCCTCAGGCTTTTGTTCCATGAATATAAAAGCTGAGAATAATGTGTGTACATGCATGTGCATGTGTATGTATGTTATGGATTTATCCTAATACACAGTACATGCATCTATAGAAATAGTGTACATGAATGATGAAGCATGTATATTGGCACATATTTTTATTTAAAATTGTTTTTTTTTTTTTTAAAGATTTTATTTATTTATTTGACACACAGAGAGAGATCACAAGTAGGCAGAGAGGCAGGCAGAGAGAGAGAGGAGGAAGCAGGCTTCCTGCTGAGCAGAGAGCCCGATGCGGGGCTCCATCCCAGGACCCTGAGATCATGACCTGAGCCAAAGGCAGCAGCTTAACCCACTGAGCCACCCAGGCGCCCGTAAAATTGTTTTTGTATTTAATTTTTGTGGGGAGGAAGGAGAGAAAGGTTAAAAATATTAGTGGACAATGACAAACTAAAGGCAAAAACAACAAGAAATTTTTATCAGTCATTTCTGTATAATTTTATCTGTTGTGTAATGAGCTCTTGGGTTCATTGCTTTAATAAGTGTATATGTTAGGAGTCTATGGGTGAAACCCTGACTATAGAAAAAGCAAGACTCTTGCCACTACATGTATGACCAAAGGACTCATAGCTAGAATCTGTAAGTAACTCTCACACTCCACAGTAAAAAAAAAAAAAAGGGCAAAAGACATGAAGATACATTTCAGTAAGGAAAATATACAAGTATCAAACATGAAAGGATGTTAAATATCATTAGCCATTAGGGAAATAAAACTAAAACCACAATGAAATATCAATCTATACCTATTAGAACAGCTAAAATTAAAAATAATGACAATACCAAATGTTGGCAAGGACTCAGAGAAATTGGATTCATACATTTTTGCTAATGGGAATGTAAAATGATGCTGCCACTCTGAAAAAGTTTGGCTTTTTCCTAAAATATATAAAATACACTTATTATATGACCTGGCAATTGCACTTCTGGAAATTTATCCTAGAGAAATTAAAACTTATGTTCACACACACAGATGAAACTGTGCAACGTTATTAATTGTAGCTTTATTTGGAATAGGTCTAAACAGTAAACACCTACAGTGTCCCTCAACAGGTTAATGTTTAAGCAAACTGTGTGGTAGGTCTATACCATGGAATACTACACAGAAATAAAAATGAAAGGACTGTTTTTTGGGGTTTTTTTTAGATTTTTACTTATTTATTTGAGAGAGAGTGAGCACACAAGACAACATGAAAGAAGGAGGGGGAGAAGCAGGATCCCCACTGAGTAGGGACCCCGATCCAGTGTTCGATCCCAGAACCCTGGGATCATGACTAGAGCCGAAGGCAGATGCTTAACTAACTGAGCCACGCAGGTGCCCTGTGAAAGGGCTATTGATAAGGCAGAAATTTGGCTGGATCTCAAGAACATTATGCTGAGTGAGAAAAGCCAATCCCAAGAAGTCACACACAAATCTGTGGGACACAGCAAAGGCAGTCCTGAGAGGAAAATATATAGCGGTACAAGCCTTTCTCAAGAAACAAGAAAGGTCTCAAGTACACAACCTAACCCTACACGTAAAGGAGCTGGAGAAAGAACAAGAAAGAAACCCTAAACCCAGCAGGAGAAGAGAAATCATAAAGATCAGAGCAGAAATCAATGAAATAGAAACCAAAAAAACAATAGAAAAAATCAATGAAACTAGGAGCTGGTTCTTTGAAAGAATCAATAAGATTGATAAACCCCTGGCCAGACTCATCAAAAAGAAAAGAGAAAGGACCCAAATCAATAAAATCATGAATGAAAGAGGAGAGATCACAACTAACACCAAAGAAATACAGACAATTATAAGAACATACTATGAGCAACTCTACGCCAACAAATTGGACAATCTGGAAGAAATGGATGCATTCCTAGAGACATATAAACTACCACAACTGAACCAGGAAGAAATAGAAAACCTGAACAGGCCCATAACCAGTAAGGAGATTGAAACAGTCATCAAAAATCTCCAAACAAACAAAAGCCCAGGGCCAGACGGCTTCCCAGGGGAATTCTACCAAACATTTAAAGAAGAACTCATTCCTATTCTCCTGAAACTGTTCCAAAAAATAGAAATGGAAGGAAAACTTCCAAACTCATTTTATGAGGCCAGCATCACCTTGATCCCAAAACCAGACAAGGATCCCACCAAAAAAGAGAACTACAGACCAATATCCTTGATGAACACAGACGCAAAAATTCTCACCAAAATACTAGCCAATAGGATTCACCAGTACATTAAAAGGATTATTCACCACGATCAAGTGGGATTTATTCCAGGGCTGCAGGGTTGGTTCAACATCCGCAAATCAATCAATGTGATAGAACACATTAATAAAAGAAAGAACAAGAACCATATGATACTCTCAATAGATGCTGAAAAAGCATTTGACAAAGTACAGCATCCCTTCCTGATCAAAACTCTTCAAAGTGTGGGGATAGAGGGCACATACCTCAATATTATCAAAGCCATTTATGAAAAACCCACCGCAAATATCATTCTCAATGGAGAAAAACTGAAAGCTTTTCCGTTAAGGTCAGGAACACGGCAGGGATGTCCATTATCACCACTGCTATTCAACATAGTACTAGAAGTCCTAGCCTCAGCAATCAGACAACAAAAAGAAATTAAAGGCATCCAAATTGGTAAAGAAGAAGTAAAACTATCACTCTTCGCAGATGATATGATACTATATGTGGAAAACCCAAAAGACTCCACTCCAAAACTGCTAGAACTTGTCCAGGAATTCAGTAAAGTGTCAGGATATAAAATCAATGCACAGAAATCAGTTGCATTTCTTTACACCAACAACAAGATAGAAGAAAGAGGAAATTAAGGAGTCAATCCCATTTACAATTGTACCCAAAACTATAAGATACCTAGGAATAAACCTAACCAAAGAGACTAAGAATCTATACACAGAAAATTATAAAGTACTCATGAAAGAAATTGAGGAAGACACAAAAAAATGGAAAAATGTTCCATGCTCCTGGATTGGAAGAATAAATATTGTGAAAATGTCCATGCTACCTAAAGCAATCTACACATTTAATGGTTCCATTTATATAAAATTGTATCAATGTTAACTTAATGATTTTGATATTAAATATTATAATTATGTAAGATGTAACCATTGGGGAAAACGGGGTAGAGAGTATACAGGGTCCTCTCTGTTCAATTTTTGCAATTCTCTGTGGCTTCAAAATAAAATGGTTTTCTTTTTTTAAGCGATACTTTGTATTATACTATTACTTATTGGAAAACGGTTACTTTGAAGTGAATGGGTGTAGGGGCACCTGGGTGGCTCAGTCAGTTAAGTGTCTGCCTTCAGTTCAGGTCGTGATCTCAGGGTCCTGGGATTGAGCCCTGCATCAGGCTCCCTGTTCCCTGGGGATCCTCCCCTCCTGCTCATGCTCTCCCTCTCTCTCTCAAATCAGTAAGTAAAATCTTTAAAAAGAAAAAGAATGAAGTAAGGTGTGGGCATTTCATTTATTTTGGCCCAAATCACTTGTCTTTGCATATGATTTTGAGATTTCTTACTTTTCTCATTTTGGAATATGCAGAACCTCACTAGCACTGGCCTTCAGAGCAGTACCTTGGGTTTTCGAAAGGCAGTATTTTTACTACACGTAAGTTTTATTGTGATTATAATTTGGATATTTGACATCTTTGAAAAGTCTAGATCATCTCATAGTTATCTCATCGCTCTTTTGGTGTTCAGCTGGGTTATTTTGTTTGTTTTTGTTATATTTTGTTTTACAGATTAGAAACAAAGGCAGGGTCAGTGATATTAAGTAGAGTAGAGAGCAAAGCAGGACAGCCAGTTGCTATACCAGCCTATTCTGTTCTTTTCTATCCAATCCCATTCCATTCCATTCCACACCATTCAATTCTATGATTTCCCAGTTCTGTCCCATTCATTCCATTCTATAAATATTTAATGAGTATCTGCTATGTTCCAGGTACTACTGTTGTGGGGGGCTTGGCATGTACCAGTGGACAAAGCAGATGAAAGTTGCTGCACTCCTGAAGCTTACATCCTAAGAAGGGTTGTCAGAAGTAGAATACAATTAATACCTTCATAACTTTTTACAGTATCAGTTAGTAGGTATTGCAGAGAAAAGGCCAAGAGATGGGAGTTACGGGGTGGGGAATGGAGGGAAAGTTGTAAGAAGCTGTGTGAGAAGGTAAAGGATTAAAAAACAAATTGATCTGAGGAAAGAGTTTTCTGGGAACTAAGAAGGGAGATGCCTGGGGTGTTTTAAGGAATAGGAGGGAGGCCAGTGTGGCTAGAGCACAGTCAGTGAGAGATTAATTGGAGTTGGGGTTAGAGAGAAAAAGAAAGGTCTGATCACATAGGACTTATGAGAATAATTGCTTTTACTTTCAACAAAACAGCCAGCCACTGTAGGGTTTTCAGCAGAGGATCATGTGACCTGAATTAGTTTAGGACCCTGCTAATCCCGTTGAGAGAGATGTTAATTTACACTATTTTGTTAGCAGTGGAGTTGCAGAAATGGTTATACTTTTGGTCAAATATATATACATATATATATATATCTGAAGATAGAGCCAATAGGATTTTCTGATGAAATTGATGTAGAACGAGAGAGAATGGAAGAAGGAAAAGATGACTCCAAAATTTGGGCCTCAGCAACTGTAAGAAGAGAGTTGCTAATAACCAATATGGAGAAGACTACAGGTGGAGTGGGTTTGAGAGGAAAATCAGGAACTCATTTTTAAACATGGTAACTTTGAGATATCTCTTAGACATACAAATTGAGATTGCTTGTTGGCAGCTGGGTATATGAGTCTAGAGTTCAGGAGGGAGGTCCAGACTGGAGACACATATTTTCAAGTTGCCAACACATAATGATATATATGATGAGATTAAATGAGTTCACCAAGGGAGTCAGTCCCCATAGAGGAAAGGACCAAGGACTAAGCCGTGGGGAACTCCAGAATTGACCCATTATTTACAGTAAATGATGGTGTGATATCTTAATAAGATGTCCATAACACTTGTTATGGGAGGCTAAAGTGAAATGTATTTTCTGCATATTTATTTGAGGAAAAAGAAATTAAGCTTATCGTTATTATATTTGTTATTATTGGCATCTTTTATAAATGAAACTACTTTTTAAAAAAATATTTTTATTTATTTGACAGAGAGAAATCACAACTAGGCAGAGAGGCAGGTAGAGAGAGAAGAGGAAGCAGGCTCCCCAGGGAGCAGAGAGCCCGATGTGGGGCTCGATCCCAGGACCCTGGGATCACGACCTGAGCCAAAGGCAGAAGCTCTAACCCACTGAGCCACCCAGACGCCCCAATAAAACTACTTTTGAGCTTCATTTTCTCTTGCCCCTGTGCATGTTCAAAGATTAAGCATTTGACTTGTAAATTTCAAATACTTCTTTGTAATAACTGTGATTAAAATTATATAGGAATTTAGGGGCGCCTTGGTGGCTCAGTGGGTTAAAGCCTCTGCCTTCGGCTCAGGTCATGATCTCAGGGTCCTGGGATCGAGCCCCACATCAGGCTCTCTGCTCAGCAGGGAGCCTGCTTCCTCCTCTCTCTCTCTGCCTGCCTCTCTACTTGTGATCTCTGTATGTCAAATAAATAAATAAAATCTTAAAAAAAATTATATAGGAATTTATTTCAGTTGGTGACTAATACATGGAAGTTTCACCCTTTATGGAATTTGTCCATATGTTTTATTTAAGGATATCAAGTATTCACATACCAGGCACTGGAAGGATTATAGGTGAAAAAGACTAGTAATGCAACTTTGCTGTCTAGGGAAAAGGCTAGATTTCCCAGTTTTTAAAAATTTTTGTTTTTGAGTCTACATAGTATTTTGAAAATAATTTGCATGTGTTTGTGTTGCCTTTTGCTTATATTCTAATAGCACTAGTTTCCACCCCCTCAGTAAGCTTTACAGTACCCACAAATTATTGTAACAATGTTAAAAAAACTGAAAGAAACATGAAAAACAAGAAAACAACCTAATGAACTGGACTGCTGAGAACAGAGCTGAATAAACACAAGCCTCCCTTTTTACAGTGACTGTTCCAAACTAAGCAGAAGCTGCTTCTTTATTTCAGGGAAGGAAAAATAATGACCCGGTTTTCATTATTTTTTTGGTGAGCAGTTTAACTACTACCTCCTCTTGGCATATTTTCCCACTCCTTTTATTGGAATGTGGCTCTAACTGTAGGTACAGCACTCTTTACCACAATGTATATTTTCTTGACCACAACATATATTTTGAGCCATATTTACCAACATAGATATTTAGTTTTTCTCGGAGGTGTAATCTCAAAGCAATTGTTCAGAGAGAAATTCGATCCTAAAACTGGAGGTATAACCTTTTCCAGGCATTTCAGCGTATGTATGTGTGTCTGTAGAATTATCAAGGAGAGATTACTCTCCCAGATGGCATTACCTTAATAGAAACTGCTAATATGCACATGCTTGAAAACCGTTTGTAATCCAAATGTACTGGCATTTTATTTTCAGAACTAGTGGAGTTAACTCTTTGAACCTTTTATTTTATTATCTTCTACTTTTAAAGGGGAGTTTATGAAAGATAAGACTTAGCCCAGATACTCCTTCAAGTGCAATGCGCGTGCACCTTCCTGTGTGTTTGTGTTGTGTGTAAACCACTGTGTATCTTGGCATGGCCCACGTCAGCAGGAAGGCTCCGGGGCTGAGGCAGCTTTCATCCTATGTTACACCCTCACAACCTTCCTGTTTTACGATAATTCTGAAACCTGATGCTCCTGCCACTTTCAACTCAGAACTGTGTTTATTTGCCTGTGGCCTGTTTTATTGTAAAATAAAAATCTTAAGAACTTTGGGTTTTTAGGGTGTTTTCTCCCCAAGAGCAGTATGGTTGTCTTAAAGGCTAACTGACTGTATTTTAATGGTGTGTAAAGATTCAGTAAAAAATAAATCACGGCAATTTTGTTTTAAGAAGAAACTTTTAAGGGTCATACATGCTACAGACTTCAAAAAGTCCAATGAAACAATTAAGAACAAACTATACCTGTATCTCATTTTGTCCAGCCCTCGTGTTAAATCTCAAGCTTCAGAAGATTATGATTCCAGTGCAGGTGACCATTGGTAGGGGATTAGAGCCACAATGATTGAAAAGTAAGTTTTCACATATCTTGAATGTCTCTAGGAAATTTTTTCCCCGTGGCAAGTGATCGAGGGAATTAAGGCTGGTTTGCTTTCTCTGCTAATGTAAACAGATGGGTGGCTGCCATTGATTTTTATTTCACAGAGCAGGAGCTGACATCCACCTCTTTGTCTGGCAATGGCCTTCGTGGTGATGCACATACGTCGTAAATAATAAGACACTTGGTGGATCGCTCTGAACATTTTACTTATGTTTGAAATTATGCTGATTTTCATTTTAATCTATCAAGAGGTATTCATTGTATGTTTATGATGTATGTATTCTAGGTATGATGAGGGTAAAGGGTAGAATACCATCTTTGTCTCCAGGGAACTTATAGTCTGGCTCAGTATTTAAGGCCACTGTTGGCCTTTTTGGTAGAACCATTCTTTGTTGTGTGGGAATGTTAGACTTCCCTGGCCCTTGGTCAGTGAATGTCGATAGTATCATTAGTTATTGTGACTATGAAAAATATGTTCATATACTTATCATATGTCCCCTAGAGAAGCTGTTAACTATACTCCTTCCTCCTAAGGACAGTTGGAGGGGTTAAAGTATGCTCTCCATGGATAAGAAGTGATTATAGAACTCTGGTGCTGGAAGTCTGTTGAAGGGATGGTATTTACCATAAAAGCTGAGGGAAGACAGGAAAAAAGTTTGAGCAGTTGCCCCTATTTATACCATGTTAGAGTTTCTTCGGAAAACTCATGCTGATCCTTCTGCTATGACTATCATCTTTTTTCATTCCTACTTATTATTTTTTTACTTATTTATTTTTTAAGTAATGGAACCCAATGCGGGGCTTGAACTCACCACTCTGAGATTGAGACCTGAGCTGAGATCAAGAGTTGGACACTTAAAACTGACTGAGCCATGCAGATGCCCCCTCCCCACTTTTTAATTGTCCTGGATACCTCCTACTTAATCATCAAGATAAACTAGGTTGTTATAGCTTTCAAGAAGCCTTTATTAACTTTTTCTTTTCTCAGGCTGGGTTGGGTGATTCCCGTGTTTGCTTATATAAAGTTTGGAGTATATCTTTGTCATTGTCTTCCAACGTTATATTGGCATCTTGGCATGGATTGTAGCTGCTCAATAGATTGTATGCTTATTGTGAACAGGAACTGTGCTGTGCACCTTTCCTACCTAGTTAAATTCTATGTATGTACTACATGTTTAATAAACTGACTTGAATTTGACAGGTAAATGATGTATCAGTTTTGTAGTTTTGTTGTTTCTTGACATCAAATTAAATTTCTGTTCAAAAGACTCCTTTACTGTTTAACTATGCTCATTTTAAGAAAATTCTCATACCCTGCTATTACAAATGTAATTTAGTACAGTGCTTTTGGAAAGTCATTTGGCAGTAGGTATCAAGAGATTTACAAGTTCATGGCATTTGATTCATTAATTCCATTTCTGGGAACCTCTCCTAAGGAAACAATTCTAATTATAGAAAAAGCCTTATGCACAAAAGTCTCCATTTCAGCACTGTTACTAATAGCAAAAAATAGGGAAGTCTTCATCAAATCTGGGTAATAAAAATCGGGCCTTAGCTAATTTCAACAAACCAAGTCTAATGGATGATTTGGGGGAGTAGTGTATGAGTATGATCTGGTTTCTATATGAGATGAAATTATTTTAAAATAAAAGGTAAAGATTACTTAACCTAGAAAAACAATATACCTACAAAATAATATGAGTATATTATCTTCTTTTAATATGTATACACACAAAATACACACAAAAATACATATATGTGGATATGTGTATACATAAAAGATCCAACAAGATATATTTACATCTTAACACTTAGCAGTTAACAGGTTAACAATGGTAACTTCTGGGTGTTAAAAATTCATGTTTATATTTTCTGATTTTTATTTTTATTTCATAATTTTCCATAATACCCATTTCACAAGTATAATAATAAAAGGATTTTTTTTAAAAAACAAGGAATTGAAAATAATTAAAAAATGCATAGGTAATATAATAGTTATATCAATTACTATAAGTCTACATTCTTTATTTCATTTATGAGAAATTTTAACAACATAATAAGATGTATAATAATATTGAGCACAAAAGCAAGGTTCAAAAAATTTTTTTCCCATAGTTTGGTCTCATTATGTATATATTCTGCAAGTAGATCTCACCATTATTGTTTCTAAATGGTAAAATCCTGGAATATTTTTTGTTTTCTTGTTGTTTTTTTTAAATAAATATGTAATGGTTTTCATTTGGAGAAAATATACTTCACCAATAATTCTATTAAAAGATCACTTAAGTATGTGTTTTAAAATTTTGGGGTATCGTCTCAGGCAGTTCAAAAAAGTTATAGGTATGGGACACCTTAGGGGTGCAGTTGGTTAAACGATGGACTCTTGATTTCAGCTCTGGTTGTGGGATCGAGCCCCATGTGGGGCTCTGTGCTCCATGTGGAATCTGCTTGGGATTCTCTCTCCCTCTCCTTCTACCCCTCCCCAAAATAAACATGTAAATCCTTAAAATTTTTTTTAAAAAAGTTATAGTTGCAAATGATGGCTGTATTATTTTTAAGTAACACAATGCTAGAAATACATGTTAGGAGGGGGTTATATTATGTCTGATGTAAAGATAGGATAAGAACACAAATTTCATATATGCAAAAATGGTCACAAGAGTTTGTGTAAATTCAGCATAAAGTTGGATTCCTTAACATTACTTTTCATTGAGTCCGTTCATTCACTTGTTCATTCAATAATTATTCGTAGACCATGGACTTGAGGGCTGGGGATTCAGAAATAAGAGATGGAAGAGAAGGTATACCTCGCACAGGGAGATATAAATGTCAGTTATCCTACTTTTTGGCTGAAAACTGGAAGAAGGTTAAATTATCTTATGACAGTATTGTCATATGTAATCGAAAGTCCAAAGAATCTTTACTATCTAAATAACATTTACTGAGTTTCCAGATGTTCTCTCAGCTCTTTAATTATGTTCCCTGATTTCTGTCTCATTCCAGTGTTGAAGTCAGCAGCCAAATGCCACATATGGAAAAATGTTCCTCTGGAAGTAAATTGAATATTTTAAAATTTACTGTCACTTATCTTAATATTTAACTCAATAAAACTTCTGTTTCTCAGTGTTTCCCCCACACATTTTCACGTGTCTGTTAAATTGTTGGTAATACTACATAATTCAGCAGAAAACGAATGGATTCCACCTCATTTAGAACAGTGTTAGGGGTAATGTGTTAAATCATTCCTTGGAGTAATTAAATAAGTCTAATAAGTACTGTCTGATTTCTTATAAGCTTAGCCATCTTTATTTACTTGCTATATGGTAAATTCAGAAAGCTCTTAACTGTTTATTCAGAGGGGTTCTGAATATCTTGTAACAAGAAAATCTACCTGGGAATCCAGATTCAAGAGCAATTTTAATGGATCTCATTAGCATTTAGTTATAAGTGAAGAGAGAATATTCTGTGCTCCCATTCCCAGCTACTTCGGGAATAGCAAGATTATAGTTATTTTTAAATCCAGAAGAAGCTATTTTGGAGTCCTGTTAGTTCAACATTCTAGATGTATTCTCCATGTGACACTGACTTAAAATTTAAAAAGCAGATGTAGGTCAAAGGAGATTCTGCAGATAATTTTGGTGTTTTATTCTGGGACTTTGACAACTTTAAAGCAATGGCAAGATGGTAAGTTTTTCTTTATATGTAACCTGAATACTTCTGGTATATTTTAAAGTCATCTCTTCCTAAATTTTCTCTATTATAAATGAAAATAAAAATATAATTCTTATGCTTGTTCTTCATGTCAGCAATGGTATGTTTTATCTATGACACCAGGGATAGAAACAAAACATTTCATGAAAGATAGACTTCATGAAGAACACAGGGGAGGGGCGCCTGGGTGGCTCAGTGGGTTAAAGCCTCTGCCTTCAGCTCAGGTCATGATCACAGGGTCCTGGAATCGAGCCCCACATCGGGTTCTCTGCCTGGCAGAGAGCCTGCTTCCTCCTCTCTCTCTGCCTGCCTCTCTGCCTACTTGTGATCTCTGTCTGTCAAATAAATAAATAAATTATTTAAAAAAAAAAAAAAGAACACGGGGGAAAAAGTAGGGATTTGTTCGTAAGGATTTCTTCTAGGAGCAGTAGTAAGCGGTAAGGAGTGAGGAAAAGGGATTTGTCTTTCTACTATGTCTCTTCTACTGTTGCACTATTTTGCCATGAACATACTGTTAACTTTTATAATTTAAAACAAGAAGATCACATTTTACTTATTTACACATAATTAGTAGTTCATATTGGGCTTTTGGCATATTATGAGCTTAATAAATATTTAATTAAATTTCAGCATTCACTTGTGTTTATTTCTGTCCTTGAAATTGTGCTTACTACCTGCTGAACTTGAGAGACTCTAACATTAAAAACATTTTAACAGGGCGCCTGGGTGGCTCAGTGGGTTAAGCTGCTGCCTTCGGCTCAGGTCATGATCTCAGGGTCCTGGGATCGAGTCCCATGTCGGGCTCTCTGCTCTGCAGAGAGCCTGCTTCCTCCTCTCTCTCTCTCTCTGCCTGCCTCTGTGCCTACTTGTGATCTCTCTCTCTCGCTGTCAAATAAATAAATAAATAAATCTTTAAAAAAAAACAAAAACAAAAAAAAAAACATTTTAACAATATATGAGACCTGGAATTAGTAAGCACAAACACTTTAAACATTTCAAAAAGCTCTTTAAAGAATGTCTTTTTATTTGTTAAACTTCAGTCGGTAGATATAGAAAGCATTTCTTTTCATAATCAACCAAAATTACTGGATACAGTCTTTGTCATGCAGAACTTCATGTAACCAGTTATCTTTTCTGACCCAGTCATTAATGATGATTATTCTTCTCATGTTTAACATACTCTGTTTTCAGAATCTTCCGAAAACACACTCATGTTCCTAATACTTAAAATAAAGCATATGACCTATTCCTAAATGTAGCATATTTCCAATTATTGGTCTTTGTTCCACAGGCCATGATACGTAAAGGAACTGGAGAGACCTAATAGGTAAAAGGTGACATGAATGGTGTCTGAGAGCATTGTTCTGTCAGTCATCTAAAAGCTGTTTATCAGGGCTCACTTCATGACTGTATTTCAGGACCCATCCTCTAAATCTATACACCATCTGGACAAATCTACAGGTGTGAAAATTGAGGTTGTGCCTTTCTTAACACACTAACGTTTGGTTCTGATAATGTCAGTGTCAGGGGGTAGATTTAGTCCCTCTTTGGCCTAATTGTTTTTTTATCACAACTATTTTTACTTTGATAGGAAGCATGTGGAATTTGTAGGGTGCCAAAAGAAAACCAACTTGAATCTCTTTCCCTTCTTCCCATTCAAACTAGCACTGGAGAAGTATGACCCAATACTGAGGTTAAACTGGAGGTCCATGACTTTTCTGGTCCCTCTCCAATAATCAGAGGTCCTCAAGGCACTTTAACCCTATATTGTTTCCATTCGGTAATTATCAGTGTAACAGTGAAACTTCATTCAAAGCAAAAGTTTCTGAACTTAGATCAGCTGCATGGATGAGCCTGCAGTACTATGAAAGAGAGGTGTGTGGTCATCATCCCTGTTTTCCCCAGCTTTGGGCTTTGTCCCGTCTCCCAGGTGTAAAGTTGGGGGGAAGTGAAGAGAGATAAGAAAGCAGGAAACGTCTTATGTGTTGAATTCCGCTGTGAGCAGACAGCTTGCTTTGGACAGGTGATTAAAGCTGGCTCTTTCCCTTGGGGGTGCATTCACCCCCAGTTCCTGAACTAAGTGAAGCACCCCACAAATGGCTAATTACAAGAGCTCCTTCACACTTTGGGCACAAGCCTGTACATCTTTGGGATAGTCTTGTGCTGAAGTTTTTTCCTTGACTGATTAGTTATCCCTCCTGGGAAGTTTCCATCACAGTCCAAGGCCAGTCTTGTCACTGTCTTTCTCTCTTGGCCCACATCTGGTCTCCATGATACACCCACACTTTAGACCTATTGACCAGGTGTTCCATCTTTTCCCACGAGGTTTCAACTACCTTCTCAATTCCAGTTTTCATCCATTAGATTTCTTAAGCATGGGTCAGAAACCCATGCACCCGGTCTCTAAAACTTCAGGAAGCTTAGCCTAGCAAGCTCTCTTAAATGTGTTCTTTGAAGCCCTTTGGACTAATCTTAAAGTGAGGGACAAGTAAGGCTTATGTCACTGAGGAGGAAGGGGTAAAGATGGGGAATGCTTTGACGCTGTCTCTCAAGAATTCTCCATCTCTTTTCTCCAACTCCTTGGCCAGTTTTACTGCAACTCTTTTACAACATTGAGTGTTGAGAAGCCAACAGTGTTGAGATGCCCACGCTGGTTTTCAGTTTGTTCCTTTGCCATCCTGCATGGGTGGTCTAAAGTGCGGGAGTAGTTGACGTCTATTTTCCTGGGGCCTTAACCAAAATAGAGACAACTATTTAGTCACAGCTTTGGGAATATAACTTCTTTTTAATTTTCATTTGGTCTGTGAGATACTTTTTCATTCAGATATCACATTCTAGGATCTATTTGTTTTGTACTTGCTTGTTAGAGTTACTAAAATGCTGGCCTCAGTACCTAAAAATGAACTTAAATACCAAAGATGGGTCAAGTGACCCAAATCTTATATTTTCCTGTACTTATTCTGATTGATTATTTATTCACTTGAATCAATACTATACAATGTGATCTGAAATCTAAAATATGCCAGGGAATATATAAGGACAAGTACATTTTCCTCGTGCGCCATTTGTCTTAGTCACTTTGCCTTTCTTTCCTAAAGGCAAATATTTTATTTGTTAGTTACGTTAAAAATTAATTTGTCAAACATTTCTGGAAATCTCAAGGTTCATCCATATAATTTATTAAAAAATCATTTCCTAACTGCCTCAAACTGATTTGACTTAGCTTTCCATATATATTACCTCTCAGCTAAGAGACTCTGAAGTTGGAATATAACCCAAACCTTGGGATCCCATCTGTAAAATGGATATTGTGATACTAAAGACTTTACAAAGTTGTGAGAATTAACTGAACAAAACAGACTTAAAAACATTAATACAGTTTCTGTAACTGAATATTCACTCAGTAAATGTTAACACATCACAAGCTCTTTGTCATGTAATATTGGCTTCCGCTTCCTCCTCACCCTTGACATTTGTCACTTTGTCACCAACATCCTCTCTGTACCTCTCATGACAATAATAGACTTGATGTTTCCTGCATATGCCCAACTCGAAAACGTGGCTGTGTAAAGTGCACGCAGGATGCCCTGTGCATATCTCTGATATTATGCTTCCTCCCCATAGTGTAACTGAATATGCCTTGTTCAGTGTTTTGTCCAACTTTGTGCCTTGTTCAGTGTTTTGTCCCTCTGTGTAGTGATTGACACATAATCAACATTACGTATTTTTGAAGGAGTCACTGCGCAGATGAAGCAACCTCGCTAAGGGCCAGTTGTGTTTTGATAGTGGGGAAATGGACAAAGGTGAAATATTTTGATAACATGAGAATTGTAATGACCATAGGATTCAGCTTGCCTAGAGTCAGAGATGGAGCATGAGGTGGGTGAGGGGAGAGGGGCTGTTAAAGGGAAGGCAAAGGGCAGAAAAGAAGGCCTTGAGAGTGTAAGTACATGTTGAGAAATTTCACCGGGACCTCACCTAGTGTCATCCTCTCCTCCAAACATTAGAAAATAAGTAGTTCTTCAGTTAGGAGGCTGGAACCCATGAAACCAACCACATGTGTCCCTACATACTTTATCAGTTAGCCCTAAAAAGCACAAAGTGTCATGGGGGAAAGAAAATGAATCATTTTTTTCTCTTACTTGAAAAATTTGATGTTTTGGTTAAAAAGTTGGAGTCAGTGTTGTGGCATTTTAAGTTGATGTTTTCACACAGGTTGCTCCAAAAGAAGCTAGTAGTAAAGTATATGGAATTAAAATGTTACCTTCATTGCTAGATTGCTAAACACTAATAAGGCATTGACAACATCCAGCTTTAAAATTTCTAGAGGAAAAAATCGTTTTTAAGTTACCTTTTGTATTTCTGAAATGAAGAAATATCTTTTTCTGTATATTAACTTTCTGTTATTCCTGGATCTCAGTATATTTAGATAATTGTTTTAGATCATTTTAACAACTTAATTGAGATACCATAAAATTCACTCATTTAATGTGTAGAATTCAATTTTTTTTATAGATTTACAGGGTCATTTAACTATCGCCACAATCTAATTTTTAATACTTCTGTCTACCCTAAAAGAACTCATACCCATTGGCAGTCATTTCCCATTTGATTTTACTCATGCCACCCCCCGCCATAAACAATCACTAATCTGCTTTATGTCTCTATAAATTTATCTATTCTGGACATTTGATGTGAACGGAATCATACCACATTTGGTCTTCTGTGATGCTTCCTTTGCTCAGTAGAATGTTTCATCCATGTTGGCACATATCAATACTACATTTATTTTTACTGGTGCTGAATAATAATTCCTTTATATGGATATGCTACATTTTAATTAATTAACAGTTCATCAGCTGATGAACATTTGGGTTGTTCTCTCTCTTGATTCTTATGACTAATACTGCTGTGAACATCCATATACATGTTTTTGTGTGGATGTGTTATATATACATAGAAATGGAATGCTGGGGTCATATGGTCTTGTCAGCACTTGTTCTGATCTTTTTGATTACAGCCGTTATAGTAGGTATGAAGTGGTATCTCACAGTGGTTTTAATTTGCATTGCCCTAAAGACTAATGATGCTGAGTATCTTTTCAAGTGTTTGTTGGTCATTTTTATATCTTCTCTGAAGAACTGTCTTTCCAAGTCCTTAGTCTATTTTTTTTAAAAACTGGGTCATTTGTATTCATATGGTTGAATTTAAACTCTTAGAAGCTTCTTCGATGTATTCTGGATACCAACCCTTATCAGATATGATTTGTAAGTATGCTCTTCCATTCTGAGGATAGATGTTACTATTTTCAGCACAAGTTTTAATTTTGAGGTAGAGCAGTTTATCTATTTTTTTTTCACTTGTGCTTTTGATTTTGCTATTTAAGAAACCATTGCCTAGTCCAAGTCACAAAGATTTACTTTTATGTTGTCTTCTTAGAACTTTATAGTTTAAGCTCTACATTTAAGTCTGTTATCCATTTTGAGTTCATTTTTTGTGTAGGGTGGGAGGTAAGATTCCATCTTCATTTTTTGTATGTCTAAATATTGTACTGTTCCAGTATCGTTTGTCGAAAAGACTAGGTATTTATTATAAATTGTCTTAATACTCTTGTCAAAAAACAATTGACCATAAATACAAGGCATTATTTCTGGACTCTTAGTGCCCTTTCATTGATTGACACACCTGTCTTTTTTTTTTTTTTTTAATTTATTTGACAGAGATCACAAGTAGGCAGAGAGGCAGGCAGAGAGAGAGGGGGAAGCAGGCTCCCTGCTGAGCAGAGAGCCCGATATGGGGCTCAACCCCAGGACCCTGAGATCATGACCTGAGCCGAAGGCAGAGGCTTAACCCACTGAGCCATCCAGGCGCCCTGACACAACTATCTTTATGCCAGAGCTTCACTGTCTTGGTTACTGTAGTTTTGTAGTGAGTTTTAAGATCAGTGTGTGAGCTCCGTGCTGTATTTTCTTTTCAAGATTATTTCTGCAATGCTGTTCATTTCCATTTCCATATGAATTTTAAGTTCAGATTGTCAGTTCCTTCAAACAAACTACATAAGACTAGGAATTTGATAGAGATTGCACTGAATCTGTGAATCAATTGGGAGTGGGTTATTTCTTAGTAATATTAAGCCTTCTAATCAATAAACATGGGATGTATTTCCATTTATTTAGATCCCCTTGAATTTCTTTCCAAAATGATCTATAATGTCATGTGCAAGTGTCACAGTTCTTTTGTTTAAAAATTTTATAATTAAAAAAATAATTTTATTATTTTTTTGATGTAGTTCATGTTTTACTGAACTTTTATTTAGTCTGATTATATTTACTGATCAAAAACTTGCAAGAATTTCTAAACCTATTATAATGTGGCTTTGTACAGTTAGGGAATTTTCATGACTAAGAAAATAGTATATTGTCATTTATGTGCTCCCATTTTTGTTGTCAGAAGATTTTGCTCCTTTAAGAAAAAAATCCTGTGTTTCTTTGCTCCCTGACTTAGAAATAAATAAAAAATTCAATATTGCCGTAATTCTGCTACCATAGTTTAAACATATCAGTGATACTATAAAAAGAATTCTTATTTGTTTTATCTAGTTGGTTTTCAAATCTTGCTGACTCTACTGGAAGATGTCTCTGAAATGCACCGTCCCTTTCTTTCTATTTCGTGTTGGGCAGCCCTAATTATTAAATGCTTTTCTTGTGGTGTTCTTTTGTTGTTGCTGTTAGCCTTCTAGTTGTTTCCCCATCCACTGGCCTCTAATATCTTGTACTCACAAACCTTTTTTACAACCCCTACAGACAGATTATTTTTTGCTCTTTCTGTGATTTCATAATATAAAGTGTTTGTTAGCACAATACCTTTCTCGGAGAAAACTCTCAAAAATTGGTACTTATCAACATCACTGACTGTCTGTTCAGATGGTATTGCCTTTATCATATTTTATACCATTCATATCATATTTATGAATGTCATATATCATATAAAATATTATCATATTTTATACCAGGCCTCTGGGATCAAGCCCTGCATCAGGCTCTCTGCTCAGCGGGGAGCCTGCTTCCCTTCCTCTCTCTTTGCCTGTCTCTCTGCCTACTTGTGATCTCTTTCTGTCAAATAAATAAATAAAATCTTTAAAAAAAAATAAAGGAATTATCTGCCTTGCTTTCATGGCTATCAAATAGTAGATAGTAGGGGCCCCTGGGTGGCTCAGTGGGTTAAAGCCTCTGCCTTCAGCTCAGGTCATGATCCCAGGGTCCTGGGATCGAGCCCCACATTGGGCTCTCTGTTCAGCAGGGAGCCTGCTTCCCTTCCTCTCTCTGCCTGCCTCTCTGCCTGCTTGTGATCTCTGTCTGTCAAATAAATAAAATCTTAAAAAAAAAATTGTAGATAGTAGTAACTTGGTGAGAGCTTTATGGATCAACAAATGAGATACTAGGTTGGAAGTGGTTCTATTTTTGACTTGCCAGTTCTGCTTAGGCTTCCAAAGACCTATGCATTTCTATTTCTTTTTTTTTTTTTTTTTTTATTGGGAGGTAAGGAGTACAGGGAGAGGGAGAGAGAGAAACCTAAGGAGGCCATATGCCCAGTGTGAGGCCTGATGTAGGGCTAGATCTCACAACCCTGAGATCTTGACCTGAGCCAAAATCAAGAGTTGATGCTTAACTGGCTGAGCCACCCAGGCACCCTGACATAAGTATTTTTAAAGAAAACCTATTGCTGACTTTATTTTACAATTTGGTTTTATCTACTCCATTTGCATAATGAGGGGAAGTCATCATATAGGAATTAAGCTAAGTGAAAAACAAGTGCTTACTTCCAATGTATAAAAACTGAATCTAAGATGCTAATTTTTAAAAAATAATTACTTTCATTCTAAATAACAATTATATACACTACACTATTTATATTCCTTCCAGTCATTTGGACCACATGCTTCTGGTGTTTGTTGGGTCTTTTTTTTTTTTTTTTAAGAATTTATTTATTTATTTGACAGAGAGATCACAAGTAGTCAGAGAGGCAGGCAGAGAGAGAGGGGGAAGCAGGCTCCCCGCTGAGCAGAGAGCCCGATGCGGGGCTCGATCCCAGGACCCTGAGATCATGACCTGAGCCAAAGGCAGAGGCTTAACCCACTGAGCCACCCAGGCGTCCCTGTTTGTTGGGTCTTTGTTCCTAATTCTTTTGATTAAGATACTACTTTTGTACTAATATTTTACTGATAGGATATTAAAATTCAATTCAAAGTATTCCTCATTTCAATTTCATACCTTCTTTTCCTGTAACACATAGGAAATGCCATTCTCTCATTTTTAAGCCCACCTTTGGGTCCCACTCTTCCCTATGCTACCCCTTATCCTGAATTTTCAACGGTAGAATCTGTGACTATAAGGAGCATGTCTTAGTTTTCTTTGTCTCTCAAACGCTTAAACCGACATTGGAAGAATGTATTTTCCAAAGTATCCCATGGTTTGTTTATCATATAATTTAAAATTGAGAATCTAAATATTTTTCAAAGGGAGGAGAATTTCTGAAAGTCATTTCTTTCTTAGCATCTTCACATCCAAACTCTGATTGCTCACAAGATGACTTAATCAGCACCATATCAGAGACAGCTTGCTGTGTTTACCATTGTTAGTTGGGCCAGCATATGTCCAAAACAGTTGGAATGAGAAAAACAGCATTGACTTGGAGCCAAACTAGAGAGAGGTGGGAAAAAAGAGTTTTTAGCTATTAAACAGGACCAAATGCTTTGGACAGTATAGGGTACTTTGCTGGGGAGAGGGAGGGGTGGGATATTTTAGCTAAAAAAGAAAGGTTTGGTTCATCTCTAAATGCCCTGAAATAATAAAAATAAACTGGTGATGAGGCTTTAATGTTACCTCTGTGAGACTTTTTAAGTAATGTTATCTTTTTATGTTAACCAAAAAAAGAGATTCTAAGATATTTAAATTGTGGGTAATTTTTTTCAGTTTTATTTTTCAACTTCAGTTGTCTTTTTTTTTTAAATTTTAATTCCTAATTACTGGCAATATTCTGTGACTTTATTAAGCAATGAGTGTGCCTTCGATATCCATCACATTTCATAGAAATCAGAATAATATGCCTGATTTTTCTCAAATTGGATATTGTCTTGCTCTGTAGTATCACTTGTGAGGAAAGTGTTTATTCTTATTTTTATAAGCAATGAACTACAAAATATAGGTATTTTTGTTCCTTACACCCCACTAAGAAACAACTCTTGTAGAAAAAGATGTTTTCATTGAAACAGAAAATGGAAACTTAATGTTTTGCTATTTACAATGGAGGGTTTGAGGAAAAGTTTCCAAACAGCATAATCAAGGAATAAAACAGTTTTAACCATAATTGGGTTTTGTATCTCAGGCAAAGCCTGCCCTAGGATAATTCTTAATTAGATAAATCTTTTCTAAAGGACTTCCTGTTTTCCATTCTCTATCATTTTCTCCTGTTTGGTAGGAGATCTTCTCTTTCCTCCTAAGACCCCTTCTTTTCTCTGGTCAGAATCTGCTCTGCTGGTTATTGATTTACCCAAGGAGGTCAGTGAAAGCCAAAGTAATTGCCTCCCTCATGAGGTAGACTTTCTGATAGAAATTAATATATATTCTATATGATTTTGGGGTGGGGGAGAGAATATCCCTGGCCCTAGAAAGAGGCTTGAGAATCATCACTTAAGCCTCTTTGCTTTGTTTTCTATGTGAGGAACCAAAGTCCCACAGAAATAGGGTGAGCAAGATTAGAACCGCAGACTCAGTTCTCTTTCTGCCATGTTCTGCTTCAATCCTTTGGCAAGATACTGGGCATGAGCCAGTGACAGAAAGAAGACTGATAGATTAATTTATACATTTATTTGTTCTCTAAAACAACGGGGCCCCGTGACTGAGTCAGGTAAAACACAGACATGGTTTTTGTTTTTGTTTTTTTTTTTTTTTTTTTTTTTTTTTTTTAACATATTCTCTCATACTTTTATTTATACTTTTTTTTTTTTTTCCTCATTTTATTTTTTTCAGCGTAACAGTATTCATTCTTTTTGCACAACACCCAGTGCTCCATGCAAAACGTGCCCTCTCCATTACCCACCACCTGTTCCCCCAACCTCCCACCCCTGACCCTTCAAAACCCTCAGGTTGCCCCAACCTCCCACCCCTGACCCTTCAAAACCCTCAGGTTGTTTTTCAGAGTCCATAGTCTCTTATGGTTCGCTTCCCCTCCCCAATGTCCATAGCCCGCTCCCCCTCCCCCAATCCCACCTCCCCGCAGCAACCCCCAGTTTGTTTTGTGAGATTAAGAGTCATTTATGGTTTGTCTCCCTCCCAATCCCATCTTGTTTCATTTATTCTTCTCCTATCTCCTACCCCCCCATGTTGCTTCTCCATGTCCTCATATCAGGGAGATCATATGATAGTTGTCTTTCTCCGATTGACTTATTTCACTAAGCATGATACGCTCTAGTTCCATCCACGTCGTCGCAAATGGCAAGATTTCATTTCTTTTGATGGCTGCATAGTATTCCATTGTGTATATATACCACATCTTCTTGATCCATTCATCTGTTGATGGACATCTAGGTTCTTTCCATAGTCTGGCTATTGTAGACATTGCTGCTATAAACATTCGGGTACACGTGCCCCTTCGGATCACTATGTTTGTATCTTTAGGGTAAATACCCAGTAGTGCAATTGCTGGGTCATAGGGTAGTTCTATTTTCAACATTTTGAGGAACCTCCATGCTGTTTTCCAGAGTGGTTGCACCAGCTTGCATTCCCACCAACAGTGGAGGAGGGTTCCCCTTTCTCCACATCCTCTCCAGCATCTGTCATTTCCTGACTTGTTAATTTTAGCCATTCTGACTGGTGTGAGGTGATATCTCATTGTGGTTTTGATTTGTATTTCCCTGATGGCGAGTGACGTGGAGCACTTTTTCATGTGTCTGTTGGCCATCTGGATGTCTTCTTTGCAGACTTTATTTATTTATTTGACAGAGAGACAGAGAGAGAGAGAGAGATCACAAGTAGGCAGAGGGGCAGGCAGAGAGAGAGAGAGAGGAGGAAGCAGGCGCCCTGTGGAGCAACGAGCCTGATGTGGGGCTCGATCCAAGGACCCTGAGATCATGACCTGAGCTGAAGGCAGAGGCTTAACCCACTGAGCCACCCAGGCACCCCCACAGACATGTTTTTAACAATATGATCTTAACAATGAGTTTGGGGAAAGCATTTTCAAAATAGCATGAAAGGTGGAAATGAGGTTTATACCCTGGGACGTGGAGGTGAGGGTGCACAGAGATGGGAGGGAACTGTGTATGCATAGCCAGAATCCCCCAGACCCTGAGGCTTGGTTATCAGGTCAAGTGTGTCAGGCCTGGCTTCCTCTTTTCTGAAGATGAGTTCTTCTTAGGAGGTGCCTGAGTCTTTTATGCAAATGGACATCTGCTGTGCCGGTCCCACCTGCTCTCCAGACATGCCCAGAAATTTCTGAACCTTGGCTTTGACTAAATCCTGCCTCCTGCCAACTTTACCTTGAAACGAAGAAACCCAATTGAACAGCCTGCATAAATCGAACATAAATCGAATGAGTGAGTGACTAACTCAGCAGGTTGAACTCACTTCCTTACTGACCACAGGAATCAAATGGGGTTCTAGCTCCTTCCTTCTCCCCCCACCCCACCCTGGGCACGGAAAAAAATCCTGAGTAACCCCTATACAAGTGCATTTCTTTTAGGTTAAATACAAATTGCATCTAGTTTTTGTTCTCTCTTTATCTTTGGTTTCATCAAGGCAATATTTACTTTTTTAAAAATTTCTTTCGATGATTACAGATTCCAAACCATTGATTTAAAGTGTTTTTTTTTAAAAAACTAGGACTTAAATTTTTGTTTAACAAATGAGTTCTCAAGCTGCTGAGGCTCCTCTCCCAGTCTGATCTGCATTATGTTATGAATTCTGTGGAAAATAAAATTGAAACCATCAGATTCAGAATGGCTTTGCTAAGCTTTATGATTAGCAATGTATTTCCTATGATCTTGGGTTACATTAATTTAAAATTATATTAATATCTGGAAGAACATTTGGGTAACTATTTTTTTCCCTAAGTTTTTTTTTTTTTTCCTCCTTACAATGCTAACTACTAGGGCTATTTTGTTTGAGGCACCGAATTTCTTTAGTGGTTTGGCTACAGATCTATCACTAGGGCAAAATAGCCAACCTTGTAGTAGTAGTATTGTAGCTTTGAGGTACATGTGATGTTTCTTTAAAACCTCAAGGTTTTTAAATATTCAGTATAAACTAAATCAACCCACACATTATTAAGAAAAATTTTAAAGTCAAATAAGCACAATATCCTGTAGTTTCTAAACATTCCTTTCCTGAACTCATTCAAATGTTGATTTCTATAAAATATCCTGGTCTTTTGAATATATATATATGATATATACATATATACACACACATATATAATATAGTTATATAGCAACTGCTATGCAGATGGGAGCAGTCTATGTTCTTTATCTTATTAAAAGAAATTTCAATTGAGCAAATACTTTTTCTTAGATCTAGCTTCATTCAGGGCATGTTATCTCTGCTTCATGGAAAGGAGATAAATTAGAAGGAAAACCTACCTGAATTGTTTAGTATGGCATACGATAAAGAGGCTTTCATTTAACATCATTCTAAATTAATATTTACCATAAATTATAGTAAGCAAGATAAAATAGCACCTTGAAAAAAAGATGTTGTCTACGTGACCTTACAAAAATTAACTTAAAACTGTCTGGTGTTCCTTATCATCACCTGTAAACTGGGGATAGTAAAAAAGCTGCTGTGGGACATGAAAAGAATTCATGCAGAAATTGTAACTAGTGCTTAGTACCTAGTGCTCACTTAAAAAATGCCATCATGCTTATTTACATTTTTGTTTTCCAGTTAACTGCTTAGTGTGAAGAACAAGCAATAATGCCTTAAACTAATATATCAATCCAATGAAAATATGTTGGAACTTCTTTTACATGGTGTTTTCCTTGCCAGCCTATTCTGTTCCTATTTATGTGGGTAGAGGATGGAGAAACGGCTTCAAAAGTTGGCTATCACAGGGAAATATCACTGTGTGACAATAAAAAATTGGCTATAGATTCTCTGCAGCTGATGGGATTGTGTTTTTCTGTCAGGGACAGGTAGTAAATATTTTAGGTTTTGCAGGCCATACTGCCTCTGTGGCACTCACCCCTGACTTTGTAGTGCGAAAGCAGTCATAGCCAGTGTGCAAATGAGTAAGAGTGTCTGTGTTCCAATAAAACTTTATTTATGAACACTGGAGTTTGAATTGCAAATGATCTTCACATGTCTTTTCTTTTCTTTCTTTCTTTCTTTCTTTCTTTCTAAACCATTCAAGAATGTGAAAGTCATTCTTGGGTCATAGGTGGTTAAAAAAAAAAAAAAAAGTAGGGGACTGGCTGGGTTTGGCCCATGAGCCATAGTTTGCTGACCCCTGCTCTATGGAATCCTTTTTATTTTTAATACCTTAAATGGCTTATTTCTTATACTTTGTACAAAGTGTACCACTTCAAGTTGTAGACTGATCATCTCAAAGCTGTGCTTAAAATATTGAGAAGCATTTTGTAATGCTGACAGTTCTCTGAATACAGGCCATTCCTATAAACACATACTATGAGTTCTACCAGAAATAGAAATTTTAATGACATCTAATTAAATAGAAACCAACAGAGAAAAATTATTACACTTTCTTATGCCAGATTATGAGGGTTTTTAATTAATGCACAGAAACAGATATACTGATTTCTACTTATTCTTACATATATATATACACATACATATATATGTTTTAATCAGATTTTTTGACAACTTCATGATTTTCTTTGAAGTGGACCCTTCACTTATCTTCTAAGTTTGCCTTAATGGCCACAGATCATCCCTCATAAGGCACAGGGAGTCATATATCAAAAAAGCTCTGAAATCTGAAAAAAACGACCACAGTCTATCCTGTCAAATCTTTTCTCACACTGTCAAAAAACAGCTGCCTCTTCCTTTTTGTTACTACGTACTTTCTTCAATTAAAAAAGTAATCTAAAAAATTTATGGACACATTTAAATCTCATTAACACTATTTACAGTTAATTATGAGTCCATATCTCCACCTCTGATACAATCCAAGGGGATTTAGTTAATCAAGTACTAAGGATAACTTCATTATTAGGCACTCTTTACTTGTGAGTGAGTGGATTCAGATTGGAAAGTTAGATGAATTTAAAAAAAAATTGTCTAGACTCAACAGAATTTTCTATGGCTAAAAGAAAAGGATGAAATACCAAATTTGCACTTCCTAAATACAGAATTGTTTCTTTAAAAAGCATTGAAACACAGGTGTTAAGAAAGATGCTTTGAACTCACCTGAAAATACACAAATGTGTCAAAATACGCAGAAATGTGTTCTACTACAAATCTCTCTGTTGTATGTATTGGCAATTACAAGTAGATTGTTCTCTTTACCTCTAAAAATTAAAAAAATATATTTGATATTGTTTTAACAAAAAACTTTTCAGTCTCATTTATACCAAGGTATATGCCAACCTGAATTGCACAGAGATTAAATTGGATACCTGTTTTGTAGAACTCACGAGTCAGAGTGCAGTGGCTAAGATCGTGGACTCTGGAATGAATGGTGCCTGTTCTCATTCTTGTTGTACCACTTAGTAGCTGTATGACTCTGGCCAAGTACCTGTGTGGCCTCCATTTCCCTCATCCATGAGTAAGGAGCATAATCGTGTCTATCCCGTGTACCCAGAGAGTCCAAACTCCTATAGTGTTGTACAAAAGAATAAATGAATTAACATTTATTTTATAAAACATTCAGAACAGTGTTTGGCACATCATAAGCCCTGGTATTGGTGTTGGCTTCATAATTTAAATTAAAAGACAGCAACTCTCCAGACTGACTAACATTATGGTATCTTTGTTCTTAACCAAGTTTAGAAAGCCAAATTTGGAATCCGGCATAGGGAAGTCACATTTTATTAGAATGCTCAAGCCCTGAAAACTTTGCATAATTCCAGGCTTGCATAATTATTTTAAAACTCACATATTCAAACTGCTTCCTGACAAAGGATAGTGGGTATTTCTACTTATGAGCAAAAGTGGTGTCACCATGTGGCAAAAACATAAACACAGGTGCCAATGCATTTGTCTGGCTAGATTTGAAATTATGCAATGTTAGATGAATTTTTTATTTTTTAACATTTACTTTTTCCCCCAAATTGTGTGTACAAAGTGAAACTTTATTATTTCCAATTCAAAAATTCCAAATTCCCATAATTCCATAAAACAGTAATGCATGTTCTTTGAAAGAGCAGTAATATAATTTGCCTCTGATTTGAATTCAGCAAATAAAGAAATAATGCCGTTAGAACAGTGATTTTCAAACTGAATTCCTTGGAGCCTGGATTCCCAGGGGAAGGAGCCAGAGCGGAAGCTAGTGGGTGAGAGACATTGGTTCCTCCTGAAGAGTTTTGCTTGTGCTGGTTTTATATGTTGGGGCTATTCATAAAATTTTATTTGAAGAAAGTGTCCAGCTGTTTAAAGAAATGTTTTTAAAAGCCAGTGAAATCCTATATTAGAAGGGTTTTGTGGGACTTTAAGAATTTTCGTTTTGTGATAAAGATTTCCTCAGAACTTAGCAAACAACCCAGACCTAGAGAAGGGAAAAAAAAAAAAAAAGAAAAGAAAAGAAAGAAAGAAAAGAGTGAATTGGTTGAAATCCTGTTCTCATTTTGCAGGATTGAGGATTAGAGGGTAGAAAGGAGAAGATGGTTTGGAGCAAAGAGGAAAAGAAGGGAAGAACCATACCTGGCATTTCTGCTCTTTTTCCCCTCCCGCTTTCCTGCACTTTTAATACACGTTGTTGTCTTGAATATATTAAGCATTGAAACACTCAGAAAAGATTGAATTTTTCACCCCCCACTGGTTAAAGGTAATTTTCCTGGCAGGATATACAAGAACCAATCAAAGCTCTTTTTCTCTATCACGAAAGAACACAGTTGCATACTTCCACAAACAAGGGTTCCTGATAGAAGAGTGGGGATACGTTCTCTGAAAAAATTGTATTTGCTGAATACCCAAATGTAATTGGGACCTGAAGAGTGTTGTTAGAGAGGGGAATCTGCTGAGAGAGGTATTTAGTCAATCAGTATTCATTAAACTGAAACTCAGGTATTGAATTTATCTTACATGTCAGATGACATGGAGTTAGAAGGAATCTGCTGCTTCAACTATTAGATTTTCATAATAAGAAGGAAGTATTGTTAGCCCTTTGCAAAGTAACAAGTGAATTATTATCTGTGACCCAGAAGAACATGTAAGTTGTAGGAAAAATACATGTGACGGAAACAGTCTGTCCCCCCCTTCATTGTAACTCTTGTTCAAGTCGGTTTGCTCGTCCCAGGTGATGAGTGTTCTATGTGGCTAAATAAACAACTTTTTGGATTAATATTTATATTTTCTATTTTAAAACACTAAGATTTCCCATCTACTGAAGGGTTCATTTACAGGTACTGTTATGTCAGGTTAAATTTTTATCTCAAATTACAAAGTAATATGGATTAGGTGCTTAGCTCATATTACCTGGAAGTCACAGAAATGGGCTTGATCTTGTTTCCATACTGCAAGAAGCTCAATGAAGCTTTTACTTGGTTCTCAAATAGTGAGGAGCTAGCAAACACTGCAATAGTTTAGAACTAAGTGGGTATTACAAATGAGTTGGCAATTCATGTTTGTGTTATGGTTTGTTATGACTGCTTAATTCAAAAGCATATTTGCAGAGAGGGAATTTGAATTAAGTAAATCAAAATAGTAAGGCTTTGATTAAAAAGTTAGCTTTCTTTAACTTAAATGTTGATATTTCAAGGCCTACTGAAATTTTAGTCATTTGTGGTTATTTTTATTTCCTGTTCAGACCCCTGGGAAATAAGAGAATAGTAAATCAAAGCCCAGATTGCTTCTTGCATTTATTTTCTTTTCATTTATGCCTTGTATCCATGCACTTGAAGAAACTAAAGACATGTATAACTTGAACAGAATCATTTGGAGGGAGAATTATATTTCCGGACTAATCAGTTTAAATAATTCTTGTTATAAAAAATTATTCTTTTCATGTTCTATAATTTTCTAATTCTTTTTTTATTTCATGATGATGCTGTCATAAGTAGAGACAGTGGAAGCTAAGAATAGTTGTATTACTAAAGGGACATTTGGGCAGCTTTGTTACCAGGCTCAGAATGTATTACTTGTTTTCTCCTTTCCCGTGTTTGATGTTAGGCACACTCAAATTTGCTAATTTACTTATTCAGAGAAAATGTGCTTTCCAAGACGAAAGGACACTACATATTTCAATGAAAAGCCTTCAATAAATGGTGTTCTGTGTTTTTTTTTTTTAATATCAGTTATTGGTTGGGCACCTGGGTGGCTCAGTGGGTTAAGCGTCTACCTTCTGTTCAGGTCATGATCCCAGAGTTCTGCGATCAAGTCCCGCATTGGGAGCCTGCTTCTCCCTCTGCCTCTTCCTCTGCCTCCCTCTCTGTCTCTCAAAAATAAATAAATAAGATCTTTTTTAAAAATCTAAATCAGTTATTGGCTATTTTAGATGAAATATTAAGGAATTTTGATTAAGTCACTTCAGGAGGATTTATTCTTTTCTATTTACATTTAGTAATTTAATTCTTCATTTTTCAAATTTGAGATGAAAAATTTCTGAGCTTACCAAATGCTGGCCGAAATTTCTGATAATATAACACGGGGTGATCATTTATAAATTAAGCCTTATTGTTTAGATAATTCTGCACTCTGGCTTGTTCTTGGTGATCCCTGCTAAGACAAACAGCATGGGTGGGTTAATATTATTTTACTTGGGTTCCCACCCCATTTCGGTGGTTGTCACCTGTCAGTACTCTGAGTTTTAAGGGTACATTGGGATCTGGGAAATGTGAAAGGCACATTAAATAGAAAAATATTTGAGGTCATTTTTTTCCCAAATACTTACTATTGTTGGAAAGTCATTCAGTTATCAATAATTTAAACAGTCAAATAGTATTTATCTGAAATTCAAGCAATCATAAAGACATAATAAGTAATTGCTTTAGGACTTTAACTGGGAATGTGTATATGTGTGTATATGTGTACATGCATTTCTAATTTCATTCCCATATGATTCTTCTGACCATGGACAGTCCTGGTGGGAAAATAGAAGAGGACCCAGGTGGGATTCTGGAACACAACATCATTGCCTTTCATGTGTCATGTTTTCTACATAAGTTTATCGGTTGATCTTCTGCAGCAAAATATGAGTTCTCTGAAGGCTTTCCTTACTTCCATTGCTGACTAAAAAACTTTTTTTTGTTATTTCATAGGGCTTTACCAATACTTGCTGAATAAAGGGGTTAATGAAAAATGATGTCAACCTGATGATACATAAAAGCAATGACTACAATGTTGTTTTAGATACATACAGCCCTAAGCAGTCTCTGATACTTTCTTAAGATAGTATAGTACTTAAGAATTTGTGCTATAATATGGTTATTAAGACAAAGTACTAGATAAACAAGATACAAACAAGCATCAGATAGTTTTGTGCTCTGATATAACCAATAGGATATAAGGAACAAAAATGTAAATAAAATTAGGAAGTTGTGTATGTGTAGTTCCAAAACATTCTTAGAAGGGCGTGGGAGGGGCTAGTAAGATTTCAGAAAAAGGGAATATTGAGGGGATTTGAATGGGGTTAAATCAAGTTTATGGAATTGAGGGAAGAAAAAAGACTTGAGTTCTTCATTTATTTCCCCAAATCTGTGGATTCTACCTGAAAAAAACTCTTCAGTGATCAAAATAACCATGACAAGGGCATTGAAGCTAGAATCTATCCCCCATTGCAGAGCCAACTCTTTAGGATTGCTCAGGGTGGGATTGACAGCGCGATAGTTAGGACAAAGACTGTAAAGTGCTACTTATGGGTTGTCATCTACCCTTCCCCCAGACATCATCTTCAGTTTTTGTTCAAGAAGGTTTGCAATGAGAACGGCTTATGTTAGCTGATCAGATGATCAGAACAACATTTGTTTCTCCCCAGTTCTAGCACTTATAGTTGATATGTCCACTTGCCAATGGTTGTGGAGAACAATTTCCTTGGTATAAAGAACTTAATTTCCATGTAAATTGGCTCTGGACAGCGATGGTGATGCTCTACCCCAAGTTGTAGCTGCTGTAGCTATGAATATGAACTTAGATAAACATGGTACTAGTTTTTATTGCATTTTTTCAAGTTACAACTTTTAGCTGAGTTGGCACCTACAAATGGTGGTGAGATTGCGCCCGTGCCAATGGTTTGTGAAAACCTGTAGTTTGCACTCTACTACTTTGAGATCTCATTTCAGTGGGGCAGGGTGAAGTCTTCAGCCATAGTTGTGATAGTTGTAAATGGTCAAAAATGTGCATTCTTTGAATTTTTCCATCCATAGGGTTTGCAAATTGTTCACCTAAAACAGTCTTAAAAATAATGGATTCTTGGGTGCCTGGGTGGCTGGCTCAGTGGGTTAAAGCCTCTGCCTTCAGCTCAGGTCATGATCCCAGGGTCCTGGGATCGAGCCCTGCATCAGGCTCTCTGCTTGGTGGGGAGCCTGCTTCCCCTCTATCTCTGCCTGCCTCTCTGCCTACTTGTGATCTCTGTCTGTCAAATAAATAAATAAAATCTTAAAAAAAAAAAAATGGATTCTTGTTTGTAAGTCAGCTGACAAAGAGCAACCAAAGATTTCTGGTCTTGAACATATGAAAATTCTCCCTACTTACCTGTGCTATAAATAATAGTATCTAAAGTGAAAACTTAAATACTCTATGGTGACTAGGTTATCCTTCAAACTCTGAATTAACACTTCTAAAAATATTTTTAAAAATTTGTTGAAGAGGGCGCCTGGGTGGCTCAGTGGGTTAAGCCGCTGCCTTCGGCTCAGGTCATGATCTCAGGGTCCTGGGATCGAGTCCCGCATCGGGCTCTCTGCTCGGCAGCGAGCCTGCTTCCCTCTCTCTCTCTCTGCCTGCCTCTCTGTCTGCTTATGATCTCTCTCTGTCAAATAAATAAATAAAATCTTAAAAAAAAAATTTGTTGAAGAAATTAAGTTACAGCTATCAAGTGGGTATTGCTTAAATAGACATGATTATATGGTTTGAGAGTTTTATTTTGACGTGAGGGGTTTTTGTTTCCACGTTCATTAAAAACTATTTCTAAAACAAAATTGCATAACTTGATTAAGGCTAAACAGAAAAATAAATAACTATCAAAGAAACAAGAAAGACACTCTAGAAAGAATAAACAGGGCTTTGTAAAGTGATAATTAAGACTAGTTAATATATATTTTGAAATGTTGTAACTGGGCATTTGGTACTAGAATAATAATATAAATATAACATATATGTGTGTTGGCATGTAGTTGAAATCTCAGACAAACATAGTGAGTCCAAATAAAGTTATGAGGTCTTGAGCTAAAGTAATTGAGATCTGTTAAGAAAACATGATTTCTTTTTAACTAGTGCTGCTAATATCTATAGTTTGTTGCATCAACTTATTTCTAACTTATGTATCACTGGCACCTGTTCTAAGTAATTTATAAGAAATTTGGATGTTCCTAGACAAGAAATGTTATGAATAGACATGATTCCATTTCCTCACTGTTAAAATTGCTTGTTAGTTTTTTCTTTTAAGTTGATTATTTCTAATTATGATAATACAGCAACTGTAGACAATGCCCTTTCTTTCACATTTCATGATATGAAAGTGACTATAACTTGTTGAAACTCAACCCTGGTCTTGTGTTACTATTATTAGTCCTGGGGAGGCTTATTAGCCTGTCAGAGACGCTATAAGAAAAATCCATCATTTCTTTTGGAATACGATGAGTCTTTGTCACCCACAATGCAATTAATGTTAA
This sequence comes from Meles meles, assembly GCF_922984935.1. Lineage (NCBI taxonomy): Eukaryota > Metazoa > Chordata > Mammalia > Carnivora > Mustelidae > Meles > Meles meles. The sequence goes on along the minus strand of NC_060075.1, from coordinate 57,315,890 downwards.
AAATAGAAAGAATGGTTATGATATGATTATGATTAGCCAGAGATGAGCTATTGTCCAAATAAAAGAACTAATCCAGCAGGCCAAAGATGACCTATACGGTTTGCTGATTGCCATTTCTCTCTGAGTTTGATGAAATATTCATGCCTTTGCTCTCCTCTCTGCAAGCACTATTGATTTCTTGTATAAACGCTGCTATATTTAGTCTAGACAAATGGAATGTGGATTGCTGCTGAATAAATTGGATGAAAGACTGGGATCTTGCTTGCCGCTTTCTCTCAGTCTTGGGCAATTATTTATAATCAAGAGCAGTTTTTGTAAGTCGAGGGTGATTTTTCACAATTTAGTGATTAGTCTCTGAACAAAGGCAAGCAGTTAGACACAATCATTTCTGTTGGGATAGCAGGTTAAGAAGTCAAATTACCCTTTGAGGTTTACAATAGCTGTTTTGGAGAGTTCTGGGACTTTTCTTCCCCCTTATCTTGTTTTGTGGGAGAGGTTTCTTAGGGATTTGATGTTCACAGTTTATGGATAAGAAGAATGACAACAAGAAAAGACCCCAGGGTCTCCTGAAATTCTACATTTTGTCTTTATAGGGTTAAATTCTGACTTTTGTTTATTGGGATTTCCATATGTAAACACTGGGGGCTGTAGTTTGGCCTTTTTAATGCAAAAATGAAATATATCATTAACAGTCATTGCTTTTGGTTGGAATTATACCAACTCTATAAATTAATGCTCAAAATCTCATGTAACTCCAGAGTCTTGATTAAAAGTTCTGCAACAGACACCGCTACTAAGAAATCGTACTGGCCATCATCCTCATTTAATCCCAAACTTGTCACAATTACTATCTCTCCTTTCATAAATTTCAGTGTTTTAGAAGACACTGTCCACCAAACTATGGTTTATTAATAAATTGTTTTACCATTTCCGTTAAAGTGACCTGTGTAGTACCATCAATGCGATCAATACATTGAAAAGTTGACCAGGGTTCACAACCCAAGATTGATACCAGTGCCCCCTCCCACCCCACCCACAGGTGCATACCACGTGCCCTGTACACATATGCAATTCAAGTGATAAGTAAGGACATTAATGTTTCATTCAGTATTTGCAGCCTTAACTTCTACAGACAAGATTTCTGTTAGCCTTTCTCGACTCACTGAAAATAGCTCTTAAATCCACATGGAAAATTAACTCTGTAGTTCCCAACCTGGAATCTACAAATCTAAGTTACTTACAGTAGTAGTCAGAGCATTAAATGCAATTTGGAAAAATACAGGAAAGTAAGAAGGGGAAATTATTTCTACTTCCACTCCAAATATAACTAAGTTCTGTTCTGTATGTCATCAGTCTTTGCTACAAGGATTCAGAGATTAATACAATTAAAAACGCACTAGAAGATTTGCTCTAAGAGGGCTGGAATTTTTGTCTTTTTTGCTTTCCTACCAAACCTTACATCCCTTAGAATTTAAGGCTCTCCATAAATGTGAATGTGTATTGGCTTAAGTTGTATTTATTTAAAGAGTTATCAGAGGGTATATGTCACTTTTATTACTGTTTTTTCATTTAATGTTGTAATAGCATTCTTCATGTTCCCATAAACATTACTTTTAATGAGTATGTGTTTTTCCACCATATGGATGTGACATATTTGACTTAGATGCTTCCTTGTAGTTGGTGGATTTCAATTAAAATGATAATATTTCAGTGGACAGTATGACATTGAACTATATTTTCCCGTTATTATTGTCTCCTTAAGATGTATTCCTACAGTTGGCAAACCTGAATCAAATGGTAGAATATTTAATGATTCTTCCTACATATCACCAAGTTGTTTTTCAGAAGCTTTAACTGTTTGGTAATACTACTTGCGATATGTAATTATCTCCTTGTTCAAATGCTTACACCACACAATGGGATATTATACACACATATGCATATACATGGATCGTACAGATGATACTTAATGTTTGGAAAATGATGCCTTACTTTTACTTAGAATTTGCATTTCTTTACTAGTAAAGGTAAATTTTTAAAAATTGTTTATTTAGGGACACCTGGGTAGCTCAGTCATTAAGCACCTGCCTTCAGCTCAGGTCATGGTCCCAGTCCTGGAATCAAGTCCCATATCAGGCTCCTTGCTCGTTGGGGAGTCTGCTTCTCCTTTTGCCTGCCGCTCCCCCTGTTTGTGCACACTCTCTCTCTCTCTCTCTACCTCTCTGTTTCTGACAAATAAATAAATAATAAAATATTCTAAAAAAAGAGATTATTTCTATTCCTTTATATTCTTTTTCCACTTTTCTAGAAGTTTTAGTGTTTTTATTTTCTAGTATTAAATGAAAATCTCATGCAATTTTATTTGCATACTTGCTCTTAATATTTTTGTTTTGTTAGCCACACTGTGTTGATTTATTTTCATACACAGAAAATTCCATTTTTATTAATTCAAAAAACCCAGAGCATTTATTGAGAAATGTTCTGTATGTTGTAAGTCCTTGGAGTGGATTATCCCAGTTAATCCTTCTAACAACTCCATGTTGTTACTTCCTATCTTCCTTGTCTATGAATTTTTGTGCTTCTACTGTCCTACAAATGATCTGATAGAAGTAGTGGTAAGAATTTTTTATATGTTATCTAATTTTTTAAAATTTAAATATCCTATAATTATTCTTGTCAAATTAACTAATCTCATCTGTCTTTGTTCCTCTAGTGGTTTGATTTGTTTTAAGATTCCTCGCTATTTTTATGCCTTACTCATTTTAGGAATAAGGTAACTGAAATATAGTTTATCATCATTGAAAGACCTGACACTGTGGTCGATTAACTAATCTACTCCCCGTTTTCAACATCTTAGCATGCAGATTTGTACTTGTTCTTTGCCAGGTCCAACAGCCTCACAGATACATTGTTGAAAGCTTTAATTCTTAAGGAATTCCTTAATTCTTGAGGAATATATCTTAGAATATATCTTCTGACTCTGATTACAAACCAACATGCCTACAAGTGTGGAAATCGAATTGTGGTAGAAATTTCTCTCTTATAACTTAACATTTCTTCTTCAGTAGAGTAGCATTTTTTTGTCCCAAGTTTGCCTAACTTACTACTAAGTGGTCCAGTAGAGTAAGTTTTGTGAATGACTTTGATACCAGGAAATAACTGGATTCATCTCTTTGTGGTTCTTGGTTTTTGGGTTTTTTTGTGGGGCAGGGAGGGCAGATGATGGGTGCAGGATTCATCTCTTTGAAAAAAGAAATTCAGAAGATTCATGAAAGTGGGTCGCTGGGTGAAAGTGAGCATATGGTCCATTTTACCAAAACTGATACACTAAAGACCTTGTATTATCGTTGTAAAAATGACTACACTTGTGGACATAAAATCTGTTCATATAGGGTGTAGTGTTTTTTATTTTTTGTTTGTTTCCAAATCAACATACTCATTTCCTATCCTCTGTCATGCCCTCCCACCCTTTCTTTTCCTCCTGCTTCTCTAGTGGATGTGAAGTCAGAAGTTCCTGTGGGCCTGGAGCCCATCTCACCTTTAGACCTGAGGACCGACCTCAGGATGATGATGCCTGTGGTGGATCCTGTTGTCCGTGAGAAGCAACTGCAGCAAGAGTTACTCCTTATCCAGCAACAGCAGCAAATCCAGAAGCAGCTCCTGATCGCCGAGTTTCAGAAGCAACATGAGAACTTGACACGGCAGCACCAGGCTCAGCTCCAGGAACACATCAAGGTAGCAAATGTTTCCTTGCCTCTGACCTTTTCACCCAGGAAGCCTGCAACAGGACGTGGGCATACGAAGGAGCATTGGGACATGGGGGTAGGGGGTGAGTTTCACCATGATTAAGATGTGGAAGTATGGCCTGAAAGAAATTGTGATTTTATTGGTGAGCACCTTGGGTAAGTATTAGGAATGCTGACTAAAAACAAGCTTTGCTCTTGGAGGTGTGGGGGGGGGGCTCTCTCACTCTCATCCGTTAGTGTACAGCATCATTAGTAGGGAATAGCAACTTTCCAACCTCTGCTGAGTTTGTCTTCAATACGATTTTGTTCATTGGCCCTGTCTGTTCTTTACCAAGAAGAACCATGAGCCTGGGAAGAGCCATTTTATATTTTTACAGGATCTGCATAAACTATTTATCAGAAATGATAAATAGAGAGTCTTTTTTGTTTTGTTTTTGGTTTATAAGTGGATTTCTTAAGCTTTTATTTAAATTCCAGTTATTGAACAGTCAGGGTAATATGAGTTTCAGGTGTGCAGTGTAGTGACCCAGCACTTCCTACATCCCACAGTGCTCATCCTAAATCCCTCTCACCTATTTCACCCATTTTCCCAGCTGCCTCCCCAAAAGGGTATTCTGAATGTATCCTAATTTTCCCCTTGAAGAAGACCTTATAATGTACACATTTAAAGTGATAACATAAAAGTTCAAGAGAATTACATATGAAGAAACCGATGCAAATGTTTTTAATATTTTTATATAAGTTTAATAGACTGCAGATAAGAATTTTTTGAAAGAATTTTGGGAGTAGTTGATAGTTTGAGATCCAAATTGTTTAAAATGTTCTAGGAGAAATATATCCATGTCCCAGAATTTTTTATGATAGACTGTTCTGTTGTCAAGTCACTTTAGATGTGTCTGGGTATCAATTTCTTCTTGTATCTTTCAGATAAATATCACTTTAACTTTATTTGGGAGATGTCTTTCAAATTCTTGACAAAGACATTTAAAACATAAAGCTATTTTGGTCTGATTAAGTAGATGTTTAGTTTGAATTTATTATGACAGTAATAAAAGTCAGCAAATACTTATAATAAAATTCCCATTTTTAGGTCTATGTCCTTCAAAATGATGTAAATACATGTTAACTTAGTAATGCAATAAATTACAGGTTCTAGATACTTGATCTATTATTCACTTGTGTGTTAAATACAAACACATTTATGTCGGATTAATATAGATAACCAATCTATGTTAATATTATAAAAAATTACCACATTAATATTAGTGTCTGAGAAGGTAAAAATACTATCTTCTTCCCTATATCCTTTCTTTTTAAGATACACTTTCTTAGCCTGAAAGGCCTCTTTTATCTTCTTTTCCAAAGAAAAACCTTGACATCTGATATAAAACATCATAGTTTTCTTCTTTATAGTAAAGTTTACTAAAAGAACCCTTGCAATTTATTATTCTATAAGATACCTTAAAACTAAGAGTAGGGATTTTGTTTTGGGTCTCGTATGGAACCGGTAGCTCATGGCTGTATTTTGTAGACTAAGAAACCTTCATTTAGTTTATAGACATATTTTTTATTATGTTATGTTAGTCACCATACAGTACATCATTAGTTTTTGATATAGTGTTCCATGACTTATTTTTAAAGGATTATTATTTGACCCTTGAAAAAATATCAGGAACATTGATGTTTAGATTTCCTTCTCCATTCATTCTTGGCATGTTAGGATGACAATGATGAATGAATAAAATTTATATTCTTCACTATACTTTTAAAAGTACCTATATAGTTCATTTTGCTGTGGTACTGATTCATGTTACACTGAATATAGGACAAGAGTAATGCTTCTTTTCATTTATATTTGATATCTTTTGTAGTTGTAAAGATTAACATGAAAATTTTTGAAGTAAAGTTTTATTTTACTCACAGGTTAATAGTAACAAGTAGGTAATTAAGTACTACTTTAGCTCAAACAAAGTAATACAGAAGGTCTGCTGACATATAGCAGAAAAGAGGAGGCTCTTGGAGAAAAAGGATTCTGAGATAGCTAAAAGGAAAATTTAGTTTTTGAAAGGATGGTCCAAAGTCACAGGCTGTTTTCTCAGAAACTAAAGATCTATTTTAAATTTCCTTTTAGTTTAGGAAGCTTTTTACTTTTTAAATTTTTTTTGTTTTATTTTACTTTATCGTTTTTTATGGGAAAGGCTGAGTTGATTTTTTTTTTTTTTAAGATTTTATTTATTCATTTGACAGAGAGAGAGATCACAAGTAGGCAGAGAGGCAGGCAGAGAGAGGAAGGGAAGCAGGCTCCCTGCGGAGCAGAGAGCCCGATGCGGGGCTCGATCCCAGGACCCTAAGATCATGACCTGAGCCAAAGGCAGCGGCTTAATCCACTGAGCCACCCAGGCGCCCCGATGAGTTGATTTTTTTCAATATACACTTAGATTTTATGTTTATGAGGAACACAGTACATGAAGCTTTACTTACATTAGCAATTTGAATCTTTGGTTTCTGTAATCAATATCTGTTGAGTTAGATGTTATTATCCCATTTTTCCACTTAGTAAGCTGAGGCAGAGAGAAATACTGAAACTTACCCAATACCACACAGCCAATAAATGGTTGTTCCAAGATTTGTAGTCTTGCCTTATCTGCTGTCAGAACTACCACATCATCCTCCCTGTGTCGTGTATCAGAACATCTGAAAATGGGCAGTTGATGTTTTATTCTTTCTCTTTTTTTTCAGTGTCAGTCCTGCAGTTGTTGATAGTGGATAGTAGCTATGGAAATTAAATTGTGTGCTTTTCTAGATTCCTAAGATAGATTAAATTTCAATTTGATTGGGGCTTTTGTTGAAATCAGTTTCACCAATCCCAGTAGCTGTATAAAATAAATATTTAAGGCAGAGTTTAAGTGAAGTTATAAAGTTTTCTCTCACAGTGCAGTATCTAAAGTCATCCAATAAGGGACTGATATATCAGAGCCAAAATGCCAAAAATTTTAATATGAAGAGTAACCAGAAGTGCTTCTAACCATATCCTTCAGGGAAAGGTGAGGCCATCACGGTTAGCATGCCAAGTTGGCTTCCTTTCAGAGTAACTGATGCCATTCCAAAAGATTTTTGGTTTTGTTTTCTTACTTATCAGCATAAATTTCAGATTTTTAGGTATCTAATATAAACAACAAATTACACCAACTTCATTATGACTGAGATCTAAAAACAGTAATAATAATTAAAATTAGAACGGTTCAAACTTACAAACTAAATCTCATGTGCATTCTGAACATGTTGTGTGATGGAGATAACTTCTCTTACGTATGAGGAACCAGGGCTTTAAGTAATTTAGTAAGGTGCCTAGATTTCATATCTAGTAATATCAGAGCTTAAGTAGAACTTAAAATCTTTAGTTACTCCACAGTGAGCACATTTGTTATTATTCACAGATATCTCTTTCTCCATCTGAGAGAAAACGGACATGTCAAGACAGTTATTAAGAATCCATCGTTGTGGGGCACCTTAATGACTGAGGGCAGTCATTAAGCATCTGCCTTTGGATTGGGTCATGATCCCGGGATCCTGGGATCAAGCCCCTCATCAAGCCCCTCATCGAGCCCTGCATTGGGCTCCCTGCTCCATGGGAAGCCTGCTTCTCCCTCTCCCACTCCCCCTGCTTTTGTTCCCTCTCTCGCTGTGTCTCTATCAAATAAATTTTAAAAATCTTAAAAAAAAAATTTAAAAATCCTTCATGTTCATGTTACCTGTTGTTTGGAACTGAAGTCAAGGGATTCAGACAACCTGACAGTACTTTAATGGAAATGATTTTGTTTTGACCCATCTCTAACCTGAAAGTTTTTGCCTGCTGGATGAATGAACTAGGCTTTTGTTGTTTTGAGAGACATGCCTACCATGAATGTATAGATACATTAATCCGAGAACATTCTCTCTAAGGTTTTGAAGGTTTTTAAAAAAAATTTTTTTTTAAGATTTTATTTATTTATTTGACAGAAAGAGAGATCACAAGTAGGCAGAGAGGCAGACAGAGAGATGGGGAAGCTGATTCCCCGCTGAGCAGAGAGCCCGATGCGGGGCTCCATCCCAGGACCCTGAGATCATGACCTGAGCCGAAGGCAGAGGCTTTACCCACTGAGCCACCCAGGTGCCCCGAAGGTTTTGTTTGTTTGTTTGTTTGTTTGTTTTCTTTGAAGATTTTACTTATTTATTCGAGAGAGAAATGATCACGGAGAGAGCAGAGGGAGAAGTAGACTCCCCGCTGAGCAGGGAGCCTGATTTGGGACTTGATCCCAGGACCCCGGGATCATGACCTGGGCCGAAGGCAGACACTTAACAACTGAGCTACCCAGATGCCCGAGGTTTTGAAATTTTTAACATTCATTCTGTTTCAGGTAGACTTCCCTTAAATTAACTCATTTCTCACCATACCTTTGGTTTGATATTTTCATACCATTTCTCAGGATAAGAAATAAAAACTTTAGTTGTTTATTTATAATGGGAAGGACTTGATAGAACAGACTTCTGGGCCATTCTTGCCTTTGCCTGTTTCTTATATTTCAGAATTACAAAGAGAAGCTACTCAGGGGAGTAAAGATTAGAGCAAATTTGGGAATGACTTTTGGTGGGGCGGCACAGCTAATGAAGCTACCTAAAAACTTGCTGATTGATGACATGAAGACCGTCTGTGGAATTAGTTGTTTGCCTTTAGATTTCAATAATTTACAAAAAAAGTGAGTAAAATGTAAATTAAACAGAAACAAGTTCCAGAAGCTCCTAACAGTTTGATTTGGGTCAGTGATGACAATGAAGCCTAAAGAAATTGCACACTCTCATGTCTTTCTCTTCTCGCAAGTTGCAACAGGAACTTCTAGCCATAAAACAGCAACAAGAACTCCTAGAAAAGGAGCAGAAACTGGAGCAGCAGAGGCAAGAACAGGAAGTAGAGAGGCACCGCAGAGAACAGCAGCTTCCTCCTCTCAGAGGCAAAGATAGAGGACGAGAAAGTAAGAGGCACCAGGGGTAAAAGATGCATCTCTCCCCTCCTGTTTAGCTGGTCGTCATTCAGAGTGAAGCCTGATAAGGAGTGGAATTAAACTTGTCAAAAATAAAATAAAATAAACTTGACAAAACTGTTTGCATTTCATTAAAGAATAAATTGTGGACCCCTGTGTAAAAACTTTTTGGACATTCACATCTCTCTGCATTCGGTCTACAGTGTCTTGGGCAAGTCCACCGAGCATTGCTTGGCAGAGATACTGATTTCTGTTGTTTTGAACCTTAAAAATGAGTTTCTACTAAAGCAATACAGCCATGCCATATTGTTTTATTAATAAACTTACTTCCACATTTCCTCACTGTACCTTCCTTCTGCTCAAGTAATAATTGCTCTGTAAGTCAAGCCTTTGCCTCCATCTAGTTTTTGAGTCCCCAGACTTAGGGAAGATTTGAGGCAGAACATTTGTTAAAAAAAACTATCCACAAGAGGGAGACAGATCCAAATAATTCCCTTGTCTGAGGTCAGTTCAAAATCAGGATGTAGCACTAAAGATCAGATGACTAGAACTGAAACTGTCAGTGATATTTATTTGTTTAATGCTCAAAAGAGTTTTTTTAAAACATGAGTTTTTCAAACTAGCAATTCAGGAAGATCATTGTATTGTGTTCAGTCATTTATGTGGTCCCCTAAGACTCTTGATTTTTAAAAGGCAGTGTTTTATTCCTCATTTTTTTAACCTTAGGAAAAAATTAGTGTTAATTCTGGGACTCCCTCTTCTGCAGAAGCAATTAAAGAAATCGTCCAAGTTCCTTTGAAAATTGGCGGTTTGAGCAGTAGTTACAAAATATTACCTATGCCATTTTCAAAAGCCTGTTTAGACTCTGGTTTCTTCTTTTAATAGGAAAGCTTCATATGCAGTGACCAGTGGTGTTACTTCTTAATTTTTGCTAAATACTTCAGAGATACGGAAGGACAAAGCCCCACATCAACATCTGTTTCTGTATGTGTGTGTTTCAGGGGCAGTGGCAAGTACAGAAGTAAAGCAGAAGCTTCAAGAATTCCTGTTGAGTAAATCAGCAACAAAAGACACTCCAACAAATGGAAAAAATCATTCCGTGAGCCGCCATCCCAAGCTCTGGTACACGTATGTTCAGTGTTTGGCCTTTTTCCTTCCCAGGGGTCAAGAACACAGGTTCTGTGCTCAGCCAGTCTGGGCACAGGACCGGGGTCTGCCAGTTCTCAGCTCTGTGGTGGTGGACAAGCTCCTTGAATTCTCGTCCTTCTCAGTGAGAAGATCATGATAGTACCTGCCCTCTAGGGTTGCTAGAAAGGTCCGATGAAATAATGCAGTCAGGTATGGAACAGGAGTAATGCTTAATAAATGTTAGCAAGTATCATCTCGAGGGCAAGGAAGTAGATAATGTTTTTTGGTGAATGAGTAACAGAAATGTGGGGTGGGGCATAGAAATTAGTTCCTATTTTGCATTTTTCTATTCTCAGATGGTGCATCTGATATCTTTACAATAATTTCTGAAGATTTGGCAGGTTGAGACTTTATTTTACTTGGCTCGATAGAAGGTGGAGATCTGAGCTATTTTTAAAAGACCAGAAGCTTTTCGACTTTAAAAAAAAAAAAAAAAAAAGGCAGGAAGACAAGGGAGGGAAGAGAAAGAGAACGGAGGCAAGGAAGTAAAGCAGAGTCTTCGTGACAAGTTTACCCCTGACCATCTGACTTCATTTCTTGTCACACTGTGAGCCGAGCACACTGACTTCTCTCACACACCAGCTGACAACATCAGACACTGATGTTACGGACGTCCAGAACCATGTTTCCCCAGGTCCTGTGAAGAGAACTGTGAGATACACAGTTCTCCTCTCAGGAAAATAGAAACGATGTGATGTTTTTAAAAATCAGGACAAACACTGATAAGCAAATGTTTGGATAATAGACTGTAATAGACAGTAGTTTCATTTCTCTCATTTTATATGTTTACTGAATGACCATCAAGTTTTAGACTTACATTTTTTGGATTCTTCAGCTCATCAAAGATAAGGGAATATATACTTGATTGCTCTATATTGAAACTGTAAGCATTCCAAGAGTTCTAGTTAAAGAGTTACTATACTTCTGTTTTATAAGTATCTGCCCTTCTCAGCATGCCAAAAAAAAAAGTGACCAAGGCAGATTCCAAAGTACTGCATAAATACTTTTTAATGGTTTATGTAATTTCTATCAGGCATGTCAGTTGACTTGAGAAGCCAGTCCCTGAAGAAAATTTTCAGATGTTCAGCTAACATCACAAAGTATTTAGAAATAAACACCACTTTGTTACCTAAAATTACATACATAATTTGTAACTAATTCATATTCCTTGTAGGTTAAAGCTCATTTTAAGAAGAGGCAATACCTTTTTTAAGTGGGAAACAACTAACTAGAGGCAAACAGCATGTCAGCTGAAAGTTCTTCAGCTCTCCCCTTGGGTATATTAAATATTTACTTAGCAATCCTTTTTTGTGCTGACTTGAACTTCAGTAGGGTCCAGCGCCAGACACCATAAATCATTAATTTATGGAATCTGAATTTAATACTTTTTTGCCAGTTAGGGCTAGATGAAGTGTCCTTAAATAAGTTAATTTTTGAGAATGTGTGATTCAGATAAGCGATACTGGTAGAATCACCATCCTGGTGGTGATACTGTTCCTGTTGGTTGTTTTCGTCACATATTGTAGTTGTGGGTGTTCACGTCCATTGGATAATCGACGTTCAGTTCTGAAAACTCCTCCCTAGTAGTACAGCTCCACCTCTTTCACTATATTTATGTAGGGAAGAGGAAACATTTTTAAAAACTGGTTTCATATTGGGGAAATATGTGATTGCCAGCCTTTACCTTGGAAGTGCTGTACAAGCCAGGGCATCTGAGACTGTGATAACGGTAGTTTCACTGTGGTAGAAAAGCACCTTCGTGTACTTTTGTGTATTACCTAACAATTTTTGCAAACGAAGTCCCTTCTATATGTTTACTTGTACTCTGGGTATTCTACCCTGTTGACTAAAAAGGATTTGGGTGGTGACTTTTTCGTAAGTGTGGCGCCTAAGAAAACATGCACAGTGATCTCAGATGATCCAAATTCGGGCTCTTGGTGAATTCTCTGTTAGTGAGGCAAGGTCTGTACAAGTGAGTGACCAGACACACAGTGGTCATTCTTGGGGGTCCTGCAACATTCTGTAGCATACTGCTAAAGTGAACGTGGTTCTGCGAGGCTGTGGCTTGCACACACTGGACAGAAAGAACATAAATGCAGCAGAGACACGTGTACAGCATGTGCAGCTGATTATTGCTGACCAACATGCAGGAAAAACTCCAGAGCAAATGGTGAAGCCTCTTTTTCTTTGGTAGGGCTGCCCACCACACGTCACTGGATCAAAGCTCTCCACCCCTGAGTGGAACATCTCCATCCTACAAATACACATTACCAGGAGCACAGGACACGAAGGATGACTTCCCCCTTCGAAAAACTGGTAAGTTGGTTTAGCAAGACTCTACTTGCTTTTCCATAATGTACCTGTAGTTTTGTTTGGCCATCCTCTAGAGGAAAGCCAAAGGATTTGCATCACAGCTCTTCTGCCCCCTCCATTCTTCCCCTTAGCACAAACAAACATGTGCATGCAGACACCTACACCCCCGATTTCAGATTTCAACACCAGTTATTCAGGATACAATCAAAGTATCTTTTCTAATTTAAAAGTTCACCATATTTGGATTTTAAACAAATCCAAGGAAGAGTGGAATTACAAAACAAAGCCAACAAAGAGTAGAATTAAGGAAGATAAAAATTCGATTTCTCCAAAAATTTAAATCTTCTCCACGAACGAGGATCTAATTCCCCCCATTTACCTAAATTTTTGTTCAGCCTCAGCCATTTACTGCAAAAATAGGAATAATAAACTTTCTTTTCCTTACACATTTTAGCACTTGTAAATTTTAATTGATTAAGTTGTGAAACAGATAAGACCAAGGCTACCTTCTGAGTAAGTGACTTGCCTAATGTCTCACAGATTACAGGAGAACTCAGAGTGATGCTTTGTAGCTAATGATTTCATGTAATTATATAAAAATTTGCTTAGGGGAACTGAGACAATGAAGCTTCTATTTGGACTTTAGTAAACGCCTTCTGGCTCTAAGGCTAGTATTTGTTTACTCATCTTCTCCATTTTCAGACCCCTGATACATGAATATTTAATGTGTTGCATGCTCTTACCTCTGTAATAAATATATTTAAAGTTCAGCTAGATATAAGCATAAATGCCATTGGTGTGCATTCTGTTCTAAATCTTATGTTTTCCAAGTACAGTTTTTTTTTTTTTAAGGAAAATAAGTAAATTTTAAAATCTTTGTATCCAGAACTATCTGGAAAGATATTTAGAGAAGATAGTTTGGTCCATTGTACTTTACTCAGGTTTACTTAAGAAGACTAGATCTATGTAGTTTGTATTTGAATCCTACAGAGCAAAAATGCTTTCCAGTAATTATATTCATTTTCCCAAGCAATCGTGAATAACAAAAATAGATATAGATTGTAAAACCACACGCTAAAGCTATTGTCTGTCATAATTTACCTTAGCATAATGAAGATTTAAAAATAAAATCCATCATAAGTAGGAGCATACTACCTACCATCTTTTGTACCAGGTACTGGGGTAGGATGGTGAAGTATTGCAAACCAGTCTTTGCCTTCTTATTTTAATAGCCCAAGGAGTTTTGCATTTCTACTATAAGACAATAGGTATAGTAAAATACTTCCAAGAAGTAAAATACCTCCAGAGGGCTATGCAAAGAGGAGAATGAGATTTATGTATTGCATCAGAATTTCACACTATTATGTACAAATCAGATTGCCTTTCATGTAAATAAACTTGTCTGGGTTAAAAGGAAGAAAGCAAAGAAAGAGCTTCCATGTATTTCTAAAACAGAGTATAGTTTATGAAAATTGATCCATACAGGACATGAGTTTTAGAATGTGCCGACTTTGATCTGCTGTCTTGACATCTAGTTGCACCAGTGGCTTATGTAGGAACTATTGACAGAGATTATGTGAATATTGCCCCAGGTCTCAGGGCAGTGACTGGCATTCAAGGGCCTGAGGAGTCACTAAAAGGAAAGAAAACATAAGTCCCCTTACGGCAGGAGGTTACTGATGAGTGATATAGTTACATTCATGGAGAAAGACTTCTACCCTGCTGTGCACACAGCCTTTGAATATATTCTTACACTGGGAGACTGAAAACTGACTGCAGAGCTGACACTGACTTTGAAAAGAAGTGGCATTTGGAACCAGTAAAGCATCCAGAAAGAAAATCTGATCTTTTTCAATACTTAAGAACAAGTACTGAAAACCCATACTCTGTGTCCCAGTTTCCATGAGAACAGTTCAGGATTTTTTTTTTTTTTTCTCTGTAAGGAATGACTAGCAAGCTGTTAATTTATTCTTGTAAAAATTCTCAGTCCACAACAGAATTCAAAGAGAAACCCTGCTCCCTATATATGTTACAAAATTTTATTCAGATCTGCACTAATATAAAAGGCATTTTCTGTGTCTGTGTGATACATAGTAATAGTGAAAAGATCCAGCCCTTGTCTTTGCTCGTGTTCTATTGTCTGTATCTGCCTAACATTTTAAGGTTATTCCCTTTATAAAATTGAAAATCTGATATTAATGAAGCGTCAGGCCATTGATTTATAAAACTGAACTTTTCAAGCATTGTACCAACGAAGTTCTTGAACAGCCATTAATACTTTTATATCTTCATAGGGGTTTCAAAATATTTCTTAATTCAATTCCCATCATCTAAGAGAAGGGCGATATAATTAAATACAGATGTTTTGTATACATTATCTAAAGTACTTAAGAGATATCCTTCATTAATTACAAATAGGCAGAACAGAACTCTTCTAACTTTTATCAATATGGTCCATTTGATATATTTCCAGTCCACTGTGAGAAAGTTTAGACATATATTTTCACTAAGTAGAAGAGCACAGAAATACAGTCAAGTGATTTTTATTTCAGTGTTTCTTGTGTGTTTATGACTTAATAGCTATTACAAAAAAGTAAAACACTATAATAATTACAATCAAACATACGTAATGAATGGGGAAACGAAGATATTTTTTGCATTAAGCTACATCGTATAAAATGAAATCTGGAGCAGTGGCATCGATGACATAGTGTAAATACCAGGACAGCTGAAACAGAGTCAGCTTTTCCTACTGGGGCCTGATTGTCACCCTCTGTGGTCTACTTGAATTTCACTGAACTCAATCTTAGATTTAAAAGAAGTTATTCAATGAGTGGATTCTCTTTGGATCCATCTGCACGTTGTACTGAACACTTCCAATTTCTTTTCAACCTATATCAGGACTGAATTGCCAATATGTATTAGCAAGATTTAAGGGAGTAGAGCTGGAACCAGAATAAGAAAAGTTGTAATGATCTTAAAATGATTAAAGTGGCCCCAGGGGTGTC
The DNA here is from genome assembly GCF_922984935.1 of Meles meles. Taxonomy (NCBI): domain Eukaryota; kingdom Metazoa; phylum Chordata; class Mammalia; order Carnivora; family Mustelidae; genus Meles; species Meles meles. Next base: position 57,300,617 of record NC_060075.1, on the reverse strand, counting down.
CCTTAAGCAATGAGCACAGTTTGGAACCTCTCTTGACCTCCTAGGACCCAGCCAGACAGTGATAACCTAGGAACAGTCAATCAAAGAGGTCTCATTTGTCTGCAGAAATCTGACCTTTGTCATGCAAAATGGACCTTTACTTCCTTCCCCTTAGGAGGATCATGGTTGCTCCTAGCATTTAGGAAACATCAGAATAATACAAAATAGGTGGCTCTATACAGGCCCATTCCTGATTCATTTTTCTTTTAAATGTAGGAATTGAGATTCTTTTGCTCCTTTCACAGTGCACATTGAAGGATTTCATAATTAGTTGTGAAGTTGAGAATGAAATCATTGTTTTCAATTTTTATATTTATCACCCACACTTAAAATTAGCACTTCCTTTTAGAATTACCTTATGTGATTCTTTTTGTTCCACAACACAAAGATTTGTTGATACTGAAATTTGTTCTACTTTATTGAACTTTTTGTTTTGGCGCCAAATTATATTATACTGTGGTAGGTGACCTTTTTTCCCCCTAATGTAGTATATTTCTAGACTGATAACAAACTATAAAATAGAGAAAGGAAGCATCTAGGTCCAGGCACTTTTGAAATAAAGGCGTATTTTTCCCAAAGATACTGCATATGTGCTGACTTTGAATTGACCTGCAGAACCATTTGAATTGGATTCTGTTCCAGCGAGTGTGTATGTGTGTTTCATAAAGTATTACAGTAAAAAGTTCTGAAGGTTTTATGCTCCATTATATTATTGGGGTCTTACCTAGTGAGCTTTGCCTTTCTTTGAATGTTATAGTCTTTCCTTAATACTTATGAACAAAGTGAACCAGCGGGCTAGATTAACCTCTTAAAGCCTGTAAGCCATAGAAAGCTTGGCTCAGGCCAACAGGACTGTTCCAGCCCCGCTGAAATATTCATCTTAAATGGTCAGCAGTGTTAGAGTCAGACTCCTATGGAAGGGGTCCAAACATAAGTTAAGGTTTTGGAAGGCCAGTGTCATTTTCCACACGGAGTAAATTGGAAAGAAGGCAGAGGTGAGACAGATAGCTTTATAAATCTGTCTCAGAATAGCAGTTAGAAGTTGTGTTCTGGTACCTTGGTGACCTGTTCATGTTAGTATAATCCAGAATTAATACAAGGAGGGCTTTTTAAATCTTTTTTTCTTTTTTTAAAATTTTATTTATGTATTAGAAAGGGAGAGAGAGAGAGAGAGAGAGAGAGAGCACTGAGCTGGGAGGAGAGAGAGAAGCAGGTTCACCTCAAGCAAGGAGCCTAGGATCATGACCTGAGCTGAAGGCAGTCGTTTAACCCACTGAGCCTCCCAGCACCGCCCCCCACCTTTACCTTATGTTTTAAAATCTCTCTTTCTTCTTTCCTCTAATTCTGTGTTTTTCTTGGGATACACAAACACGTGCTCACATGAACACATGGGCATGCGCACATGTCTCTGTGCAGATAGCATGAAAAGAACACTTACGCTTGTAAAAATATCACTCTGAATCTTATTCCAGACTAACAAAAACTGAAGGATTTTTACCTATCTTAGTACTCTATCTTAGTTCTACTGTTGCAGTCACTCTTGCTTAAAATCATTAGAATAATCTTTTGGGGATAAAATTACACCAGTTTTCCCAGAATTAAGAAGCAATGTGGCACAGTAGCAACAGACTTTGAATCCACCTACCAGCTTGAAGTCTGGATCCTCAGTCTTAGGAAATGTACTGAACCTCCTCAGCCTATGACTCAGTCATCTGCAAAATGGGAATAATTATTGCATTTGGATCATACAGTTGTTTTAGGAATTCAATGAAGTATTGCGTGTAATGAGCTTAGGATCATACCTAGGATTTAGGGAGTGTGTAGTTAGTTCTATGTTTCTAGTTGAGAAGGAATTCAGTGTCATTTCTTTTTATCAAGTTAAAACTCTATCTCTTATTGTTGTGGAAAGTCTTTAAGCTCTAACATTCTGCCACATTTATTGATTAAACAAGTAACTGGGGAGAAAGTGACAAGCCTTCTTTTTAAGCTCTGTGCAACTTGCAGTACTAATGTCAACACTGGAATAAAGGGTTTTGTCAGTTTTCTGTTTCTCTGGTATGTCAGAGCCAAATACTGTGTCCAAAAATAGCAGCAGACTTGTTTCTGTCATCTAACATAGTAGGAACACTAATTGATGCTTTGTGCTCACTGGGGCCAAACTGAGTTTTGATTTCTGCCCTTGACTTTATTTTTAAATTATGAGACTTTAATTTTTAGAACGGTTTTAGATTTACAGAAAAACTGAGCAGATAGTACAGGGCTTCCAGATCATTCTCTACGCACACCTCCCCCCTCCCCAGCCCAGTCTTTGCTCTTATTTACATCTTGCTTTAGTGTGGTACATTTGATATAATCAGTGAACCACTAGATACATTCTTATTAATATAGTACATAATTTACATTAAGGTTGTTCTTAGTGTTATGAAGTTCTATAGATTTTGACACAGGAGTAATGTCATGACATGTGTCCATCATTACAATATAATGCAGAATAGTTTCACTGCCCTAAACTCCTTTCTGTCCTATTGATTGATCCCTCCCCCTGACCAACCCCTGGTAACCACTGGTATTTTTACTATCTCTATAGTCTTGCCTTCTGCACCATGTCATATAGTTGGAATCATATGATATAATGTACGTAGCCTTCCAGACTGGCCTCCTTCACTTGACGATACGCATTTAAGATTCCTCCATGTCTTTTTGTGGCTTGGACACTCACGCTTCTATTGCCAAGTAATAATTGTGTTGTTTAAAGGAACTACAGTGTGTTCATCCATTTACCTATTGAAAGACATCCTGGCTTCTTCCAAGTTTTACCAAGTATGGATAAGTCTACTTTAAACCTTCCCATGTAGGTTTTATGTGGATGTAAGTATTGAACTCAGGTAAATTCATAGGACTATGATAACTAGATCTTATAGTAAGACTATGTTTAGTTTTGTAAGAAATTGCCAAACTGTCTTCCAAAGTGGCTGCACCATTTTGCACACCCTCCAGCGGAGGATCAGGGTTCTTGTTGCTCCACATACTCACCAGCACTTAGTATTTTCAGTTTCAGTTTTTAGATTTTGAACATTCTAATGGGTATATGATGGTTTCCCATTTTGGTATTAATTTGTAATTTCCTAGTATTCACGTGTTATATCTTTCTCCACCCCTTTACTTTTAATCTATCTGTGTCTTTATTTATTTAATTTTTTGAAGATTTTTATTTATTTATTTGAGAGAGAAGAGAGAGTGAGCATGAGGCAGGGGAGGGGCTGAGGGAGAGAAGCAGGCTCCCTTCTCAGCAGAGAACCCAACTTCGGGCTCTATCCCAGAACCCTGGGATCATGACCTGAGCAGAAGGCAGACACTTAACCGACTGAGCCACCCAAGTGCCCCTATCTGTGTCTTTTTTTTTTTTTTTTTAAGATTTTATTTATTTATTTGACAGGCAGAGATCACAAGCAGGCAGAGAGAGACAGAGAAGCAGGATCCCTGCTGAGCAGAGAGCCCAATGCGGGACTCAATCCTAGGACCCTGGGATCATGACCTGAGCCGAACGCAGAGGCTTTAACCCACTGAGCCACCCAGGCGCCGTGTGTGTTTATTTTTAAAATAGTCTTCTTATAGGCAACATATAGTGGGTCTTTTTTTAAATCGACTCTGACAGCCTCTTTTAATTAGTGGATTGGGCCATTCACATTTGAAGTGGTTATTGATATCGTTAGATTATTACCACCATGTGTGTAACTGTTTTCTAATCCTGTACTTATTCTGTATTATTATTATTTTTTTAATTTACCCTCGTTTTGTAGCTTCTCTGGACTTAATTGACCATTATATGATTCTATATTCTCTGTCTTCTTAGCATATCAATTGTAGCACTTTAAAAAATTTCATTTGGTGATTTCATTAGAGTTTGAAATACATATTTGTGGCTAAGCTGCATCTGCTTTCAAATAACACTGCACCGTACATTCCCAATTCCTCCCTCCTATCCTTGCTGTCATTCATCTCATTTTTTTCTATAAGCTAAAATCACCCAATACATTGTTGATCTTATTACTTTGAATAATCTACTAGATCAATTAAAAATAAGAATAATAAAATATTTTATTTTTCTGTCATTATTCTTTCCTTTACATACATAGGCGTTTCTGACCTATATCTTATCTTTCTTATTGAAGACCTTCTTTTTTTTTTTTTTTTTGAAGACCTTCTTTTACTATAGGTTTTGTTTGAGAAAGGTTTTATTTCTCCTTCATGTTGAAAAGATGATTTCATTGAATACAGGATTTTAAGTTGCTGGGGGTTTTTTCTTGCTTCACTTTGCTACACAACACTTTGCTACACTCTGTCTGCTTGCAATTCTGACAAGAAATCTGATATAATCCTTATCCTTGTTACTGTATAAGCAAGTTGCTTTCTAATAGCCTCTGGTTTCCTTGAAGATGGTCTTTTTGTCTTTGGTTTTCTGTAGTTTGAATATGATATGCCTAGGTGTTTGGCTTTTGATATTTATACTACTTTATGTTCCCTGAGATTCCTATTCCTGTGGATTTCAGCCATTGTTCCAATATTCTGTTCTTTCTTTCTTGTTATTTTAGGATCCCCAGTACACATCTTTTGTAATTGTCCCAGAGTTCCAGGGTATTATGTTCTTTTTTTTTTTTTTCTTTGCCTTTCAGCTTGGGAAGTTTCTATTGTTGTGTCTTCAAGATCACTGATTCTTTCTTGAGTTCCAGGGTATTATGTTGTTTTTTTTTTTTTTTTCTTTACCTTTCAGCTTGGGAATTTTCTATTGATGTGTCTTCAAGATCACTGATTCTTTCTTCAGTCACATCCAGTCAACTGATGAGCCCATCACAGCACTCTTCATTCTGTGCTTTTGAATTCAAGAATTTCCTCTTCATTCTCTCTTAGAGTTTCCATCTCTCTGCTTCCATTTAGCTGTACGTTCTTAACATGTTGTCAGCTTTTTCCATGAGAGCCCTTAACATATTACTGATAGGTGTTTTAAGTTCTCTCTCTGATAATTCCAGAGTCACCATATCTGAGGCTCGTCTGATGTTTGCTTTGTCTCTTTAGAGTGTGTTTTCTCTTACCTTTGAGCATGCTTTGCAGTTTTCTGTTAAAAGCTGGATGTGATATATTAGAAAATGAAACTGAGTGGTGAGGATTTTGGTGTGAGATTTTATGTTAATCTGGCTGGAAGTGGGTTGCATTTAATGTTTACCCTAGCTGTAGCTGACAGGCTTAGTGTCCTCTAGTTGGTTTTATCTGTTCTCTTCCCCTTTCTTAGGATTACCCTAAAAAGTCTTCATAAATAGTCTGTCTTACAGCTTTTTCAGTTATAATCTATTGTTGTTATGTTGGGACCCTATTGATATGGTGGTAAAATGTTAGGGAGCATCAGGGTTCTATATCTTGTAATTAAATTTCATTTTTTTAAATTGCCCTGCTGTCCCGGTCAGATAAAGTTCTGGTAAAGTATTTTTAGGGCAAGTTTTGTGAAGTAAAATCCTCTCAATATATTTTTAAATTGTTACTTTTCCCTTGAGCTTGTTTCCAAAATGGCTACTTTTCTCCCCTCTTCCATCCCTACCCCATGCCCTCATTTGGATAGGCTAATCTTGTCACTAATCTTCTCTTGAGAGAACCTGGTTGGGTTCTTATAAGTAAAACCCATAAATGTGTAGGTCCTCGATAAGATTGGACCCCTGGAGGTTTTAACTGTCAAGTAAGCTAGTCTGTATCTATCTCCAGCAGTTTGTGCCTCCAGCAACTCATCAAAATTACATTTAGAGGTTCCTACCAGTTGCTGGCCCCAGTGGGCTTCTGCTTCCAGTAAGCTGAGCTCAGCTGTGATTTTCTGTATTTTCCTCGCTCTCCAGATTTCAGGGTAGCACTCTGAGACCTCTATGCTCTGAAGGTTGTAAGAAAACCACTTTGATTTTTTACTTTGCTCAGCTTGTTTCTTGTGGTGAGGATGGAAGTGAAGATTTCCAAGCTCTTTACATGTTGGAGTTGATACCAGAAGTCTGCCATTGACGTTTAAACCTGTAAAATATTAAAAAAAATTTTTTTAAACACAACTTTTCAACTTTTTGAGGTGACAGATTTATATTTAAGCAATATAATTCTTACCAATTAATTATAATAGATGTTCTAAAGATTAGCATAAATGATTGACTGTCTTTCTCAGCTTGGTCATGACTAACAAATCCATGTGCTAAAAACTGTGACAGAATAGGCTGAAATAATTTTAAATCACGTTTTGGAAGGAATCTAATACTTTGTGCTGAAGTCTTTGCCTAATGATTTATTCTATGATATTTTATTCTATGCCCTCTTCTGTATGTCATCTTTCTCTTCTCCTTAATTGAAACCAACACTCTATTGATTTTGGTACATTGAAAATATATTTGATGAAACATTGGGTTGGGATGGTGTATAAACTACTGTGTAAGCAAGATTTGGAAATTATAAGGATTTTTCTGTGGTTTTCTTATTTTTCTCATTATATAAAACTCTAGAGATTTGATAAGGTAAGAAAAACCAATCATAGTCCTCCAAAAGTTAGAGTTTAGTTCCCTTTTAAAACAGAATTTAATTTTCCACATAGGTAATTTTACTTTTTGAAAGAAGACTTTCTGATAGATTTAATCACTTGCATTATGAAAAGTTTGCTATTTTTCAAAAAGATTTTATATATTTATTTGACAGAGAAAGACACAGTGAGAGAAGAAACACAAACGGGGAATAAGAAAGGGAGAAGCAGGCTTCCTGCTGAGCAAGGAGCCTGATGTGGGTTGGATCCCAGGACCCTGGTCATGATCTGAGCCAAAAGGCAAACGCTTAACTACTGAGCCACCCAGGTGCCCCAAAAGTTGGCTATTTTAAACTAAGTCATTGACTCTAAAATGCTCATTTTTAAAACAAACATGTTTATAATCTCAATGGGTCTAATGGATGATATTTTCATAGTTCAACCAGCAATGGTTTTTGCTTTTGCATGTTTTTCTTAGTGATTGTGCATGCTACAGTTGATAAGTTACTGTAGTATTTACCGAAGAATTAGACGGTTTAGAATAAGATTTCTTGTCATATAGAAAAAATATAAATTTCTATGTACTTTTATATAAAAATGACTTAAAAAACACAGATATTAATGTTCCTAGGAATTATGTATTCAAAAGTTAGTTGTGATTAAGTTAGAATCAAGGAACAAAATGGTTTAAGTTTCACAATTCAATAAACAAGAAGCTGGTCTCACAGATTGTATGTGCAATATGGATGATAACTGCTTTAGAGCCAAGAGCAAGTACCAATTGCAAATTGTGTGATAATTAAACAACCTTGTAAGAACTTTGAAAATCTAACTCACATTGTTTATTTGTGGGGGGAAACTACTATTAAAAAGCTGATAAAGGCTAGAAAGACAAAGCATGGAAAGTAATCTTACAGTTTGGAGTTAGATCTGGCTGAGAATTCTAGGAAGGGGCTACCACGTAGAGCTATGTAGTCGTGGACAAGTTAAAAGGACTTCTCTGAACCTCAGTTTTTTCAAGTGTCAAGTATGGAAGATAATTGCCTTGAAGAATTATGATAAGCAGTAAAGGTATTGTAGGAAAGTGCCCGATATATGGCAGTCTCTGTACATATTTCCTGTATGAGTGACTAGGAATGATGGTATGGCATTCGTGGTAGGAATTAGTAGTTGTAGCCAGATGGTATAATAATGCAAGACTTGGAATACCAAAAGGATTCTAGAACTATGGTCTTAACCTTGTCACTAATGTATGGCCTTAAACACAGGACTTTATGATTTTGGATCTCAGATTTCTGAGGTAAAGGAAAGATTTGAAGCAAATGATTCCTAAGATTGTGTATGAGTTTAAGAAGGAAATATCATGTTTCATGGAGAGTAAGATTAGAAAAAGTTAATAATTTGAAGACTATATAAATAAGAAATAAATGATGGTGCTCTTGCAGAATTATGTCTCAAATTCATTATAATTAACTGTAACAAAGCCTAATGACATATTTTTCACTCCTCATAAAATGCTCAATTAGAAACAGGCAGGACATTTTAGATAAGATTGGAATGAGAAATTGGCAAAAAATAATAATTAAGATTTTAAAAGCATTTAGCCATCTGTTGTATAATCATGAGAATGATTGAAAAAAGACTCCTAATTTGTAATATTCACAATTTTATAACTTGAAACACTGGGGGAAAGATTCCATGAAAATATATGCACTTATATATCTCTAGACATATCTAATGAAATAAATTAAAAGAGGACAGAAATTAAGTGATGAAATGCTTGCAATTATATTTTCTTTAAGCTTTCAGCCACCCACAGGGTTACTTTGAAAAGAAGGGGTCCTTTATGGCAAATAAATCTGGAGGAAAACATTATCTGTTTGCTCAAAAACCTTAGTATTAAGGCAACTTTTAATAAGAGTTTATCATGGTATGCTAGGCTTTTCATCAAATGACCTTAATTACCTATTTAGAGTCACTTTATATTTGTTTCCCCCTCTCCTCTTTGTATAGAACCATTTCCTTTGGAGCTTGTTATTTTATTTTTATCTCAGGATTTAAACATTCTTCACCACCTATCCATATAAAAGATAAATTCAAAAGTCATTTTTTATAAAACCTGCATTCTGGGGCGCCTGGGTGGCTAGTGGGTTAAAGCCTCTGCCTTCAGTTCAGGTCATGATCCCAGGGTCCTGGGATCAAGCATTGCATTAGGCTCTCTGCTCAGCAGGGAGCCTGCTTCCCTTCCTTTCTCTCTGCCTCTCTGCCTACTTGTGATCTCTGTCTGTCAAATAGATAAATAAAATCTTAAAAAAAAAAAAAAACTTGCATTCTGGCTTTTTCCTTATCTGTATTCTAATATCACTATTATTTTTGCTATAAACGCTGGCAATCGTATTTTAATTATTAGGTATCATATTTCATACTGATGTTTTTATCTTGTTCTTCCCAATTAGAGGGTACAAATTTCAAAGAATGTGTTTTTATGAGATCTTCATTCCTTATGGACAAACCACACTTTATGCTGTGCCTCATATCTTAGTGGGTAGTAAAGAAATCAATATACATGAAAAAGGATTTGAGCCATTAATGAGCTCACAGTCTTCAGAGTAAGGCATATCTACAGGTTCCTGAAAGGGTGATTGAAAATTAGCTTACTTTAGTATTTGGAACACCTTATTTCTTGACGAACTATTATTTTACATTTCCAGATTTTGAACATTTTTTTTTAAGATTTTATTTATTTGACATATAGAGATCACAAATAGGCAGAGAGGCAGGCAGAGAGAGAGAGGGAAGCAGGCTCCCTACTGAGCAGAGAGCCCAATTCGGGGCTTGATCCCAGGACCCTGAGATAATGACCTGAGCTGAAGGCAGAGGCTTAACCCACTGAGCCATCCAGGTGCCCCCAGAATTTGAACATTCTTGAGTAAAAGCAAAGATCTAAACCCCCCAAAGAATACAGACAGAAGACACTGAGATACTAATTTTTTAGTTATAAGCAGTCAGCATATTTAATTGGAATTATTGATTTAATTTTATTATATATATTTTAAAGTAGATAACATGGAACAAGTTCTCAGAGAGCATTTACTAGCCTGCTACAGCTGTATTTATGTGGTTCTTTGAAAATAATGGTGGGAAAATTCTGTATCTGTGTTGTCTAACTCACTAGCCATGAGGCAGGTGTAGCCACTTGAAATTAAACACAAATGTGGCTAGTATGCCTAATAAGGAGATAAGTTTTTTGAAAAATTTTAATAAATTTAAATTTAAATATCCATATGTAGCTAGCTATTTACTATCCTATAGGACAGCATGAGTACAGACCAAGGCAAGCAGAAACACAGCCTGAGTGTCATGGCAAAATCTCTCTGGTGCCCAAGGGAGACATCACTCATCAGTTACAGCAGACTCTTCCTTCTGAGTTTGGACACAGCCTTAGAAGAATTTTGAAATCACATCTCCCAAAGAAGAGATACAGTCTGAATAGAATGAGACTTTTTTGGGACTCAATTTTTAAGTAGCAAGAAACTAATACAAATTAGCTTAGTTGAAAAAAAAAGAAGAAGAAGGAGGAGGAGGAGAAGGGGATTTGGAGGGCTTCTTTTAACTGAATTCTTTTTTGGGGGGGGGTTTCCATGTGCTTAGATCTTAGTTCAATGTGATCACATGTTATTGTTAGAAGTATGAGTTCCTATCCTAGTGCTGCTGGACTTTACATATGGTAATGCTGTCTCCAAATGGTGACAGGGATAACCCAGGAGAGCCCTAGACCTACCTCTCAATTGCTTAACAAAAATAGGAAAACCAGGCACTTTCTACCAAACAGTTCTGATAAATTCCCAGGATTAACTCAGTTGAATAGCTTAGGTCATGTACCAACCCTGAAAACATCACTCTTACAGAGAGATGGATTACATCGGTGGGGAGACTGCCTCACCTGCTTACCCTGAAAGTTTGAATGGAATTTATAGTTGCTCTCTAAATGGCCCAGACGGAGAATGAAATTGTGACCAGCATTCATCCTTCTAAAAGGCAGCTCTGATTCTATTAGCACTCTCTCTTCCTCTCTCTCTTTTTAGTATCATGTCATCTGCAGATAATACAAATTGCAGTCCTTCCTTACCAATTGTGATGCCTTTTATTTCTTTTTCTTGTCTGATTGCTGTGGCTTCCAGTACTATGTTGAATAGAAAGGTTAAAGCAGACATCCTTGTCTGGTTTCTGACCTTAGAGGTCTCAGTTTTTCACTATTAAGTATGATGTTAGCTGTGGGTTTTTCATATATGGCCTTCATTATGTTGAAATATGTTCCCTCTGTGTGTAGTTTGTTGAGAATTTTTATCCTGAATGGATGTCGTACTTTGTCAAATGCTTTATCTGCAACTATTGAGATGATCATATGGTTCTTATCCTTTCTCTTATTAATGTGATGTGTCATATTGATTGATTTGCAAATATTGAACCACCCTTGCATCCCTGGAATAAGTCCCACTTCATCATAATGATTTCTAATGTACTGTTGGATTCAGTTTGCTAATACTTTGTTAAGATTTCTACATCGATGTTCATCAGAGATAATGGCCTACAGTTTTTTTTGTAGTTGATTTCAGGGTAATTCTGGCCTCATAGATTGAATTTGGAAACTTTCTTTGCTCTTTTATTTATTTGGAAGAGTTTAAGAAGAGTAGGTATTAACTCTTCTTTAAATGTTTGGCAGAATTCACCAGGAAGCCATCTGGTCCTGGGTTGTGGTTTGTTGGGAGTTTTTTGATTACTGGTTAACTTTCATTGCTAGTAATTAGTTTGTTAAAATTTTCTACTTCTTCCTGATTCAGTTTTGGGATGTTGCATGTTTCTAGGAATTTATCCATTTCTTCTAGATTGTCCAATTTGTTGGCATATAATTTTTCATACATTTTATTATAACACTCTGTATTTCTGTGGTGTCACTTGTTATTTCTCCTCCATTTCTGATTTTATTTATTTGAGTCTTCTCTCTTTTTTTTCTTGATGAAAGGATTACCAAATTTGTTGATCTTTTCCATGAACCAGTTCCTGGTTTCATTGATCTGATCCTATTAAATCTCTTGTTCAAAATATTACGTGATTGCCACACATGCCCTGGAACTTTCTTCGGTGTTCTCTTCAGGTCAGAATTTCCTATTCATTTCAAAAGTCACCTCAAGCACTACAATTTGTAGGAAACTTTTCCAAGTCCTCTTTCTTCTGAAGCAGTGATGCTGAAATCTTTACAATTCAGCTCCCTTAATGTTCCTTTGTTACCTATGTTATTTCCATGTAAACACCTCTCTTCGTAATAATGAAATTTACTCAGTGGCAGGATTTGTGTTGTATATTTTTTTGGTATCAACAATAGAGATCACAGTATTTTTCTGTGGTAGATCAGAGTTTTTCAAAATTTTTTTAGCTATGACGTATTGCACAGTGTGGAATACACACACATCCTAAAAGCAAATAAAAATTCACAATAATTTTATCATGTATAGTAGTTTCTTTACTATTCTATTTATTTTATTTTAAAATGCTGGTTACACCACAATAGATTGATTTCATGTCTCCCATTTTGCAAAATATTATGGAAGATGATCCTGCAAGGTTTATGAATGAATTTTGCCAGAGAAATGCACTGAGAACTTTGGGATATAAATCATTTTTGGAATACAGACTGTCATATCAAGAAGAGAATGATGATTAATTACATGGTGATGATGTTTACCGCCTTCAGACATTGTGTTGCTCCATAGTAAAACACTGATCAACAAGAGAACAACAAATTCTCTTGCTGTGATAGTTGGTAAGGGATAAGTAGGCAACTTATGGATTTTGAGATTACTACTGGCAGGAATAACTTACACAGGTTTAATAAATATGCTTATTAAATAATAATTTTGAGGAGAGGGGCGCCTGGGTGGCTCAGTGGGTTAAGCCTCTGCCTTCAGCTCAGGTGATGATCTCAGGGTCCTGGGATCGAGCCCCGCATCGGGCTCTCTGCTCAGCAGGGAACCTGCTTCCCCCTCTCTCTCTGCCTGCCTCTCTGCCTACTTGTGATCTCTCTCTCTCTCTCTCTGTCAAATAAATAAATAAAATCTTTAAAAAAAATAATAATAATTTTGAGGAGAATGTTAACAGCTGTTAGATTTATATGGTAGTAATAGATAACACTATGTACAAGATAACGATTGTATACATCTTCTCTATGTATCTTAATGATTCTATGCAGTCACCCTTGAAATGCATCTCCTTGTTTTTCAGTAGTTTTCTAGACAAGGGAACAGTCACAGAGAGGTCAGTCATTTTCCTCACTTCTGTTTTTATTTACATGGGTGAGGGTAATGCCAGGTTTGAAGTGCAGTGTTGGGTTCGAAGACAGTGAAATCTGGCCTTTCAGTCCCTATGTTTCATACATAAATAAATGGTATCTGGCTGGTATCATTGAAAAAGGCAATTATGCTAAAGTTATAGGACCACATTAATTCATCCAAATAAAAAGTAGTGAATTATCACAATTTAGATTATACTGATTATCATTTAACTTCAGTCTTATGATCAGTAGTGTTCAAAATATTTTAGAGGGGCACCTGAGTGACTCAGTTGGTTAAACGTCTGCCTTCAGCTCAGGTCATGATCTCAGGGTCCTGGCGGATCAAGGCCCGTGGTGGGCTCTCTGCTCACTGGGGAATTTACTTCTCCATCTCACTCTCCTTCTGTGCTCTCTCTCTTTCAAATAAATAAATAAAACTTTTTTTTAAAATTTAGAAATAGCATATGAGCTTGGATTAGTCCTTGTAAGTCCAACTAGTACAGACATTTCCTTTTGCAAGCAAATTATTTAAAACCATAAATTGGTGTATTCTTTCTGCAGCTAAATATTTAAACATTTTTAAAATAAACTCTTCCAGAAAAAACATATAATTTTAAGTTGGAATTTCCAAATATATTTGCTATAATCAAATATAAGAACTAAAAAAAAAAAAAAAAGAACTAATTTATTGATCAATAATGGAATTCTGAGAAACTATAAATATAAAATTAGTGCCAGAATATGACTTTGCCATCACTGTACAAGAAAATACTGTTTTTGAAATCTACTAGTTTTTTTAGGAGTTCGATAAGCTTGTTGATACATAAGAATTTATAGAGATACCTTATATATCTTTCAATATGCCATCTAGAAAATGTTTTTTTTTAGATTTATTATTTATTTTTAACATAGTTATAAGAAAAATTTATGAAGACTGTTTCTTCAGCTTTTAGAAAATGTTCCTTAAAGACATGCATTGGGGTGCCTGGGTGGCTCACTCGTTAAGCAGTTGCCTTCAGCTGAGGTCATGATCCCAGAGTCCTGGGATCAAGTCCTGCATGGAGCTCCTTGCTAGCGAGAAGCCTGCATCTCCCTCTCACACTCGCCCTGCTTGTGTTCCCTCTCTCGCTGTGTCTTTCTCTGTCAAATAAGTAAATACATTCTTCAAGAAAAAAAAACAAAAAGACATATGCATCATCTTTCCATTACCATTACATATGCATACAAGTAAAATAATTTTCTTTTGGACATGGTACTAGGATAATATTTCTCTTTCTTAAAGAATTAATACACTTACTTGTTGAAATGATAACAGATCTATATATTTTTCCTTTGCTCTCATTGGCAGAGCTAAGCTATTCAACTGGTTCAACTGAAATAACTATCCTTAGCCTACATGCAAATTTTCCTTACTTGTTTATTTGGCTTACTATATTATATATTTACTGTTTTTTGTTAAAAAGGCACCCATCTTAATTGTACAAAATATATAAATCAGTAAAATAGAAAAAAAAACATAATTTCTGTGTTGGAACCATAAGTATATTATTCACTTTATGATGTCTTTTAATATCAAATTTGAATCTCCCATGTCTTTTTATTGGGTAAATAATAATTTAGCATACAGCTATATCATAATTTATTTATAGCCTTCTAGCATTGGACATTTAAGGTCTTGCCAGTGTCTGCTATTAAAATAATTTTGCAGTAAACATTATAGAAGTTCCATCTTTGGGCAAATGGCTTATTATTTCTACAGGATAGATTTCTAGAAATATATTTTCTGGTTCAGATTCTACCCTATAAAATTTGCTTCACTTTTCATCCCTAACTAAAGTGATTTAAAATGTCCACTATTGGGGCACATGGGTGGCTCAGTTGGTTAAGTGTCTGCCTTCAGTTTAGGTCATGATCCTGGGCCTTGAGATTGAGGCCTAAGTTGGGTTTCTTGCTCAGAGGGGAGTCTGCTTCTCCTTCTTCCTCTGTCCCTTGCCCCCACTGTGTCCTCTCTCTCTCGCTTGCTCACTCTGTCTCAAATAAATAAAATCTCAAAAAAAAGAAAAGAAAAGTTGTCTATTGTGTGTGGGCACTAATCTATGGTGGGTAACTTTTTTTTTTTTAATTTGCCTGTTTTATTTATGTTGTTTATTGAGAGAATCTTCAAATTCTTTTAAAGGTAGCAAAACATGAATAACTAAAAACATTTTTCTCAGGAACAGGGAAAAAAAAACCTGAAATAATGGTCATATATGACATTTGAGTGTGCAGATGCTAATAGTGAAATATTCCTAAAGATAAATGCCCAAATTCAGAGATTTTGTAATTTATAAAAACATAAAATTTATGCCTTGAAAAACTCCAGAAATGCTTTCCTTGGTCCTGTTATCACTTGGTATCATGCTGTTTTTGACTCTGATGCTCTATTAAACAAATTCTCTGCCTTCATAATGGTTTTAGTTGTGAAGACACATGCAATAAATACAAACAGAAGTCGTGTCTGTTTATGCATTCATTTGATTTTTTTTAAATAATTACCCATTTTATTCCCCTAAAAGATTTGATATGGATATTGATATTATGTGATTAAGAGGATAGTGTTTTAAAGTTCTTCAAGTGTTTTAGACTTGTGTAAGCAAGGAGTGAATGCTGGAGTATGGAGGGAAGTCTTCGTGGAGAGAATGGGTTCACAGCGTATTGGAGGCAATGGTTAGGTAGAGAGCTGGTGAGGAGCACAAAAGGTGTGATCAGGAGTGAGCATCTGAAGGTGGATGACTTATTTTTGCCACCATTGGGGGAAACTTTGCCAGATGAGGTAGTACCAGATGATACAAGCCCCTGTGAGACTCAGTTTGTAGGAATTCTCTTACTCTTGAAGCCTGATGTAAGAAGAGGACCAAAGAAGTCAGCACAGTGCATTTCCATGCGTGGGAATAGAATGAAACAAGAAAAACTTTGGAAAGATAGATCCGAGGTTATTGTATGTAGGCTCGAAGGAAAGAAAAGAATGGAAAACAGAGAGCTTAGCTAAATCAATTCCCTAAAAATAAAAACAAACATTCAGAGAGCTTATAAATATATTTGAGGTCACACAGCTAGTAAACAACAAAGGTAGAATTTGAATTCCAATCTTTATGACACCAAAATGTGTGGGTATTAGCCTAGCCTTGTAGATTTCACTAGCGATGGAAAAATGTTAAAACCAACTGATATAAAGATGTTGAGAACAAAGTTGATGAGTTTTGTTTTGATTATGCTAATGAAGATAGGAATACAATAAAGGAAAGATGACAATAAACTGAAATTTCAGAATTGGAGTTTTCATAGAGTCACACAGAAAACTTTGTAAGTTTCGAGCATTTTGAGCTATTTAGAAGAGAAATTGTGTGTTTGTGTGTGTGCGTGTATGTGTGTAAGAGAGAGACAGGCAGAAAAACAGAGCAGGGGTAGGTGGGAGAGAGGACATGCATATGATTGTTTAGAGAATGAGAGAAGTAAGAAAGCTCAGAGGACCCATGGAAGAAAAGAAGGTGTAAAGAGGTGGAGAATTCGAGCATGAAGAGCTCTTTGCTACAGAAGGTAAGAAGAGAAATGAAAGTTTGGATCTTTCAAGGATAGGTATTGTAAATATCCTAATACCTTCCACTTCTTTGTAAGTAAGCTCTAAAATCCAGAGGTGATAATTGAGTAAATCCTAGGGATGAATGACATGAGAACACAGGAAATATTCTGTCAGGAGAGGAACTGGAGATGCTGGCACATGAGAAGAGGCCTTGACTGTCTGAAATAAAAATTCACTTTAGTTGTTCTCGTTTTTCCCTCCCCCTTTTGTTGTCAACATTTGAGTCTATTCCATCATTACCTGTACGATTAAGTTCAGAATAGCACTTACTGAGCATCCATTCTACCTAAGTTATTCTGCGAGGTTATGATGTAACAGAAATGTGTATCCTCTGATTTAGCTCTTTTTTTCTCTTCTTTATCAGTATGCTCACTGGTGTGACCAACTCTCTTTCTCCTTTAAAGTTAAATTTTATATGCTGCTCTTCCAGTCATTTGCTTCTCATCTCTGTTTGCATTGCTGCTATGTCTTTTATGCCTGCAGCCCACAAGATGGAATTTCCCATCAGTGGTCTTCTCTCTGTGTCATGTTCCATAGTTTTAATTTTCCTGTGTTTTAAATATCATCACCCTATTAAAGGTTTTAATTCTAGTTCTTATCCATTCTAACTACTTCTTACTTATTTAAATCGGTGAGTACTCTGATAGTGGGGTTTAACTCAGCTTCCTCATTCATACAGGGATCAGACTGACCAAGGACCAGCTTCATTTTTTCCTTAAAATTTTTCAATTTGTGGTCGAAATATACATCTTGAATTCTCAACCTTCCTGCAGGCTCCAGGCTGATATTCCCAAGGTGTCCTGCAATTATTGTCACTTCCCCAGGTTTAAAAATTGATTCTCCCATCTTCCACCTCAAGGCATGTCCTGATTCCTTGATTCTGCTAAAACCTCTGCCCACAGCTTCCTTGTCTTTTCTCCTCTCTTGTCCAGTCCAACACTAAGTGCAGCTCTTTCACTTTTTTAAAGTATGAATCATCTTTTTAGATACATAATTTTTCCTTCCCTTATACCTAGTGTACAACTTTGCAGAGAATAAGTGCTCAGATAATAATTGCTGAAGGGAGTGTCTCATCCTTCTCTTCTTACCTGCCTGCTATTAGTTCTCCTTCAGAAATATGGAATCATAATTAAAACCAATTAAATGAGAATCAGCAACATTCTTTTTCCCCCCTACTCTTAGATGAAGTACAACATTCAAACCACCTGAAATAGAATAAACTGGTAAGAAAAACAATGCTGTTCTTTGAGCCCTGATAGAACATAAATTCAGTGAAAATCTGTTCAAACTACAACTCTAATTAAAGGTTTTAGCTGCCAAATAATATGTTCTGGTTAAAGCCAAGTTAGTATTATAGAGTGTTTCAGGAATAACAGCACAGGCTTTATACTTTGCTGTTGATTTTCTCATGGGAAACTCATGTAAAGGAGAGTGATACCTCCCTATTGACTTTAACTTTTAGAAATGCAAAGCATGCTGAAATTGTACATAATTCTCTTCTAAAGAAAAGGAAATAGCATTTCAGTGGTTTTCCTCAGTGTCTTATTGAGTTATGCTGGGGCACAATTATGTCTCCCAAATTGATTTACCAGATGGAACGTTATATTTTCTATTCAGCTGATTAAGTTGTAGGAGCCTGGAATTGTATCTCATACCATGAAGATCATATATAAAAACATAAATATTTTAATTAACTACATTTTGAAACTAGCTGATTAGAGGTTTAAACTGGTTTCCTCCCCCCCCTCCTTTAACTTACATTGTACTAAAAAAGGGAAATTGTTCTTAAGAATGGGCTTTATCATACAGTTGTTATTTGGCTTAATAATTTAATATCTTAAATGGAAACTATAAATAAATAAAATAAGATGTTCCTACTCAAGTGAGTTTTGGAAATTGCTTGCTTATCATGGCTATTTAATACATACAAAGGACTCAACATTATAGGGTGAGAAGAAATGATCCTTAACTTACATCCTCATGGATCTTTAATAGAAAAAATTTAAAGAAAAAAAGCTCTATTTTTGCCTTTTTTTCCTCCTTTGAATCTTTCCACAAGTAAAAAAATATATCAATAAAGCCTTTTCCTTTTTTTAGAAAATTAAATCTGTTAAAATAGTAAATACTAATTTTAAATAAATTATTGTCCTGGCTATTTGCTAAGTGATGGCATCTATCATTAAAAACTTTCTTTAATATCTGACTTGCTTACCTAAAAATAATTCCATAAAAATATAGTATAGTAAAACCCGATCTAGTCAGGGCAAGTGTTTGAGAATATTCAGACTTCGTAAACACTGCCCACACTGGAATTCATTAGACTGCTGTATTGGCTTCCTATGGCCTGTAATAAGTTACTGTAAACTTAGTTGCTTAAAACACACAGACTTGGGTGCCTGAGTGGCTCAGTGGGTTAAGCCTCTCTCTGCCTTCAGCTCAGGTCATGATCTCAGGGTCCTGGGATCGAGGCCTGAGTCAAGCTCTCTGCTCAGCGGGGAACCTGCTTTTCCTCTCTGTCTCTGTCTGTCTACTTATAACCTTTCTTTCTGTCAAATAAATAAATAAAATCTTTACAAAAAAAAATACACAGACTTATGATCTTACTGTACTGGAGGTCAAAAGTTCAAAATATCTGCCTCTGGTGTCAGCAACCAGACATCTCCTTTTCTGGAGGCTCTCGTGGCTCTTCAATCTCGTTGCTGTCTGCAGCTGCTGGCAGCTGCCTGCATTGTCTGGCTTGTGGCCCCCTTCCAGCTTCAAAGCTAGCAGTGACTAGTGGAATCTTGAACTGCATTGCTCCAGTGCTCACTCCTCTGCCTCTCTTTTTGGCATTTCAAATGCCAGTGTGATTCTCCTGGGTCCATCTGGACAATCCAGAATAATCTCCTCTTTTCAGGAGCTGGTGAGCAGCCTTCAGTCCATCTGCAACCTGAATTCTTTTTTTCACCAGGTAAAGTAACAGTCACACATTCTGGAGAATAGGATACAGTTACCTTGGCTGAGGAGGCATGATTCTGCCTATCACAGCTAACTTAGAGTTTTTATTAAGATGATGTTTGCTACAGAATCCTTTGACTGACTACTTCTCCACCATTTTATTTGAAGTTTGAGGTCTATGTATCCAGAGAGTCATCCAGAGAAAGTTGGCTAATGGAAGGCACATACTGAAGGTTTGTCTAGAGAAAGTTCTGGGGTGGCCTTAATATATCCAGAGGCAAAATACTTCCTTTAAATCAGTCTGAAGTGGATAGGAGTGTTTTCTTATAAATAGGTATTCCAAAGACAGTCTATAATAAAGACAATAAAGCTGTGTGTTCCATTGAGGCAGTAGTGAATTACCAAGAACATCCCCGAACCATAAAGTTTACAAAATCAAAATTTGCCAAGGGAAGTAATTAGTAACAAGACCTGCTTAAATGACTTAGAAGGTTTTGAAACGGGGCAAGAACAGGAAGCCAGGGAGCATTTGAGCTGCACGAAGGACACAGTGTTGTTGATCAGAAGTCCGTGCTGACCCTTTCTTACTGGTGCTGTTGATCCCTGGCAACTGGCTGTGTCCCAGGTCTTGAAGGGCCAAATACACTAGCGACTGCACCTCAAGGCTCAAAATTGCATTGAAGCAGTTAACAGTTCCAAATAGTAGTAATTAAACACTAAATAAATATATATGGGAATGACGAGATTGACCGGAAAGCCACTTAAGCTAAACGGAACAGTGTGATTCCCTGAGGAGACTAGTGGTGGAACTACCTTCCTCGTAGTGACATAATCTGGAAGGCCCAAGACACACTGGGCAACTTGTTCTCCTTTATCTCCTCAGGGAGTCTTCTGCCATCCCTGTCCTTCAGCCTCCACTCTGTCATCATGCCTCTGGGGCAGTTCAGTGCCCATTCCGGTTACTGACCATTCTCTGGCTCCAGCATACTCTTGTCCACTCAACTCTCTGTCTTTATAAATTTTAAGTCTAGTCTTCCTACCCTCTTGCTTAAGAATCACATGATACCTCTTCTGTCACCTTCAAGGCTGAAGTCCTTACATGGCATTCACAAACTTTCTCCTCCTCCCACCTCACTCCTATTCTAACCTTCTCTTACCTGTCCCTACTCTACCTTCTCCTGCAGTTTGTCCCTGGAGGACCAAACAAGTTGCAGTCCTTTGAAAAAGCCTTTCTTTATAGAAGCCATTCACATCTGGTTTTCCAAATGGTTCCTGCTTTTCCTAAAGTGTATTCTTGAATCGTTCATGTTTCTGTAAATGCTCAGCTGAAACATACTTCCCCTCTGTGAAGCATCTCTTGGTGCCTTTCCGTCACCCACCAGGCTACCCTAAGCTCTCACTCCATTCTTTATTCCAAATTTATATATTCCCCAATACACCTGGACATATCTTTGTGTATATATGTCTGT
The DNA here is from genome assembly GCF_922984935.1 of Meles meles. Classification (NCBI taxonomy): domain Eukaryota; kingdom Metazoa; phylum Chordata; class Mammalia; order Carnivora; family Mustelidae; genus Meles; species Meles meles. Next base: position 57,279,690 of record NC_060075.1, on the reverse strand, counting down.
ATTAAAATTAGAATTCTCTACTTAGCTGAGAAATCTTTCAGGATGATATCTGTGGCTTGTTGACTATTATATCCCACATATCTTCAGAGAGTTCATAATAGGTACAGAGTTAATATATCTTATATGAATAAATAAATGTATAGAGTAAATAGGAGCTAGTATACCTCTCTTTAGGTATTCAAAAATATAGGAAGATTATTTTTCAAATAATTTTTTAAAATTTTATTTATTTATTTGACACAGAGAGAGGAAGGTGAGAGATGGAACACAGGTGGGGGAGTGGGAGAGGGAGAAGCAGGATTCCCACTGAGCAGGGAGCTTGATCCCAGGACCCTGGGATCATGACCCTAGCTGAAGGCTGACGCCCAATGACTGAGCCACTCAGGCGCCACTATCAAAGAATTTTTAAGAATGTAATTCAGAGTCATATTTGGTGGGAAAGAGACTGAGTGATTGCTTTCGTTGGCTGTAAACTGAGTATGTCAAAAGAAAATGAAACAAATGAAGTAACAAGCTAGACAATGATTTTATAGTTTTATGGAAATAAACTGAACATTTTCAGATAAACATCAGAGACAAAAATTTAAAGTCATATATTCGAAGGAAATAAGATTTATGGCATTTAAGATTAGACAGTGATTTTACTAAATTTACCATGTATCATTCTCTTCAATACTTTCAAACTCTTTAACGCCAAGGGAATGGATATTATTGCCCACATTTGCAGCAAGAAAACTGAAGCATAGAGACATTGCATAGTATTGGCCCCCAGATTCAGGGCTGGGAACAACACCAGACTCTTAGGCATGTGATCAGGTAAGGTTCATGCTGAGAGCACAAATAAGGACAAAAAAGGTTAGATTTATGGTGATATCCAAGGAGTTATTGGGTGATAGGTATTAATTTCTGGACCATATAGTCCTGACTGTGAGGTTGTTTTCTAGGAGAAATTGCATTCCTATCAAATACTGGGCTGCCCCAGTGCAGATCTCATTCCTGAGACGGTCCTCACCCTGTCAGGAAATCAGTTCACATCTATGTTTACACATGAAGCTCTTAACGAAGTGTCTGGGTAGAAAGTATGTTAAAAAGTTTTACATCACAAATAAAACTACTCTTCGTGACACTTCTATTTGAAAGCATATATAAAAGATCCATCTAATAAAGAAAGCAAATAAAACTGTAAAGTACAGGTATAATATTTTTCATGCATAGACAGGAATTAGTTCATTGCTGAAAGTATTAACAGAATTGAATGATTTATTCTGAATTTTTATTTATAAGGGTAGAATGTTAGAACTAAAGAAACCTTTAAACAAAAAAGATATAAATATATCTATAAATTCAGATTCCCCCCAAAGTAGAACATTATTTAAGTTGTGAAATACTAGTTTAGAATTAAGACTTTATTATAAATTTTATTAGAAACTGGATTGAAGAAGACTGAATATGCTCCTAATCTAGCTTGTTTTATTAAAGTGCTAATTCAACATTTTGCTGTATTTTCAAATAACGGATTTTCAGAATTTGTCTTTACTTAGTAAATATTTTATACTTGAAAAATTAAAGCATGTAAAAGAAAGTATTCTAGATATATATGTTTAGATACATATGAAGGTATTCTAGGCTGTAGGGGATTATGATTTTCTTGAATCCAAAACATGTTATTTTTGGTGCCTGCCAGAAAAATGAAATTCCTTCTGCATTCCACATCTGATCTCTAAGACCTCTTGCCATAACATTCAGCATCAAGAAATTCTTAGAAATTAGAAAAGTTGAAGTTCAGCTAGTTCTCTTCTCAATAAAATTTGAAACCCAGCCTCTAATTAAGTTACCTTTCATGCTTGGATATGCCCAAGCTGCATTTATTCATTCAGCAACTGTTTATTGAGACTCGCTATGACTCTATGCAGTTGCTAAGTACTGAGAATAGACACAAAATTATTACATTGACTCTTCTGAGTACTACGTGTGGTAGAAAAATTTCAGTGAAGCAGGGAGGGTTGGAGCCATATTGCAGTGGTTTGAGGTTAGGAAGTGGTGATGGCAAGTGTAAGGCTACTTAAAAAGAAAAAAAAAACCAAACAAAAAAAACCTTTACTTTGAATTAAAGTATAAATACAGACAGTAGCTAATAATATTTATATCTCAGGAGGGCTTATTTTCATTTGAATGGGAAAGATGCCAGCATGGCTATGTGCTAAAAAGAGAGACACAGAGAGGGAATTTGAAGATACAGATTGAACAGCTTCTCTTAGTATTGCATAATTTAGCTAAATTTTGCTTGATGTTTCTTTGAAGCCTTATCTTCCACTTAGTATCCCTTCCCCACCTTGTTAGCATATTTAATCTTTATTCCTTCAGTTTGCCAGCACCTTCTGCTAGACAAGGTTGCCTTCCACCTCTGCCTGTCAGAATTTCACATAGTCCCCAGGATGTCCTCTCCCTGCCTTTCAGCAACATGCTGACTATACTTATACTTATCATATGGCATTGATCACTGTTAGTCTTTCACTCATTTTTGCAAGACCATGAATACCTCGGAGACAAAGGCTTTCTATTTTTTATCAGTGAGGCACTTGCCTTAGCACTTAACACCCGCTTTTCCACACTTACTGATTCGTTCATTCGATAAGTAGCTAATGGGTTTATTCTACATCGTTTGTATAGCCGAAGTGCTGAATAAGCAATGAAAGGTAACTAGGACCATTCCCAGCCCTCATGGAGCTTGCTGCCGAAGTTCTCAATGTTGTTATTCAACAGCTCTAAAGTAAGTGGCATTAAACAATGGAACCAACTAAATAAAAAGATTTCACTTTAACTAGAAAAAGTGATGAAATATTTTATAACTTAATATAATTTGTTCCTGTCCAGAATTGTATTGTTTCATTAAAGTATCTGTTAAAAAATGGTAATTCGTACTTTAAATGTCCTAAAAATTCAAAGAAAATTGTTATTTCCTCTTCTGTTTTCCCTAGTGTTAAAAGAAATCTAGCATTGAGTAGCAATCTGTATGTCCATTTATTCATTCAGTCAATTTTTACTAAGTGCTGACTAAGCCTGCTGAGCACTACGCATTTGGGATCCCAGAAACACTTGTATGAAAAAGGGTACGGGATTACCCAACAGCGTAGAGTGCTGCTCTTAGTATGAGGAAAATTCAGTGGGCCCTTGAGATTTCGAAGTGCCCACTCTGGCTCACAGATGAAGCATCCCTGAGTACTGAGGGAGAATGCCCACGCAGAGCTGAGAACCCTCCCCTTCTGGACCACATTCCTGTTAGACCTCCATGCTGATCTGAGCTGCTTCCTAGGACTCAGTAATCCTCTTTGCCCTGTATTCCCTTTAGCATTTTTCTAATCATAACAAGGTGGTGGTGGTTGTTTTCAGTTGTGGGGAACCTAAGAGTTAAACTGCCATGCCAAATGGTGGAAGGAAATACTGACAGATGCCTACACGGATTCCCAATGATATATGCCACTGTGCCGTCTTTCAAAGCAGCACCATAGATCACCTAAATGTCCAGTTACCAAATGTTTAAATAAGATATTGCATACTCACATGTAAATATAACTTAAATAATGTATGATATATCCATATAATGTATTTTTAAAAGAATGTGTAACTGCTTGGGTAAAGATTCATAATATACTTTTAAGGGAAAACAGTAAATGGAATTTTTTTTTCTTTTTCTTCTTTTTTTTTTTTAAGTTTTTAAAAAGATGTTTATTTATTTGAGAGGGAGAGAGAGCATGAACAGGGGGAGAGGGAAAAGCAAACTCCCTGCTGAGCAGGGAGGGAGCCCTGACGTGGGGCTCAATCCCAGGACCCTGAGATTATGACCTGAGCCAAATGCAGTTGCTTAACCAACTGAGCCAACCAGGTGCCCCAATGGAATCATTTTAAAAGAATATAATTGCCCATGAAAAGACTCATAATACATTATTAAGTGAACAAACAGTACATGATCATAAATAAAATTTGATTCTCATTTTCAAGCACTTTTATGTACGAAGCACAAAAGAAACATGTTAGCAGCCTAAACTCAACTTGCCCCGTTTCTAAAAATATTGAACATATATGACCTACATAATCAGAAGACAGCAACAAATGTTGTTATCAAATAAACACTTCAGAAGACCACACTGTGAATTGAGTAATGTGAATAATATTTACCAGTATGCTTTTTGAAAAAAGAATAATCCTTTTTTAATAAATAGATATATTTGGTATATTCTCAATAAGAAGATAGATAGCTACAAAAATATTTCTGAATCAAAAAGAATAGTATTATAATTTCTCCAGGAAATCACATTCATAAATTACCATAAATGTGGCTAGTTACTAGAAACTAAGATTACCAAAGAAATGATTTTTTTAAACTTATATATCTGAATTATATGAATTATATGACAATAACTATGAGTTACATATTGTTAAGTGGTTATAATTAGAAAGAGTCAGGTTAGAAATTTTGCTCCCTAATACCAAAATGTATAAAATCTGACTCATAACAGTAAAGGTCCATATTATCTGAGCCAAAAAAAGCAGAATGCTCCCTAATACCAAAATGTATAAAATCTGACTCATAACAGTAAAGGTCCATATTATCTGAGCCAAAAAAAGCAGAAGTTGTGTTGGATTTGTAGTATTATTCTGAATGCTAACTTTGAAAATATATAGTCTTTGTCTGATTAAGAAAAGTTTTAATTAGAATAACCTATATCTTTAGATCAACTAGATTAGGGAATTTCCTGTGTCTCCAAAATGTATTTTCATAATTTTAAGGATTACTTAATGGAACAGTCACAGTGGCATGAATTCCTACAAGCTAGCGTAAAAGAGAGAAGTGACTCAGGCAGGAAACTTCATTTTTCTAAAGGGCATTCAAAAGAGAGTGAATGAATGACAGGTTTTATGTGCCTTGTTCCAAGTGACAGGAGTGTTGGAATATGGCAGCTCCTAAGGTAGCCCTGTGGGTGGGAGAGAGCAGGAGAAATCCAGGAGCGAGAGAGGCTGAGTGGACGAATCCACAGATATCTGGCATAGCAGGGAAGAACGACAATGCCAGAGAAGGCATCTGAAGTTGGCAATAGAGCCCTCAGCTTCCCCTGTGCTCATAGTGCTAAATGTGCACTGCAGGTAAAATCCTGAACATATAAATATTCTTTAGTATAAAGATACACTTATTAACCTAGTACTGAATTTTGATTGATAGTTGTCTTCATTAAGAGTATTATTGACCGTCAACTGAAATGTCTTCCCTTTGTCCTTACGATCATTTCCAAAGAGAATGAAGAACTTCTATATACCATGATATGGGGTATTAAATTTTTGTCTAAATTATTCGTGTAAAGAATATTTGTAATTTAGGATTAAAAGTGAACAGAGACAGCGGCGCCTGGGTGGCTCAGTGGGCTAAAGCCTCTGCTTTCGGCTCAGGTCATGATCCCAGGTTCCCGGGATTGAGCCCCACATCAGGCTCTCTGCTCAGCAGGGAGCCTGCTTCCCTCCTCTCTCTCTCTGCCTGCCTCTCTGTCTACTTGTGAGCTCTCTTTGTCAAATAAACAAGCAAAATCTTAAAAAAAAAAAAAAGTGAACAGAGACAAATGCACACAATAGGCAATCATTCTTCATAGAAGGTAATATATTTAAGACAGAAAACTAAATTAAATAGTAATTATAAACAGGGAAGTTAAAAAAAAAACTGAGGAAAATACATGAAGTCAATTACCAACAAAAAAGGGTGGGTTTTTTTTTAAGGTTTTATTTATTTATTGGAGCTCCTGGATGGCTCAATGGGTTAAAGCCTCTGTCTTCGACTCAGGTCATGATCCTGGGGTCCTGGGATCAAACCCTGCATCGGGCGCTCTGCTCAGTGGGGAGCCTGCTTCCTCCCCTTCTCTCTCTGCCTGCCTCTCTGCCTACTTGTAATCTCTGTCTGTGAAATACATAAATAACATCTTTAAAAAAAAAAGAGGTTTTATTTATTTATTTGAGAGAGCATGAGCGAGAGAGAGCAAGAGAGCACAAGCAGGGGGAGCAGCAGAGGGAGAGGAAGAAGCAGACTCCTTGCTGCACAAGGGGCCTGATGTGGAGCTTGATCCCAGGACCCCAGGAGCATGACCTGAGCTGAAGGCAGCTATTTAAGCTGCTGAGCTACTCAGGCACCCACAAAAAAGGCTTTTAAATACATTGAGTAAAAGATCAGAAAAAGGACTATTGCTATTCTTGTTGTTGTTTTTAATACGTAACATTGCATTAGGCAAAGGCTGTAAACCAGCTGTAGCTCTCGATCCTTCCACTTTTTTAATTTGTTTTGTTTTAATATAAGTTCCTTAGTCTTTTATATAAACTATATTAAACACTCGCTTATTCAACATCTATCTATTGAACAGACAGCCAGTTGAGCTGAGCACTTTATTCCACTCTTTTAATTTTCCACCATGAGTTCCATATCGTAGGCATCATTACTGCTCCATGATACATGATAAAATGATTCACAGATCAAACAACTCCCCCAGGGTTGCAGTTAGTCCATGATAAGTTAGGACTGAAATCTGAGTCTGGTCTTTTTGGTGTCAGAGACCTGTTTGCTTCCGCAGAAAATACTTTCCATATCCGTAAGTGTGTGTACGTGTACAAAATCGACACCCCCACACTCACACCAAATCTTTCAGTGAAATGACAAGTCTGGGCTTTGTCACTTACTGTTGGAAACCTAATTGTTTAACCCGGGCTTCTGCTACCTAACTCTCCTATTTCTCCCTGGTGTTTTTTTCTCCTACCTTGCCATGCCTGAGTTCACTCTTCATTATGGATGTCAGTAGGCGAAGTAAGATTTGAAATACATTTAGCTCATGAGGCATCTTGCACATGTTTTCTGTTCCTTTTGTTCCCTTCTTAATTTCTTTGAAGTGAAGAGAGTAAAAGCTTTCAAGTCTTCCTCTTTAATATTGAATGTTTTCATTTAAATAATGATAATCAATTTTTCATGCAGGGTTTTCATCTCAGCAGACAAATGCATTCAGATGGGCACACACACTAAAAAGCTTGCCTTCTGTTTCTGTGATTAATTGAGATGTAGAGAGTGATGGGTATGGGGTAAAAATAGAAAGGCAATTAGTGCAACTAGGCATGAAATAACATTGAGATACAAGCTGAATGTCTCCCCAGTTAGTGATCTCTTTCTGGGCTCTTGTGGATTAGCATCCCATTAGTAAGTCACTGGAATGGAAATCTTCAGCCTTTGGGGAGACCAGAGCATTAAAAACGGAATTAACTCTAACTGCAAACTGAGTCAGCACAATAGGTCATTAATTCGACTCTTTGGGTATATATATCATGCTGAGCTTCGGTGTGTGGGCTTCTGAAATATTAGGAGTGAGTTTATAAAGCATTGCAAGGACTAAATGATGGTTATCTATCATTCCATCCTTCACTCTCACCACTGAGATACTAATGTCTCTGGTGGTTCAAAACCAGTATTGAAATACAGACAAAACTTTTTACTAGAACCAGTGGATATGGACCTTTACTTAGAAAAGCTGTGTATTGTTTATTTTGAAAAAATAAATTTCTCTTACATTTACAGAATATTAATGATTCCTAGTTTTTAAAAAGCTTCGTCCTCAACTGATAAAGACAAAAATATGACAATGCCTCAGATAGTACCATTCCGAAGATTGAGAATTAAATCTTTCTGAATGAAGTTGACTTGTTTTGCTTTCTTTAGAAATAACCAGTGGCATTAAAAATATTTTCATGGGGCACCTGGGTCTCAGTCCATTGAGTGTCTGACTCTTGATTTTGGCTCAAGTCATGGGATTGAGTCCCGTGTTCAGGCTCTGCGCTTAGCAGAGGGTCTGCTTGAGGATTCTGTCTCCCTTTCCTTCTATCTGCCTCTCCTTCCCCACTCCCCGCCCCCATACGCATGCTCTCTCTTTCTCTCTCTTTCTCAAACAAATAAATCTTTAAAAATTGTTCACAAATAAATTTCTAAGTATAAAATATATTGAAATATTGAATATTTTCAAGCAACCTATGGTACTCCCTGGTTTCTGATATTCTTTTCTTTCTTACTCTTCTACATCCTCTTTGAGAATTGCTAACAGATAGTATTATTTCCTTTGGTCATCCCCGTGTAGCACAGTCATTAACAACTGCCATTTACTGATTGCTTACCCCCAGGGTTTCTCACACTTGGCAATGCTGACATTTGAATCCAGATAATTCTTTGTTGTATGACTGTCCTGGGCATTGTAGGATGTTTAGCAACATCCTGGGCTTCGACCCACTAGATTCCAATAGCTGTACCCCACGTGGCCCATCAGAAATCTCTGCAGACACTGCCAGTCATCCCATGGTGTCAGCATCTTCCCTGAATGGGAACTACTGCTTTATGCTCTACTAGACATTATCTCATGTGATTCTACAATAACTTTGCAAAAATGTGGGACTTTGTGAATGGGAGCCTTGGTAGGAAATAGAACCTACATGATATTTAATGCTTAGGGATGTTAAGGCACCCAGAAAATATCAGTAGTGAGAAGTCATTCCCAGGGCTGAAAAAGCAAGGAGAGGAGATAATGTTCTTGGAGTGTTGGGAAAGTTGGAAGCATGGAGAGGCCTCTAGAGGGAGATGAAATCAGGAAGAGACAGAACAACACCGTAACACAAAGAGCAAAGGATACCCTGGCTCCTCCTTCCCCCTTAATCCTTTGTCACTAAAAAGTCCTACAGTAGGTGAGCCCAAATGAAATCCAACCAGCAAAGGACTAGAGTGATGGAACCCCAGGATTTAGTCCTGTGGGCTCAGACACAGAAGGAAAATGGACTCCATGGAGGAAAAGAAAAGAAAAAACTGTCCCCAATTTAACGTGAAAAACTGAGGTTTAAAGAAACAAAGTAATTCACCCAAAGCCAGTTTCCTCTGTACACTACTTGTAACCTGTAGTTGATTTGCATCAATGAATGGACATTCAGTGAGACTATGAATTATTCAAGGTTATTGATTTCAGTAGCTGATAGAAACAAGAGCAGACCCAATTCTCATTCCCAGTCTGGTGTTCATGTTTTTTTGTGTTGACCTCTGAAAGAAATTTAAGAACTGTATATCCAGCCCATTCTCCAGCAGATAAACATGAGATTGAAAGCTATGTGCTGACCTGGAAAGTCATTTTTTCCTAAAAAGCTTATGGAATTCTAGGTTTCATATAGAATGTTTAAATGGCATATGCTGTTTTTCCAAGCTTTTGGCACATTTTTGTCTTGATTGCAGAAACTCGGCCCCAGCTGGTGCAATGTGTGAGGAGAGGGAGGAAGACTGGACTGAGAACCAAGGGATCTGGGGCCCAGTCCTGGCTCTCTCAATCCTAGCCCTGCAACCCTTAGCAGAAATAGCAATAATTAAAATTCCAGAAACCATTTCTTCCCTTTTGAATTCACCCAGATCTTCACAGTTATTTTCAGGTCTCTAATCAGATGGCCATAACTCTAGAACAAAGAAGGTGTTAGATTTTCAGGTTTCACAAGTGAAGAGTCAGGATCAGAAAACACTAGAGTCTCACTGAATATCCCATAGCTGGAAAGTAGACTCAACGTCACCTCTTCCCACAGAAAACATAGTGTACTTTCTACCCATTTACAGTGATAAATCAGTTGATTTACTTCCTCTGGACAGCCAGTTGGTAGCATTTAATACTTTAAGTTTCATCATAAAGGCATATCTACTTTAAAGTCTAAGAATCTTTTCTTTAATTTTTGTCTTCAGGTTATAGCAAGGCTACAGTGGAAACCAATATAGTTAGCACATAGGGATTCCTCATTTCTTCCTTTCTTGGTTTCAGATGAGTATATTTACTGACTGACAGCTTTTCAGAGACAAAAACTACTGTTTTAAGGAATTTTAAAATAAATATATACAGGTAAATCTAAGTAAATTAATACAGTGCCATTTTTCTCCCTTTAATCCTGGGTGAATTGATGCTAGTATTTCAGATTCAGAAATGTCTACTAAGATAAAGTGGGTTGACACTCCCAGAAAGTCTGGAAGGTCCTTGATCCTTTGCCCAAACTATTTACCTTCTTTGCCTCAATGTGGGGGGCCCAGGAAATGATACATTTCAGGGGTTCAGACACTAAGCTTCTTGTTCTTAGTCTTGCTCTCTGCCCACTCCCTCTTCCACTCTGCAGTATTTTCAAGCTGCCCTATTTCACTGTTTTCAGCCATAAAATCAGGTATATAACACCAACAAATTAGCTTGTTTTATTTTTCATAATTGAATATTTCTTTCAAGCTCCTATTTCACCTATCTTATTCCAAGTAAGCCTAGAATGCAGGCGTTCTCAATCCAAGGTAGAGCTGGAGAGAAGGGAAACAAAAGAAAAAGACAAAACAAAAGTATAGATGTTTGAAGTCTAAACATAAAAACAAGCAAGGAAGAGAGAAATAAAGAAAAGATTGTAAGTTCTACTTTGATAGCCTTTGTAGTCAGGCAAAAATACAAAATTCTTTCGAAGAAAACATTTTCACTGATCAAAAACTCTGGCTGCATGATAACATCGTATCTGAGATGATTAGGAATTCTTTGGGAAATGGTTTATAATTGTTAGGGTGTTCATACATGAGGAAAGGTGGAGTAGCAGTATTTTCAGTATTTAGAAGAGTAGATTTGAGCTAGATTATCTAGATACAGATCATGTTGTCATCCCTTTTCACCTATGAGACCTTGGGCAAGTTACTTACCCTCTCTGTGTGTTGGTTTCCTTATTAATATAATCAAATATAAAGAGATTATGGTTAAACAAGTTAATAATGACAAAGCATTTAGAACAGTAGTGGCCATAGAAATCATTCTGTGGATGCTAGTTGTCATTGGATACCCTCTTTCCATCACCCACCCCCCCAGCACCATTATCATGATCAACACTAATTTGTACTACGAAGGGACTCAATCTAATGTTTCCATTCTTTTAGAGTATAAATACGTAGAAACCTAATCCATAATAACTAAATTATAGAGCATCACTGTTTAGAATAGTTTAACCAAAAAATAATAATAACATATGTAGGAATAATGTGCATTTGTACTTTGGAGTATATGACCTTACTCAGAACTTTCTATTCTAAGAGTTGGCCACCCTTTCTCTCTTCTTGATTGTGTACTAAATCTGTAGAAAGGCTTATTCATAGCGACTCTGTTTGGTTTGGTGTTATGATACCAAGTATATTTTCCCAGGATTTCAGGCTAGAGACTACCGACAAAGAAATATTCCAGAAGTCAGAATTAGACATAAATTGTATGCTACAGAGGTGTCTTCTTATTACCAGAAGTCAGGCCAGAGTCTCTAAAATCACATTAGGGTACTGTTTTTGTGGGTATTGAGTTTCACCCTTGAGAGAATTAAAAGAGCTGACAATGACGTATAATAAATCTTACACTGACCCAAACATATTTAGTGATTAAACTTCCCAGCAATCCCAGTTCTGTCAGCTTAAATAAGTAGAAAACTTATATTTTTACCCTTTTTTCACTTTCCATTTAGATAAGTAGATTTCATAGAAATAATTACTATATTTGTCTGTTTAATTCATTTAGAGTTAATGCCTTATTTACATGCTTGGGATTTTAATTTGAGATGAGAAGGAACCAAGAAAAGTATGAGCCGTTTTTTATACACAGGAACAACTGGCTCTCTATTTTTTAATTTTTATCTATTTTCTTTGTCTCAATCCCCAGCCTCTGAGCCCAACTTGAAGGTGCGGTCCAGGTTAAAACAGAAAGTGGCAGAGAGGAGAAGCAGCCCCTTACTCAGGCGGAAGGATGGAAATGTTGTCACTTCATTCAAGAAGCGAATGTTTGAGGTGACAGGTAATTGAGGACTGTGCAGACATACACTAAAAAAATGCCGGTAGGAGGAATGAAAATAAATAGCGTAGAATAAATATGGCTGTTGCGTATTAAAAGTTATTTTGAGGAGAAACATGTCTTAAAAGGAAGTTATATTGAACATGCACAAGTAGCTCAGTAAACCTTGCCATGCATTCACGAACTGTGTTAAACAGGAAATGAATGTAAAACAGAACTGTGTGTCAATCTAGGCATAACTAGGGAACGCCAAAGTTCACCTTCATCTTTTCAGAAACGGGCAGTCCGTTTTAGGAATGCCAACCAGAAGAGTATAACTTTTAATGAAATTTGATCAGAAATGAGCAGAGGGAGGTCCAAGAGGAACACTTCCCCATACTCAGACATGAATGTACAAAATACATCTGGGAAAATTAAACTATGTGGAACAGCAAAACCTTGACTTTTCAACAAATTTACAGAACTCATAAATGACTTTATGTGTTTACTAGTGAACTGGGACTCATGGCAGGAGGGGGATATATTGCCTTTTAGGAAGAGAAAGAAACTGTCATTTTCACTAGTCTCCAATGGAAGCGTTCTTATTTTCTTAGCTGCCTGGTTAGTGGTGGGGTGAACAGGTTAGGAAATTCAACCTGATGTCTTACAAAGCTTTCTGGTCCCAGCTGTACCTGGTCTGAAATTAGAGAAGACCTAGGGATACAAGAACCAAAAAGACTAGGCAAAATAATAATACCAACTACTGTTTGTCGAGTACATACTTGGACCTATATGCGATGTATTTTGGTCATTTCCTTCGGTTGCATCCATAGAGAAGTGGTAATAAGCAACCGTTTTTTTCCCATTCTCACGGAAGATTGTGCTTTATACCAGCGCAGTCCGTTGCTACCATTTCTCCAAGATCAGATCTTATCCTTAGCAGGAAGGGGTAATAATTTTCCAAAATTATTTGTTTTCTGTATCTCCTGTGGCATAAGAACACCTACTTTGGGGAGACAATAGGGAAAAGATTGTGGGACTGGGAGTAGAAAAGTACAGAACACTAATGCAACGTGGTAGTTTGACAAGTTATTTAGGAAAAGCAGAATGTGCAGTCTCCTACTCATTCCTGATAGATTAATAAATTTAATACAGATTTAATAAAAAATCTTTATCTGAAGAAAAGTATTAGTTGGAAAATTTTTCCTTGACAGATAAGAAATAATAAATAAATGCATACATAAATAAATATTATTCTACCAAAGTATATTTTTTCAGTATCAAATATAATCATTAATTTGGGCTAATTCTAAATTCAGAGCTGCAGACTTTTTTTTTTTTTTTTTCAGAACACAGATTTGTACCTAAGTAAATAAAAATCTTAATTAAGCTTTCATAATAGAGGTACTTGGTATGGGGTTAGGGAAATGAATCTATTTTAATGTAAAGAAGATGAACATATCAATTGCCTAATGTAAATAGATAGAAGTGATTTTTCTAATTGGAGAGAGTATGCTCCCTCATAACAGGAAAACTTGAAGAAAATAGAAAGCCATATACATTGCTTTGCTTTTTTGTTTGTTTTGCTTTAGAATCTGATCAATCCAAGGGCATATTTATTTATCCCAAAGTTCTCTTCTATTTTCCTATCAATCTCTTCTTGATGGTAACTTTTCCCCCACTGTCACATGCCACATTGCAGTGGAATTTTGCTCAGTACATATCTGGGTAATAATTAATTCTAACTTAAAGAGATGGTAATTTGCTGGAGTTTCCCTCACGTTTCTTTATTTTTGAAATACCATATTTTTCAGAAAGGAACTTGTATGTTTATTTGATGCACATTTCTGGTCATTGAACTAGGACTTGTGGACACTTCGGTAGATTTTTTTAAACTAGTATGTTGTACTTATTCTCAATGTCTTTGGAGGATCTGAACTACCAGAGACAGATTTATTTACCTGTCCTCCTCCCCCTTTCCCTGCCAGCTTTCACATAATGTGGATGAGCTTTGTTTGGATCTTCATGCTAGTTATTTTCCTGTAGTCAGAGACCATTGTGGCATCATAAAGCAGATAACTGCTATTGTGGGTCTTTTCCCAACTCTGCATCTCCCTTCCCCATTTCTAGGCTCAAGTACCTGCTTTTTCCAAATCCTGTGCCCCCTCTCCTTTCAAGAGTTGACATGGGAACCACTTGCTATCTCCCTGTTTTTTTAAGTTCCACAGTTTTCTGCCCTTTTCCCCACCAAAGCCATGTTGTTTAACAATTCTCAGCCTCCGCCCCTCCTAGTGCCTTCTCCTGTACTCCCTTCTTTTCTGCTGTCCCCATTTCATGAACTACTTCTACTTCTCTTCAAGCCCCAGTTGCCATCTGATTTCTTCTCTGAGATTTTCTCAGTGTTCCCAGAAAATCAGTTGCTACCTCCCCTGCCTCCCCAGGTCCAGTACCGTGTTGTAGAATCCCGCTGCTGCATGTATTCGTGGCCTAGAATTCTCGTGCTCACGGCAGCAGTTTCTACATAAGGAAATACTTCTGTCTGACTATCCCACCAAAAGGCAGAAGTAATATGACTTTAAATTGACAAGGTAGACGTAAGAAAAGTACTTTTTTGTTTTTGTTTTTTAAAGACAGGATATGAAAATGAGACATTAATGAGAAATCGGTATTGAGTCACACAGGAAAGGCCAGAGTTAGGAGTCTGGGAGAAAATAAGCTCCTTGAAGTATTTTTTTAACGTGTATTTTTCTCATTAAAAGAAAAGCAAATAAGAAAGAATCAAAGATAAAAATCGGATTCATCAAAATATGAGCAAAATATATAGACAGAAAGGCAGGGAGAAGATGTGTTTCAGAATTTTACACCCATGTCCTTTTTTTTTTCCTCAACAAAATCTTCTATAATGTTCTCTAGCTCTTATTCTTCCTTATCTAGAAACTGGAGTACTTCATTGTATCTTAACAGTGAAAACACGGGGAGAAAAGTGGTAGCAGAATTCAGAAATGTTTCCAAATTTTTCACAGTCCTTTTTGTGGACTGACACGGGGCTTGTTGTTCCCATAGTGGGGAAAACAGCGTTTGGTGCTATGTGTCACTTACAGTATCCCCGAAGCTCATCCTTGTATGGTTTTCATGAATCTGCTTGTGCTTCCCAATGTCTTCCAGAATCCTCCGTCAGTAGCAGCTCTCCAGGGTCTGGTCCCAGCTCACCAAACAAGGGGCCGGCGGGAAACGTTACTGAAAACGACACCTCGGTTTTGCCACCTACTCCTCATGCTGAGGTAAGACTCTTATTAGTTTGGTTCTTTTAAAAATTAGATCCTCGAATAGCCCTATAAAACAAAGTGATATTTCTGAAGTATAAAGCCACCTGTTCTTAGTTATTTTTCTTATAGGCTTATCGTGTATGGAATTGAATTAGGCTTGATCTTATTTACCGAGTTTGGATGACAATTACGGTTTGGAAATAATGAAATGTAACCCTCAAAAGAAAAAAAAAAAAAAAAAAAACACTCTTGGGGATGCTGAAGTTATGCTGCCCAGCAGTTGTACAACTCAATAGTGTTGGGTTTGGTTCTTGGTTGTTCTGGTGGGGGTAGACCCAAAAGAAAGTAAAAAAAGACTTCGTGCAAACCTCTCAGAAGAACAGCCTAGCAAAGTAGGTTTTATCCATTTGCCCTGGAGAGTAACAAAACAATAATTGAAGTATTACAGGTGAGGAACATAAGGTTCTACTGAGCAAACATTAGCAGAGGACCTACTAAGTGCCATTTATTTATTGCCATTATCCATTGCCAATGGGAATGTAAAATGCATAAGATATGAACTCTGTTCCTGAAGAATGAAATGTTAAAGGAAATGGATCTGATTGTATGCAGTCAACCGTTACAACATTTGTTTTTCAACACCTAATTCATGGAAACTAGTGATACAAGAATAGTGAGGAGCACCTGGGTGGCTCAGCAGGTTAAAGCCTCTGCCTTTCGCTCAGGTCATGATCCCAGGGTCCTGGGATCGAGCCCCTCATTGGGCTCTCTGCTCAGTGGGAAGCCTGTTTACCTCTCTCTCTCTGCCTGTCTCTCTGCATACTTGTGATCTCTGTCTGTCAAATAAATAAAATCTTAAAAAAAAAAAAAGAATAGAGAAAGATAAATTTGTGCGTCAACAAGAATTCTTCTGTATAGTTTTGGTATTAAGCTAAGCCATGGCAGCAGTCTGGAAATAGCCATTCTTAGGGAATCAACTGTTTTGAAGACACCATCAATTGACTGAAACTCTTGTTTTTTCTTTTCTGTCATTGTAATCCCTCCTTACCATGATTTGCTCAATGCCGGGAAACTTGTACAATAACTTCTCATATGTAACTGTAACGTGTTTCTTTCCTTATATTTGATACAGTCGTGGTAACTTAGGGTTGAAAGAGACTGATGAAATCTCTGATTCTTGCATCACCTATATTGCTTTCCTGATGTGTAATTATCAAACTTTTGCTAGCATACTTCTACTTACAGGGAGCTCCCTTTACTGTTTCCTGAGACAACTCAGTTGATATGAGAGAGTTCGCTTGACAGAAATGTCTTCTGTACATTATGCCAATATCTGTGTCTCTACAATTTCATATACACATACACTTATAACAAATTATTTCATATACACACACTTATAACAAATGATTTCTAAATTGTAAAATTACCAGGCCAAAATATAATTGAAGGCAGAAAACCAGAGGTTATTTCTGTTAAGTTAAGGGCTAAAACCAAGGAAGTCACTTGCTCTGAGAAGATTCGCGTAGTTCGATTTTTTTTTTTTTAAGATTTTATTTATGTATTTGACAGAGAGATCACAAGTAGGCAGAGAGGCAGGCAGAGGGAGAGGGAGAAGCAGTCTCTCCACGGAACAGAGAGCCCAATGTGGGGCTCCATCCCAGGACTCTGGGATCATGACCTGAACCCAAGGCAGATGCTTAACTGACCGAGCCACCCAGGGGCCCCTGTATAACTTCAGTTTTGAGTTTTGGTTTTCAGGGCCTCACAATACTTGAGATAGAAGGCAAAGCTCAGTACTGACCAAAGAGGCTAATCTAACACGAAGTTAAGCTGGAATTTCAGAAGCTCATGTCTACACTATGTTGGTGAGTCCCTCACCCCACCCTCAGAAGTGTCTGGATGCAGACTAGAGCAGGCACAGGGTTTCTCCCTGAGAAGTTTTAACCAGAAGCTTGTCCTTGCATGGAGTGATAGCCCAAATTTCTGTAATTTCAAACTGTTATTTTGGTTTAAAGTGCCCCAGATTTGTTAGGGCTTGTAGGTGTCTGGAAAAGCAAATATAAATCCTCTCTAGAGGTATATACCTGCATTCTAGATTTCAAAAATTTCCTTCAATTTTCCGAGGAAAATGGGGAGAAGAGATAGACATTCTCTTGCTTATGATCAGCTTTCAGCTACTTAAAGAGTAACAATTCAGACCTCAACATTATCTCCAGATCCTTCATCTATTTCTTGTTTTTCATGGTTTTCTTTCTCTTTTTCATTATCCATTCTAAAACATGATACCAGCTAGCATAAGTACTTCACATTGATTGTGGTCAGAGATGTAAGTGGGATTCTTGGACTATTGGTTATAGGTATTGTATTTCTGTTAGTGCAATTATATGTCAATATTGGTCAGTTTTCTGTGACCCTTTAGTCAGTTTCCAGGAAAAGAACAACTTCGTCAGAGGCAGTTCTAAAAACTTTAGATTTCCATTGCCTCTCAGTTTGAAGAATGTGATTCTCAGTAACAGCGGAAACACTAAAGGGTCTGGATTCTAAATCAGCTCTGGATGAATTCTGTGGCCCTGGAAAAAGAAATGTCACATTAAACTACATTCAATAGCATGTATGATTCTTAGAAATGCATTGTTAGGGCTGCAAGGTGCAGAAGATCACTTAGAATATCTGATAATATTTTATTAGGTTCAGAAACAACAGTACGGGTTCTTGATCAGGAAAGCATAGGTAGTAAAAGTATATTTTATAAAGGTTAAGGGTGTGATAACCACAAAATTTAGTATGATGATTACCTCTCTGGAGGGACCAAGGTGGGGAGGGTGGGGAGAGACATGGTTTGTTACTAAAGAGAAAGATATATGTATTCTTTCATTATAAATACACATCTATGTATATAGTACTTAGTACAACACAGAAGAACAACCAAGAAATATATATTTCTGAGATTAGAAATAAATGGCAGGGGCACCTGGGTGGCTCAGTGGGTTAAGCCTCTGCCTTCAGCTCGGGTCATGATCTCAGGGTCCTGGGATCGAGCCCCGCATCGGGCTCTCTGCTCAGCGGGGAGCCTGCTTCCTCCTCTCTCTGCCTGCCTCTCTGCCTACTTGTGATCTCTGTCTGTCAAAGAAAGAAAGAAAGAAAGAAAGAAAGAAAGAAAGAAAGAAAGAAAGAAAAAAATGGCAAAGGGGAGATTTTTCTCTTTACTTCAAACTTTTTATGATCTATTGTATTGGATATCCCAGATCATGAGATCCTATCTTTAAATTTCAAAATACATTAGAGAATGAAAATTAAAGGAATTTGTTTATGTTGTTTTAATCTATTTTTTATTCCTAAAACCCTCACTGTCACAAATAATCTGTTTAGAATGCCCTACCTTTTCATCTACTTACTGACCATTCTGTTACTACAGACCTTTCCTTCCACCCCACCAGTAAGGGGGAAAAAAAAACAACACACACACACAGAAGGAAATGTGATTTAATGGAGTTTGCAAGAGTAGAGGTATTTCTTCAGGTCAATGACAGGACACTCACCTCCAAAGCTGGAAAGACTAGTTCAAAAGCAAGCAGTGACTTGCTTCATAATGAATTAATTGTGTGCCTGAACTATGATCCAAAAGGCCAGGTGGGCAGACCTTTATGCACTGATGGGTAGCCTCTCTGTGGCCCAAAACAAAAAATTCAGTCCTGATGGCTAACATGTGGTTTTCTGCTGCATTGCATTTACAGAGGTCTGTAATGTAATTCATGGTGGAGAGCTAAAGAGACAGCAGAATTCAGACTTCGGAAACTTTCAACAAATTAATATCCTAGCTCTGTAACACAAAATGCTTGTACCTAAACTAGAAAAAGAGGAAAACAAATATTTTCTGCCAATTCTTGATTAACTGTCATTTCAGATTTAGTAAGAGTTTTACAGACATCTTCCAAGATTCACAATAGTGTGTAATTTCGTATCAACAGAAATAGTTTTAAGGCGTGAAAAAATATACATCATCAACCGTACTTTGAAAAGCCAAGCTAGTTTCACACTTCACCATTTACAAAATCGGCATATTCTACCATCTTCGGTTAAATAACACCAGTGAATTTTCATTTTTAAATAGTTCAACAGTGTACATTTGTATGAACTCTTTATTCTGTGACCTGTAAGTAGAAAAGCACGTCACCTAATTCTTCCAGAGCCTGTGAATGGGATTCTACTCTCTTTAACTGCTTAGGAAAGAGGAAAGTAAGGCTGTCTCAGGCTGGTGTTGAGGCTTCGGCAAAAAGAACATTTTTAGCTTATAATTCACATGTCCTGCATAACATAGCTGGAGGTGAAGACAGATAGGAGGAGAATCTACTCCTAAGTCCCGGCTGAGGAAACAGTACAGTGAATTCAAACATATGGGTCTTCCATTCGGAAGGCTCCCCAGGAACCCGGCTCCGAAAGCAGCTACTTTGTCCTCATCGGTTACGTCGCTAAACTTGTCCCTGACCTTAGATTCCTTATCTAGTGAACAGCAGTCATGCCTCCTCCAACAGCGTTGTTGTAAGGAATCAGTGTTGGGAAGGCGGGTGGTGAATTGTGAAGTGTGAAAGGAGTTCATTTTCTGTTGTTGTTATCAATACTGACTCTTAGGAGGGAAAACTCATTAGCATGTTTGTCTCCAAGCCAGCGAATCACATGTGAGAGCGAGTCTCCATCTGCTCCGACCACTTCTGTTCCATCTCTTCTATTTCTTGCATATGCTCAGTCCTGAACTCGGATTGTTGGAGCTCCTTGTTTTACTCATTTGTAAACTTGGTTGGGGAGCCGAAACCTCAGGAGTTTCTATTTCCAGCTCCAGTCAGAAACGTCTTTACCTATCTAGTTACTTTATTGTTAATACTGTGGGCCTGTGGCTTCAGATGTTTCCACGAATATCAACACCATTATTTTAGATTCCGTAGATTTATTTGATAGTTATGTTAACAGTAGCCAAGCAGCTGGTTTATTTCTATTTGAACATTAGTGGCTGGCTCTGCTAGGCTATTTTTTTTTAAATCATATTTTTTTTTCCCAGCAGATACAAATGATTTTTTAAAAAGGATTCTAATAATAAGGTTAAGTGCTCTGAAATCGTCTGAAATGTCAGTTATTTTGCCCCAGCTCACATGACTCATCTGCCTATTGTTTCGTAATGGCTGTTGTGACATTTGCTGTAAATGTTATGCTCCGTTCTGCGTGGGTGTAGAGCTAGGGTTTTCGATGGCAGAAAATAAAATGCTTTCCCCCATCTTTGGGGAGAAGAGGTTGCTATGACAGAAGAATCATTTAGGAGGAATAACATGAGTCAATATTGTAAAGCAAGACCTTTAATGAGACCTTCCGCAGTGCTTTTTAAATAGAGAGGGAGCCCTGTCAGATGATAATTTCTTGTCTCCAGATCATTTCATAGTAGTACATCCTTGGATGTTCAGCAAAAATAAAAACTTAGAGATTTAAGTTTCTGAAAAATATTCTGCATCACGTGGAGCTGTTCATTTTCTATCGGCTGTCTGAAAGGACAAGAGAAAATGAATACTACTTAAAAAATTACAGTGAAAAGTGTAAGAAGTATTTTAATGATTGAGATTTCTTTTTGTTTGTTTGTTTGGAATTCTTTCTTAGTTTTTGTTTGTTTTTTTTTTTTTAATTTTTAATGTGGCTCTCTCTCTTTTTTAAGTCTAATTTGGGGATCTGGGGCCTTTTAAAGCTGCAGAACATTGGGGTTTACAAGCCTGTCTTCCTGAATACCAGCCCAATACACACAGGTGTTGCCTGATCATGCGAGTCAGACGTGCTTCTCTTTCAGGCCCAACGAGCCGGCATCCAGGGAAGGTGGGCAGCGGGCCAGTCACAAGCCAGTGAGCGGTAGAGCTGGGTGCAGGGCACTGAGACCACACTTCCTTTCACCAGTCCCGACTGCCCCTCACCAGAACTCTGTAGATAACTGACACTCTTTTTCTAATGCTTGTGCATACTGTAGGTTAATTTGGAACATGTAGTAAATTTAAAATTCTATATTCATTTTTTATATGAGCTTCTTAAAAAGTAGGTGAATATTTACATAACTAGTGTTCTATCAAAGTCATCTGTTGACTTGTCTTCAGAGTGAGAAGAGTATTCTTTTTCCCTCCCTCCCTCCTTTCCTTCCATTCTGTTCCTCTCTTCCTTCCTCTTTATCTCCTGTCCCCACTTCCATTCTCCTTGTCCCCATAGGCAGTCATTCTCTTCAGTATTTTTGTTTGTATGCTCTCTACATCATAGGCATTTTCTGCTTTGTATCCAAGAATTTTAGTGGGTATAAATGGCACAGTGTCATCAGTCTTATTCCGTTTCTTATTTTTATCACTAAGCATATGTTTTTAGACCTAGTCACGTCATTATGGATGCAGATACCTAATAGTTTGCTTTTAATCATGGTAACAATCCATGGTGGCCAGTGCTCCATCGTACCTGTCCATTCTCCAGCTGGATGCCCCAGTGGTCTCCAGTTCTCACCCATCACTAGAAACTGCTTCAATACATACTCATGGACATCACCCTAAATGATGACGAATGAGAGCTTAAGGAGAGAATTTCTTGAGGATAAAATTCCCCGCAGAAGAATTCTGGGGTCACGATATATAGCGTAACTATTTCACTGTCCTGAATGATTTGCCAGAATTGCTATACCAGTCTGTAGCCCCACCAGTGATATGTGGTGGTTTTTACCTCTCTAAATCCCAGTGACATTGGAGATTTTGTGTTTTTCTAATTTTTGTCAGTATTCTTTTTGTCAGAGATTGAGTCTTTTCATTGAAATGAATAGCTTCCTGATTTCAATGGCAAAATGAATAGCTCTATTGAGAGACGTATAATTGTTCAATATATTTTATTTATCTGAGTTGTAAATATTATCCCTAAGATGGGCTTCCAGTTGCTCTGATAGTGAGAAAACAGTTTAAAGGTCATTAATGAGATGTGAGTAGGTCTCCCCTGACCCAACACCTCACTCAGTCATATTCCTGTTTTCCACATTATGCTCCCTCTGGTGCATCAAAGCCTGATATAAAACTGACACCCTGCTTGGTGCCATTGAAGTTATTGAACTCTATTCTAATTATAGTAATGATCACAGGTCATAAGAGTTTGTTTTCTACTCTTCTGTGCACCTAACTAGCACACGAACTTGGTCCTGTAGGACATCTTTGTACGTCTTCCAACCAGTGCCACATTGCTAATCCAGCTGAATCGTTATTGGTTAATTGTTTCATGGATGTTAAATGATAGTCAATGTCTTTAATATTTCCATTTTATCTCACTACAACAATAGCTTCTGATTCTGAAAAATCTTTAGATTAAAACCATCCTCCGCATGTTCTAAGATGTAAAACATTGGCATTTTAGCACAGCTTTAATTTAAGGGCTGGATCAGTTTCAAAACTGCTTCCTGAAAAAAATCGTGGCTTTGCCTGAAAATGCTTGTGACCTCACCACAATGCTAAGGTGGGGTAACTTTCCAGTCTTGTAAGAATTCTGGTCAGGATCCTTCATTTTCTCAGTGAACTGATATCTCTCACCACCTGTTCGGCTAGCTTTCAAGTGTGTCCACACTCTTTTGGTAGTGTAGATAAAATACAACTCAAGGTTCTGGCTAAGAAAACCTAACCTGGAACAGATAGACTATGCTGATCGAAAAGCTATATTGAGGAAAGTTGTATGTAAAGAAGATAATTTGAGGAAAACATTTTTTCAGGTCTGTGAAGTCATTTGTGGTTCTAGTCGTCCTATGAAAAAGCTGTGCCTGTTGCCTTGTCTGTAATTGAAGGAAGTAAACTAAATAATGTCCAAGTCCCTGAAGTTCTATGGGAACAATACTATACCAGTTAGTCCCTGTGGGAGGAACCAGCTATGTACCAAGTGAACCTGGGGGGACGCAAGACTTCCCTTGTTTCCTCAGGAATTGTCTCCATGACTTGAAGACTCTCATGACTATAGAGTAACTAGGGCTTTCACTTCCTTCTCATGCACTGGTTCCCAGTGGCACACATTTATTCTTTTCCGTTAGCCTCAGGATATGATTTTGCTTCCTCTCCTCCTCTAAAGCTTCCCCCGCATCCATACTTTTTTTTATGGTTCCCATATCCTTCGGTAGTGGTGGCAGAGAAGGCTGTGTAGCTTCTACACCAGTACCTGACAACAAGTCTTGGTCAGTTTAAAAGTTATATTGCTGATCCCAATGGGAACCAGAATTAAGAAAATCACTCAGTTTCTTCATAACTGAAGCATAATGAGAGCCACAGAATGCCTATGAGGAATGGGTTAATGTCCAAGAAGTCCCTGGCAGAGGGCTTGGCACACAGTAGGGGCCGAAAATCAGTACACTGTTAGAGGGAGTGGAGCCACTCAACTGCGGTATGAAACTTCAGGAGTTTAATCCTATAGTAAGAATATTCCCAAATGTCTTCACTTTTGTCAAAGCCCACGTGAGCAGCTAGTCCGCTGCTGCTGTCATTACATCCAAGAAGAAATATTTTTCTTACTTTAGTGTAGGTTTGCTTCCTGGGATGCAGTGGGAAGATACTGCAGAAAGTTCATTCTGGGAAACAACTCTTTCGTGAGGCTCGTGGTGTGGCTTTGGTGCCATTCCCACAGTGCATGTCCAGTCTCGGTGCTGTGATAAGCAGATACAACCTGGAATGAATATTATACATGACTTGAAGTGCTTGTTTTTCCACATGTATTTCTCTTCTCTGAAAACAGATAAGTGAATGAAGTATCATTTTATTGTAAACTACTATTTGCTACTAATAAGCTAGTTAAAATATTTTTTACTTCCCTCAAACATTCTTTTTGTTCAAGCATATATTCCAAACTGGAAATTAATGTTAAAAGCATATGAGTGTAAGCAAAATAAAAGCTTGCCTTTTTAATTAGAGCAAATAGGCAACTGCTACTCAGAGCTCCTAAAGTCATGCAATCTCACTGTAATGATAAAAGATCTTCTCTAGCAATCGTCATTCAGTGGCGTTTTAGACAACCTTAATTTTGTAAAGGGTTGCATCTAAAGTCAGTGTAATGTTAAAGGTTTCAATATGCCTCTTGGTGTTCATGCACAAATATCTGACTTTCTTTTGAGAAAAAACAAAATCTGACTTAGCTTGGAATTCCAAGTTGCAATGAGGAAAAAAATCTCCTTTAACCTTCTCTTATTATGTTAAGGCTACGACTCATCTCCAAACAAACGTATGATTGAGGTGATGTTTTGGAATAACATCCTGTGTTTTGGTGTCGCATCATTCTTCAGTGACATTCTGAGGTTGCATTGTATTAGCACATGATACTTTCCCCAGTTAATTGATATCCCAGGTTTGTCCAGGGGAAAATCTACAGCTCCCCCAAACATGCTTGACAAGTTATTATATTTACTTTAGTCAAAGCCCGTGTGTGCAATATCCCTCTTGGAGGTGGTCTATTATTGGAGTCCCATATGCTTTTTGTTTGGGAAGAAAGCAGTCACTGTGTCATACTGTTACATGGAGTATTCTTTTTCAGGGATGTTGTTCCCTTGGGGACCATATCAGGCCAGAGTTCCTTAGTCTAATAAGACCTTTGTACCTCTTATTGTATAAGAGTTCTGGGAGGGAAGCAAGAGTTAAACAGAAAATGTAATTCAAGCAACCATATTAGGCCACATGTGGGAAAACATGACTCTTAGTATTGGATTAAGAAAAGGTATTTGTTGTAAAAAGGACTGTGATGCCAAAACATTCAAGGTATTTTCAGGGTAAATGAAGTCTATTGTGGCACAGGGAACTCGTAACATTTTAGCATTTAGCTTAGCTTCTGAATATGAATGATCTACACATGCACCACACGGAGTTGTCTATTCATAGATTTTATATTTAAAAAACCATGCTATTAATTATAGAAGTCCTATATGGTGACATCTAATCTAAGATTTTCTTGCATGAGTGTTCCCATCAGTAAAGTGATGTTTAATCCATATAAAGATAATGATTCTAGCAGTATTAGATACATACTCATCACTCAGTAATACAAAAATACACCTGTAAGAATTAGTCACTTTAATTGTTGTACTTACCAATTGATGGTAGATGGACTATGGTTGATAAAGGCAGAATTTTAAAAAGAATTTTGCACACCAAACACTGAAGCCCTTTCTTTCAGATTCTGTGATTAGGTCTAATGAGCACAGTTTTATTGTAATTTTTACATGTAACTTTCAGATACAGAAATCATAAAATAAACAATTAAAATACTTCACTATTTTGACAAATTATGATAATATAAAATCTGTTTTCTGAAATGTGAATATTTTACGATAAATTTTATGATATAATAATGTTTTGAGACTCTTTTCATTTTTTTCTAACAGCAAATGGTGTCCCAGCAACGCATTCTAATTCATGAAGATTCCATGAACCTGCTAAGTCTTTATACCTCTCCTTCCTTGCCCAACATTACCTTGGGACTTCCGGCAGTGCCAACGCAGCTCAACGTGAGTCATTACACAGTGACCTGAGGGATACTATCAGAGGGAAACTCTTCTTGCATTTCTCATATACTCAGACTTCAGGGAAACTTGGTAGAGTTCGCTTCTCCTAGAATTCACGCACTTCACTCTGAGTTGTGCAGAGACGTTCAGTTTGATTTCAAATTAAAGAATTACACTGGTTCCACAATGTCTAATATAATTAAAAATAGTAACCAGCATTCATATAATGTTTTATAGGTTTTAGAAAAGAAAGCACCTCCAGATCTATTACCTTAGTACCTCTGCACAGCCGCCCCAGAAACAGAGATTACAGGCCACATGTTTACTGAAGAAGTAGCTGAGACTTGGAATACTTAAAAACCCAAGGTCACAGAGCCATTGAGTAGCAGTCCTAAGACTCAACCCAGGCCAGTATTGAGAGGCATAGCTTCCAAAGCAAAGCAGCATATGTTTATAGAATTTATTTTGTGAATGACTTTATTTTTGGAATTTAAGTTATGGACTCCGTGGTACTCAGGAATACATATCTGGAAAACCTCTCTAAGAGCAACATTAAATTCTTCCCAGGAGAATCAGAGTGAATCAATTACTTTAAAAGTCCTGACATCTGAAATAGGATCTCTGGGAGGTAATTGTCCTACTAGCAGAAGATAGCAATAGTTATTTTACACATATTCCCCCAAATAATATAAATTTTAGCCATTGTAAAAGATTTGTACTCTTTCCCTGGAAAAATTCATCTGTGAACTGAGAGTAAATTAACTTGTACTTATATGGAAGTCATGTGATACATTAGGTTTAAAGAGAAATTTATTTCAACCCTTGGCACCAATTTTGTCAGACTTTAGCAGTCAAATTCACATCTTCTACAATATGCCCACACCAGGAAATTTTTAAAAAGTTGACCATTTTGTGCCTCATTTGTTTTCAGAATTTAAGTCCTCTATATGGTGGGCTAATTTATGCACAAGCACACCTGTACTGACATTTTTAAATTATAAATTTTATAATTGAGTTGAATCCATATTAGGTAATCAGTCTAAGAGATATCTGGTTATATTTCATATTTTTTATAGAGTGGAATGTTATTTTACATGATACAGTAATCTTACACCAGTGAGGAAAAAGCAGGATTTGGATGTTGTTTTGTATCTGGAATTGAAGATGAAAGGCTTAAGTAAACTGATTTCAGTTACCCCCTGGAAATTTCACGTGAAGCATTTGTAAATGGTTGGTTCTCGTGAAAAGAAAAAAAAGGAATTAGGGATGAAGCTGAACATAAATATTCATGGATGATATTTCCACATTTCCACTTACTAAAAATTAGTTTTTCTTCTATTCTTCTGTTTCTTATTCTTCTGATGATAAGCAAATAGTGACACAAAAGCTTCTTATGACACATGAATAAACATTTTATTTCCACCCTTTTCTGCATGTTCTAAGTCATTCCTACCAGCTAACACAAACATACACCACTTTTAATGTGGTCAGAGAGAATTTTTTTCCCAAAGGACCAAGTACTAATGCCAGACCATTTAATGTTTCAATGGTAATACAATTTGGTACCGTTGGATGAGTAAACCAATGTGGTTTGGATTGAAGTTTCATTTTTCTTTGCTTCCATTTTGGTGTGGATGAGGCCATCACAATTAATTTTTCAAGCTTAGCATTGCTTTGGCAAAGGGATCTCTAATATTCCATTTCCCCACTGAACAGTGGGAAATTTTTTAGGAAAAGAAGCCAGGAGAAGGAATCACTTCTAGATTAAACATTGCATTGACTTGCCATGTGACTAAGACAAACCATTTACCTCTTTGTCCTTCAATTTCTCCATCACTGAAAATTGCTTTGCTTCCCTGGTGCACAGCAATTTTGAAAGATGAAACATGAGTTTTGAAAAGAAACACACCACATAATTTTGAGGTATTAGACTTCTGCTTTTGTGATACCAAAATGACCTCCATTCATTAAATTCTTTGAATAGGATAATTCATTATTACTATTGATGATATAATTATTATTACCTTATTACTGTGTTATCATACATTTCACGTTCTTAATAGCATTTTTATTTGATCTAATTTCACTTGTAGTTTATGTTATTAAACAAAAGTATCTGAAGTGTCATTTTCAATATTTAGAGATTTGGGGATCTGTTGTGAATTAATACAAAATACATGTTTAAGTCAAAGTCCTGCATATTTTATATAACCTTTCATTGGGTTGGCTGAAGAATTTTATTTTAAAAATTAAATATTGGAACTCTATAGCTCTGTGAGCTTATTAGAGTAATTGCTCCTTTTGCTTGAAACTCCAGAGCTACAGACAGTTTTATCTCCACTTCTTCACTGCTACGATAGAGTCATTAGTTTAGCGATTTGAATCCATTTTACATTGCCAGTATACCTTTTTACTTAAACAGCATGCTAAAAATTTTTTTAAATAAACTTCCCAGTTATAAAGCCTAAAATTAGCATCATTTTCAATGTGGAAAAGAAATCTTTATGTTCAGTACAGCGGTACTCAATACTAACTTATCTCCAATACTCCAATAGTTAATCAATCAACTCGATTTTTATTTCTCATCCATTAATTTGGTTGGTTTGAAAAGACACACTGTTAGGCAAAAGAGGAGGAGGTGATTAAGAGGTACAAACTTCCAGCTGTAAAATAAGTCACAGGGATGAAAAATACAGCATAGGGGAATATAGTCAGTGAGATTGTAATCAGTTCGTCTGGCGGCAGATGGTGACAGCCCTCATCAGGGTGAGCACATCTGGTATACGCAGATGTTGAGTCACTATGTTGTACACCTGAAATGCGGGTAATATTGTATGTCAACTACACTTCAATTAAAAAAAAAAAAAAGAAGGAAAAAAAAAAGACATGCCGTTATACATTTTCCCTACTCAGCTATCAGTCAGATGGGATCTTCTTTTGGGTGGAGAGAGGGAGAATTACGGAATAAGAAACTCCGCTAATGCTGTACAGACCTAGTGGGTGAAAGAGGATTACCATCTCTGTTACTTCTTGACACAGGCTTCGAATTCACTCAAAGAAAAACAGAAGTGTGAGACCCAGACGCTCCGACAAGGCGTCCCTCTGCCTGGCCAGTACGCTGGCAGCATCCCAGCGACTTCAAGCCATCCCCACGTTGCTTTAGAGGGAAAGCCCAATAGCAGCCACCAAGCTCTCCTGCAGCATCTCTTATTGAAAGAACAAATGCGACAGCAGAAGCTTCTCGTGGCTGGTAAATAATCATGGCATCATTCGCGGATCATTTTAGGGCTTGATTTATCCGTGATCTGGTGTAAGGTCTTTTTAGCTCAAGACCCTCCTAAAGATTAAAAGTGTCACACAAGGGTGTCCCCGAGACTTGGTCTTGTGGGAAAGGCTACTTTTCCTATTTATTCCTCTAGACATGTGGTGGGGGGAAACACCACACCTTATTTAACCTTCATACATATGGAGGCAGATGACTGGTGAGTCACCAGTCAAGTGCTTACCTGTCTCATATTCTGGCACTTCTCCCTCCATCCCCTACAGCCTAGCTTTCTTCTGATGTGTGCCCGGTAGAATCACTAGTTTTCTTTTTTTTTTTTTTCTTTTTTTTTTTTTTTAAGATTTTATTTATTTATTTGACAGCAAAGATCACAAGTAGGCAGAGAGGCAGGCAGAGAGAGAGAGGAGGAAGCAGGCTGTCCGCAGAGCAGAGAGCCCGATGCGGAGCTCAATCCCAGAACCCTGGGATCATGACCTGAGCCGAAGGCAGAGGCTTTAACCCACTGAGCCACCCAGGCGCCCAAATCACTAGTTTTCATCACATTCATCTCCTATATCTATTTTCTGTGGGTTTTTGTTTTGTGTGTGTGTGTGTGTGTGTGTGTGTGTGTGTGTATTCCTAAGCAAAATTGTACATATGTGTACATGTATATATATATTTTTTTTCAGGTGGAGTTCCCTTACATCCTCAGTCTCCATTGGCAGCAAAGGAGAGAATTTCCCCTGGCATTAGAGGTACCCACAAATTACCCCGTCACAGGCCCCTGAATCGAACCCAGTCTGCACCTCTGCCTCAGAGCACGTTGGCTCAGCTGGTCATTCAGCAGCAACACCAGCAGTTCTTGGAGAAGCAGAAGCAATACCAGCAGCAGATCCACATGAACAAAGTAAGCCCCCAAGTCAAAGTCAGGAGGTCACAACCACCAGTGGGGAAAGTGGGGTTCCCTTCTCTGGTCGGGGCACATAGGAGGAAAATGTCGGTATCTCTGCATCATTGTCGACAGGAGATTGCCATCCTAGCCCTGGGGACAGCCTCACAATATCAGTATTTTCACCCTCATTACATTCACAGCATGTTTGTAGTAACATTGAGATAACTGATTGGTGAGGGCTTCTATGATTGAGGACCTATTTGAATTCAGAAACGCATACAGGCACATGAGTGCAGAGCCCCATTTTTTGGTTTCATAGAATAGGCTTGGGGCAGAGTTGAAGGTGGTGGATTGACAAATCAGAAAGATCGCGCAGGTGCAGGCAGATACGACAAGGTGAGCCCACAAACGATTTCTCAGCAACTTGTATGTATTCGTGTTCTATTTATTTTTTAGCATGCCCTACTTTATTCCAAACTGCGTTTGAAGGAACTTCTCAGAAATGTGTGGTAATTTTCTGGCAGCCTTATTGTGGCCAAGTGGGAAGCTGATGTCTGTATCACACCACATCCTTAGGCGCTCTCCTGCTGAGGCAACCACAAAGAAACAGTGATTACACTATAACAATGTCAGGCAGACCAGGCCTGTAAAACATCTTCTGTGAATTCATAAACAAACTCGTCTACTCAGTTTAGACACTACCCTCCTCTGTGACAGGTTTACAAAGCCAAGTCTTCTCATTCCTGGGCATGTTATTGTCATCGTCATCGTCGTCGTCCCGAATAGCATGATTCTATGAATAGCATGGTTCAGATCCTATCCTTTGTTACTGTATCATCTACAAGTATCCATAGAGGTATGATTATTAAGAAATACCATTCTGTTTACTAAAGGTAGCTAAAAATTGGCTTACTGTTGAAGAGCTTTATTGCATTGTGACAGAAACAAAGCAATGCCTCATGGGCAAAGGTCTAATCACCCTTCTAATAGCAGTAGGAGAAAGGGGTTCTTCATCAGATGCTCACTTTACTGCAGGCAGGGCAAGAGGTTTTCTCTTCTCACAGGGCAGAGCCAGGAAGGGAGCTCGGGCTGAAGACCATACAACTGAACAGCCCAACCCTTTGCTGCCTTCAAAGATGATGTGGTGGGGGTGGGAGTGGGCGCTGGCAGTGGATGGCCATGGCCACTGCCTTTCATGCCGCCTCTCACTACACTGCACATGGCAGTCCACAATACCACATGCTCTTTATATATCATCAGGTTGATGCTGTTACTGCTACAACATTTCTCTAAATTTATCAAATTATTTTGTACCAAGGCAGTCTCCCTGGAGGAGACCAGCTTCCTTCTTGTAAGAGTGGCCTGGTACTCGTTGACTTGAATGTGACTCTGTGTATGTTGCTATATTGTGGTAGAGTTCAGCTTGTTTGTTTTGTGGTCTCTCAGCACTACTTAAAACTACTACGTATTTACTACATAAATTTACTACACAAATTGTCCAGTGACTAATGCGAAAAATTTATGAAGGAAGAAAAATTGGGAATCCTACCTTTTGCCTCATAATATTTTGTTTTGTTTTGTTTTTTGGGTTTTGTTTTTGTTTCTTGTTTGTTCGTTTTGTTTTAAAGAGAGAGAGAGAAAGAGAGAGCAAGGGAGCATGAGCAGGGGAAGGGCAGAGGAAGAGGGAGAAAGAGAGAATATTAAGCAGGCTCCATGCCCAATGTAGACCCCAGTGCGGGACTCAGTCTCATAATTCTGAGATCATGACCTGTGCTGAAAGCGAGAGTCTGATGCTGAACTGAATGAGCCACCCACCCACCCCATTGCCTCATAATATTTTGATCTGGAATAAAGTTCATTAGATTCCTAGAAATACTTTACAGAATATTTTGGAATACATTATTTCAGACTCTGTGGTATGCTGATAACAGAATCTTTATATTTTAGTATCACACTTGAGATTTTGACAGGCGGATGCTAACCTCAGTCACATGGAAGAAACCAAGATGAAAAACAGGCATTTGCATTGAGCAATGAGAAAAGCAAATCTTATCAGAGACCTTCTCCCATGTGGAGCTGATTCCTTGGAATCTGTTAAGAATTCTTCCCAAAATTAGAAACAAACCTATACTTTCAGGTACATGTTTGTACAGTGGTTTGATTATTAAATCTTGTCTTAATTAGGCAAAATGAAGTCCAGAAAACTTCAAAGTACAAAGCTGATCTTTATATATTAACCCCTCTCAGCTTGGGTGTTTAGATTACTCAAGCAGGTCTCTTGTTGGCTGTTCTCCAAGTATGTATTCCATATGTTTGGTCCAATGGCATATGCACATTGGGTATTCTCCAGATTTTGAAAATATTTCACCTGCCCTCAATTGTCTAAGGGAACAGAAAACAATCTTATTAAAGAAAATACTAAATTTCTGTCCCTATTCTGAAGTATTCACAATAGAATTATCAAGAAATGAATTGTTGCTGCTCTCCCTACCCTATGAGGTGATGAAAACATTTATTTCACATTATGTGAGGGCCATAACTTAGATGCCAAAACCAAAGAGTTTCTGTATGATCATATATTTATGTACACTCTAACCATTTTGAGTGACCATTAATGAGAAATAACCACAGAAACTTTAATTTATATCATTTTTTTCCTGGTATAACACGTGAAACTGTATTGAGTCATGTCAAATTAGAGCCAAATAGTTGGCATCATAAAAACATGGTCCCTGCTCTTGAGCAACTTACTATGGCAGGAAATACATGCTCACATAAAGACATAGGTGTGCAGATGACGTATTTGAAAATGTCCTTTCTGTTTGCTCCCTCAACTTTTTTTATGGTTCTTTTTTTAAGATTTGGAGAAGCAAAAAATGCAGTGACAATGAAGAAAAAACTAAGTAGATTTATCCCTAAACCTGTATCCTATGAAATACGATTGTCTTTCCTGCTATGAAATTTTTAATGATATAATGGAATTGCTAATAATCCTTAGAAGAATTAAAAGCAAAGCTGTACTTTTCAGAACAGAGTTTATACAGTAATTGACTTACTAAATTTTGAAAACTTTCTAATATCTTGCTGTTGTTTGAGTGCATTTATGAAAGCAGTCATTCCTGCTTATTATAACTTTTACAACATAAAAATTATTAATCATACTAAATAACTTTCCTACCCTTGCTTATTACTTTAATGACATTTATAGCGGGAATTTGTGTGTCATAATATAGTTATTTGTCTCATGCAGTTAGGATGTAAGTATTTAATAGTTTAGTAGAAATATGCCTGGAATGGATTTACATAGTATTTGCATTGTTATACAAGCTAGAAAGGTGAGTGGAAAACCCATCAGAATGATTTGTCTCTCTGGTTCATCGATTTGAATATTCAGTTTTCAAGTAAAGTATTTTGAGAAGTTTAACCATAAGAAAGTCAAGGCTTGCACGTTTCTTTGTTGTTTTTTTTTTTTTTTTGAGATATTTAAAATGAAAAATGCATTTAACAATTTCTGTTGCTATTGTATGGTATATTCTTACAATGATGACTTGTGAGCTTTTTCAAAAACCCAAGAGTTTCTTTATACTAGCATCAAAAGAAGACTGTTGTTTTTCCCGGCCATCTTTCATTTTTTTATTGGAAGATTAAAAGACTTTCTAAAGAAGAATCTTTCCCATAGATATAAAATGGCAAACAAAAAAGTAAGAGGGTATTGGTAATTTTCTTCTGGGCTCATTCTAAGTTTAATTATTGCAACAGAACTTCTGGTAAAATAAGACCGTGATTAATGAAAGCAAAACACTCTGAAGTTACTTGACCATTTTATGATTTTTGAAGTATCCCACGTACTGCCTAATTAATAGAAGGGCAAATCTCTAGCTGTATCACTATCGGAATGATATACAGAAATTTTCCTCAGTGTCTTCGTGCATTTTTGTTGTGAGATAATTTGGCATAGACTTCTGCCCCTTACCCAATGAAAACATTCTTTAAATCATTTCTGTTATAGTAGTAATAGAATAGCATTGATGCACACTAAATTTCTACTTTAACCAGAATTTTTCTAGTACCCATATTTTTGGTACTCATTCTTTCAAACCCACGTGAGCAGAAATTTCAAGAAACTTCTTCATTCAGTACTTATTTGAATGAAATACTGATTTATTATACATTTATCCATTTAGCAACTCATTGAATTCTTGCTTTGTTCCAGATGCTTTTTTAGGCACCAAGAGAATAATAACATTCATTGTCCTTCTGGAGCTTACAGTGTGGGGAGCAGGGAGTGAAATATTCAGTAAACAGAGTAAGCAGTAATACAGTATGTTAAGTACTTGGATAGGGGACATGAGGAAGAAAATTGTTTCTTTGAGGAAGTAAGGCAAGACTTATTTAGTTACCTCTCTGAGTTGTCTTGTCCTTTTTATATCCTCCTTTCTTCCTCCCTCCCTTCCTCCTCCTCTTTCTTTCTTTCTCTCTTCGTAATATGCTCTGTGATAAATATCTTATGCATTCCTTTGACTGGATATCAGCCAACACCTTTTTTAAAAACCCACATAAATCATGAGATGATATCTTCTATATGTCAAGGTTCACTGTAGATATAAGTATTTATTATATATTTATTACTGTGATACTTAGGCATTTTGACATGAGTGCTATTTTATCATAATAAAAATATATCTAAGATGAGCTGAGTAAAGGAGAGGCCAAGCAGATGTCCTGTGTTGCCCTTACTAAAGCAGGTAGATATTATGTCTGACAAGCAAGGCATGAATCTAATTCTGCTCAAGTGCTGGAATGGAACAAATGGGGAGTTTTCATTAGTTTTCGGAAGAGAATTTGATCCTTTATTTGAGTAGTATCTCTTTTATTCTTTTTTCTTGAGATAATTTTCTAACATCAGTGTTACATAGTCTTCATGACTCCTCGTGATTCATATCCACTCCTTGTCCCCGATCATCCATCCACAGCAACCCACGGGAACCATATTCTTTGCTGCCTGTGGTCAGCGCAAACATACAGTGCGTGCATGCATGTGTGTGATTTTTTTTTCCTTATAAAATATCCCAGAAGGCATTTCTAAGATAGAACTATTTTGTGCACTATTGAGCAAAGTGCATATTTTTCCCAAGGAGATATATTTGAAGAACAACAACTGTAAAGATGTAGCATTCCAGAAGGTTTACATTTTTTAAGTCACACTTCCTATTATCAAACACCAAAGGAAATGCTTTGTATTAGCTTTATTTTTTTTTATTTCTTTTCAGCGTAACAGAATTCATTGTTTATGCACCACACCTAGTGCTCCATGCAATACGTGCCCTCCTTAATATCCATCACCTGGCTCCCCCAACCTCCCACCCCCTGCCCCTTCAAAACCCTCAGATTGTTTTTCAGAGTCCACAGTCTCTCATGGTTCATCTCCCCTTCCAATTTCCCTCAACTCCCTTCTCCTCTCCATCTCCCCATGTCCTCCATGTTCTTTGTTATGTATTAGCTTTATTTTAATCAAGGTACTTCTAACCATGGCTTCCTTGTGGGAAGATACACATTTTAAGTGTGATTAGAGGAGAATCATGAACCAGTTCCTGCTCTTTGCTGCACCTGTTACTCCAAGGGTATCTTTCCCTCCCCTTCTTTTAAGAGCTGTGCATCCTCCCACACCTTCTCCAAAGGTATTTTGGGTATCTTTTCCATAATACCAGCTCCCTGTTATAAGGAGGATCCACTGTAAACTGGGACAGCAAGCCAGCATTTTTATGTATGTCATCTTCTCAAACTTAACAACTCACTCTTTTTAGTATCACAGAAGTTAATGAGTTGTATTTATTTTTAAAGATGTTATTTATTTGACAGACGGAGCAAGAGAGCACAAGCAGGGGAAGCAGTGGAGGGAGAGGGAGAAGCAGGCTCCCCACTGAGCAGGGAGCCCCCCAACCTTGGGTTTCGATCCCAGAGTCCCAGGATCATGACCCAAGTCTAAGGCAGACCCTTAACCAACTGAGCCACCTCGGCGCCCCACCAAGTTTAATTTCCAGGGTTTGAGTAGGTGGACCAACATGACAGGACTAGCAGTTGACAGAGCAGGAATTCTGACATAGGTTAAACGACCCAAAAGTCTATCTTGAACCCAAACTTGGGATTTTAGTGTTGCTTTTATCATGGAGCAGGAGACAAGATTTTCCTTTTTCTTTTCTTTTTTTTTTTTTTTTTAATTTATTTTAAGTAAGCTCCATACCAAATGTGGGGCTTGAACTCACAACCCCAAGACCAAGAGTCACATGATCAAGAATCATGGGTATGCTCCAACTGAGCCAGCCAAGTGCCCCAAGACAACATTTTCCTAATTTTATTTTTGCCCAAAGTAGAAAGCTTACAATTAAAGGCAAGGCAAACAAACAAACAAACAAAAAAGGATGATCTTATTTAATGTCTTTATTTTTGGTATTGGTTTGGATTTATCAAGATGAAGAAACTCCTTTTCCTGACCCCACTGCTCAACTTTTCTCACATTGTCCTCCATCCTGTTAGTAAGTTGGAAGCCTCTCTATGTGGCTCTCATGGGGGGACATTCGGATATTCACTGGATCGTAAAGCTTCCCAACAGTGTGATGTGGGTCCAGTACGGCCAGGCTCTGACATTGCAAATTGTTATTTTTATTATTGTTTTTTTTTTTAATGGGGAAAAAATCTTCTCATAAGAGCTCTGAGCAAGCCTGACGCTGAAAGTCTACCGACTTCATCAAGTTCAAATGAAATGCAAATTTGGCATCTCATCCATGGGTGGTTGGAAAATGCCTTGTTTTAAGTTTTGAAAAATGGATGAGTAGAAACTTGAACTGGGCTTTCATTTAGGAAAGTAAGCATTACTGTTGTCAGGTTTAATTTCTCTCTCTCCGTTTGACAGTGGGTTTCCAGGCAGAGTCTTTAATCAACAATTTAGGATTACATTTTGCCCATTAGATGGATAGTATGTCCAAAAACTTTAGCAGGCACCGAAAGGCAGTCTTAATTTTATAACAGTAAAAAGCCCCCTAGATTATTTATCTATCTATAGAGGTTTATAGAAGAAACTTTGACTTTGCCCTTAAATAGATGTTATTTCGACATGATTAGCCCAATGTAAATAGATCCGAGTAGGTATGTGCTGAGCTTCAAAAAAACCACTTACTGCCATCCCGGCTTACATCATCACAGAGAATTCATATAGAAGCATTTCACTACATAATTACAAGTTGATGGTTTATAATATACAGAAAATGGCTTGTTGCTTTATTATTAAATGTGATGAAATCCCATGTTTGTAAAAGAAACTGAATGACCATTTCAGTGGATTAATGGGTAACATTCATAAACGTTCCCAATGTTGCTTTCATAACTTGAAGACCAAGGGAAGGACCTCGACCTTTCCTTTTCACTCTGCACTGTTAATCTAGTCAGAGACGCTTTTACTGAATGAGAAAAACAATAGTTGGACATGACTATGAGGTAAGAAAATAGAGGAAAGAAAAATATCTAGGGAATTAAACCATGTGAATAGTTTGACTGATGTTGATTCGAGGCAGTTCAAAGGGAGAGGGAAGCTAAATAATTTGGTTGTTTCTCAATCTTGACAAATAGTTTCATTTGACAGGATGAAATAATTAAGTCTTACAAAGGAATTTTTAATAAAGCTAAGTGATTTGTGGACATGAAAACCCACCAATGTGTGACAGTCTCTTTGTTACAGATTTTGGTTGCTTATAAAGTCCTGATTTTAGTTTTTGTCCCCTGTATCTTTCTGCCCTTTCTCTAAATACATATGAAATCTCAGGGGTTAGAGTGACCCTGAAATGTCATATGATCTTAGAGTATTCCCATTCCTTCAGGCAGAAGTGCATCCAGGGCTAACCTCGCATATCCTAAATGCACCCTTACTCTCTTGCTATCAACTTAGTTGTATCAACCAGCAATAAAAAATCACTTCTAAAAAATAATTTCCTGACATGGAGTTGTTAATGGTGTTCCACAAAGATTCACTAGCAACCATTAAGCTGCATGCTAAAAATGAAAACAGGAAGGCATGTTCTTTCCCTTGAACAACCCATAGACCTGCAAACAGATCATTCTAGTCAAAGAATGTTCTATATAATGAATAGTTCATATGAAATGCAACATCTAGAATGCTTGAGGACCTTGCCGAGAGAAGTGTATGATGTCCTGCAGAATTATTTACTAATTTTGCAACTTTTGACAAAGTATTGAACCTCCTCATCCAGTAATTCTCTAATCTGCAGGTTTTAGAGGTTTATAGTGAGGAGTGCAGGAAAGGATGTACTGAAAGTGCTTTGTGAACACGGTAAGCACTACTAAATTCTAACGCAGCATTTCTATTCTTCCGTAGCACTAATAGCTTCATTTTCCTTATTCCGTTAATGAAAATGGTTGGTTGTTTGGAAGTGCTAAAATATTTCCAAGATACACATTTCCTACTTGCCTCAATCTTGCATCAGCCTAATTTGTTGTAAACCAAACCACTAAATTTCGTTCCAGCTTGAGCCTTTGTATTCATCATGAAGCAGACCTTGTTTTCTCTTTGGAACAGTATTACTGTTAATTATTGAATTATTTAGTGAGGTATAATTTACGCAGCAAAATGCATTCCTCTTGCTGTACAATTCACTGAGTTTTCACAAATGCCTATCATCACATAATTACCACAGTCAAGACATAGAACGGTTCCTTCCCCTTCCAAACTTGCCTTATGTCGTTCCTTTGTAGTCGATCCCAGCCCCTACCTCCAACCCCTGGCAAACGAGTTGAAATTTTTTACCATGTAGAGAACATAAAACAACTCACAAGTATGAAGGATGGCATATTTTAAGAGCAGGCAGACATCAGCTCGAAATGATCTAAACCCTAGAATGTTGAAGTAAGAAGGGCCATAAGGGATTATTTTCAGAGGTCATAGGCGGACACTCTGTGGACTGGAGCCATTCCATTGAACTGCTGTCGTTGGCTTGCCTAGAATCTTAACAAGTATTTCAATTATTGGTCAGCCTTTTTTTTTTTAATTGGTTAATCTTTAAAAATAGAAAGATTACAAATACAAATCTGGATTTCTGGCATTGTCTGAAAAATTGAAAATCTGGCTACACTGGGACCCATATTTCCATGTGGCCATTTTTTCTGGGGTTTATTCTTGGTCATCCATTTTTAAATAGAGCTTGTGCTGCTCTCCAGATTACCAAAGCAAGGGTTGATCAATGGAGAGAAAGGGAGATGTTTATGAATCAACTGATTTGAAGATCATTGGCTTTGAGATCTTGTCTATTCCGAGACTTGGTCCACAATCACCAATGGTGATTTTTCCTTAACTGTGCCTCTGTACATTACCCTTAAAAAGCAAAGAAAGAAAACTTTGAAAGAAAGCATACTATCACCTGAAGATTGGAAAGGGGATTATGGTGGTGGTGGGGGGGTCCTATTATGTAATAAAAAGACATAAGATTACACGGTGTTGTAAAAGAAGGAAAAATAGCTCATTTGTGTTCTGGTTAAATCTTGTTATGCTCTCTTGCTGGGGATTTATGTTCTGAAAGCTGGTCTTTCTGTTTCTACTTTTGCCTGCCTCAATCCAATCTTCTATAGCACTTGGAGTAACCATTTACAAATACAAATCAAGTCATGTCAAGAGCTTGTTTAAAACTCCCCAGTTGCTCCTTATTGTACAAAGGATAAAATCCAATCTCTTTGTGGCCTACAAGGCTGTCATGATCTGGCTCTTGCCTCCATTGCTGGCCTCATCTCCCATTCCCTTCCGTTACTTGCTGACCTTCGGCTACGCTGGCCTCCTCTCCAGTCTGTGGGGAATGTCATTTCAGCCCCAGCAGTTGTGTTAGTCACTTCTGTATGGAATGTTCAACCACCAGATCTTCTCATAACTCCCATCTTGGTATTAGAGTCTCTCTTCACTCAAACATCACCTCGTCTGAGGGTCCTTTTGTCCATACAAATTAGACACAGATGTTCACCCCTTTCCCCGTCACTCTGTACACATTAAATTCCAGTCTTCAGTTGCTTATTTTCTGCCTCTTCCTCTGAGAGGTTACCTGATGGCACTTCTCAGGGTGTGGCATATAGTAAGTGCTCAATAAAAAATTGTCCAATGAATGAAAGAGTAGGTGGGTAACTTTCTCAAACTCACTGGAAACACTGAAAGGAGGAAATTTTTCAGTAGCCTTTCCAGAAGTTAACACTCATCTAAGTTATTGAATTACTAGTGTGATTTGAAACCAGAAAAAGGATATTTTAATTGCAGGCATTGTTTTAGATAATCATTAAAGTTATACAGACAAACATGTTTTTATTAAGAATTCACTTCATCCCTAGATTAGTTTTATATCTCTTCAATATTGGTAAGAAGGGAGATTTTTCAGTTAGACTTTTAATTAGTGTGAATAATGAACCAATATTTAGTAAATATTTCTCTCTTGTTATTTAGTTTGTGTTCTTTTGGCAATTTCCCTAAAATGCACAAAAGCGAAATGGCATAGAGTATTTTGGCTTGAGGCGGAGTGCTTCTCTAAGTAGACCTCTCAATTTGAAAGCCCTCCATGCTCTGCGTGTTGTTTTTGAGAACAGTTGGTACATACCTAATCTATTTGTGATTTGAGACAGAATTTTATCATTGTTTTAAAATCTAGTTTCCTTGGAGCTTAAGGGAAAGGTTTCATTTTCCAAAAGAAGAATTTTGCATTTTTTTTAAAGAAAAAAAAAAAAAAGAACAAAAACAAAAACTCGTTCCACTCCCCAAGTAAAATCTGTCTTCAAATCTGAGGCAAAATAAGAAAGTGATGAGTTGGGTTGAAGATCACTTTGCATAGTTTAATAATCACATTCAAACCCTTGTGCTTAATGGGTTGTTGACAATTTCAGAAAACCAGATGTCCATCAGTAACTGACTTACTCTTCATACAGTCTTGTTCTTAGTTACCCTTCCAAATCTGAAGATATTTATGGGGACGTGAAAGATCTCCTCGGGAAAAATTCAAAATACGGAATTTAAAGATACTTTATTTGATAGCACTTACACTTATGTTGATTTCCAGATTTTGTCAAACAGTGTAACTTACACAGAGACAGCTTAATGCGCTCACGTGTAAAGGTTAGCAGCACGGCCTTTAAATATTATTTCATGAATCCTACATCATTTGCCAGTAGACTATATGATATTTAACATGGAATATAAAACATCGAAATTATGGATCTGCCATAATTATGAGCCTAGAAGGGATTGACAAGAATGGAATGATCATGCTTAAAGGTGTTCGAAACATAGATGAATTATCCCACCCGGTCTATAGCATGTCACTGTGAATGCAGAGGAGTGTGTGTGTGTGTTACAAGCCCAGAGCGGTCATAGATTGACCACTCCATTCTTGGAGTTCAGTACGGTCGCCGTCAGTGGCAGGGAGAACACGGAGAAACACTGACAGATGAGGAAGAGCACAGATGAAAGGGAAGGAGAAGGAGAAGCACAGCCATGCTCTTCCTCTCAGCTGGGTTCCCCACCGAAGCAGTGCACCTGGTGTCAGACGAATGACACACGGTGTGTTTTACAGATGGGCCCGCGGCCGAGAGTCACACGGGCTCGCACATTTATCTGTCACACAGATGTTTCGTCTTGTGTTTTGTAGCCAGCAAGGCAACCGCTCAACTTTGCTGGGGGATCACCACCAGATGTTCAACCAAAGGGAGACTCTGCTACCCCACTGAGAGTAAGCAGACAGCTCCTCCCTGCATCTGGGGCCACTCAGCGACAGTACAAATTAGAAGAGGCTTCGCCCATACCGTGTTTGTAATGGTCACATTTGAAGTTCAAAAACACATACGACACAACACAATTGGAGTCTTGAATGACTTCAGAAAGAGCCAGAAACTTATAGACAACATCAAGTAATTTTTTTAATTTTAAAAATCCTAAAATAAGTTAAACCCGGCAGGCAGGTTTTCTGTGACTTTGGTCTGTAGATTTTTCTTGCTGATGTTCATTGCTAATTTTTCCACGCTGGCAGATTTGCAGGCTTAAAGAAAAACAGCTTTAGTCAGATACCTGGAGTAAGAAGTGTAGGTTAACTCCTTCTCGGCATTTACAGTTTGCAAAACCGTCTCCGGAGATCCCCGTATGTCACTTCTGTATTTTGTGAAACTTCGCGAAAGCACGTATTTCTTTTCAGAGATGGTGAAAAAGCAGTAGTTATTGCTCATGTAGACTTTATCATTTGCTTCATAGCCTGGGAAGGAAAATGTCAAACCGTTGTTACTGAACATCAATTAGGCTTTCGGGTATTTAGCAAAAAGATGAGCTAGAGAGAAACAAGGACAAATTCCTAGATTTTCTACTTGTGCAATTGGGTATTGCTGTTCACTGAGATGAGAAAATGAGGTGAGCAATACATTTGAGTAGGAGACGAATAAAGGTTTTCTTTGAGCTCTTTAAAGTTTTTGAGACCTATTAGGTATTCTAGATCTAAGGGAAGATGTTAAGGAAGCAGCTGAATATGCAAGTTTGGAGCTCGGGGAGACATTGGAATTATTTATATTAATTCAGTTGTCATCGGAACATGGCTGTTTCAGAGTAGAATGCAAACTGGAAGGGTATAAAAAAATTCTGTGTTTCTACTCTTTTTTTTGTTTTTTTGTTTTTGGAGATGGCTCAGCTTCTCTCGGACATGAAATTCCTTCTTTATAAAATAAGGGTTTGAAGAATGCTATTAGAAATTTTCCAGTGACTACCTTTTATACGTATATAGACTGTACTCATAAGTTACTGTTTTATGTCAAGAATTTTTTTTTTTTTTTAAACAAACCATCAAGGAATTCTGCCCTTGGAAGATCATTTTGCCATGTGGCCGTCTTGCCCAGTTATCATAGTGTTACTCATTCTGGCACTTTTCTCCCTCATGCTTCCTTTAGTACATCACAAGTATAGATGAAGCCAAAGGAACTGACTAGAATAAATGGCATTGTTTCTTTATTGCACACGGAACATTGTTATATACGCATCTGTGTCCATGAGGTTGTAAATACTGACCAAAATTGATTCATGGACTAGACGATGAGGTTTCTGGGTACATCTGTGAACTGAAAAACATTAACAAGTCAGAATTCAGAAGGTTTTTTGTTAAAATGTACATATGATATATTCTGTGAACATTAAGCCTTTGGTCACTATTTCAGATTTTCTTTAACCTACTTGATATCTGCAGAAAGTTACATTCCAGGAGTTAGCACACAGTTTGGTATTTAGTTGTAGTAAATACCAGCCTCTTGCCTTCAAAGATTCTGTGATTGTGTCTTGGTGCCCTTTGAGAAGTGCTTTACCCTCACTGACACTTATTAACATCCCAATTAAATTGCCACTGGACTTGGCGTGAATGCGGTCATTACTGACTTTCAACAGGAGAGTTTTGGTCAAATAGTGCAGATGAAAGAAAGCCTTGTTGGCATGAACTCT
Source organism: Meles meles (assembly GCF_922984935.1). NCBI lineage: Eukaryota > Metazoa > Chordata > Mammalia > Carnivora > Mustelidae > Meles > Meles meles. The sequence continues at coordinate 57,236,407 of NC_060075.1, read as the reverse complement.
AAAGAGAACAGGAAAAGAGAAATGAAGTCAGTAAAGAGAGATAACTCAAGGCGTTTTGCTGTGAAGGGAGGTACATAATGGTGTTGGTGGGGGGAGCAAGGGAGGTTTTATTTAAAATCACTTTGAAAACATACAAATAAGAATATTCCAGCAGAGAGGGGAAATGTGTGTTGGAGAACAGAGTGGACAGGATCCAGACTGTAAACCGAGGGATTGCCCGAGATAGAGTGCAGACATTGCTTTCAGAAGAATGGGAGGAAGGGTGAACGGGCAGCTTGGGAAATGCAATGGTAGCAGGATGTTGAGTTTCTCTTCAGAGGCTTCTGCTTCTCAGTGAAATAATAAGCACAGGTAACAGCAGGTAGTGAAGAAGAGGTCTGGATTTTAGAGGTCTGAGGAGAGAGGAGGTAGTTTGAAATCGTCATTGAAAGAGTGGGAGTGAATTAACTAGAGAAAGGTGGTAGGATTGCCAGGCAGCGCTGAGGGCCCTTTTGAGGGTTTTGCTCATGAATCTAAAGAGAAACATTCAGCATGATGGTAATTCATTTGTTGTTTCCCAGCTTATTCAGCTGCTTGGGTTTGGCAGAGCTGTAGTATTAACTGAGGTTGGAAGTCTTACTTTTCCAGTAAAACCCGTATTCAAAAGGGCAGGGGAGTTGAAGACAATGTAAGGGAGTGATTGAAAAAAAAATTTCTTTATTTATTTGAGAGAGAGAGAAGGGGGAAGAGAGAGGGAGAGAGAGCAGAGTGTCTTAAGCAGACTTCCCCTAAGGGTGGAGGCTGGCATGGGACAGAATCCTAAAACCCTGAGATCATGATCTGAGCTGAAATCAAGAGTCAGATGCTTAACCGACTGAGCCACCCAGGCGCCCCAAGGGAGTGATTTTTAATAATGGAGAATGGAGCCTAGTTCAGCAAGGAGGGATGTGGGGGGTGAGGGGAATTGGTGGCAGCAAGAATGGGTTAGGACTGGTTGGCGTTAGAATATTCTGAGAAGGAGCCAAAAAGACATCATGTTTGAAACTGATTTAAGAAAGTGTACAGCTACCAGTAAAGACCAGGGCTAGGGTATGATCACAGCTTTGGGCGCTGAGGTAGAGCAGAGAAAAAGACCATCAGATGTGAGGAAGTCAGGGTAGTGAGAGGCCATGTTGGGACTGAGACTGAGAAGGAAATAGCAATAGACTTTCCTTTTACTTAGCAGGCGGTATCTGCAGTTCCCTCTTGGTACCTGAATAGTCCCTGTAGTCAAACAAGTTGCAGAGTCATTCCTCAGTAAGCAGGGACTTTTGATGGGACGTTTCCAGAACAGTGGTCACGTGCTCCCTCACGCACCTTTCATGAATGGCCCCCTCAGTTCCTGTCTCATGGCCACACATCCCATATGGTTTTCTTCTCTCTTCCTCACAGAGACTCTTATGTGCAGGAACTTCTGAACACCTCCTAGAGGTGTCTGCCTGACTCATACGTGTCCTTGGTCCACCAGCTCTGATGCGCTAGCTCCCATGAATTTTCCTAGCTAAGCTTTGGTAGCAAGAGGGAAACGTTCTACAGCTCACGAAGCATCCACCTAGAAGATGAACTGCAGTCGTCTGCTTGCAGATTGTCCCTCCAAGGGGCTCTTGCAGCCTCCTTCACCTGACTAATACCTTTCCTTAGGTCGGTCTTTCTCCCCACAAGAATCTCTGTTGTACTCTTGTACGTCACATCTGAGGTGAGCCATAGAGGTAAGGGTTGACAGATGAGCACTCTCTCTGAAGAATGGGTAGATACTTGTCACCCAAAATCTCTATCCCTGGTGTCCCAGCTCAGACTGGGACTTTTCTATTAAAATCCTGCCTCTTTCCTATGGTGTCACATGCTCTTTTTCTAACAGCCAATTACATGGGATCCTTCAGTTGTAGAGTCAAAGTTCAGGAATATTACATTGTCTCTGACCCCCAAATCACAGCAATGTGCAGGGTATTATGTGTTTATGTTATGAAGAGCTAATTAGCATGGATACAAAAGTCCTGCAAATAGTTTCCTAAAAAAGTACTTAGAGACATTTAAAGCACAATGGGATGATTGTTCTTATGCTGACAGCCCCAGAACAACAGATGTTAGGAATGTAAGCACAGAGGAAATTAATATTTAAATTGCCTTCTTCATTTTGACATAAATTTTGATTGGTATATGTTCTCTTAGCTTGATTATGTCTAACTTAAGATTGGTGATGTTTACATTTTATTTGTGGCTTTATCCAAAATTGTATTTTATTTCTCTAGAGTCTTATTCTCAACCCAAACATATTATAAACTGTGTCACTCTCTCCAGCAGCATCTTCCAGCATTCTCCCCGCCTTCCTGTGCTCAAACCCCACTGGTCTTTCATTTGCTCCAATGCACTGGACCCCTTTTCCAGCGCATGTACTGTGACTTCGGCCAGAAATGCTCTCTACCCTTATCTCAACCCCTCGCACGCGGTAACTAATGACTCCTCCTTGTCTATCCTTCCTCTTTCATGTCTCAGCCTAAACATAGCACCTTCTCAGTAAAAGCTCCCTTAATCACCTACAGTTCCGCTCCTGTGGCAGCTTGTGTGTGCTCTTCCCATTTCACTTACCATACTTGAAAACATGAATAAATTTATCTTTTGGTTCCTTTCTAACATATTAGACTATAAGCTTTACAAGGGCAAGGTGATGGCTATTTTCCCAATGCTGAGCATGGTGCCTTGAACCTAGTTGGTATTCAATGAATATTTGTTGCACAAATGAAACCCCCCCAATAATTTTACAGACAGTGAAAATGAAGGGTTTCATCCGTGTATGTACAGCCATCTGAGGTTATGTGACCTGGAGGAAAGTCTATTAGCCTAAAGAGGGTAAGACAGCCGTCAGAGTTGGAGTACTTAGGTATTCTAACTCTAAGCATGTGTTCAGTCTTAAAAACACAGGTGGGGGGGGGGGGCTGTAGGCTTAAGCTGTACCAAGAGAAATAGGTATTCATGATTTTAGCAGTTGTATTCCAAGTGTGCTGCTCATTAACAATATTTGGTATGTTGCTCACATGGGCACAGAATTAACAGAAAACTCCAATCACTCTTGAAACCACAGTTCAAGATCTGAGATCTGCAGATGATCAGTCATTGTGGTCATTGTGAATCGAAACAAGAAACCTACTGTGACATGAAATCATCTTGAGAATGTTACCCCATTTATTGAGCTTTTTATACTGTGGTATTTTGCTATTGTTTAAGTTAGGGTCTGTTCTCGTTTTGTTGTTTTTTTAATCATTGAGTTAATTCATACACTTTTTAATCATTGAGTTAATTCATACACTTCTGAAGATAAAGTACAATTTAATTTATAAAATAAACAAAAGGTCTAAATAATTTTCAGATTAAAAATAATTCCTTCCTATTATTTAATTTGGATATATTCATAAAACATTTTTAGTGCTATGACAATTTTTTTTAAATCCCACATCTTTTTTTTTTTTAAAGATTTTATTTATTTATTTGACAGACAGAGATTACAAGTAGACAGAGAGTCAGGCAGAGAGAGGGGGGGAAGCAGGCTCCCTGCTGAGCAGACAGAGAGCCTGATGTGGCGCTCGATCCCAGAACCCTGGGACTATGACCTGAGCCGAAGGCAGGGGCTTTAACCCACTGAGCCACCCAGGTGCCCCTCACATCTTTTTTTTTTTAAGATTTTATTTATCTATTTGACAGAGAAAGATCACGAGTAGGCAGAGAGGCAGGCAGAGAGAGAGAGAGAAGCAGGCTCCCTGCTGAGCAGAGAGCCCGATGCAGGGCTCGATCCCAGGACCCTGGGATCATGACCTGAGCTGAAGGCAGAGGCTTAACCCACTGAGCCACCCAGGCACCTCAAAATCCCACATCTTTTTAAAGTTTAGGATTTCCAAATCAATATTTCCATGTTTTACCAGTATATATAAGAAGGTGTTTTATCATTTGACCATTCAGGTATGGGAAAACTAGGTAGACAAAGCTTTAGCATTTGTGCTCATATTTTATAGTGGCTGACATCTGTCAAAAAAAAAAATGAGATTGTTGAAGGTTTTCATTACCTTTCCATTAATTCCATTATATTTTCTCTTTTGAAGAAGAATATTCTCAGGTTTATTTGGATTAAATTGTCTCAGTATGAATTGTACTTGTCAAAGTTTCATAGTTCCCACTGAAAATGCTTATTTACCTTTCCCCACCATTTCCTAAGTGTGTGAAAGGGTAACCCATGAAAGAAAGCACTCAGAGACCTCGTTCTCTGACTACCACACCAACACAATCTGGCGGGGATGGGACTGCTTCAGGTGTAGTATCACTGAGGAAGTTTGTCGCATACATATTCATTCTGCCGTTGACGTCCCGAAACTAGAAACCAGAATGTACTGAAGTAGAGTCATTAGAAATGAAAGTGTGTTTTGCTTCTCTGTTGCCACCAAGAACTATTGAATTTTGAACCCCTGAACACTCTCTTCTAGCTGCTTTCGAAATCTATTGAACAACTGAAGCAACCAGGCAGTCACCTCGAGGAAGCGGAGGAAGAGCTTCAGGGGGACCAGGCGATGCAGGAAGACAGAGCGCCCTCTAGTGGCAACAGCACTAGGAGCGACAGCAGTGCTTGTGTGGATGACACACTGGGACAAGTTGGGGCGGTGAAGGTCAAGGAGGAACCAGTGGACAGTGATGAAGATGCTCAGATCCAGGAAATGGAATCTGGGGAGCAGGCTGCTTTTATGCAACAGGTAATAGGCAAAGATTTAGCTCCAGGATTTGTAATTAAAGTCATTATCTGAATATGAAATGCATTGCCGGTTTTGGTAAATGGATATTATTTCCTATCTGTTTATATTGCTGAATGATTTGATTTTAGTGTTTAAGGATTCTACTTAATGAAGATATATCTATATAGAGATTTCTCTATATACTGATTTCTATATAGATATCAAGGTTTCATTGAAACTCCACTGGTAAGGAAATACTTGTTACACTAAAATTATACTACATAAGTATACAAGTAATTAATAGGCTTTAAATTCATCGCAAAGCCTGTCACACCAATTAATTCTAAGGTAAACGAAATCACTGTTGTTTTAGTTTCTCTGTTGAGATCAGTGAATGCTGGGTATAGTCACCCAGTCTGATCAATGAAACGTTCTATTAGTTCTTCATTTTTTTTTTTTGATATGTAGAATTCAATTTTCACAGTGTTGTACATAATGTATCATACTACAGTCTTGAACACTGTTAAAGGTAGTCTGCCCCTTCCTTCCTCTCTCTTTTTTGTTAAGTTAAATGTTCTGGTTACCACGCCAATAGTCCTTAGGTTATTGTATAGAATGCAATTGAAAATATTAGGAATAGAGGTGGTTTTAAATATATAGATTGCAAAGTACAGCACTATTTTAAATATTACATTATGTCTCACCTAGCACTGCTCATTTTACTTTTATCTTGTGTTATTTGATGACATTGTCTATCGAAAAAGATCAAATGAAGCCGATGCAGATAATAGTCAGAAGTAATGTGCAGCATTATGGTCCAATCAGATACTATATTGTATCTACAATTGTAGAAAACACAGTAATGGTATGATGATTATCTGATACGAAGTCACAATCATATTTAAAAGAAGAAGGTGTATCATATTTTATAATCATATCACTAGGATCTCTTAGAATTCCATAGTGACTCGGCATATACCATACCACTTGGGCAAATAAAAATTTAGGAAAGTTAGGCTTAACAGCGGAATCTACTTGTATATAATGCACCTTCAGAAAGACTGTGTCCTTTGATGCTATGAAATACAAACAACTTTGAAGGCAACAGAAGACTCTGTTTATTTAAGTCCGTTCTTTGTCAGGTTCCTGCTGTTCTCCTACAGAAAACTGATTCTATGAGGCTGAACAGGAAATGCCTTGTGGAAACAGGAAGTCCAAGTGATTCATGTAATGAGGAATGTAGGGGGAAAAAAAAAAAACGGAGGATAGTGTTTGACTCTTTCTGTTTTTAAAGGGCACTCTATGAATTGATTTATTGTCTAAGAAAATGACACCGCAAGTAGGGAAATTGTTAAGGAAGCTTTTCACTGGAACATTTCCTTCATACTCCCTTTTGATATGTTTACCTTGTTTTATAGGTTTACTTTTGTTAAGCTAGTTAAAGATTCGTTGTATTAAGACCCCTTTAATATGGATAATCCAAATTGACCTAGAATCTTTGTGAGGTTTTTTCTATTAAAATATTTATATTTCTAAATCCAAGGTATTTTAAGGTGTAGTATCCTGTTTCAAAGGAGATATAGCGGTTTTGCCAAATGTAGACATTGTAACAACTGTTATGTTATTGGCACGTGTTGTTTACATTTTGCTGTGACATTTAAAAATATTTCTTAAAAAAAGTCACTGCTAAAGATACATTATCCTTTTTTAAAAAGTCTCCATTCAAATTAAATTAACATAACTAGAAGTTAGAAAGTTTAAAACTTTTCCATATAATGAAAGTCCTTCTGATAATTTGACAAATACCTATAATAGGCAACTTTTCCTATTAGCACCATATTTTGGTTAGTATATTCCTTAAGATTAAAATGATTCTTTGTCAGTTGTTTTGCATTAAAAATATGGCATTCCTAAGATAAAATTGTATATTTTTTCCATCTCATAAATATTCATTTTCTTTAAAGTCTTTTTTCAATCTCATAAAAAAGGGATAGTGCATCTTTTAAAATACATTTTATTTGGGGAGGAACATGTGGCTGAGCAGACTTTTGTATAATATTACTTCAAAGATATGTAATCACAAACAAAAAAAAACTATTTTTTATAATGTCATTTGAGAGAGCTTCATCAGTACAGTTGGTGGACATTAATTGTTTGAATTTGATAGTCTTTGAATTTAATCAAGAAACTACCTGGAACCAGTGAAAAAGAAAGCTGGACTTAATTCATCTTAGAATTAATTGATAAATGTCTCTTTTCAAATCTACTGTATTTATTATAATTTACACCCTTGAAGGTGATCTCTTGTTTTGTGTTGTAAATATATTGTTTGTATGTTTCCTTCTTGCCTTCTGTTATAAGTCTCTTCCTTTCTCAAATAAAGTTTTTTTTAAAAGATCCCCTTTCATACATTTGGCTTTGTGTAAACTTGGTATACTTAATCGGATCTGAAGCTGATGCGCTAGGTCTCATATACCAAAATCGATTGCCATTCGTTGTTGAAACAAGAAAATGAAGATATTTTGAGCAGTTCTTTCTTATGCCATTAAAAATAATAAACCCAACAATGATTTTAAACTATTTATGTCAGCCATTATCAAATAGCAAACACATGTAAAATTTGTTGCCTTTTCCATTTCCCAGTGTGGCCTCTTTTTCATGATATGTTATCATGTTTGATGTCGATTTCCAAATATAAAATTTTATATAAATAAATGTTAATTCCTAACTTTGCTCAACTTAAAAAAATCACTTTTAAAAAGGTTAACATAATCCCTCCAGTGTAACAGGCACTCAATAACTATCAAAATAAATAACTTTCCATGTATCATAATAATTTTATCTATTACAGTGACAGCCTGACCTACAAGTATAAAGTAACAGCACATAAATGTAAAAAGAAAAAAAAACTAATTAAATGACTTCCCCTTCTATGGAAACAATTATTATAATACTAGTGTAAAGCACAAGGGGCCTGGCTCAGATAAAGGAAACTGGGCTGTAGACATCCCTGCACCATGACATACCCAACTCTTCATCTGGTCAGTTGCTAGCAAACTGCAGTCAGTCAGTACTTCATAATGTGTTACAAAACACAGTAACCTTAATAGCATCATACAAATTAAAATTATTCTAAACCACAACAATATTGCATTAGGTTATTGAGAATTCTGGAGCTAATATCATTGACTATTACAAAATGGATTATCATCCTGTAATGCCATAAGCCTGATAATTTGGTCAGAATTGTGGGAATACCATTAGTTATAATTTCCTAAAAATTGCCTTTGGACTTTTATAAACTTGATTCACTTGGTACCAGAGATCCTCAAAAAAGAGTTGGAGGAACCAATTAAATAATGCTTTTAAAATGTATATCCGGTTTTTGATGTGTGAAGTGGAGGTTTCAATAAAAAATATCAATCTCATGTGAAAAACTTTCTCTTCAGGAAAATATTTTTTGCCAAGACTTGCAGTAAATAAACATTAGCCTTCATGTTCTGGCAGTAAAAATCCACCTTCTCATTGGTGAAGGTGGCTGCTGAAATGGAGACTGTTACTTTTCATAGATCTGAAAAAGGTTGTCTTTAAGAAATTTTCACTTTATTTTATTTTTTTTCCCTAAAGGATGTTAAAAAGGAATTCGGATACTAATCATTTTTTTGGAACCTAGTACTCAATGGATGTATAGGTAGACAACAGTATTTATTTAAATTTGGCATTTCTATTGATAATGGAAGCACTGAATTGTGGGTATGCAATTGTGAATTAACAGTGATAAATCAAGGTCTACAAATTATAATCAAGAATTTGGAGATGCAAGAGAAGAATTTGAGGGGATGATTACCATTCCCTTTATTATTGATAATTCCTCCATCTGGGTTTTAAAAGCATGGGCGGGCAATCAAAGAATTCTGGCAAATGAAAGAAGATATTGGGAATGTGACTTTTTAGAACTTCTCGATTTAGATGTGAAAGGTTTTCTATTCTGATTTCATAATACCTTCTTTAAGGCTTATAAACTGTAAGGTTTAGACAGTGCAACCTTTTGGGACCATCTTGATTTACAAAAAGACTTTTACTTTTTTAACTATTGAAAACATACATGTCTAGCAACTCATTTAGTCCTCACAACAACCTTATGAGGTAGATACTATTGTCTTCGTTGTAGGGATGAGGGTACTAGGGCACAAAGAAGTTAAATAAGGTCAAGGTCACCCAATTACTGACTCTAGCTCTAATCTGAACCTAGGCACTCTGGCACCCGAGTCCTTATTCTCTCCCTTTACTCCCCCACAGCATTTATGCAATGATTCTTTTCATCTGTCCAGGTTTATTAAGTCATCAGTTCTCTTATTCTCTCTCCTTCCTCCCCATCACCATTTCCAAACTGTTTTGAATCAATTTTCTCTTAATCATTGCTATAAAGTAGGATATTAGGACTCTTTTTTTTTTTTTTTTGGTCTAATGCATAGATGAGAGGTATCATGATTGGACACATAATGTTCAACGATTTGCATCATGAAAATGGGTGAGTTTCTTTTTTTTCTGACCAGAGCCAGTCTTAGGATGGGGTGAAATAGAATGCCTGCCCTTGGGGTTAACTTTCTGGGGGGAGAAAAGGAAAAAGATATCAACTAGGTCACAGCTGTCCTTTGCCACTTCCCTTCCTTCCCCAACCAAAGCCAAATACCGATTTCTAAGCAGTTAGGACGCTGCCTTTTAAAACCTTTTTGGGCCTAGTGAGGATGCAACTTGATAACCATTCTGACCTAAAACAGTCTGTAGAAAATGTCAGGAAAGGAAAAATGGATACATGTCTTGAGTTCTTGTCTTCGTAGGTGATTTTTCACTTGAAAGATGTGTAAAAGTCCTCTTGAGGGATGCTGTTGGCCATTCCAATTCTGCCCGCACCTACCGGAGGCTCTGATTCTGTTCTCCTGACAGAGAGCCCAGGAGTCTACATTTTTAAAGCCCTTTGGGAGAGTCTGACTCGGAGAGAAAGATCTGGAGCTGTCCAGGGGCCCTAAACCACTTCCTGAAATATGGCCTGACTTTTAATGGCTTTTACCTAAGCTCCTTGGACTCTTCATTCATAGTTTCCAAAATAGACTATCTCGTATTTCTGGTCAATTGTTCTGTTTCATCTGCATTTTAACTCAGCTAGAGGTTCTTCTCACAATATTTACTGCTATTACTGCTGTGGTAGTATCTGTCCTTTTGTTTTATTTCTCTCTTCTAATTTAAACAGTTGCTTAGCCTGTTGATAGAGTAGCTACCAAGACTAGGCGAATTATTTTTCTTCACAAATTCTGAGCTATTTGTTGCACATTGTTTTTTGTTTTTTGTGTTTTTGTTGAGATAAAATTCATATGACAAAATTTACCATTTTACCCATTTTAAAGTATATAATTCAGTGGGTTTGAGTATATAGTGGGTTTTAGTTCATGATGCTATGACATCATCACTACTATCTAATTCCAGAATATTTTCATCAACTCAGAGAAATCCTGTAACAATTAAGCAATCACTCCCCATTCTCTCCTCCCTCCAACCCTTGGCAACCGCTTATAACTATTTTGTGTCTGTATGGTTTTGTCTATTCTAAACATTTGGTATTAATGAAATCATATACTATGTGGCCTTTAGTGTGTCTGCATAATATTTGCAAGGTACATGTTTCAGTACTCCATTCCTGTTTATGGCTAAATAATATTTTATCATATGAATATACTACATTTTCTTTATCCATTCATTAGTTGATGGACACTTGGTTTTCGCTCTTTGGCTTTTATGAGTAATGCCACTATGAACATTTATGTGCAAGCTTTTATGTTAACATACACCATTCTCTTTGGTATGAGTGAGTGAAATTGCTGTGGTAATTCTGTTTAACTTTTGAGGAATTGCCATATTGTTTTCCACGGAGGCTGAACTATGTTCTACTCCCACTACCAGGATAAGAGGGGTTGCAATTTCTCCACATCCTTTCCAACACTTGTTATTTTCCTTTTTAAAAATATAACAGCCATCCTAGTGGATGTGAAGTATTAACTTGTTGTTTGGATTTCTATTTCACTAATTGCTAATGATGTTGAGCATCTTTAAACTTAGTTAATGGACATTTGTATATTTTTGGAGGGGTAATGTCTGTTCAAGTCTTCAAGCCATTTTTAAATTGGCTTCTTAGTTTTTTTTGTTGTTGATTTGTAAGAGTTTTTAAATATATTTTCTGGATATCCAAAATATGAATTGGAAATTCTCAAATATATGACTTGCAAATATTTTCTCCCATTCTGTGGGTTGTCTTTTCATTTCTTTTTGCATCCTTTGATGCACAAACATTTGTCTTTTTGTTAAGTGCTATTTTTTCTTTTGTTGCTTGTACTTTTGTGTTATATTTAAGAAACCGTTGCCAAATCCAATGTCACAAAGATGTACACCCATGCTTCCTTCTGAAAGGTTTCTAATTTTAGCATTTACTTTTAGATCTTTGATCCGTTTTACAGTTATATACACATTCAAAAAAATACTCTTCCATTTGTGTTATTTTTAAAGGGAGAAGAACTTACTGACCATTGGGCTCCACCTTCTCATGGATCATCTCTTTTCCTTATTTCTAGCTGATCTTCGTCTTGCTTGTCTGCCATTTCTCTTGATGTCTCTTATTGCTTCCTGGGTTTAAGGCTGTTCCTTTTCTCTTTCTCCCAATGAACCATTTAAATGCTACTGTCTTGCTCTTTATTGTGTCTAATACAAACTGAAGAAAACGTTAAGTTTGTCTTTCCTTTAAGAAATGGCTTTTCTCTGGTGACCTTTCAAAACTAAACCAGAGTTATTTTTCTTCATATATGTTGCAGAATTCTATCCTGGCTACTCATTTTTACTCATGTCTACTTAGCACTTAAATTTTATGTTGAACTCATGTTTGCAAATTTGCTTTGATCCATGTGCCTTTGTTGACAAAATTTCTGCAAGGACCCCTATATTTGTACTCTCTAAACCGGTAGCCACATATATCAACTGAGAATTTAAAATGTGATTGGTGCAAATTGAGAAATGCTGTAAGTGTAAAATGTACACTAGATTTCAAAGCCATAGTATCAGAAATATATTAATATGTAAGTGATAATGATTTATTTGGTTATATCTGAAAATAATATTTTAAATATATTAGTTTATGTAACATTTTTAAAGTTAAGCTTATCTCTTTTCTTTTACTTTCTTGATGTGGCTATTAGAAAATGAAAGATTATAGGTGTGCCTTGCATTGATGGCTCACGTATTTTCTTTTCTTTTAAATCACATTATTTTTTCTATTATAGAATGCTGCTTTGGCTCATCTTCCTCTCATTTTATATTATGTTAACAGATCTCACTACATCATTTTAGACATAGGTGGGCTTTCAAACCTGAACAAATTAATATTTGCTCATGCCAGAATATTTCTATTGCTGTTCCTCAATCTAACATAGACCCATAAAATGATAGTGTTAGGAGAGATGTGCATGTCTTAATGATTTAAGGGTTTAAAGATCTCTTTCTTAACCTTAAAGACAACTTGAAGTCTATCAAGTGCTTTATTAATACTTAGCAGTTGTAAAGACAATCCTCTTATCTCTCCACTTGCATCTCAAAGTTTTTAAGTTCACTATGTGTAAAATGTGCTGTTTTATCTGGCTTTTCCATCTCTGTTAACAGAACCACTCTTTAGACACTGGACAGATAATCATGAAATCACCTTTGATTATTTCCTCTCCTTTATTTCTTATAAGCAATTTTTACTCCTGTTTCTGACTTGCAAGCCATCCTCTCTATTTACTTTCTCTTTGGCTCTGCTTTCCTCTGTCAGTATGTCAATAGTGAAACAAATTCATTCTTTTATTATTGCAATAGCATCCTTCCACCTCAGCGTGATCTTTATACTAATTCAATAACTTCCTGTAGAAAACCACCTTCTCTATGACAGAACCTACAACATCTACCTAATTGTTTCATCTAAACGGTATCATGGGGTTTCATAATTCTGCCTTCATACTCAGACCAAGCACTCATCCTCCCAGTCTGAATCACTTAATCACGCACAGCAAATTCCTAGCATGGGACTCCAACCTCATGAATTTCATCAAACTTTTTCGCTATCTGGAAAGACTTTAACTCCCTTTTCTAAAACCTTCTTTGCTTTTCTCTCCTTTATGCCATCTCTGATTTCTCGAACCCACCCTAACTCTTAAGTCAACTTGGAATTTGTTCCATATAATTTACTGTAGAGGTTTTCTTTAATTAATACCTGTCGTGTCTTTTTGCCTTTTGAAGCCAGTGCAGATACAGTGTTCCTGGCACCACACGAAGAACCCATGAAGTGCTTACTTAACCTTCATTTGATAGATTTTATTTTTTGTTGCTGTTGATTTTTAGTTGTTGTTGTTTTAGTATTCAACACTTTATCAGTTGCATATAACACCCAGAGCTGGGTTTTATTCTACATTTCTTTCTTTCAAATTTCATAATGGCTAAAGGACATTTTTTTCTGTATTATGATTTCAGGCTCACTTTTGTTTTCTATGTGAAATATAGAATCATTTTTTGTTCAACTATTTATTGTGCTGAATGTCTGCATTAGTAATACTTTTTTTACATGGGCTCTAGTGAGAATAGTTACTCTTTAATTTTTATTTTCAGCCAGAGGTTAATGATGGAAATTCTTTTCTTGGTACACTTATTATTAGATATTCCCTAAACTGAATTGATTTGTCATAATTTATATTCTATATGAAACATTATTGTACTTTAATACTGGACAGTTTTGTTTTTTTTTTAAGATTTTATTTATTTTAGAGAGAGTGAGTATGTGCAGGAGCAGGGGGAGGGGCAGACAATGGAGGGGCTCAGCTGAGCCCACTTAGGGGCTCAGTTTCATGACCCTGAGATCACAACCTCAGCTGAAATCAAGAGTTGGAGGCTTAGCCAACTGAGCCACTTAGGTGCCCTGGGACACATTTTTAAATAAAAATATAGTATAGTATAACATAATTTTCATGGTTTCATAATACTAATTTTTCTATATCCATGTATTCTTTTCTTTTTATAAAGATTTTATTTATTTGACAGAGAGAGAGATCACAAGCAGGCAGAGGGGCAGGCAGAGAGAGAAGAGGAAGCAGGCTCCCTGCTGAGCAGAGAGCCTGATGCGGGACTCCATCCCAGGACCCTGAGATCATGACCTGAGCTGAAGGCAGAGGCTTTAACCCACTGAGCCACCCAGGTGCCCCTATATCCATGTATTCTATAGATAGTTTTTGAAGGGTATATTTGGGAAAGAAAAAAAAATGATGCATATTAATCTTAGAGACTAAATCAACCTCATCCTTATGCCTATTTAAATAAAGAGAAGTGTAACCGAATATTGATAAGTTGTTTTGACTGCATACACACCAAACTTAAACGGTGGCATTTCTCCTTGTCTTTGAGATCCATGGGAAGAACTGCCTGTGGTTACAATGTTGATGCAATAGTCAGACCACAGGTGTTCCAACCTCTTCATCTTCTGTCAGCATCACCTGGAGCAAATTACTTACTTGTGCCCAGCCTCAGTTTACTCATTTGTTAAATAAGAATAACACTGTCATCTTTTGTTGGGTTGCTGTGAAGCTTAAATGGATTAGTCAATGTAAATAATATAATAAATGGTATCACACTTGGTCCAGAGTAAAAATGAGCTGCTGCCATTCATGTCAGTATTAATGCAGCATCACTAAGAACTTCTTGGAACTCCAAGTAGGAACCTCTCTCAGACTCAGTTTAACTTTTTAATAGTGAGTAGCTTTCTCATCACTCAATGAAAAGCCCTAGATCCCTGCTTCCCCACCGTGTTCGTGTCCTTGCCCGCAGAAAAGAGCAATGTTTGGAGAGCCCACATCACCGCAGGAGGCGGTCCAGACCCTACTCAACTGCAGCCCCTTCACAATTTGCGGGGGAACAACCCAGGTTGGGATGTCCTCTGTGAGACTCCGTGAGTAAATTACTCTTCCTCTCCGCTCCCTTTCCTTCCACCTCCTGTAGCGACCAAAGAAAGAACCCCAGGACTTATGTTAAAGATTTCAACTAATGATTCATCAAACTTAAAACACCAGGTATGACTGACCCCACATGGTTTTCATTCTAGAAGGTATTAAGAAAATATTAAGATATTAAGAAAATATCTCGGCCAGGGAGACAATTTTCTGATAAGCTCTGTGTAGGCCCAACTCTCCTCCGGCATTAATTCCCAGCTGCATTCTCCGCACCGAAGCGGGCAAGCAGGAAGCAGGCCTCAGAAAACCGGCCTTGCCCAGGACCCTGTAGGGGATTCTCCTGTTCCATTTGCATTGGTCTCTGCCTTTCTTTGGAATCAAGAGGGGGGGAAAAGTACGAAACTTTTTTGTGTCTTTGCTTTTTAACAAATGCTCTGAGAATCTTTTTTTGGGTGGGAGGATTTTTTTCTACTCTCTCTAGTTGGGTGAATGTTAAACTTGTTCCATCTGGGAGCAAGAAATCCTGCGTCAATGCCTCCATCTTAGTAAACTGCTCCCTCGTTTTGAATAGTCATCCGTCCTCGCTCTTCTACCTCCATTTAACATGATAAAGAAAAAGCTTACTTTACACTCTTTTTTAGCATCCTAGATATGTTTTGGTTATGGTGGTGATGTATGAAATCCCTCTGTATTTATACTTCACCAAAGTAAATTTGACATTCAGTTTTCTGGTACATATTTTAAGTGGTTTGATTTTTTGCTTTATTGCTTGAATCATCTGACAAACTCATGAAAATATTCAATTTGATTCTCTTTTTTAAAATTTTCTTTACCTCCTACAAATTTCAACTATCACACTTTATTGTATGCCTTTATGTATGCGTATGTATCTCAGTATAATTTTCTTCTCGATAGAGAGGCAGATGAAAAATTTTTTTCCCAAGAGGCTCTCCCAGGGATTCTAAAAAGTCCAATGTCTAATGTCCTGCGTTTTTTTCTTTCTATAATAATTGGAATTAAAATGTTGAGCTAAATGAATTGAAATGAGGGTTTTATTTTAGTTACTTTAACTTTCTAAATCTTGTTTTTTAATCTACTCTTGTATATACAAAAACCCAGTCATTATATATGTACAGTTTGATGAATTTTGACAAATGTGTACACCACAATCTAGATATAGAATATTTATATCTCTTCAAAGAGTTCCCTCCTGCTTCTCTTAATCAGGCCCCCACCCTGACCCTCCCCTCAGCCCCCAGGCAATCATTCTTTTGTATTCTGTCACCATGCATTAGTTTTAGTTTTGATTTTCTTACAATTTCATATAAACAACTTGTATAAAATGAATCTATGATATTTTCTGGCTGGATTTCTTTTTTTCCAGTCAGAAAATGCTTCTAGATCCATCCATGAGTGTACCAGTAATAATGGTCCTCTCTTATTGCTGAGTAGTGTTCCATTATATGGATACGTCACGATTTGTTGATGCTCCTTCTACTGACGGAAATTTAGGTTATTTCCCGGTGTGGGTGATTAAGAACGGTGATTAATAGTTGCTGTGAATACTCTATTCGAGTCTTTGTAGATATTTGTCTTTATTTCTTTTGGGTAAATACCTCGAAGTGGAATTTTTGAGTTGTTAGGTATTTGTTTACCTTTGTAAGAAACTGCCGAATTACTTTTGGTTATTTATTATTTTACGTTCTCATCAGCAAGGTATGAGAGAGTTCCTGTTACTAACACTTGGTACTGTCAGTTTTTTTTTTTTTTTTTAATGATAATGCTGTCCAGTGGATGTGTCATAGAATCTCATTGTGGTTTTATTTTGTGTTTTCTAGATGTCTAATGATGTTGCACATCCTTTCACATGCTTACTGGCCATTTGTAGAACTTCTTTGGTAAATTGTTGATTCTGCTTTGTTGCAAGGTTTTGTTTTTTTTTTTGTTTTGTTTTTAAGATTTTATTTATTTATTTGAGATAGCAGGAGCACAGGAGGTGGGGGTACGGGCAGAGGGACAGAGAAACAGGCACTCCACTGAGCAGGGAGCCTAGCAAGGGCCTCAATCCCAGGACCCTGGGCTCCTGACCTGAGCTGAAGGCAGGCGCTTAACCACTGAGCCACCCAGGCGCCCCGGTTGCATGTGTATATATGTCGTAAATGTTTTCAACTAGCCTATAGCTTTTTATTTTCCAGAGCAGAATGGTTTAATTTTGATGTGTCCCATTCTATCAATTTTTTCTTCTCTGGTTAATCCTTCAACGCCCTATCTAAGAAAGATTTGCTTCTATGTTTTCTTATTCTAGTTTATTTTTTTTTATTTTTTTTCTAGTTTATTTATTTTTTTTTTCTAGTTTATTTTTTACATTAAAGGCAAAGAGCCATTTTGAGCCATACTGTTTTATTGTACGATGTGAAGAAAGGCGGAGGTTCACTATCTTACACATGTGTCTTAAATTCTTAAGAACCAGTTTTTGAAAAGCTTATCCTTGCTCCTTTGAACTATTTTGATGCCTTTGTTGGAAATCAACTAAACGTATATGTGTGAGCAAATTTCTGAACTCTTCCTTTTATTCCATTGATCTCTATGTCTAACTTTACAACAGGACCACAGAACCTGGATTACTATTGGTTTATAGCAAGTCTTCAAATCATGCAGTATGTTTTTCATCTGCTTGCTTTTAAGATGATCTTGTTGTCACTGGTTTTCAGCAACTTGTTTATGATTTGGCTTTGGCTTAATACAGGTTTTCTTTCCTTCCTTCCTTCCTTCCTTTTCTTTTCTTTCTCCTGCTTCATTTGGTTCACTGAGCTTCTTACATCTGTGGGTTTGTACTTGTTACATTTTTGGAATGTGGGACATTGTTTCTTCTAATATTTCTTCTCCTTTTCTTTTGGGACTCCCATTACACCTAGAGTCGATGGCTTGATATCATCTTGCCACCCTACAAGTCTCTGTATACTTTTTTTTTCTTACTATTTTTTCTCTTTGTATTTCAGTTTGTATAATTTCTATTGCCCTACTCTTTTCTTCTAGCAAATAAACTTCATTTACTCACATCCAACAAATTTTCCTTAAAATAGTGTATTTTTCCGACACATCATTTGGTTCTTCTGTCTATTTTCTATTTATAGCCTTCTTGTATTCATGTTTCCCTTTACGTCTTTGGGCATATTCATAATATTCACTTTAAAGCCCTTTACTGCTAATTCTATTGTCTCTGCCATTTCTGTGTCTGCTACCACTGCTTAATTTTTTTTCTTGAACGTGGTTCTTATTTTTTGCTCCTTTTAATGTCTACTCAATTTTCATTAGATGCCAGACTATTTAAATTAGTTATCTTTCTTTAAAGAATATCGATCAACTGAACATTCCAAGACTCGATTTCAAGTTTTGCTAGGGCAGGTCTATAGTTGCATTGACTCTCAATCTGGTTTTTCTCCCACGAACTTGTCTGCTTTCGGGGCATCTATTGACTGTCCTGGGTGTTTAAAGGGATGAGTAACCCTAGGAAGTTACTAATATTAGCCCAGGGATCTGTGGCAAGAATGAGGATACAGAAGGGATCATGAGATTTGGGAAAGGTGTGAAGAGAGAAATACAGCTTTTTGAGGGGGGACAAAGAATGAGAGGGGGACTGCTTCTGCTCACTCAGACCTGGTTTCACTTTAGAAGCTGATCACTCACTGGCTCCTACCAAGTCAGTTCTATGTGGCTTGACCATTTTCTCCTAGGCTTTGAATTTCTTGGATTTTGGTCATCCTCACATTCAAATACAAATTTTTAAGACAGACAGAGAGAAATAATAATAACAATTGCTTATTGATTTCTGGCTTATATACACAAACACAGACTGAAATGGGCATTGCCAACCTATGCTTATTGGATGACGTTTGGCGTCCTACAATCATGTGTAATAAACCAAGTAAAAAATAATAATACTGACTAGTTTTCAAAAAACTTTTCATATCTGTTTCAAAGGTTAGATTTTTCTCTTTCTCTACTTGTTCTTTCCAGTTTTCTTTCTTTTTTTCTTTTTCTGAGTAACATGGAACCCCTATGAATTGGGTGTATTTTTGTAGTTAAAGATTATGCTATAATTTTATTAGCTCGTGGTCTATGAATTCAGTCAACTCTTGCGTATAGTAAGAAATAATTAGTCTAATGAAGATTCTTAAATTCAGTTAGGAAAAGCATAATGGAATATTTATAACATCTGAATACTGGCCACCATAAATGTAATTTCCCCCCAAATTAAGTATCACTTACAGTTTGTATATTGTATTATATATTCAATGTTTCTGTTTAAATAGATAGGCCATGGTCTGCACTGATTCTGAATTTTCTGTCTCTCTATGAAGTTACCTTGCAATTTTCTGATGCAGGATCCCTGTGAAGCAGTCTCCTTGTCTTTCTTTTTCAATCACAGTGCTGCTTTATCTAAGTTGACGAGTAGAAATCAAAGCTAATGAAAACCATGAGATAAAAATGGGGAGCACCTACCAACCCAGGGACATTCTTCTGGAAACATTAAAATATGGATGAGTTTAAAATAATATTAAAACAATATTGTCTTAACCAAAAGCTAGAAGCACTTTGGCAAACTTAGGAAAAGTTACGTTATTGGGTATGGAAGTGGTGGCGGGGGTGGGGGTGCAATGGGAGAAGAGTTTTCTCAAGAGTCTACAAAGGTTTTATGCTTTTTTAAATTGATCTGGGTAATTGGGAGGGAGGATATAAAAGTGGTAGAAAATAGATTTTAACCTGGATTCAGAAGTATTGAAGTTTTGATTTGATTTAGTGGAGAAGTATGTCTTCAAAGCAACCAGAATATTGGCTTAAAGGGTTGATAAACTTTGGTGAATGTGGCAGGGGGTGTGTGTGTGTGTGTGTGTGTGTGTGTGTGTGAGTGTGTGTGTGTCTTTTTCATCCTCTTTAATTACCATGGGCTTTTGGATGGCTCCCTGAAGTGAATTAGGAAGTTCTTAGACTTCTGGCATTGAAGTCCAGGCCAGGGAAGTTATGTGAATATTAAACTTCTGATTCTGGGATGGTGTGTTGATACTGTATATTTTTTAATGGTTACGTTTTTCCTTGAGTAGTAGAAAAGATTTACTGTTACAGTTTGTGTGTGGCCAGGCAGTGGCATATGGAAAAGCTGTTTCCTGCTATTTAATTTAATTAGCCCAATCACGTGCCAGCCTTCGGGCATGTCACTCTGGACCTCAGAGACTCTTTGTCTGTCAAAAAGATGGACAATATCTTGGCTTTGTTTGGTCGCTCAGCATGCTGCAGATAAAACCACTGAAGTTTTGACTATTTGCTTAGCCAAATCTTGGCATTTTCCCAATTTGGCTTTGATTTTCATTTATACAAAATGATAACATTTTGGCTTTGGAAGGTAAAAAAAAAGGAATTGTAAGGATGTGAAGAAGAGCTGTCGCTCTTTGTGCTTAATATAGGCTTGAGAATATTATCATTTTCTCGTCGGAAATTTTTAGTCAGCTTGTTACCACTGTGTTAGTAGAAATTCAAAACAATTATCATTGAATCGTTTTAACCCCAACTTAGCTGCCAAACTGTCATTTTAAATCAAGCTTCTTTTATTGGTTCATGTGTATGTTTAATGCGATTTTCTTTATCTTGCAAAATCTCTAAATCTGTTGGTGAATTTACTGTTGAAAAAGAGAATATTTCATTGGCTATTTTGGATAAGGATATTTTAGTTTTGTTTTCATAGAAAGGATGGTGGTTAACGCATTTAGTCACTTCAAGGATTTTTCCCAGTATTTTAGTCTCCCTTTCAAGGTTAAAGACATTTTTAATTTTTTTCTTTTTTAATTGATATGTTCAAATTTAAAAAATTCTCTTTAGTCAGATTCCAGTCACTCTTATATTCCTGATACTTTTCCGGCTTTAAAATTAATGAAGCGCATTGGAAAAGAAAGAGATTGAAAAAGACATATCGCAGCTTGGGACTCTGATTTGCAATGAAGACATCTGCCTAAACTTCCAGCTGAATTAACAGCAATTTCTCTGAATCAAAGTGACTTGTCCAGTGTGATAAACTTATTTGAATATCCACATTTTAAAATTGGGAGTCCCAGATTTGAGATTCTTAATTAATTTTAGACACATGCACAGTTTAGAAGAACTTCAAGAGGATTTGCATATGGACTTAATCGCGTCCTCCGAGTTAAAGTCAATCACACTGAGCATCTAGTCAGTGTGTACTACTGTCCTAAGTGCCAAGACACAACTCCTAACCTCTGACATTTCCTGGCCTTTGGAGCAACCAGTGGGACAGACCTATATTGAATACACGACAATCAGTCTCAAAGGAAGTATCTTTGCTCCAGAGCTAATATATTTATGGCTTCCCGATAGATTCGGAATTTTCCAAAGAATAACTGGCATATTTTGCTTTGATATTATTTGCGGAGAAGATCCTTACCTTTTGATTATTTTTAAAATAAAAAATGTTAAATGGAAAAGAAAAGGAAATCAAAACCTAAATATGTAAATCCTCTTAGCAAACGTAATTCCTACAACAAAATTTACATTCACAATGTAGACATTTATAATGACCCCATGGTTAATATGGCTGCCATCACCCACGTCAAGGCTAAATTTTCTTAGGGACCTATGAGCTGCAGGGATTTTGTGTTTTCTTTAAGGGCAAGCAAACAACAGCCAAGTGAAAGCTTTGCTTTTAATCTTCTAAGGCTTTTCACCATCAGTCCTTCAGGGGAACTGCACTTAAATCTTTCGTTATCGTTTCTATTTTGAGATTCATTGTTATATTCTCTCATTCTCTATGTGTGATTCTTTTTTCATTTTTATCCTATTTTAACTGCGTATTTAGAGTGTGGTTTTTTCCCCCCGAGGGCATCCATACACCACCACACATTGATTTTACTATGCAGTATCCATATAAGAAAACTTCCTGTGGTGGTAACTTTTTAAGAATGAATATATTTTTAATATTGAGGAACACCCATATTCTCTATAGAGAATGAACTTATGACTGAAACACAGCCATTTCTCATAGAGCTCTCTTTTTCAGTATTGGGATTTTATTGAAAATGTTATAAAGTAGAACATGAGTAAGGTTTGAAATGAAATAAGTAATGAGGTAGGAGTTAATTCAGAGAGATCTGCCCAAGATTTTTTAAGGAAAGAGTATTCATTATTAACTTGAAAGAAGAAACTTGAATGTAGGCATTAAATAATATAACCTAATTTCTTTTTAAAAACATACCCTTATAAAATTCTAATTTATGTAACAAAAAAAATTAACCATAGGGGAGGCAACTACGCAATTTCAAATAGATATTTCCAAGAATAAGTCAATAAAAGCACCTATGTCAAAAGAGTGAAGAAATCGTTTGACTTGTAACAAACATTAATCCAAATTTCTTTACATATCAGCTTAATATTTTATTTCATGTAACTTACAAGTATGGGACTAGGTACGTAAATTAACCAGAGTCCTTCACCTATTTTTTTTTTTTTAATTGCAGTTCAGTCCATGTATAATAGGTAATAGTTCAGGCCAATTCAATCCATGTGTACTGAACAGCTACTTGAGCTTGGGACTTGAGCCAGGGAATGAGAAGATGACCACAGAATGGCAAGATAAATGAGGTAGCCATATGGACTTCCAAATTTATAGTCTCTTGGAGAAATGGACAAGTAAACAAATGGAGAAAATACAGTGTCATTTGTGCTACCATGGTAAAAATATATATAAAGCACAAAGTCTGTATAGGTCTTGATCAAAATGTTCTAGCTCTTAAGTTGCAGAACTATGATCATAACTCAAACCAACTGTCCAAGGACCAGTGCTACCTATGAGTACAACTCAGAGCTTAGCAAAGGGTTTGACATCTTGTGCCTGGACCTTCTGAAGACTGAGCATAGGGAAGATCTTGAGGTTTTTACGCCACAGGCGCATGGCCTCTGCTGTACACTGAGTTACCCTGAGAGGGAGCGCCACTGAGACGTATAATAGTAGATATTTTTGTTTTATGCCAGTGAAGAAAATTTATCAAAGACATCGCCAGTTTCTTTAAGGGAATTGAGGAGGGCTTTGCATTTTTTTCACTCATTAAAATGAGAGGATATTGTTGGCAGAAATAATTTTTTTTTAATTTGATTTTTAATTGTGTTTCAACTCTACTTGTTGTATTTCAACTCTACTTGTTGTTACAAACTACTTGTTGTTTGGAATTATCCAAATTTCAGTCAAGATATTGGGGTTGAGTTTTCTTTTCCTTTTTTTAAAAGATTTTATATTTCAGTTATCTCTATACCAACATGGGGCTTGAACAAGATCAAGAGTAGCATACTCTATCGACTGAGCCAGCCAGATGCCCCTGGGGTTGAGTTTTCTATTTGTAAATTTTGTGAATATGCTTTCATTTACAGAACTTATTTACCATGGTAAAAAAAAAAAAAATTAACATATAAGCTATTTGTAAGTGTACAGTCCCTTAGTGTTTACTATATGCATGTTATTGTAACAAAGATCTCTATAGAGTTTTTCATCTACACCCCTGGAACAACTCCCTGTTTTCTCCTTACCCCAGCACCTGGTAACCACATTCTATTTTCTGTTTGTCTGAGTTTGACTATTGTCGATAACTCACATACATGAAATCATGCATTATTTATCTTTTGTGACTAGTTTATTTCACTTAGCTATAACAAGATTTATCCATGTTATAGCATACAACAGCAGAGTTGCATTTTTAGGGTTGAGTAATACGGACTCTCTCTCTTTCTCTCTCTCTATATATATATGTATATATGATTTTTTTCAACCTTATGGCTCTTGTGAATAATTTGCAGTGAAATGGGTGTGCGATTATCTTTTTGAGATCCTGTTTCCATTTTCTTGGGATATATACCAAGAAGTGGGATTGCTGGATCATAGGATAATTCTAATTTCTCCACATCCTTGAAACCATTTGTTACTTTGTTTGTTTGTTTGTTTGTTTGGACAGTGGCCATTATATGTGGTATGAGCTGATAATTTATTCAGTTTTGATTTTCATTTCCTGACGATTAGTAATTTTTGTATCTTTGCATATGCATCTTTGCCATTTGTATATTTCTTTGGAGAAATGTCTTTTCAAATTCTTTGCTTATTTTATTTTTTTTTTTTTTTTTTTTTTTTTTTTTTTAAATTCTTTGCTTATTTTAAAATCAGGTTATTTTGTTGTTGTTGAGTTGTACAAGTTCTTAATATATTTTGAATGTTAATTCCTTATTGAATATATGCTTTTCAAATAATTTTATCCCATTCTGTATGTAGACTGTCTTTTTCCTCAGTTGATTATTTTCCTTGTTGCGTGGAAATTTTTATGTTTGATGTAGTTACGTTTTACTATTGTTAACTGTGATTATGTAACTTTTTAAAAATTTTTAAGTTCATTTTTACTCTCAGATAAGATTTTTTTTTTTCAGATAAGAATTTCAATCACTAACTCATGCAGATCAGCAAAAGAATCTTAATAGTATTGGCAGCTAGGAGAGCTACAATGAGTTACTGAAAGAGCCTTGATTAACATCGCAGTCGATCCTTTTTAGATGATTTAAAGGTGTCTTTTGCTATGTACTAATGATTGGATCTCCTTTGAGAAAGGCATGCAATTTTTAAATAATGCATCTCTTAATTTTAAAAATAAGATCAAGGTCCAAAAAGCTGATATGAAACACTTATGCTTCAATGGTTTGAGAATCTTATTCCGTACCCCAGAAGATCGTTGGCTTGTAAAGTAATTTGATGAATAAACAGGTATATGTATATACATTAACATATGTATGCATGTATATATATCTATATACCAATGTGTGTGTGTATGTACCCCAACCTGACATGCAAAGATGAGAAATATTTACACTTTCATTGATAGCTATCAGGCAGGTAGACCAATGTTGAATGTCCACCTTATTTTTTTGAATTTCTTTTTTTCCTTTTCCTTTCACATAATTTCCTTCAAGACTGTAACAGGTTAAGGAGAAAAAAGTCTTGTCAAATGCTTAAAAAAAAAAAATCAAGTGAATGCTGATTTAGTATTTTTAAACCAAGCTTGACAAATAGATTTCTACATAAAGACGGGGAGGTCGGAGAAATGCATTCTGTGCTGACAGAGTTTTTGACATTTTTCACGAATGAAAACAATACAACTAAGTTAGTCATAAAATATATGCAAAAGCAGTGTTGCCCAGCATTAAAAAGAGTACAGAAGGCCAAAATGTTGTTATTGGCAGGGATATTAGATAGTGACAATAACAACAGTAAAAGCTAGTCTATATTGAGACTTAATTAAATTCCAAAGACAGTGGCCAGCAATTTACATTCATATTTATATTTTTATATATACATATTTATATATAATATATTTATATAAATATAACATAACTTATATCAGTTAGTCACCATCTCTTAATTACAGATGAAGAAATGGAGGCTTCAGAATAGCGAAACGGTTGCCTTAGGTCAGGCATTTAGAAAATGGCTGAGTTCAAATTCTAAGCCCAGTCCAAATGCAGAGAGGTTGAGAGAAGACTTGGAGCCTCGAAGCCAGTTTGTGGTAATCCTGTAACAAATTCTCAGATCTGACACAGACCACCGAGTAAAGTAAAAATATACCTCCTTCATCTTCAGACCAGAAAGCTATTTATTACTCTGTTAATGGTTCAACCAAGTCTTTCTTATTCCTTCCAATTATTCTGAAGAAAATGTGCTAGCACTTAGAGAAAGTAAAGTCAAAAGTGAAAGACAAAAGCTATTAGGAGTCAGGAAGTCCTTGTGGCCCTGTTTTTTTCTCTTTGCTAAATACCTTCCTTACCATCTTTTAATTCGTCTGTTTAACTCTAGTTTGTAAAACTTAGTGGCCATGGCTTGAAAGACATGCAAAATGGTCATTTATGGGATCCTGGACTCTTCAATACTTACTTTTCATACTTGATGTGAGATTTACTTAATTTACTAAGTTTGATTTATAATACATGTTCATTCCCTTTATATCTATATCTATATATGTATATATACATATACATATACATATATAGATATATAGATATATCTCTATATATATAGATATCTATATAGATATATATATAGATATCTATATATATAGATATAGATATAGATATATACATATATAGATATAGATATAAAGGGAATGAACATGTATTATATGTATATGTATATATATGTATTATATATACACATATACATACATATATAAAAACGCAAATTTCAATACTAGGCTTAGCATGAGTTCTTGGCTCAAATATCCTTAGCCTGCCCAGTAGATTGTGTGGTTTTAATTCTGTCTACTAACATTTATACAAAGTTATTTCCTCCCTCCTTTTAATAATTGCAGTAGAACAGTAGGTTTAGGGGTGCCTGGGTGGCTCAGTGGGTTAAGCCTCTGTCTTCGGCTCAGGTCATGATCTCAGGATCCTGGGATTGAGCCCCGCATCGGGTTCTCTGCTTGGCAAAGAGCCTGCTTCCTCCTCTCTCTCTGTCTGCCTCTCTGCCTACTTGTGATCTCTGTCTGTCAAATAAATAAAATCCTTAAAAAAAAAAAAGAACACTAGGTTTAAAAAAAAAGGCTGGAATCATCTCTCCTTTATATGTAAAGATACTCAGAAAATAATGTTAATTAAGCTAGTTTCAATCTTCATTTCTACGTTTTTAATTACTTACACTTCTGTAACATGCAGGACCTTGTTTTAGCTGGTGCGTATGATCCTGCCTGGCTCTAATAAGTTTATTATCTGGTAAAAGGATAAGTCACATGTACAAATAGTTATTAGATAAAGATGTTAGGTACATATGATATACCTATAATAGCTCATATGTTCATAATGTAACTAGTTAAAGGTTCAATTTTCCAAATGCCCTGTGATTTAATATAAATAATGAATATTTATGCTTTTGAATCTTCTAGCTTTGTTAAGTTTACTTCTCTATGTGCACATTTCCTAGGTCAGCACATTTTCCATCACAAGCAGTAAGCCGTTCAGTGTACAAGCTAGTAAGTAGGCCTAGTTCAATTGCTTCTAGTAGTTATAGCTTAAATAAACCTTCCACTCAACTTACTCGTCATGCTGGTTCCCTTCATGTACATATGTATGCAAAACCACAGACTAGTTTAAGATTTTTGGAAATGACAGATATTCAAAGATAAGCCTCAATTATAATAGTATGTTTAAGTTATCATTGATACTATCATAGAACTCCCCTCAATAAAAGAACTCCCATTGATGAGAAAGAAATTTCTGTATTAGGGTAAATAACACCTGTGCTATTCAAAGTTATTTTAGTGAATTTTTTATTCAGTTCTACAACTGCAGGCATTTTAGCAGATACAATATATCATTATTTTTACATATAGTCAATATTCAGGTATGTTTAATATTCACTGAGAAATAAAACATTTTTGTATATAAAGAACAGATCCAAGGAGTTGACCTCAAAGGCCTGAAGGTTAATTAATGGCCTAAGATAGCCTGACTCAAATGAATAGGAATTCAGAAAGGGAGGGAAGCGGGGGAAGCCAGTATTTCTTCAAGGGTTTCACAGATAGTTAGATGGACATATTTTATTATGTTTTCTCACAAGGGAGACATTTTCCCCCATTGCATGTTGAGGTGTGGTCTCTTGTAATAAAGATCGTTTTAGTCTTTATGCAATAAATTTCTCCCATTATCTACTATAAAGTCTGGCTAGATACTCTCTGTAGAGTTTTTCCATAATGTAATGTGTAAAGGAGTGAGCTGCCTATCAGATTTCCCTTTACAAGCTAACAAAACTGTAGAACCCCCCAAAACAGCCTATATAATGTACAAATTGAATGAAAAGGACAATATATGTATGAGCTTGTATATGTAGACAGACATACACACCTACACATTATGTATGTGATGATCCATGTATATGGTATGTATTATGCGATGGAGTACTGTTTATAGTCATTCTTTTTCTAGTCATCATTTTGATCACACTTGAGCATCAATTCCCATAGTTGATCAACAAGAGAACAATTAGATTTCAAAAGCAACACCAAGAATTACCATATTCTTAGCAGGATAAGGTAGAGGAAAGATGCTACTATATAAAACCACCAGTGACATAGGAAATGCTTATCTTTAAACTTCAAAATAGTGTTCTGTGTTATTGTTTAGAGACTTGGTATATAAACACACTATGTAAAAAAGATGTTTCGCTTAACCCCAATTCTAGTCGCCTGTTAAAACAATTATTTAAAAAATACTACCACATATGCTCACATAAAATGTGATAAAACTCTAATGTGATAAATCTAACTCGTGAAAGATTTCTTGTTTATTATTTCTCACAGTTTTCCTTTTCTTATTTTGATATGGAGTCTGGGCTTACTTCTAGAATTAGCACATCATTTTTTTTTTCCTGTTCTTTCTGAATTTCCCTCTTCCAATACTAAATTACCTATCCCATAAGTCCTCTCAAATAGGAGGTAGACAGTGAGGGCAGCCAGATCTCTCTGCTTACACTGAAAAACTGGAAGAAGCACACATCCAGGAGAAATATCTCTCAGTTTATCTTTAAATTGGAGCAGGGCAGAGGTCACTAGCCGAAAGGAAGTCAAAATGACAAGTACCCTAACAGATGCAAAGAAAGGTTAAGACAAGCAAATATCTTTCCATGAGACACTTGAACTGTTGTTAGCTACCTGGCACAGACCGTTTTCCACTGACAAAATTAAAACCTCACCGACTCAGTAAAAGAAGGGGAAAATTAGTCTCACTTAAGGGAAGTCTCAATTATAGTCCACTTTAAAAGTGATTTCACTTTACTGCTTCTAAACCTGCATTCTCTCACATAAAGTGAAACTAATACGTAGGAGCAGCTAAATTAAAACTATGGTTTGCACCATATTTTACCTTGAAAAATAAGCATAAATACCATTGGCACATAAAAATTTGTTGCTAGAGGCTGTCTGAACCTCAAGGAAGAAATCCTTAATTTGGATTTGGGGCGATTTCCTCTTCCAAACGTTATAACAAGCCCCATGAATACATTTTCTTCTCTCACTATGGAATAAATAGTTAGTTTAAACTAATACGTGAGAAAAAAAATAAACTAACACATGGGAGGCAGTAGAGAGATATCAGAGATTACTATGGGCTCTGTTACAATTTTCAAAATTCAGAAATTTGGAATTTGTGTAGGTTTTTCTAGCAGGATACAGCTGAGAAGCAATGTCACAAGTGCCAATGGTAATTGCTGCAGAGGACCTAAAGGGTCAGTGTGGAATGATTCAGATTCAGAGAGAAGAAATAATTATAACCAAAAGATCCCAACAGAATGTTCTAGAAAACATATTGAATGTATTATAACCAAAATAAAGTGCTTGATGTTTTTATTTTTTTTTTTTTTTTAATTTTCACACTAAGGCTAAAGCTTTTGTTGGTTTACGGTTTCACCGCAATGTTGGCTCTAGCCAATTTGGGCAACCACGGTAGCCATAAGGACTAGTGCTTAACCTGATGGATTTACCGGTCATGTTGTGCCTGCAGCCATTTGGATCATCAGTGCCTAATTTCCTTGGATTTAAGCTGTACGTTGTTGATTTAGTTGACTGTGTATTTTTCTGTGGCTGGAGTTGACTTAAAATACTACATCTAGGTAGAGGGGATAATCCAAAGTGTCCAAATCTTATTAAGAAGTAGAATTGCATTCTTGCATATATCATATAAGGGAGGGCACAAATTTCATCATAAAGTGCTGAATAAGACATTCTTGTGTGGGTAATTTTGTCACTTTACCAAGATTTATTGACATCAAACAGCAGTACTTCATCAAATGGGCTGAGCATCCTTAAGAAAGGCATAGACACAGGGACTGGAATGAGGCACTGATGCTCAGTGAGCGGTCTTGCCAGGTCAGCTCCCGCCTGCACACCTGCACACGGCTACCTGTTCCCCAGCTCTTTCTGCAAGAGCCCCCTTAGCTATTACCAGAGGAGACGTTCATTCAGACCTCACATTCAAGAAGACCAGATGGGAACCGAAGCACGTTCAAGCTTTTGGAAGGACACCTTGCCGGCAACAATATGTGAAAATGCAGTGGCTTCCGTTTGCGTTTATGGACCTTAGCTATTTGCACATCATATCCCACAGCTGTTTATAGATGGTACGATAGGAATATTGGAATACTTTATTTTCCTTTTGACCAGAAAGTGTTATCTCTGAACGTTGACTCTCCTTTGCATACTGAGGCTGAAGAGATGGCTGTGAGCAGAACTTGTTGGCCAGTTCCTCCCTTGTGGAACCACCATTCCCTCCAGGCATTTCTCTAATGTTGGCAGAAGTCTCTGTGTTCTCATCCCCCCACTTAGAACCCTTTTTATATTCTTGCTGCTGTTTTGAAAGTGAGAAGGAGCCCTCTATTTTCACCCAAGCCAAATGGGTAAAGTACCACTTGTGCAAAAAATGTTGCTATAATAAAAAATTATTTTTTTCTAGAGAAAAGACAACTGTAATTATTTAGAGAGAAACGTCTCTTTAAAATTTAAAACGTCTCTTTCAAAATTACCCACACAATAGAGAATATTTTTATAATATTTTTATAAAATTTTATATTTTATAAAATACAATATATATTTATATTTTATAAAATTTTAATATTTTATAAAATATTTTATAATAATTCTATAAATTTTGCATATAAGTATAATTTTACATATAATATAAATTTATTATATAAAATATTTTGCAAACAAGACATAGGGTATGCAACTAGCAAGTTTTGGCATCATGCCTTTTTTCCTTATTAAAAGTTATATAATAGATATAGAAATAGTCGTTTAATTCCTGTAGGGAATTCGCCTGTCCTCACTCATGACAGAGATATATTTCCATGTGATCTTGTAACATGTGATTATAGTTTTCCACTAAGGAATTATAAAGAAAAAAATTACTGATATTATAAAATATTTGTTAATGCATATTTATCTCTGAATGACTCTTGTGGAATTCTCTTAGAGAATTCTGAGAAAAATGCTCATTTTATTTGGGTTGCAATAATTTCACATGCATAGCAGGTAGGACTTTTGGTAGATCTCAGAAACAGCAAAGCATTCAGATCCATTTGTGGACTCAAATTTGTTTTGTGCATACGAGGGTCATCTTTTGTTCACCAATAGGAAAAGAATTCTCTACTTTGTAAACATGGAGTATGTCCCAATTTAATGCTAACCAATGACCACGAAGACCCAGAAGTTTGAATATGTTTTCCCAAAACTTTCCTGATGGGTTGGTCACTTTGTGTTGCCCATTCCAATCTTACATTCGTTTTAGTGCTGAAGAGTGAACAGAACCTAAATTACATGCTGTTTCTGTGGGCTTTGATACCTTGTTACTGTGAGGTGGAAAGAATTGTCTGATGGTTTTTTACTTTGTAGTACTTGGCTTGTAGGTAAAGGGGAGGAAAACAGACCACCTCTCACATGAGTGCTGGTCTCCCACTGCTCTCTAACACAAATTTCTTCTGATTGTTTCTACATTTATCTTCGATGACTATTTTAACATGTATGCATTCTTCATCTCACCTATGTGTTATAAATGGCAGTCCTTTAGAATGGATAGTGTTCTACATAAAATTAGTATCAAATGTGCCAGTTTTTCCATGCTAGACAAATTCACGTTGAGTTACCATAGTATGAGGTGGTCAAAGATCAAACCATCAGGGTTGCTAATGCTGGGTAGAGCATCTTGAGCCTGATGAAGTTACATGACCTAGACACACCAGAGGAACCACTAAAGAGTTTTGCCAAAAAAGGAACAATTTGTGCCACACAATGTAAGGGAAAGGAGTAGATTTTGCAGTCAGCACGTCTTGGGTTTGAATCCTGGCCATTCACTCCTCGTGTGACCTCTTAAGCTCTGAGTCCAAAGATCCCCCTCACTGACACAGAGTAGGTAATATCCATCTCCCAAGGCCAATATGTTGAGTTGTAGAAATAAAGTGTATTTCAGGTCCCTTCACAGAGTAGATGTTCAGTACAGTAACTGCAGGTTGGAAAGGATAGAAGTATCACTTCCATTAAGAGCTTACAAAGTAGAAAGGCTGGATGTCTTTAGAGAGAATTTTCCCAACTGTGTTTCTAGACATGAGTCCAGAGAGATGTTCCCTAGAGACTTTGAATTGTATGGAAGCTTTTGGGAGACACCTAATGAACTTTAGGAAATGCATAGTTCTGAGAAGTCCTGCAACAAAGCAATTTATTTCTGTGAAACATGACCTTAAAAAATAGGACCATGACTATGGACTCTGAAAAACAACCTGAGGGTTTTGAAGGGTCAGGGGTGGGAGTTTGGGGGAACAGGTGGTGGGTAATAGGGAGGGCATGTTTTGCATGGAGTACTGGGTGTTGTGCAAAAACGATGAATACTGTTATGCTGAAAAAATAAATAAATTTTAAAAAAAGGAAAAAAAAATAGGACCATGACATTTTTCCAAATGTTGCTGTTCTACTGAACTTACTTTTTGAACCACTGATGTAGGACATTGAGTTCCTCAGTCCTAGTCTTCAGGTATCAAACAGCTGAAGTGAAATGTAATCTATAACAAACCATCTCTCTTAACTGTTTTGAGGCATGTGGAAAAAAAAAAGATTTGGGTCTAAGTTCATTTATCTTAGACAAAGTTTAGCATTTCTTGTTAATACCTTATTCCGGAGACTTTGTTGGCCACAGACAGTTACTGGACATCTGATTAATACAATATTTTCTTGGCATGGTGTGGCTGAGTTTGGTTGTTTGCTGGTGTAAAAAGTGTAAAAAGTGTACCTAAAGCATCTGGGACCGACAATCAGGTATCTAGTGCAAGCACTTTATCAAAGTACCTATTCGTAGTTTATCTTTGAAAAGGAAGTATATCATTTGGGTACTGGCAAATAGTGAATTTTTTAGTCCTATTATTATTTTATTTTTATTTTTTGGAAACAAAGCAAATACCCTAAATTATAGTGAGATGTTGTCAGTAAGAAAAATAGGCATATTCACTATCTGGTGATAAGTATGTTTTCAGTATGATGCTTTATACACTGATTTTTTTTTGGCTTTTTAATGTTTATATTGTGTTAAAATATGCATAACATGTACACTAGTTTATTTTTATATAGTAGCGAAGAATGAAAACTCGTTCAACGTAGATAGTATTAAAGCCCTTGGACCCATAGGAACCAATATGTAGCAATAAGGGTCATCTCTGACATTTACTTGTTAAAAGGAGAGATCACCAAATCAAACAGATATATCTTTATTTCTACTTAGTCTCTTGTAACATATTCCTAATAGTTATTAGGATTCATGTATTAAAACTAACAAGATTCTGTTATTATTATGTACAGAAAATAGTTTTGAATGGGAGAAGAGATTCAACATAAGATTTCTAAATGAATTACTTAGTAAGCATAACATCATTCAATTTTCAGGTCAGTTTGTCTTTATAGGATTATGTGATGTAACTTTCTACTAAATATTCATTATCAGAGAAGAAAGTAACACAGTTTACTCTTAAAGAGAAAAGCAAAAAAAATCCCTCTCTGCCCTCAGCACACTGAGAGAGAAGGAGAAAAATGAGAAAGAATGGATGCTTCTAGTCCAGCAACGCACAAATTGATCAGTCGTCCAGTAGGGGCTGCTCATAGTGCAGGGAGGCTGATTCTTCTAGCAATAGGATTCATGACTTCAAGGAGACTGGGATTTCAAGGCCATTCCAATGTCTATAATTGAAATAACCCCTTCATACACTCCTGAAGTGTATGAATACCTCTGATATTTACTCTAATAAAATAGCATGTATAGAATTAAGGAATCACTAACGAAGATATTGCTCTCTGTCATCTGCCTTAAAATGACATTTTACTAATCACATTTAAAATGTTGCTGTGTATCAGTGAGGGGAACCCATAGCTGTTAAATTGTTTTTAAACACAGATTTAGAGAATTTAGAGAATGAAATTGAGGGTAGTAAACTGGTAGCCAACTAAAGCAAAACAGGCTGGAATGTTGGTAACCGGTGGTACACATAGGATCCAAGCAAAACATCTTGAATTGCTAGTACCATAATAAATTACAGTTTTCACGTTTGTATTTTGCAAGTGAAAACAGCACTAAGTCAAGCTTACGAAATAAGGACCAAATGATGACATTTCTAATTCACCTACACCTATGGTGACTGGGTAGGGCCACTGTGCCACATAACACATCAGATTACAGAGGCCATGTAGAGAAGTAGAGGCTTTACTTTCCAAAGTAAAGAAAAATTAGACAGACAATTCATGGCCAACGTGCTGTTGCAGATGGGAGAAAATGGCTGAGGGAGGCAAAGGGTGAATTGTCACATAGGATCTAATGAACCGTGGAGATTTCTCCTTCCTGTGCCCCTCTCTTCTCACAAGAAGATCCATACCACATTCACTACCCAAGGGACCATGCACTCATTTTCTTCTGAGTTAATTTTCTGTCTTTAAAATAAGGAGATAAAAGGCTGGATGGGGTTAGTTTCCCAGGAGTGTTCAGAGGGCAAGACATGGTCAAGAACTGGTTTGTCTCCAAACTTCATTAGCCTCTGAGATAACCGAGGCAGGGGACCCCAATTAACGTAAAGAATGAGGGACTTCTAAGGGATGAGAGTCAGTCCTCACAGTAATGGAACTTGGCCTCCTGTTTCAGAAAGGAGACTCACAAATCCCTTTCGTGGAGAGGGACTCTCCTGAATGGAGAGGGTGGGCTGATTTATTTCTCCGTGGTGTCCTGGAGTGTATCTGCCCTGATTGACTCCCTTGATCTTGACATCAGTCACTTTGGAGTCAAGATAATGAAAACTGCATTAAAGAGGCCCCTTCAGTTTATGCAAATGGGCCTTTATCTTCAAAGAGGCCGTACCCTTGGGAGAGTCTCTTTGCTATTTAAAAGTATTAATAAAAGAAGATATGTTTGATAGGTCCTTCCTTCTACACCTTGTTTTCTCTCATTTAAATAGGCATGAGGGTGACCTTTTGTTTTTGCTGTTATTAAAACCCTAAGCTTTCTTGATGCTTTACCTAAAGGAGTGAAGTAGTATTTCGTTCCAAGGTGGCTGTATGTATGGAATTACCAGGGACATAAGCGAGGCATAAGCATGATTCTAAACAAACCAGTCCCACATCTTAGTACATCTCAGGACTGGATCTCCTGAACCAGGACGAATGGAGGAATCTCGGTCTGGCGAGGCAACAGGTGTTCTGTGGGGTGATGGGGCAGAAGTGATGAAGCCATTAGCAAGTCCATCTGCACGTGCGCTTCAGGCCACCACTCAAGTGAGAAAAGAATCCTTAGAGGTCTGTACATGGACTCTTTGAGGAGGGGACACCAGATAATGCACATAGAGGAAATACTACAATTACGGGGAAGCTTTGTGTTGCCCTATCTTTTTCTGCCATGCAATTTAGCAAATAATATCCACATAAAACGTCAACAAGAGATGAGGACTATGTTTGCATGATACAGTCCGTGTGTACTTAACATTTTAGTAGATTGATTCCGAAAGTGGATGCTCGCCTTGAGATACACAGAAGGAGCCTGTTATATAGCCTCATGACACTTCCAGTGACCAGAATGGGACTCAGGAAGGTATGGTAAAAGAATGAGCAGTTCGCTCGATCATCTCTCTGGTGTTTTCAAAATGTTAGAGATACAGGGTTTATTTTTACCTTGATGTCACGTTTGTGTTCCTTCGTACTCGGAATGTAGAATGAATGGTTGGTTTATGACTGTCCAACAGGAGCTTATCCTCACCTGAACTTTCTTTAACAACTACCTGAAAGAAATAGAAATGAGAGAAGCATGCCCCTAAGAATTGTTCCTTTTTTTTTTTTGAGAAAATTCAGTTGCCTGAAGAATAATACCTCTGTTTTCTCTCACACTTTCATTTCTTTTGCTAGTATTTTGCATATACTGTATCTAGGTAGTGAACTTTTCCTGTATTGCACATAGGACAATTTTGCTGAGGGCGCTCAAACTGTAGTTTTACTTTTGAAAGTTAGAATCTATAATAGCTTTTCTCCTGACGGATGCTGCCTTATGAAACATACAGTTAAAATATGATAGGTTGCTTTTGTTGTTAATACCTTTTCTTTTCCTATTCCTTACTCTTTTCATTCAGGTGGTGACCATTCGCTGGCTCTGTTTACATAGTATTCCAAAATGATAATTTCATTAAACCATATGTTTCGAACTAATCCCTGGACTAGAGTGCCTGCACAATTATAATTACATTATCTTAAACTTCACCACAAATTATAAAACTGTGTTGTAGTTGCATATTTATGTAACTGATTCTATGCTGTGTTTTATTATGTAGTATAATAGAGCATATCATGTATTATGTGGTGATATTAGAGTTCTAGAACCACAACAGTGATGAGCCTGAGGTCATTCTTATGATTATCTGAGTGAGGAACTGTACAGCCGCACAACTACAGGTGGTACTGACAACATTTCATAACCATTTGGCAATGGTTATGAATGATCAAGCCAAACGGTGGCAGCGGTCATTTTCACATGCTCCCGGAATGCCATAAGCCTTGGGCAAGAGATATGATTTACAGAATATTTGCTGGAGTTATCAGTTTTGCCACAAAGAAATGAAAACAAGTTTTGAGGAGAAACAAGTGAAAGAAACCAGGAGAGTTCCTTTGCTAGGGAAGACACAAATGCAAGAACTCTTAGAGTTCTAAGAGCAAAAGACTGACCGAGGAATGCAAAGTCTCAAATACTGAACTTGGGGGAACAGACTTCTAAAAATGGTCTAGCAATTTCCCTTCAGCAGCTGGTAAATCCTGGCGCACTTCTTTGAGAGCACGTCGAAGAGCATGTTCATCATGGCAAGGCCTGGGCCACAAGAGATGGAATCACTGGCATGTCTTTTACATTAGAGGACTGTGTGCTTTCTCATCATTCGTGGATTTTCTTCCTCTTTCATTTTCTCTTCCTTTCAGAAGGAGTACATAGTATTTGCATAAAATGCGGCAAAAACAGGGAAGTATAAAAGTCACCCATAAGCCCACTCCCCAGAAGCAAGCACTATTAACATATTTGCATGTTTCCTCTTCCTCCTCCCCTTCCTCCTCTCTCTCTCTCTTTTCTCTTTCTGTAATTACCTAGCTGTTTTGCAAAGATGGCAAATATTTCTTCCTTTGGATAACATCTAATGTTCCAAGTAAAAATGTCCCTGCTCCGGTTCCTTTCTACTGCAATGCCACCTATATTAAGATTGTTTCGAGTGGTCAGTCTTGCAGACACTGATATTCCTAATGTTTTTGGATGCCTATTACTCTGTCCCCCGAGTTACCAGGTTTTGCTCGGTCTTCATAGGACCTGTAAGGAAATTCTTCTAAGAATTTCATAAGCTAAGAGTCCGCGCTCAAGCATTCCTTTCTCTGGTTCAAATGGAATTGAACAGATTTTTTGGTATGCTCATCCTTGCCAGCGTTTTCTTTCTTTTTTTTTTTTTAAAGATTTTATTTATTTATTTGACAGACAGAGATCACAAGTAGGTGGAGAGGCAGGCAGAGAGAGGAAGGGAAGCAGACTCCCTGCTGAGCAGAGAGCCTGATGTGGGGCTCGATCCCAGGACCCTGGGATCATGACCTGAGCCGAAGGCAGCGGCTTAATCCACTGAGCCACCCAGGCGCCCCTTTGCCAGCATTTTCATTTTCGGGTTGGCTGTCGCGTGCTGAGTGTGGTCAGTGTTAAAGCCTTGTCTTAAGAAAAAAAGAATATAGTGGTGGAAGTGTGCAGTGAATGCTAGACACCTCATGAACCAGTGATGTCACAAATAATGCTAATATTAGACCCTCTAGGAGAAGAGGCACAAACAAAAATGACATGATTATCAAGTCACGGGCGCAGGAGGGAAGTGTGTTTGTTAC
This sequence comes from Meles meles, assembly GCF_922984935.1. NCBI lineage: Eukaryota > Metazoa > Chordata > Mammalia > Carnivora > Mustelidae > Meles > Meles meles. Next base: position 57,198,682 of record NC_060075.1, on the reverse strand, counting down.
CATCCTCACAGATTATAACCGTGGGTGCCATTCGCTAAGCATATCAAAAATATTTTTTGGTCGGAAGTTAATATGTGCTCAATGAGTTGATAATGTAAGCCCTGTATTCTTTCTCTCCCCCTCCACCACATGCCTAAGTAAACTTTATTTTTCAGGTTGAAAGGACCTTCTAAAATTCCTCATTCTTAATGCTCTAAAACGCCCGGGTTCAGAAAATTAAATTACGCCATTTTTATCTGTTTGAGATCAGCTCTGTTTCCTCCTTTGCTTTGTGTTTACTTTCCTGCAGTAGCTGACATCAAAATGTTTTCTGGAATGCTGGGACTAAATAAGTTATGCTTAACTCAATATCTAATACAAATAGCCCTGGGGAGCTTCAGCGACACAATCATAAAAGCTATAGTTTCTTTTAATAGCTTGCCACACTTTGCTGATATAGTATTTCTCTAATCACCAATCTTTACGTGCCTTCCTGACCTTGGAGCTCTGAGCCCAAATGGCTTTGTGGTATCAAAGGCCTATGTCATTGGAAGAGTGAATGGCTTTCATTTTTTCCCTTGAAACTTCCGGTTCCTGGCATCTGTAAAGAATTACTCTGAGTGGTGTTTTGCTGCCTTGCGGCCACTGCCCTATCCAATGGAAGTGCCTTTTCCCAGAAAGGTCACAGTGGTCAGTAATAGGTGGATATTGCGTTCAGGGAGGAGGCAACTCCGGTTTCAGTTTTTTTCTGTTACAATATTCATTATTCTTATTCCCATTCATTGTTCAAGACCAAAGTCATGTTTCATTTGCAAAATATTCCAGTAAGAAAGGGTACCTCCAATATGCAATAAGGCTGAAAATGTTCATAACAGGTTTCCTAAAGTCATCCTGTGTGAAGGAAAAAATAAACTTCTCACTTACACCTTTGGGGAAGATTACTTTATAACACTGCAAAAGAATTCATCTTCAGAATCTATTACTCTTCAGGACCTGAAGAGCCCACACTGCATGGCCTTGCAGTCAATTGGGAATCTTGAATATGCAGACTCTGTCCTGTACTGGGTCAGCCTGGGCAACCATTGGTTCATGCCTTATTGCATTTCTTAACACCATTACGGTTTAAGTAAGTATTCGGCGTAGTCAGAAATGGGGAGAGGGACTGCGTGGATGTATTTCTAGGGTACTGGTCTAGGCTGAAAGTCTGAGTAACGGTTAACGTTTATAAACATTCAAATGACTGAATGAGTTGCTTTAAAACAATTTCTTACATTCTCTGTGTGTTAGAATCTTAAGAGAGAGGAAGATGCGCTGGGACAGGGACAGAAATAAGGCAGAAGACTAATGAGAACTGTGAAGCAATTTGTTATGTTCTCAATGAGGGATTCTTAATGTAAGGAAGAAGTGTGTATTAAAAAACATTAGTATAGATGAACATGATGACAAAATTTAGAAGTACTTCGATGGTATGCAACTCCATTTACCAATCAAGTCATTTATTTACACGAAATCCGTACTGGCTTTTACTACTCTAATGAACACGCACGCACTCCTGGCAATGTCCATCGTCTGTAATTTCATTTAAATTTCTTGCTTATCTTCCCTAAATGGTTCTCAGAATATTACTTTATATATTAAGATATTCCCCCATTGATTTCCAGCTTATGCTAATTTTTTATTCTATATTTTAAGTATATATTTTAATACCATTGAGGATGGAAACTAGAAAATGAAAATCTCTTTTTTATTTTATTTATTTATTTATTTATTTATTTATTTTTAAGATTTTATTTATTTATTTATTTGACAGAGAGAGAGAGAGAGATCACAAGTAGGCAGAGAGGCAGGCAGAGAGAGAGGAGGAAGCAGGCTCCCTGCAGAGCACAGAGCCCGATGCAGGGCTTGATCCCAGGACCCTGAGATCATGACCTGAGCCGAAGGCAGAGGCTTTAACCTACTGAGCCACCCAGGCGCCCCGAAAATCTCTTAATTCCATAAAGTCCTTTACTATTTGGGTAAACATTTTTAAAAAGTTTTTATTTTTGCTTATTTTATATGTCAAATATATAGGATTCTTTCAAAATTGAATTCCTCCTAAATGTAAAATCTTGTAGGGTTTTTTTCATACACACTTTAGCATTGTTTCATGCTACTAAATAGTCTTCAGAATCATGCTTTTCTGGAATAGCCAGAATACCTTAAAAAGAATACCCATTTAAGGAAATAGTCTCACAGATGATGGTGATAGAGTAACAGGCAAGCTTGTTCTGGCACTGGATGCTGTAAGAAGAAAAAAATGTCTCCTTTTTGGAAAGATAACAGCTCTGAAAATTCTGAGGTCTTAGAGCAATTAGGGAATTTGAAAGTTTCCTCTACTTGCACAGCTGTGTGTGTGAGAGAGAAAGACAGAGAGGTGCAGGGAGAGTATTTTTGGAGCCTTTGTATTTCTGTGAAACACACAGTAATCTTATGAATGAGTTGCCTTGTCTTTACGGTCTTAATTTGACACTCCCTGAAACCCCCTTTCGTCCCCTGCAGCCTTTTGCATGAAGATCAGTGACAGTGGGATTGCCTTTCTACAATTCAGTTTCCTGAAAACAGCTAATTTGTTTATCAAGATGAGGTAGGGGATGAAGCCATCTCTTAGCTCTGTGAGTTAGTAACAGTTTTCAGTCATTCTAAGTCTTAGTTGGATTTATATTTACATTTTTGGAGGAACAGTACTGAGTTGGTTACCTTTTGCTCTGTAACAAACCAGTGTCAACACAGTGGCTTAAAACAATAAACATGAATTATTTCTTTTGAACGTGCTGATTATCTGGTGGTTCCTCTTTTAGAAGCCAGCTCAGGTAGGGCTGAATCATTTAGGATGGCCTCCCTCCCCTTTCCTCTGGGAAAGCTGGAACGGCTGGAAATGTTGGGGCCTCTCTCCACATGGTCTCTCATCTTCCAGGGGGCCGGCCCTGGTGTGCTCATACAGGGAGGCATAACGGCTCTCAGTGACCAGGAAAGGCACACTCCAGTGGGCAAGCAAGCACTTTTTAGGTGTCTGTTTCTGTCATACTTGGCTATTTATTATTATCTCATTGGTCAAAGCACATCAGCTGTCCAAGATCAGAATCACGATGGGAGGAAACTACTTATGGACCTGTGCACAGGAAGGAATGATTCACTCTACATTTACACCACCATCATCTTCCTAATTTCTGAAACACAATTCGGTTACATAAATACAGAACATAATTTTAAAATTTTAATAATTGTTATATTTGTGTTTCTGCAAAATTTATGCTAGGGTCAATAAACCTGAATATATAGAAATGTGTTTTTGAAAAGAAATATGACATAGTGGTCCCCCCCCCCACTTAAGCAAAAACAAAACAAAGCCAAGCAAAACAAAAAACCCAACCCTATGAGAGAATGAGACTTTCTCCCAGCTTTGGCCTATCATTCTAGTCACTTGAGGTATGTATGAGAATAATGAATACATGTGTTTTAACCCAATTGTGATCTGGCGTGCCAAAAGACATTTTTTTAAGTTCTCTTATTTATCATAGAGATTTATCCTGTTATGCCATCTGTTTAAAAAAATAACAATTTATTATATACTAGCGCTATGAAACTTAGCTAGTTAGTATTTACATATAGTTTTAGATGAAGGCATTCTCTAAAAGGTAAATGATTTTATTAGTAGCTCTTAGATATTATATATATATATATATATATATATATATGTTTTTTCCCAACAGAAAATGCAATGCTGTTTCAAAATTGTGGGTTTTTTGTTTTTTTTTTTTAATCAGAATCAATTACAAACAGCCAAATCATTTTGGGTAATTTGTAGGTAAAGGCATCCCCCAATAACATGCCTAATTTATATGTGAAATAGATATGGACTATCCATGAGTTGTCCAAAGACCTTGTAGATTCCCACAATTCTGTGATCTCATGTAGATGTGATTTCCCATGAATCTATCTGAGAGAATGTAGAAAAAGGAGCACGCGTCTTGGAGACAGACAAGTTAAAATTCTGGCTCTGTTAATTACCGTATAACCTTGAACAAAATCCTCTAATCTTCTGTGCTTCTATTGGGATATAGGGATAATGTGAAGTCAAAAATGCAATTCAAAGGGTACATAGAAAGTCTCAATGTTAGTTGCCTTCCTCCTCCCTCCCCTTTTACCCTTTCTCTTCCTATTTACTGACTTCAACTATTGAAAGCAGTTGAAATGTTCCTGATAAGTTGCATGTTAGGCAATTTGGGAGCAAGGACCAAGACGTGATTCTGGGTTAGTCTGAATGCTGCTGGCCCAAGGAAAGGGACAGACAGGCTGTTGACACCAGCATCGGACCTATCTTTCTGTGGTTCTTTCCTCCTCTGCAATTTTCCTGTGTGTCCTTTTCCAGAGTCTTGCTAAATTTCATTACACACCGATAAACTGGATTGCTCTGCCTGGCCCTCGTGCTATTATTACTTGAAGAAAGAGGCACTTTGGGGCCATAATGAGAACTTAAAACACACAGGCCAAAACCTTAAGTGAGTTTACAGGTATGAGGGTGCTTGCAGCACCTCTGGAAAGAGGATGTGGTGAGCAGGATGACAGTCGGTTCCTGTCTGGGATGCCACCTGTAGGGCTTGACCGATTTTGGGACTTAAATTTGTGTTTTTGCTAAACACTGGATGGCTTAATTTGTCAGTGGGTCCGAATCAAAAACACTTCAGGACAACCATAATGCTACCCTGAGAGAACCCAGGGACAAGCTAATTAGGAATAAAGAGGTGAGATGGAAAGGAGGGTGTATCTGGGGAACTTCACAGGGTGAAATTCCTGCATGGGCCATGGCAGCTCGGAAATCTGCATAGTAACAAACTTGTCACAAATCAAGGACAACTCGATGGAGCAATTAGAATTAACATTTCAGGCTGACATTTGTCAAAAATCTCTGTCCACATTTTGCTCTCTGCAACAAAAATTGTGGTTTTGTCCTAACAGTTAGTGAGCTGTTGCCTAACTTTAAACGTTCGTGTGGAAGGTATGCACTTCCTGCTCGAGTAAAGAAAAGTTACATCTTTTGAAATCCTTACAACCTATAGGAACCCCAAACTTACTCCATTTGAATGACAATTACATATTTTGAAATCCACACATACTATATGAATCCTACACTTATTCCATTCAAATGACAAATGCTTTAAGAATTCAAGAAAATATTAAACATTTCATGGTAGATAGCATCTGTTTCAGTGACCTCTTCTTCAAAACCTGTTTCATTTTATTCTTTCCTAAAACTCTCCAAATTGAATCAAAGAAAACCAGACACCCTGAGTATATCATATTTTTTCATAATAAAAGAAACCCAATTCTGATTTTCTAACGTTCGTTCAATATAAAATAATACTTAGTGTTTTATTTCTGAACAGAAGCTCAGAGGAAACCAAAAAATTAAAAGTGTTATAGTATTTTCTAAGCTGTAATGTAATGATATCCCTGACTTCCTATTTCCATCATGTTGTTATGCACATTCATATATCAGGATACAGTTTTCCTAAATACTTAACTTTTGAAATTAAAATGAATACATCAAAAAGCCACAATAAGGGTAGAAATCCATTGTCAGATGTCCAACTGTGCAGATTAGTAACTGATCTTTAAGAAGACAAAGATATGTGAGAGCAAATCTATGTTGACTTTCTCTGTCTGAATTTCTTGCCCACTTTTCCTCATAGAGGCACACACTGGTATGTTCCCAATTCCAACTTTTCAATATAATGCAGGTTTTTAAGATGTAGTGAGCAAATACATGAAATATAACATGTTTACAAAGGACTTCAAATTAGAAGAGCTGGGGAGAAAACAATGTGATGAAATTAACAGACAGGTCTGAAGGAAGGTGCGTGGGGGGGCCAAGGGGGGGTGCAGAAAACTGCACTGTCTGCCAACCGACGCCCCCTCTCTCTCCCCTCCTGGGCAGGGTGGTATTCCTACTTTCTCCTCTAGATCGAGCAATACAAACATGATCCGGATCTGCTCCTCCCTTGTCTCGCCTTTCTCTGTAACGCTGGCACACATTCCGTCCATTACTAATTTCAGCCACTTCCTTCTGTATATTCCCACAAGCAGATCCTAGGCCAAGCGCTGACCTTGTCCTGCCTTGACTAATGTGGCATCCCTGCCACTCCTGGGCTGGGGGAGGAGGATGGCTGAGAGAAACAGCAGCAAAAACAGCCCTTTGAAACAGGCAGCATACCCTGCTTCCATCCAAGTGTCATATCTTAAATCCTCTTGAGAGCCTGGGAGTCTCCTCACTGTCATTAGGACCCAGGGACACCTGTGTGTTCTGCCAGGCCAGCACAGCCTTCGCAAGACTGAACTGGCCACACACAGAAAAGGAGTCCCAGATTTCCAAAGTCATGGCTGCTCTGACTTTTGTTCACCTTCCTCTTCCTCCATGACTGTTGATTTTGGACTTTCCTTGTTTAGGAATATTGGAAGTATTGTGGACTCTTCCTTACCCTTCGTGACTGTTAAGATTCAGTGTTCTTCCATGTACTACATAAAACTCTGTTGCAATCCATTTTTCCTCCAAAACTGTGATTCTAACTAAACTGTAGCTGTAGGTCTAGATGCTCCTTGAATAACTGACACATTGTCATTGACAGCCACAACCACGGGTGACAACTGGACATTCTCAAGTGACTTCATCTGCTTCGACCTTGATATTCTATTCCTTTTAGTTATTTCAAAAGTAGGACAAAAATAGGATTAGAAGCAAGTATAGAAGCAAGAATTTGCTCCAAGTATAAAAAAGTATAAAAAAGTTTTATTTGGTATTTCAATAGCTGCTGAAATACCAAATCTGACTTTAAACATCTGAGCAGCAGAGGAGCTATTCTCTTGCATATACACAGATTGGATAATAAATTTTTTTAAAAGTCTGTATAGCCTACCAATGACCAGCAACTAATTACTAGGCTCCAGTGTAATAAATTAAGATGGGGAGGGGAGGAGTAAAATATAAATTACCACTGGTTCAAAAAGATTTTCAACATTTTACAGGAACTGGAGTACTTTATTATTGATAAGAAAAAATTGATAGATAAGGATTGCCCAACAGAAATAAAATGCAAGGCATATATGTGATTTTATATTTTCTGGTAGTCACACTGAAAAATAAAAAAGAAACAGGAAAATCATTCTTAATAGTATATTTTAATTTTAGTCAATATATTTTACCCAATATATAGTATACTGTCAAGGTTTGTGGTAAAATAATCTAATGAGATCATGTGCTTAAAGGTATTAAATAAATGAATGAATTTTAAATTTAACTTAATTTTTAATTTAGACTTAATCTATCTATCTATCTACACCTACTTAACTGCAGGAGTCTGGATCCTTTAACTTGCTAATTGGTATTGTGGATCCATAAACATGAGGCTTTTCCAACCTCAGCACTTCTGACATTCCAGAATGTCAGCCCAATAATTCTTTGTTGTGGGGGGCTCTCCTGTGCATTTTACTATTTTAGCAGCATCTCTTACTCCTACCTGCTAGATGCCAGTAGCACGCTTCTCTACTTCCTCACCAGTTGGGAAAAACAAAAATGTCTCTAGACATTGTCATATGTCCTTTGGGGAGCAAAATTTGCTCCTATTGAGAACACCCGGGAGAACTTGTGGAGCTCAACTCCTCTTACTTGCTCACATCTGCTTACTGAAATAGGTCTGCCGTCTCGTGTGCCAGTGATGAATGGAACACATATATCCATGCTTACTAATTGAATTAATTAATTTAAAACATCTTAGGCAATATAACATATTTCACTGGAATGAAACATGAACCTACACTCAGTAGCTAAATTAATGCTATAGTTCAGAGGAATAATCTGCTTTATGTCTGGGCAAACTTGTGTCCTTGAAGACCTAGACCCTGACCTATGTGTTTGAACTCTTTCCCCAGTCTTTCCCATCTGACTGGGAAACACCCCATCTCTCTTGGTTTTGTACCAATGAGGACTTTGTTCCCATGCGATAAGAGGTCTAGCTTCCCTGAAAGTTTTCCTTTTTTGCTTTCTTTTCCCTGAGAAGTAATAAAATGTCCAAACTGCCTCAGCAAACTAAACTTTTTGTTTGTACAACTAAATATCCATTATGCATGCTGACTGCATGTCAGCCTCATTTACTTCTTCTAAAATTGTAAGCTCCTTGAGGTTAAGGACTTCGCTGATTTTCAATACCTATCATGGATCAAGGAAACGTCTTAAGAATATAATATTTGCTTGATGGTTGACAATAAAAATGGAATGTTTTTGTAAGAATAATAATCTGTTCCTATTTTTATTTTTCCCAGTTTACCTTGTATTTTGGCATATTTCTTTGACATCATTTAAATGCTAGACACTGGGATGGGCAAAAAGTAATGAATACAAAGGAGCAACCCTTGTAAAGGCCCCAGTAGCTGTAAACCTGAGGGAGATTTTTGTATTCAAGGGAATTTGACAACATCTTCAGAAATTTTTGTTGATCGCAATTGTAGTGGGTTGCTACTGACATCTGGTTGATAGAGGAGAAAGCTGCTAAACATCTTGCAACACATAGGACTGAACCACACAATAGGGAATTCTCTGGCCCTACATGTCAATAGTACTGAGGTTGAGAATCCATGGAAAGAGAAGGGCAAGTCACCAACAGTTACATTAAAAGCAATGTATGCTGTGAGAAAGTTGGTCTAAGATTCCACAAAAGCTTAGAAAAGGAGAAAGAATCCAGAGTGCTTGATTGAGAGGTAGAAAAGGCTCCCCAAAGGAGATAAGCCCAACTGTGTATGCAGGTTGGAAACCAGCAGCATATTGAGTGAGGGATGAGTCACTGATTACCCCCAAGAACAAAGTGTAGGAATATGAGCCAAGAGCTAGGGTTGGAGTTCCAGGAAAGCCAATTTTCTAAGATAAGACCAGGAAGAAGAATGTACAAAAGGGATGATAGGGAGGACCTAGGAAGGTAGAATATAGGGACACTGTTTCTTGGATTCTGGAGTAGAAGATTATTTCAAGGAAATAATCATTAACAATGTCAAGTGCCTCAAACCTCAGTGAGATAAACCAGAAAAATCTCTTCAACATTGGTAAAGAGTCATTGGTAACTTCAATGACCAAAATTGCAAGTGAAGGAGGTAGAAGACAGATTGTCTTAGGCAGAAAAGTGAGTAGGAGGAGAGAAAAAGCATGGGTTTGTCTTCAGGAAGCATGTTTATGATTATTTATAGACAAGAAAAGTTGAAAACAGTCTAACAGTCTAATAAAGAAGGTATTTAAATTGGTACGTATATAATGCTATAATAAACCACCACTAAGAGATATTTAGTACTTAAGACTACGGAAAAGCAGTCACAGTGAGTGGGGGGGGGGGGGAACAAGATGCAAACCTTTGTGCAGTATGATACCCAATTTTTTTATAGGGAGAGAAGAAAAACTAAAAAAAATCAAAACCAAAATATTAACAGTTGTCATCTGGGGTGGTATATATTATGGACAATTATTATTTTCTTCTTTGAATATCTTTATTCTCTAAATGTTCTAAAATGAGTATGTATTCCTTTTAAAGTCAGAGGAAATTTTCTTTTTTAAGAAGCTTGGCTGAGAAAGAAAAGAGAAAGTTCTGGCAGTAACTTGAGGGTGGGGGGCGGATAGGAGCATGCACGCGCTCGTGCGTGCGTGTGTGTGTGTGTGTCTATTTGAGTTGGAAGCAAAGAGAGCATTTTTGTGTGGAGAAGGGAGAGAGCCAGTACACCAAGAGAGGCTGAAGATACAGGAGCATGGATGATTGATGGAGCATGTCCCTGAGGGAGCGGGAGGGGATGGAATCCAGATCACAGGTGGTGGGATTAGCCTTGGCTAAGAGGAGAGACATTGCTTCAGCTGAAAAATGAGGAAAAGAGGTAAGGATGGATGTGGGTGCTGATAAGAATGTAGAGGAGGGGGCAGGAAGTTGAGGGAGTTGCTGTCTGTTGGCCTCTATTTCCTTTGTGAAGTAGAAGGTGAGGTCATTTGCTGAGTGGGGTCAAGGGTTTACGGAGAATGATGGGAATTTGGAAGGGCTGCTAAGGGGAAAGAGGGAGGAAGGGAACTTGGGACATAGAACCAGATTATCCAGCTGACTTGAGAGGCCAGCTGAGGCTTGAGACTGAATTTTTAATGAAGGGTACCTACTGCTGTAACTTGTGGCTTTCTTTAGCTACGCTCTGTAACGACTGAAAAATAAAGAAAGCACATAGTGAGTCTGATGAGGAGCTTGCAGATCTAGGTAAAGACCCCGAAAAATCACCAGTATTCTGGGTGCTTGAAGTGATAATGGAGTTTATGCTAGAAAGGGACAGAAATAAAACCAGAAGAGGGCTGAAGGGAATGGAAGTCCCAGTGAGGTCTACAGTCTGCATTAATGGGAGATGGGGAGTGAGAGAACTTCAACAAGGAGAACTTTGGGCTGAGAATGGGGAACTGAGAGGGGAGATTCTAGGCAGGAAAGAGTGCCAGATGGAGGTCAGAACTATAGGTCAGCTGCTGTCTCTGTGGACAATCGCAGCTAGTATGGTCACTCACTTGGCGGTGAAAACTCAACTTCCACTTATATGTGGAACATAGAAGCTCACAAAATCAATAAAAAGTCAGTGTACATTGGGCACCTGGGTAGCTTATTGGGTTAAGTGTTTGCCTTCAGCTCAGGTCATGATCCCAGTGTCCTGGGATCGAGTGCTACACCAGGCTCCTTGCTGTGCAGGGAGCCTGCTTCTCCAACTGCCTGCTGCTCTCCCTACTTGTGCTCTTTCTATCTCTCTCTGTCAAATAAATAAATAAAATCTTTAAAAAAAAAGTCAATGTAGATTAAAGTACACTCTTTCCTCCCTTTCTTTTCCCGCCCACCCTGTCTCTACACACACACACACACACACACACACACACACACACACACACACACAGAGGTACATGTGTATAATTTGAAATATTATTAAGAAAATAACATGCTATTTTCTCCCAACCAAGCAAAAAGAACGCTGGCCTTTTTTTTTTTTTTCTTCAATTCCACATACTTAAGTGCTGTATATCATGAACAAGTCACTTTCATATAAGAGAATAATTTTGGGGGTGCCTGGGTGGCTCAGTGGGTTAAAGCCTCTGTCTTTGGCTCGGGTCATGATCCCAGGATCCTGGGATGGAGACACACATGGAGCTCTCTGCTCAGCAGAGAGCCTGCTTCCTCCTCTCTCTCTCTGCCTGCCTCTCTGCCTACTTGTGATCTCTGTCTGTCAAATAAATAAACAAAATCTTAAAAAAAAAAAAGAGAGAGAGAACAATTTCCTCTTTGGGAAGTGGGTTCAATTATATCTATTAAACAAGGTACTTTTTAAAGAATTAGATTAAGATTTAAAAATATACTCAGGGTTTGGAACTCCAAATACTATACCTTAATTCACAAATATTTATTGAGAACTGTGAAATATCTGTATTTGTGACTCGGGGGCATCTAATGATGAACAAAAGAGGCTCACTCTTCTCTTCATATATTTAGAAGCAAATAGGTGAATTTCAGGGATTATCATGCAAGTAATAGGGCACCTTCCTTTCTCTGGCTTCTATTCCTCACTCCATCCCAAGACTTGAGTCAGGGCTTTGCCAGAGCCCTCCTAGACACAGAGCTGTCTTCTGAGAAATATCAGGGAAGAAGTTTGATTATTTGTGATCACAATTTGTTAATGTTTCATCTTTTTTTTTTTTTAAGATTATTTATTTATTTATTTGACAGACAGAGACCACAAGTAGGCAGAGAGGCAGGCAGAGACAAAGAGAGGGGGAAGCAGGCTGCCCACTGAGCAGAGAGCCCGATGCGGGGCTCGATCCCAGGACCCTGGAATCATGACCTGAGCCGAAGGCAGAGGCTTTAACCCACTGAGCCACCCAGGCACCCCTGTTAATGTTTCATCTTATGTCACTTTTGTATTTGTTCAATTATTTGAAGTCTTTAATTTATATAATCTCACCTCCAAGCTATTATTTTCACATACTTACGTATGTGCATACGTGCACAGATATACACAAAAGCACAACATACATACATACATACATGTGTATACATACAGACATATGTGTATATGCACATATATACGTGTTCTGGCAGGAAAAATTCATGTCTAATCAAAGCCTAAAGGCAATTCAATATTCAGAATATTAGCTTATTAACGATCAACGTATTAGTGATAGCATCATTGCTGATACATCTGTTTTTCTAACAGAATGACCAGCATTTGTGCCTAGGAGTTAGAGGTGGATCAGTTGCTCTTTGATGAGCTACGTGAAAACTTATGTGCTATGCCCCAAACAAGGAAAGCCACTTGAGTTTAAAGGACAATAGAAAGCACATGGAATAGAGAAAAAAAGTATATGTAGCATATTTTATTACTATTCAGTGATGAACATAAACCAATTGTACATATGTGCATTTGTAGTTATATTTATACATACAAATATGATTTTAGACTAATAGTGGTAAGTAACACACATTTAATAGGACTTTCTAAAATTAACAATTTGATATGCTCATAATTTGAATACTCTCTGCAAGTTTGGTAATAATTTTTAATATGTTCTGAATAGTATAGAATTTGTCTAGCACTGTGCTAAATATTTTGGGTGGATCATCTCATTTAATTTAATTTTTTATTTTATTTTTTAAAAGACTTTATTTATTTGACAGACACAGATCACAAATAGGCAGAGAGAGGCAGGCAGAAAGAAACAGGGGGAAGCAGGTTCCCTGCTGGGCAGAGAGCCCGATGTGGGGCTCCATTCCAGGACCCCGAGATCATGACCTGAGCCGCTTTAACCCACTGAGCCACCCAGGTGCCCGTCATTTAATTTTAATAAGAAAATCTCTAGGGGCGCCTGGGTGGCTCAGTGGGTTAAAGCCTCTGCCTTCGGCTCAGGTCATGATCTCAGGGTCCTGGGATCGAGCCCCACATCAGGCTCTCTGCTCTGCAGGGAGCCTGCTTCCTCCTCTCTCTCTGCCTGCCTCTCTGCCTACTTGTGATTTCTCTCTGTCAAATAAATAAAATATTAAAAAAAAATAAGAAAATCTCTATTAGATACTAGCAATAGATACTGTTACTCAAAATTTACAAATTCAGAATATGGGACAACCATGGTTTTAAGAAGCTAAGTAATTTGCCCTATCATATACAGCTGTTGAGTGATAAACTCAAAACAGTTTGCTTTCAGAATCCTTGCTCTTCATCATTGCTCCCCATTTCCCTCAAGTAGGAAACACTTTCCCAATTCATCAAATTACCTTGATTCTTGCTTCTAAATATCCCTTAGGTCCATCTTCCTCTCCTCAACTCATTGCTGCAATCCTAGGTCTGGCTACCCAGCACTGTCAGCTGGATTGCAATAGAGTCTCCTGCTTGTCTCTGGAAGTCTGACTCATGGGGTTCATTTGTAATCAATGTGGCTGACTAGTGAGTAAATTAGGTCACATTTGCATCAATTACCCACTGTCTGCTGTCATGATATTCCCCAACTCCATAACTCTGGAATAAGAGCCTGATTCAATGCCCCTCTAGTACTTAACACATTCAGGAATGAGTCCATGCTCACTTGAAAACCACCAACTCCTGCCGTGATCTGCCATGCCCACCACTACTTGGGTTGCCGCATCCCTGGGTCTCAAAGCTTTACAATCATCAGAGACTCATCAGAGTCATTTCCTATAGTAGTCTTAAATGACTTTTTTTCTGCCAGAAATGAGAAAATGCCCTCTTTCAAACTTTATGACCCATTTTGTCACAGGAAGCCCAAAAGAACAGTCCTTGTACTTTAAGTCTCATACAAAAACAGATCTTTCACCTTTTAACTGAAGGCCTGGCCTCCTGGAGCGCCAGTAACTATCCAGTGGGGCCAAACAGAGGGCAGACTTGTTTATTCCTCTCCATTTGTCATCTTGTCCCATCTTTTGTCTCATAACCCACCAGAACTCTTCTTTTTCTCTTCACCAAACACAGAGTAAACTCATACCAGCCAAAGCAAATATCCAACAGATTCCAGGACTGTTGGGCAGGTAGAATGAAGGATGTGTGGCTCATCCAATGGCCTACTGGTCATGACTCATCAGCTGTGCCAACAACCAGTCTTTGAGTTTCCATTCAACGAAAATGAAGTATTAAGTCCTCCATAAATGCAAATAGAACCATGCTCTTTCACCTTCTAAAACATGTCAATGAATACTCACTGCATTAAAAATGAGGTTAAAACTCCTAAAGATGATTAACAACACACTTTCAGTTTTCTTCTCCTCCCTCATCCACTGCAACCTCCTCCATTCACCTGACTTCAAACCCCATGTTCTAAGACGTGGGGTTTAAAATCTCCAGGTATAACTAATGACAGACTTACCATCTAATAATAACGAGAATTACTCTAGCTTTTACTAAGTTGTGAACAAATTGTGAACAAGTAATTATTATTTATTTATTTTGGTGAAGAATGCAGCAGATAAAACGTCACACCATTAACACTAGGTATTGCATGTTTACTGACATGTAATCAATCAAATATAGTAAGTTCAGTGATAATTGAACATAATCATCTTAAATACCTTATTCATATTTATTGCACATTTTCTTTTTTTTTTTTTTTTTAAAGATTTTATTTATTTATTTGACAGAGAGAGATCACAAGTAGACAGAGAGGCAGGCAGAGAGAGAGAGAGAGGGAAGCAGGCTCGCTGCTGAGCAGAGAGCCCGATGCGGGACTCGATCCCAGGACCCTGAGATCATGACCTGAGCCGAAGGCAGCGGCTTAACCCACTGAGCCACCCAGGCGCCCTATTGCACATTTTCTGATTTACTTTATAAATATAATTTTCAGTAGCAATTTTGATACTTTATTAATAAAATGTACATAAATATGCATAATATTTTATATTTTTCAGAGAGATACAATAAATTAAAGAGTTCATTCATGTAAGCTAGGAATTTATGTTAGTGAAATTTGCATTGTTTCTGCTCACTCTATTCAGAATTAAACCTGTTATACTAAAACCAAATAATACCAGATAGGATCTTAAACTAAAATTTTAAGCATTGTCTAAAGCACTATATTATGCATTTGTTCTTTTTAGATATTACAAGGTTCTTTTGCTAATACTAAGTTATAGCTATACCTCCTTTAGGATTTTAAAAAGAGTGAGTATACACTGAAGTAGGAATGGATGAATGCGATCAATAAACACTTTAAAAACCGTGCAGTGTAACAAACAGGACAATCTCAGGGAAGATAAAATTATTGAAGATCAGTTGTAAGGGGAAAACTTTTTGAAAATGAGAGTCATTATCATTTAACTTGTAAAATTTATGAAAATTGTCATTTCTGATATAAACACTGATAAAATTCTTACCACAGGCAATTTGATCATTGTACCAATTTAAGTACTAGTTTGTTATTTCAAGCTACAAATGGAAAGGCCTTCTTATATACCGTCAAAATATTAACAAAATGCTATCTTGATTAAATATTTTTAATTGAGAGTTTTAACAAAAGTGCAATTAACAACACTCTATTATTAATTCTACATTATAAGTTTAAAGAATTAATTCCAGGGGTACCTGGGTGGCTCAGTTGGTAAGGGTCTGCATTTGGTGCAGGTCATGATCCCAGGGTTCTGGGATGAAGCCCCGCATTGCACTTTCTGCTCTGTGGGGAACTTGCTTCTCCCTGTCTCACTCCCCCTGCTTGTGTTCCCTCTCTCACCGTGTCTCTCCCTGTCAAATAAATAAATATATAAAATCTTAAAAAAAAAACTCTACATAAATCTATTTTTAAAAATAATTTCAATGTCTATTACTGCTGATAAGCTCTGGTGTAATTGATAACAACCATATAACTACAACTAATTACATAATGCTCAATATATGCCAGGCACCATTATAAAATGTGTATGTTAATATACTACTTCAACACCTACGAAAATCTATAACATACTCGATACTATCATTTCGTTTTAGAGAATTTAACTTTTCAAAAATCACAAAGCTAACAAGTGACAGAGCTAGAATTCAAATCCAACCAATCTAGCTTTAGATGCCATACTCCTTAACCACTATGCTCTTTCAGAAACTATAAAATATTTTGGAAAAAAAATCAGAGACCTAAAAGGATATCTTATTGTAATAAGACACACGTTTTTCCATTTGATGAACACTACTAAATCAGGTAGCTGAAGTTAATCTAAGTTGAGACTAAAATAATACAAGTTGTATAGCAGGACTGAAGAGTTTGATATGCCTATACAGTGGACAATAGCCTTCAGAAGTAATTGTGACAAGTGAATTTAATAAAGGAAATTTTGGCTTCTGGTGAATGTCGACAATTTATGGCACCAAGTGAGACCACTCAGCAGAATCTGCACACCTTCCGTTACTGTGGGCCAAATTATTAATTAAAATAGTGTTCTGATGTTAATAGTATTGTTATTAAGCATGATATGTGAGCTGATAACCTACTGACCCCTGAGAGTTAAGACCAGGGATATTTTAGAAACCAAGAGTTAAAAGATATGAAGGAAAGAGACATCACAATAGATTTACAAAGCTTTGTCTTGTTATCCTGATAACTATGCAGGGTTTTAATACAAGAAGCTTTATAAATGTAAAATCTTAGCAAAACAATAAAGATATATGTAAGAAGATATTTATGTAATAAAATACATATATAAATACATATACGTAAATATGTAAATATATATAATACATATAACAAATAAAATACATATAAAGATCTATGTAATAAGATACATGTAAGAAGAATAAATGTGTACAATGATGTGTATAATTCTTGCAAAGGGGCTAAACAAGCATGGAATCTTAGAAACGCTGTATTTGATGGTTGCTGAAGTGGGCAAACGTTGTTGAACAACCTTGAGACTGTGACATCAGTCATGAGGCCAGAGATAAGGTCTAAGATTGACCCAACAACAGCCTGTTATTTTGTTAATAGTTTTAGCTTACAGAAAATACTCATCAGATACACATTATTATTTTATTTTATAAAGATGCTCTGAGATGTTATGTAAATTTCCCCTAATTTTCACACTTGCAAAATGATAGGTTTGGAGTACAAACCTAGGAGTTTTATACATTTTAATAACTTTAGTTTGCTTAGGAAGGGCATGAATATTAAGTTATCCACACTACATAAAACATGAGTTATTCTGTGGGAATGATACTTTCAAAGTATGAATCATTTTTTAACAACCCCACTAAAAGGTCAATTCCTAGGCCTTAACTCTTGGGAGCTTAAAACTATTCACTGACTTGCCACTGCTTTTAGGATTAAGATTCAGCCTCTTTAGATAGGATGCAAATTCTGTACTGTCTCACTCCACATGCTCCTGCAGTCTCCTCTCATTATAAATTTCCATACTGACCTGCACCTGTTCCAAGCTACTTACCATGTGCCCTACCACCAGACCCACTCTAAACTGCTGTTCCCTCTACATGGGACATTCTTCTTCCTCTCTGTCAACTTAAATCCTTCTCATTCTTCATCTTTTGGTTCAAATATCCCTTCCTTGGAGAAGTTTTTCTTGAGTCTCTTATACCCCTTATTTCTGTTGTTCCTTTTTATTTATTTGTGCAGAACTGGTGAATATTTGTCCCCCTCACTAGACTATAAACTTTACAGGGGAGTGACTATATCTGTTTTGTTAATCATTGTATCTTCTGGTTTCTAGCAGGATGCCCAACATCTACTAGACAATATAGGGAATGAGTAACAGATTTAATTCATTAAATTCCACCAAAGTCAAGAAATAATTACAGAATTGTTCAAGTTACAATGCCTTTTTTGTGATATTTATTTCTTAGGTTTGAAGAAATAGTTACAAAAGCACTCCTTTCAAAAATTAAAGTATTTTGAGGTGTATTATGTTATGTTTATCTTAGCAAATGGATCCTAGGATTATTGTTAAGGGTCTAGTTATGGAGGAAACAGCAATATTCAACTGACTTATAGAGACAAGTGTTCATTTAAGATGTTTTCTTACATGCTACATATTGAGCTGTGTGCCTCTTCAAACACTTGTCTATTTTAAGAGGAAAGTTTTCTATTTTAAGAGGATGCTTGTGGTTAAATGCCAGAAGGAATACAGGCTAAACAATATTCTTTTTCTTCCTTTTTTGTAAGCAAACATTTTAGCAGGGAGCTATCAATGACTGACTTCTAGTTTGGTGACAAAAGAGAAATGGAATATCTTGCCTTTGACATATGCATGCTTTGGGAAATAGGGTGAAATGGACATAAAATCACACATTTTCTAGAACTTGACATTTGGTAATTTGCACACATGTAATTGAATCTGGAGACTGGTAGTGAAATATGGTGGTTCTCCTAATGCTGAGTTTGGTAAGATGTTTTCTTGGGCTGAGAGGTGAAGGTATAAAATTTAAATGCCTGATTCTGTAGGAGTTCTCACCCTACTTACTTGACCCGCCTTGTTATATGTTTAAACACACAGGTTCAAAAAAAATCCATTCGGGACATAAAATTGGTTTATTAATAGAGAAACCTAAAAGTTGTAATTAGTGGGATATTATTAAGGCTACTTACTGCATTTTTAAGGAGCTGTGATTTTTACCATTTTTAAAAATTCAGAATTCCTTTGATGAAAGTTGCAGACTGTGTCTCCAGAAAATTCACAGATGAACATACTTATGCAACTTTGTGCACAATTTCAGCGGTTTTATATCCACTAGAATTTGTCCAGAGAACCTAAACTAAGAACACTTATTCAAAATAAATCCATCTATTTCATGTGTCTTAAATAGCAATGATTTATATTGCTTGTCATCCCTCTCATTATGATTTGTTTTATATCTGGACTCTAATTATCAAAGGGGAGGAATAAAGGAAATGCTCAGGAGATTCATCATAGTCAACAGAAACCCCTATTTTTCTCTCTTTATCTTCAGGCTATTATTTCTAGACCAGCGCTCTATTGTTCATGCTGCACTGTTCTTTGGCCATCAACCAGACAGAGGGTGCTAGTCTAGGCCATTGCACAATTTCATCTTCCTCTGGGCTATTACGTAATTAAAATAATTTCAATCTATTCTCTTGAAATTTTTTTTCTACAGGCAATTGTAAAAATATAAAAGCTAAAAAGCAAACAAAGGAACAAAAATATAACTTGTTTTCTTTACTTCTTATTGTGAAAGAATTTACTCATTATGGACTAGCTACTTATTTAATTTCAAAATTTAAATGTGGTTTCTTTTGTATTCTGTAGTGGAGTAAAATCCCCACTGATTTAAAACGGTCATTTTTCAAGAGCACTGCAAAGGGGCTGGATCTTAAACATTTCTAAAGGAACCACAGATATAAATGCAAAGTACAACCAAATTAGTAATGTATTTTCTTCTGGAACTCTTATATCTGAGGATGTCTATAAATGCATTGGAAGCAGTTTAATTCTGTGCATATATGTAGTGACTTTTACCAACATTCCAAATAATTGAGGAACAATGTTGTCAAATAGGTTCAGTTTTATAGTATTAAAATAAACCTCTAAGCCTCGATCCAGAACCATGGTTTAACTATACACCATACACACTCACATTGCACGTGTATATAAATGGTGGTTACACTTGAAAAGGGTTCCTTCCGATTCTGCTGGTGATGCTTTACCTGAAAATTTTGTAGTGTTCAGCTACCAACAGCTCTGCCTTGTGAGATATATTGTCGTTTATAGATTCCTCATGTTCTGAAAGTGAGGATAATATTTGACATATCAAATTTTACCTTTCCTTTGTGCCTTTTTGTATATTGTTTGATGGCATGAAAAATATGCTAAGCAAAGACTTGTTTGGAATGAGAAGAACCTGAGAAGAAGGGAGTGAGACTGACCTGACCTCACTGGAAGCAACCAGTGAGTACGTGGGAGCAATAATTTATCTACCTGGAGCCTGACCTCTGCTACAAGGGGCCACCACTAGGAACTGGAAGGTTAGTATAGAAATAGTGAGTGCTTTCTGTTGTTGTTGAGCACAAACTTGTTATTCCAGCTTCTCCTGGACTGGGTGCCACTCTTGCACCCTAGAATTCAGAAATACTACTGCCCATTGTTATGGGAGAAGGGGGATAATAAGCAGTCTTATGTATTTGTTGAAGGTACCCTCTATCTTATCAAAGTTTTACTTTAAAAAAGTAGCATTTTACTCTCCAACTCTTATGGTCTACAATTTTTTTAAAATCACAAGTAATACAAATATTTTAGCAGGTACTTATGTATATAATCATTATATAGGTATATAAACAGATGTAAAAATATATCTCTCCAAATTATATAAGCATATCACCCCAACAATGTATTATTTATGTTAACAGAATATGTACAAAAGGAGAAATTAAGAAAGGAGAGCTAACACTGAAGTAAAGATGATTTGTAAATTTTATCTTGTGAGGTAATTGGATAGAAACCTTTAGCACTATGATGAAAAAAGTTATTATTTTTTTTTAAAGATTTTTTATTTATTTATTTGACAGACAGAGATCACAAGTAGGCGGAGAGGCAGGCAGAGAGAGAGGAGGAAGCAGGCTCCCCACAGAGCAGAGAGCCCGAAGCGGGGCTCGATCCCAGGACCCTGAGGTCTTGACCTGAGCCGAAGGCAGAGACTTAAGCCACTGAGCCACCCAGGTGACCCGAAAAAAGTTATTTTTAACAACTTCATCGAGATATAATTCACATATCATATAGCTGAGTCACATCAGTGTACAATTCAATGGTTTTAAATATACTCACACAGCTGTACAACCATCAGCACAGTCGGTGTTAGAAAATTTTCCTCAAACTCAAAAGAAACTATGCCCATCAGCAGTAACTCCCCACCTCTAATCTAGGGAACTATGAATCTACTTTCTGTCTCTATACAAGAAAAATGTCTGTTCTGGACATTTTATGTAGATGGAATTGTACAAAACATGGTCTTTCGTGGTTGTCCTCTTTCACTTAGTATAATTCTTTCAAGGATTCAACCATGCTGTGGCATACATCAGCATTTCATTACTTTTTTTTTTTCTTTTGAGTACATAATAGTATTAGTGACTATAGTCGCCATGCTGTACATTACATCTCCAGGACTTATCTATAACTGAAAGTTTGTGCCTTTTTTTTTTTTTTTTAAGACATTTTTTTAGAGAGAGGGTTGAGGGCAGAGGGAGAAGCAGAGAATCTCAAGCGGAACCCCTGCTGATCAGGCGGAGCTGAGGCTGGGCTCCATCTTGACCCTGTGATCTTAACCTGAGCAGAAATCAAGTCTAATCCTTAACGACTGAGCCACCCACGCAGGGGCCACGAAAGTTTGTACCTTTGGACCACCTGGAGGCATTTCACCCCGTGAACCGGAAGGTGTTCTCAGTGGCGCTGTGGTGTGGCTTGCTGAGATCTTGGCGGAGAAGGACTGTGTGCTAGTGTCGCAGGCACAGGCCGCAGTCCGCCTCGGGCGGTGTGCCTTGGGGTAGCCTTGGGGGGGAAGGAGTGGAAGGGGGAGGTTGGGAAGGTGCAGCCTGAGTTGTTGCTGCAGGGCGGGGCTCGGTGCCCCAGGTACAGGCACTAGGACCTCCAACGCGTGGAAGGCGGAACCTATTTCCTCATCCCCTAGCAGATGCTGTGCGACCGGAAATCTTCGGTGTACCGTGTGGGCCAGGCTCATCGGACAAAGCTGTGGTAGTGTTGGTACCTGTGCTGAACTGGACAGAGTAGGGAGTGTTGGAGGAAGCGGAATTCTCTGTTTCCTCAGGAATAAGACTTGTGAAGGATAAAATTAGAGTAGGAGACAGCAAACCATCCCAGGTGCCGTGTACCACGTGCTTCCATGTCGGGAGGAGGAGCTCACCCAGATGGTATTCATGGCTTTTGAGGGCTGGAAGGTGGAGCAGCTGGTCAGCAGCGGCTCTTCCTGCAGGCACGGGAGTGAAGACCAGGCCAAGTGCCTCGTTCTGGTTTCCAGGGAGCCGCATAACTCCCCAGAAGCCATGACCGGTGAGCCCTGTGAGAAAGTTAGGATTTTACAAGGATAAGGTTAAAGGATATGCGAACACAGTGCTGGCAGCTTGAAGAAACGTTTACCCTTTCCGACGCAACTGGCATGTCGAAGAACCTGGGCTGTGCAAAGAAATCTGTTTTTGACAGTTTCGCTAGAAATCTGATTGTGAATTGTTGTGGCATCTGAGGTAGGTGGTGAGAGACGTCTGTGCGAGGCCGGGCGTCCTCACAAAAGAGGAGGGTTGCAGGCCACATGGACATCGGATGGGGGCCTCTGCTGGTTTGCCAGGTGCCGCACAGGCCTGCGCCAGGACGCTTCCGACCAAGCTGGAAGATCATTAAAGGGCAGCACGTTGAGTGCTACATAAACTGTGTGGAATGTTGCCAGGGCCTCAGTGGTAGATGGCCACAGCACCTTGGCCCCGGGGTCTAGGTGGTTGCTTGTTACCTGTTCAGGCACCAGGGAGTCTGCTCTGCCTGCCAGGTGCGATCAGCTGGCCATTTTTCAGCCTCCACTGGCAGCTGAAGACAGAAGCAGCTTACACGTTTCACGACCTCCTTTGCCTCTGCGTTGAGACCTGGGCCTTCTTCGGAGCCAGGATCCTCCTGCCTGACCCTGGCTTGGAACAGCAGTCAAGGCTTCTGATTTGTGTTTTCCCAGAAGAGAGATTTTTGTATCTCTCCTTTCCCAGTGTGGATAACCTATCCAGTGTTTTTACCTTTAAGAAATGCCTGAAGGTGCTGCTACATTGTGTATTGATCTAGTTAATCATTTTAAACGGAAGCAGTTTTGCCTCAATCGTCTCAGGGACCTGTGGAGGAGCTGGTGTCTTTGTCTCCTCTGGGATGGAGTTCTGCATGGGAGGCCTGACCACTTGGCTTCTGTAGCTGAAGAGACAGGCCACAATGAAATTGGATGTTTACAGTGCATCAAAGTGTCTCTTTCTGGCACTTTACTGTTTTGTTTGTATAACTGCACTTCTCCGTGGTATTTCTGGGATGTTTGAGACTTCATACACAACCTGCATGGGCTTTGCCTATGGGACATGACATTGAAGCTGCTAGGATTCCTTTAAAAACTTCTGTTCGTGTACTTTGAGAACAGCCCTTTGTCACCTGCTGGTAGGAACTTTCAGAATGAAGGGGATCCTGACTTAGCAGGAGCAACGCTTTGCTTCTTGACCTGCAGCTTCTCAGGGTAGTTGTGCTCATTTGACCACCAGGACTGTTAAGAGGTAAGTCAGAGGCTCTTACACCTCTGGTTTCAAATGCTTCTGAGACTTCTGCCTTTGTTCTATTTTCTTTTCCTTTGCCAATAATCTGATTAACCAAGCTCTCCAGAATTTAGGACTTACCTCTGTTATGTAAAGTCTCTTGTATATTGTTAAATGTTTGGCTTCAGCAGTTTATCACAACCTTTTTTAGCCACCAGATGACCGATTTCCCCAGCACTGCCCTGGAGGAGGGAGGCGTTTTGGTGGCTTTGGGCTGTGCTTATGTGGTGTTTCTGGTCATGTAGTGTTGTTTCATTTACGACCCTCACTTAATGGATAGGCTTGCGGTTTTTAAATTTAAAGATATTTAGATTGAATTTACTATAATTTATTGTGAGGGGATATTTATACATTTTTAGGTATTCGTATTTTATCAGTTTACAGTTTAATGCCTGAATTTCCCCTGAAAATGGCTAATAAGATTGTGTATTTATAAATGAACAACAAAAAACTTATTTTTGTACAGCTAGGTAATATTCCATTGCATAGATAAACCATAGTTTATTTATTCATCGGTTGATGGGCATTTAGGTGTTTGTACATTATTATGAATAGTGATGTTGTGAACATTTATGTTTAAATTTTTGTGAAACATATTTTTATTTCTCTTAGGTATATACATGTTATTGAAATTGCTAGGTCATGTGTTAGTTCATTGTTTAACTTTTTAAGGAGCTGCCAAACTCTTTTCCTAAGTGGCTACATCATACTACCTTCTTATCAAGTGTATGAAAAGTTTCAAGTTCTCCACATTCTCACCAACAGTTGCTATTATGTATGTTTTTGATTATAAACTGGTGTAGTTGTTGTGAAGTTATTTCTCATGGTGGTTTTAATTTGCAAATTCCTGTTAGCTTATTATGTTGAGCATCTTTTCATGTGTTTATTGGCCATTTGTATAGCTGTTTAAAAAAATCTTTTTTAAGATTTTATTTATTTGTTAGATAGATATCACAAGTAGGCAGAGGGACAGGCAGAGAGAGAGGGGGAGAAGCAGGCTCCCCGCTGAGCAGAGAGCCCGATGAGGGGCTTTATCCCAGGACCCTGAGATTATGACCTGAGCCGAAGGCAGAGGCTTCAACCCACTGAGCCACCCAGACGCCCCTGTATATCTGTTTTAAAGAAATGTTTATTCAAAAAATTTACCTAATTTTTGAATTGGATGGGTTTTTTTTTTTTATTGTTGTTATTGGGGCATAAGAATTCTTTATATGTGCTGGGTATAAATATCTTACCCAGTATATGGTTTGCAGATATTTTCTCTGATTTGTAGATTGTCTGTTTACTTGGTGGTGTCCTTCTGAAAGAAAAGTTTTTACCTCTGATTATATCTTAATTTATCTGCTCTGAGGGTCACTTTTTTCTTTTGGTCTTATATCTATGAAGATTTACTCCTGTATTTCTTAAAAGAATTTTACAATTTTAGCTCTTATCTTTGGTTCTGTAATCCCTTTGGAGTTAATTTTTGTGTGTGGTATGAGAAAAGTTCAGTTTCATTCTTTTGCATGTGGATATGCAGTTGAACCAGCTATGTTTGTTGAAGGACTGTTCTTTCTCCATTGAACTGTTTTTTAAATAGCAGCAGAAGCTCTACTATTTTCTTTTGTACCCCACTTGGAGACTACAGCTCACAGGTACCACATTTGGATTCTATTCCTCATTATACCACTGTTAGCCAAATGTCATCAACCAGTGTCTCAGCCTTACTTTAAGGTCCTAAGGTAATATTGAATTACTTGTACACACCCAGTAACATCCACAGTAGCGTAGACTTTCTCTGAAACTTCATTTCAATCACCCTATTCTAACCATGACTTCAATAGGATAAAGTAATTGGGTTAATACACTGGTGAGTTAAAACAAAATAGGATATCTTAGTGACCTAGAGTTGTTGATGGGTTTACCAAAGAATTTGTCATACATTGTGAAGAAGAAAAACAAGAAATTTAAGTTACATTTAAAAATGATGTAGATTTACCAGCTCAAATAGTCATATATTTTTTTTAAATTTTATTTATTTGACAGAGAGAAATCACAACTAGGCAGAGAGGCAGGCAGAGAGAGAGGACGAAGCAGGCTCCCCGAGGAGCAGAGAGCCCGATGTGGGGCTCGATCCCAGGACCCTGGGATCATGACCTGAGCTGAAGGCAGAGGCTTTACCCACTGAGCCACCCAGGTGCCCCTCAAATAGTCATATTTTTCTGTCAAATAGAGAAGCAGTTATATAATTTTTCTCCCAGTTTATCATTTTATTTACTTAATTATAATTTTTAAATTTTAATTCCAACATAGTTAACATAGTGTTATATTAGTTTCAGAAGTACAGTATAATGATCCAGCAATTCTCTACATTACTCAGTGCTTATCTTAACTGTATTCTTTAATCCTCATCACCTATTTCATCCATCCCTCTACCCACTACCATCTGGTAACAATCAGTTCTCTGTAATTAAGAGTCTTATTTTTTGGTTTCTCTCTCTTTTTAGAAGCAGTCCTATTTCTATGATGTAATATATACATTCTTCAAACACAAAGTTAAGTGACCTCCTGTTCTGTTCCAGGCTCTAAGTTTGGGACTGGAATAGTAGCAGTGCTGTGGGGGTTTCTATTCATAGGTACCTTGTATCTAAGAGTCCCTCGTTGTCAAAGTCTGAGTTAATGTCAGTTCTTATTTACTTTAAATACACACATACACACCACCTTAGCATATTTAACCAGTTAAAATACTGACATAACAGAAAGTAAAACATTAAAAAAAAACCTCTAAAATAAAATTAAAATGTATGCTTTTTGGACAATTTGAAAAATAGTCAAAATAAAAAGTAGCAATCAATAAAGCCATCATAGTATCAGTGTTTAGAAGTAATTACTGTTAATTGTCTTTGTCTTTTTAGATTTTTCCAAAAATTTGCAAACTTAAATATGTTTTCTGTTCCAGATCTTCATTTTAAGTTCCCAATTTACATCCTTCTGCTCTCATTTCTGTCCCTTGAGTATCATTGTTCTCTCACTGAGATGAATTGAACATGTTAAAATGCTAAAGACAAAATATACTTAATTGTACATGTTATTGTATTCATTTATCTATCAGTGAAAGTTGGTACAAATTAATTTATATTTTATGAGTATATATTGACCTCAAAGTAAATTAAAATTCAAATTTTTTTGAAGATTTATTCATTTTCGAGAGTGAGTGAGCAGGGGGAGGGAGAGGGGGAGAATCCCAAGCAGACTCTCTGCTGAGCACAGAACCAGATATGGGGCTGTAATCTCAGGATCCTGAGATCGTGACCTGAGAAGAAATCAAGTCTGCCACATAACCGACTTAGTCATCCAGGCACCCCTAAATTAGCATATTTAGACTTAATAAAAAATATATTTTCATACTTAGTTTTATTTTTTCTCATCTACTTTTACTTTTTCTTTTTCACTCATTCTTTGTATTTGTATTTTCCAATGAATCTTTATTTCTTCCGTATAAAAACGTACCCTTTCAATAAAACCATTGTATGTTGCAATAATATTGGTGTTTTATATATGCCAACTTTTAAAATTTATTTTAGATGTATTTATATACAGAAAAAATAATAGCGCTTATAAAAATGAACATAACATCCAGCCTAAAAATGCCATATAATGTACATTATATGGTATATGTCACATTATTATATAATATTGTTGTATGTTGTACAGCATAAGAAATACAATATACAATTTACATTGTATATGTATATGTATACAAATTACATTGTATACAAATTACATTGAAGTTACCTGTATCTCTCTCCTGTTTTATCCCTTCTGTTCCTCTGAATTTGCTTTCTTTTTTCCCATGTGTTTCTTTATATTTTTACTACATTCATATGCGTATTTAAACAGTATATGCTCTTCACTTGCACATTTTTAAACTTAAATAATTTACTTCATATACATGCTTTTGCTTGCTTTTTCAGTCAGCAATTTCACTGTAAGAATAAATTCACAGATTTATGGTTCATTTTCACTTTTACTAAGTATTAGTGGATTGTTCATTGAAGTAGGTCTAACAGTTTATCCTCCTGTAAGCAGTCTGAGTTTCTCTTGCTCTATATTTTCACTAATGCTTGGTATTGTCAGACTTCACATTTTGAATCAATATGGTGAGTGTAAAATAGTATCCCTTCTTGGTTTTAGTTTGCATTTTTTAAGTTATCACTGAGGTGGTTTCTGTTCATGTGTTTGTTGGCTTATTGAAATGTTTCATTATCTGGGAATTCCATGTTCATACTTTTTGTCCATTTTTCTGTCCCCATTTATTTTTAGGAGTTATATATATAATGCAGACATTAAAAATGCTTTATCCAATAAATATTTGCAAATATTTTACCCCCAGTTTACCTTGTCTTCTCTTCTGGGCTGAGTGGTCTGGACCCAGGCCCAGATCTGATTAGCACAGAGCCGTGAGTTCTTAATGAACTTGTATCAGAAGCTAAAGTGATGCCTACTTTGTGAGCTTGAGTCTGTTCAAAGCAATGCTTGGGATGAGGAGGGACCCTGGGCCCTCCTCTTGCAGCCCCACTGTTTAGGCCCCAGTAAAGGGACAGCAAGCTCCAGTTTTGAGGTCTAGTGGATTCTCAGGATACATTCTAACCCGTTCAGTCTCTTCTCTTTTCCACGGTGGCTTGTATTTTACTGGCTCACGTTATATAAAAGTACTTTAACTCCTTTCCTTCCCCGGTTTTAGAATGATATTCTCCACACCTTTCAGTTGTTTTTTGCATGTATTATGAGATAGGTATCTAAATTCATTGTTCCTATTATGGATCACCAGTTTTCCCAGCATCATGTATTGACATTCCTTGTTTAACTGCTACTCTGTAGGTCATCTTTGTTATATATGGAGTTTCCATATAGTCATGGGTCTCCTTTTGGACTCTGTTCTATTCTACTAATCTGTTATACTCTATTCCATGATCTATAAATACTCTGTTGTGTTAAATGACTTAGCTTTTAGTATATATAGTTCCTTGGTTTGGTCTGTCTCCCCAAATTACTCTTTATGTTCAGAATTCATATGGCTCTTCACTGCCTTTTATCTGCTATACAAAATTTAGAATCAGCTGAAATATGCTAGAATTAATTTGGGAAGAATTGCTAATTTTATATTAATTCTTTCTATCATGGAGTGTAGTGTATCTTTTCATCTCACTTTATATCTCTGACTACAGTGCAGTCAGTGTACATGATCTGTGATAGTTTTTTACAGTAAAATATATGTAACAAAAAATTACCATTTAATAATTTTTAAGGGTATAGTTCAGTGACATTAAGTGTATTCACATTGTTGCACACTCATCACTACCATTTCTCTCCAGAATTTTTCATCTTTCCAAATTAGAACTCTACCCTTTGCGTAACGGCTCTGTTTCCCCCTTTTCCCAGCCCCTGGCAATCACCATCCTGTGTTGATGAATTTAGTTACTCTAGGTATGTCACGTAAGTGGAATCACATAGTAGTTGTCTTTTGTGACATGTTTATTTCACTTAGCCTAATGCCTTTAAGGTTCATCTGTGTTGTTGTACATGTCACAGTTTGTTTTTAAGGCTGAATAGTACTCTATTATAAATACTAATTTTTAAAAGCTTGTTTTAAAAAGGTAAGTTTTGTAATTATGTACATATATCCTTGAAAGAATATATTTTATTTTTTACAAATTTAATGTATCTCTAAGCTAGAGTATTGTGTTATTCAAGTCTCCTGTAACATACTTTGTTTTGTGGAAAGTTTATTATGACCTCCTTCCATGATGTGAATTTTTCATTTTTTTCTTTATAATTCTGCCAGTGTATGCTCCTGACATTTTGAGCTGATATTCCTAGGTTTAAATTTGTTGTTGTTGTTAATTAAACTTTCATATTATTTTATATGTACCTTATATGTTCTCTAATATTTTGCTCATAAGGTCTGTTTTGTCTCTTTTCATTGTGGCTGCGCAAGGTTTCTCCTCCCCCTCTTCCTCCCCCCCCCTTTTTTTTTAAGTATTTTTATATGTCTTCATAGAACCTTTTAATGTAAACGTGCTCTGCCAAAGAATAAAGCCTTTCTGTCTTTTAAATTCAGTTTTACTCTCTCCACCTTTTAACTGATAAATTGAGTACCTTCACATCAACTGTGTTTAGTAATAGGTAGGGACTTGGGATTTGTTTCTGGCATCTCCTTTTGTGAATTATATTGTTTAGCTTTTTCAGTACTTCATTTTTTTCTCCATCATTTTTTCTCCAAATATTTTAGGTTGATTGCTTCTTGGTTTTGCTTGGTTTTTTTTTTTAATCCATATGGTATATTTTCATAAATTTAAATTATTTCTTTTTTTAAAATTTCATTTAAATTCCAGTTAGTTAACAGCAGTGTCATATTAGTTTCAGGTATACAATATAGTGATTCAGCACTTCCATACAACACCTAGTGCTCATCACAGCTGTGGCACTCCTTAATCCCCATCATCTATTTTACTCATTCCCCCACCTACTTCCCTTCTGTTAACTATCACTTTGTTCTTTCTAGTTAAGAGTCTGTTTCTTGGTTTGCTTTCTTCTCTTTTTCCCCTTCACTCATTTGTTTTGTTTCTTAAATTGCACATATGTGTGAAATCATATGGTGTTTGTCTTTCTCTGACTGACTGATTTCACTTAGCATAATACTCTCCACCTCCATTGTGGCTGTTAAAAGTGGCAAGATTTCATTTTTTATGGCTGAGTATTATTCCACTGTAGATTTTATATATATATACACACCCAACTTCTTTATCCATTCATTAGTTGATGGACACATGGGCTGTTTCTGTGGTTTGGCTATTGTAGGTAATGGTGCTGTAAACATTGGGGCACATGTCTCCCTTTGAATTAGTATTTTTGTATTCTTTGGGTAAATATCTAGTAATGTGATTGCTGGATTGTAGGGTAGTTCCAGTTTTAACTTTTTGAGAAACCTTCCTAGTGGAGGTTTTCCACAGTGGCTGTACCTGTTTGCATTCCCACCAGCAGTGCAGGGGGGTTCCGCTTTCTTTTTTTCAAGATTTTTTGTCTACTTTAAAGTTATGTGCATCATTTTTATTTATTCAGCAGCTACTTTTAAATTATTAACATGCATGTTTAGTTTTAAAAAATGTTAGGTTAACCAGTACTTAGCACACCCATCCAGAATAATACAAAGACTTTAGAAGATGTAAATTTCTACCAGCCCTTGGCATTTTATAAGATAAGCTCTAGGGATCTCTACAATTCTAATTTTCTGAAAAGCAAGACTTCTGAAGTTCATAATGTTGTGAATCAAGAAATTAAATTTTCTCATAATGCCAAAAGAAAGAAGGAACATATATTGTTTAAAGAAATAACTTTGGAAGTAGAATTTTAACTGTTTTTAATAATTATTTTCCCATGAACTTTTTTTTTCTTCCAGGTCATATCTTTTATTAAAGTAATTCAAATAATTCTGATTATTTCAATGATTAAACAGTATAGTATTTTAATTTTGTAATGGCTGTTGCTGAGATTGCATAATGATATTGATCAGAGCACATAATTAGCAACCACCCCCATGTCTAGAACCAAATGTAACAATCTGAAAGGAAGCAAAAACACAGAAGTCATAAAATAGGTCCCTGAGCAATGGCAACAAGAAAGCAAAACAAAACCAAACAAATGTAAGGAAAAATCACTGCTATTACAAAAAAAAATAGAACCTTCAAGTTGCCTCTGCCTAGGGGCTTTATTACCTCATAATCTCTGTTAACAAGCCACCCCCAAATAAATATTTTATTCTAAGGGAGAATGTTGTGCTTTTCATACAGAGAACTTCAAGACCTTTCCTATCTACTTTTAATGCCTGTCTCCCATGACTTAGAAAGGCCAAGGCCACAGTAACATTGATGTCTTATTAGGCCTAAGAGAATTTATAAAAGAATTTACAGGGGCGCCTGGGTGGCTCAGTGGGTTAAAGCCTCTGCTTTCGGCTCAGGTCATGGTCCTAGGGTCCTGGGATCGAGCCCCACAAGGGGCTCTCTGCTCAGCAGGGAGCCTGCTTCCTCCTCCTCTCTGCCTGCCTCTCTGCCTACTTGTGATCTCTATCTATCAAATAAATAAATAAACAATCTTTAAAAAAAAATTTACAAGATAGGTGCATAATAACTCCTCTGTGAAGGTAATTTACAATTTTTATCAGTGGGAGGAGACAGATGGATGTTCAGGCATAGTGGCCTTAGACGACTTACTTCATATAACAAAAGGTTGACTTACACATCTCAGTAACCTGAAAGAATTTCCCAGAATGACCATCTGGTAAAGTAAGCAGTTGAAACCAAATCCCCAATTAAATCACCTGAAAAAAGAACAACTAATGCGTGCTTAAGAAACAGACTCAGTGGGGTACCTGGGTGGCTCGGTTGGGTATCTGCCTTCCGCTCTGCTCCTGATTCTAGGACTCTGGGATCGAGTTCCGCACTGGAATCCTTGCTGAGTGGGGAGCCTGTTTCTCTCTCTGCCTGCCACCACTCCTGCTTGTGTGTGTGCTCTCTCGCTCTGGCAAATAAATAAAATCTTAAAAAAAAAAAAAAAAGGAAACAGACTCAATATAGTATATTTAAAAATTTTTAATCAAAAGTGCTTTCTTGAAGTGAGAGTTATTATTCACTTAATGGGCATTTTTCATTGGGGCTCAATAGATGAAAGTTTAACTTGGGTATCATCTAATTTTTAGTAACAACAAGTTTTGTACTCGTCAGCATTTTATTTTTCTGACAATGCAACAGAGAAATATGTACTTTTATACTTAGAACTATGAAAAATAACCATGGATAAAATTACCTCTCATTAAAATTGTTAATAGAAATAAAAACTTTAGTGAAACACTTTAGTCCATTCCAGCTATAACAGAAAAATACTACCTCAGTTTTCAGCATCAAGCAGGAAGCTTTTTATTGCTGAGGAGTAATACCCATCTGAAATAAAAGTGGCTTACCATTTTGTGATACTTTGATGTCAAATATGCAGCATAACAATATGTGTCTTGCTGGATAGTCAAGATTCTCCCATACATTAAAAGCCATACTTCATTTGTAAAAGTGTATAATGTAGTCGACTCTTTTGAAAGTGAATAAACTTTTCTCTATTCTTTAGTCCTTTTTTTAGTAGAGGTTCAAAAATATTTGACCTATGTCTGCTCTTAGGTCTAAGTCTCGACTGTTTATTTTTAAAAACATTTACTATTTTTCTTAATTAAAGTTTTAATATGGGTGGTATGTAGAAAGTTTGGAAGCCTCATAAAAGTAGAGAAGAAAAATAATCCTGAAATCATTCATTTCCTTCATTATCTCTTGGCTCCAACACTATATAATTTCAGAGTATTGTCCTTTGGTAATTGTTTTGTCTTGTCTCTATTTTCTTACATTTTTCACTCGTCGTTCCTCGGTTTTTCTGTGTTATGATTGCTTATAATATGCATTCAACTTGTCTTTCACAACTCAAATTAAACATCACATTCTTAGATGCAAGTTGCCTCAACCTCTGTATCAGATTTTTCTTTACATTTTTTCATGGCACTCTGCATTTATCTTATATAGCAGTCATTATATTTATAATTGCATTATACTTAGAAATACTTATTATCTGTATCCTAACTAGGTAATAAACATAAAAAAGGCTCAACATAATAATCAGAATATAGTCCTGGGGACAACATTTGTTATACAGTAGTTAGGATTTGGCTGGAACCTAGAAAAGGAATAGAAGACCTAATGTTGAGAATGCAGGTACCCTCAGGTCAGAGCCCAAATGCCAGGCTGGGGAAGTTCTTTAAACCTTAGTTTCTTTCAGAGAATTTTGTGACAACTTCTTGCTTACAAAGGGCTTTTGGAAGAGAATTCTTGCAGGAAGGAATACAATGGATTGTCTTAGAAATAGGGTGATCAATCAATGGACTTTGGCATTAGGTTAGATGAGGGTAAAGAGATTACAGTAGGAAGAGACAGAAAGGATGGAGATTACATTCAGGTATATATTTACCCATGCATTTTAGATCATATGCAGCAAAGCCCCTTTTCCTCACAGAAAATTCCCCAAGTCATCATTATAAATTTGCATTCCCTCTGAGTATAAACTCCATGAAAGAAAGGATTATGTCAACCTTACTATTTATTGTATCCTCAGGACATTGAAGATGGAGACACTCAAGAAAACAAGAGAGTTAGACTCCTGTCAAAATATTAAACCTATTATAACTAGAACTAGATCCTGACCAACCCATTCTTATCAAAGCCAGTGCTCAAAGCCTGAGCATGTGACAGATGCCTTCCAATTGATTGATGGTTCAGTTAGAGCAAAACAGCAGTGATAACATATACATATACATTAACTATAACTTATTTTAAAGTTAATTTTAAATAATTATTAATTTTTTGAAAGTTGAGTAGCCTTAGCCTATGGTCTATAACTATATATTTATAATAATAAGTTGCACATTTATATGCAGCATTAACTCATATACATGGGAAGTTGTAATGACATAAAATGATATAGTATGCATTGAATACAGTTGTGTTGCATGTAGATTTGTTAGCATTCTAAGTGGGTAATTTATACACTAGGATGTAACAAACCTTGCATTATATAGAGATACAAGTATCACATATAATGGCGCATGTTGGGTGCTAGCAGTTGGGTTAGGTTAGTAACAGGAAGGATAAGGCAAATCCTCACTAAGGAGAAGTGATGTGTATATCAAGTCTTGAAAGAGTAAATGCTATCCAGATAGATCAAAGCAGAAAGTCATGTAAAATTTTAAAATTAGAAGATATTACTCTTATACTTGAAAATACTTTATTAATCTTTTGGAATATCAGTTTCTTTATCTGTGGCATGTGGTAATCATCTTTTGGATCACTGTTCAGCTATTTTCAATGTTCAGAATATGGAGAAGGAAAGAAGCATAAAAAGCAGCATGAAGGTTATGAATTCCATGATTTTGAAATGGGAAAATATTCACTATGTAATATTGATAGGTAAATTAGCTGCCTGTCTGTGTTTTAGAGATTGTCTTTGTTCAAGATGGAGGAATAGACTAAGTGAATCTTCAGGAACTTCTGAACTCTGGCTCTTTGATTTGGTAACTTAATTGCCTTTTTTTTTTAAGAGACAGAGAAGCAGCCTAAGTGCATCTTCCAGGAACTTCCAAACCCTGGCTTTTTGATTTGATAACTTAAGCATGAAGAATGTTAACATTGTTAAATCACCGAGATTATATATTTAATGCTCTTTGAAGAAACAAAACATTTTTATAGTATTGAGATTACATATATATTTTATAGTATTGAGATATGCCATAATATGAAAATTGAAAGATATTAAAACATAGCCATTTAATTGGTAATTTTTAGGCTCCCTTAAATTTTATTAGCAATATTAGTGAATAAATTCAAGATAGAACTTTCAGTATTGAGCCTTATTGGCAATTTGAAAGCAGCTAAATTGTTTTCCTACTTTCTGTTGCAAAAATTCTAGAGCTATATTCAAAACGTTGCTATCAAGATAGGAAATGAATCTAAGTCAATGTTCCTCTTGAGGTTAAAGGTCTGTTTCTTTCAATCAGTTCAAATTGACAGGCCTCCTGCCATCACCTCCTCCTCAGCCAGTCAGACAGCCCTGGCAGTCAGTGTGAAAACATCTGTTGAATGGATTTATTAACTAGATCTTGTTTTTTCTCTCTCTCTATTTTTTTTCTTTTTCCTTCACACCGTTTATTATGTCTCTGACCTGATGAACTTAATTTGTTTACACGTCGTTCTCAGTGTCTCCCTCAATGCTTGTTGTCTCATGTTTCTTTCTACTGTGCTCTTTTCTTGGCAACAGCCCTTCCTGGAGCCCCAGCACACACGTGCGCGCTCAGTGCACCAAGCTCAGCTGGATGTGGTTGGCATGGATGGATTAGAGAAACATCGTCTTTTCTCCAGGACACATTCCTCCCCTGCTGCCTCCATTTTACCTCATCCAGCAATGGACGGCCCCCTCCAGCCTGGCTCTGCAACTGGTAGGAATCCCTAAAGACTCTCCCTAATAGGCAGGCTAAATGCACCGTTCTTGTAGGATTAAGCGATTTAAATGCTCTGAATAACTCCAATAGCAGAACACTCTGTTTTAACCCAATGCAACCCAAATTTTATGAGGTTATATTGGCCACAAGACAAACAGCACATCTGATAAATCTTGGGCTTAGTATTAATAGCCTCATAAATTGTTATCATTCAAGGACCTGGAAAACACATCAACAGGTGCATAGGTCCCTTTTGGAAACAAAATCCCTACAACATTCTTTAGCAGTGTTCCTCCATCTCTTCCTCCTAGTCTTCGTGGCCACTAGGAAATTTATGATGTTCGGCTTCATTTGACTCTAAAGCATGCCTATCTCCCAGTTTGATTTTCATGTTGTTTTGTTCTGTTTCATTGTTTTCTTCTGACCTGCCATACAAATGACTCCTGGGAGAGAGATGTGCCAAGTCCAACCTTGTTTAATGCTACATGCATTAGTTCCATTTCTATTTATTATGGCACCTCTGGGTGGGCTATTTGACCAACCTCTTCCTTTGCCTACAGCTGTGTTTGATATTTTAGAACCTGGCTACAGAGGAAAACAAACCAGATAATTCCAAGGCCAGAGGAAGGTCAAGTCTGGAACATACACAAAAAAGGGATGCTATTCACTCTCCAAAGGAACTGTGCTGTAAATATCCATGTGGATAAATACTCCTTTCTGTCGTCACAAAAATGAGGTCCAGAAGATATCCATGCTCTCAGACTTGAGGCTGATCAAATGAAAGATACTATATCCCTAAGGGGCCCATAACTTGGATGCAGTAAGGGGAGTATTCATGTGCACCTTCTCTCAAAGGCTCTCACAGGTTATCTGATTTATTTTTGAATCAATTTTCAGGATTCATAGTTTCTTTTTGTGGCTTTAGTGACCTCATGCAACCCTTTGTGCTTGGAAAAGTTAAACCACTTTTTCTAAAATCACATTCCCAAGCCTTGATATCATCTTATTTAAAAATCAATGAATGGAATGGCCAAGTTATTTAAAAATTTGACGGACCTCTTTAATAAGTAGGCAAAGGAACTGCTTTTCATAGGGTGTTATACCGCAAGCCAACATTCCATCGTAGGTGTTATAGGCTGGGTATGTTTGCATATATTTCTTGTACCACATTACCCACTGCCTTGGATCCCTCTATTTCTGAGAGCATAGCAGACCTGCCCCAGTATCGCAGAAAACCCAGGACTACAACCCAGTGTCAGCAGAAGCTACTTGGATCAGTCATGCCTGGTTCTCTGCTTCATTTTTAGAGAGTGTTTGCTCAAAATCAGATATATAATGTAGAGGAATACTTTTGGTAGCCATTCAGATCGGTAGCCTTCAAGAATTACATTCTTCTAAATTCTTTTTCCTGAAAGTGTTTTTATTTAGCCATAAGCTTTCAGAGAACACAGAGCAGTAATAATCTTGTCATAATGACAATTCCACTCACTCAAAATTATTTCCTTAATTTTAAAGTGAACTTTAATTATAAAGTTTTATGGTGCTGTTCCTATGTATTTTGCTGTCTACTATTGAAATCCTATTGATTGAGTTTCTTTGCTAAGTTAAGAGCAGTGACCCTTTCCTGACATGCTTTGGCCTTTCCTCTGCTTTTAGATGTTCCTTCAGTATGAATAAAGCATGTTCCCTGAATATTAGAAGGATACTACAAGTTGAGGAAAACAGTGTTGCCAGATGGACAGAGTTGTTAGGGTGTAGAACAATCCAGGTGAAAGACTAGACTATAACCCTACTAACATAAGCATGACAAACAACCTAATCATTCAAACCAAATGCTGGGTCATTTTAGATCATTAGTTTCTTTCTTACAATGTCCGCATCCTAGTATTTATCAGAGTTTGTATTCCAAACACAAGTAGGAAAATGAACTTTAGATTATTTTCATATTTAATGGACTTGATAGGGCACATTTCTTGCCTAATGATTAAATAAACATTAAAAAAAAAAAAACCAGGATTTTAGGCACACTTGGGTGGTTCAGTTGATTAAGTGGTTTTCTGCTCTGGTCATGATCCTCAGGGTCATGAGATTGAGTCCCCTCTCGGGTACATGGAATCTGCTTAAGATTCTCTCTCTCCCTCTCCCTCTGCCCCTTCCCCTACTCACATGTATATGTGTGATTGCTCTCTCTTAAAAAAAAAATGCACAGGATTTTAGTGTTTCTAATGATCTTGATTTCAAAGGTGAACTCATAGGTAGTATGTTTGAAAGAAGTATCTATAAGCATTAAATTCCTTTTCATTTGATTTTTTAATATCTATTTGTTGTAGATGCATCCAAAAAAATCAAAAGAGACATTCAATTATGTTCCTTGGGAATATTTAGTTTTTGTTTGTTTGTTTGTTTTTCCAAAAGAAAGTTACACAGTCTCATGTACTCAATAGCTGTTCCACTAAAAAGTAAGGAGTAGAAAACAAATACGTCATAAAGGTGATTTGCTCACACGTGTCCTGGAAGAGCTGTACTTCTTGCTGTAACTTAAAAAATTATTTAGTAGTTAACTCACGTAAATTTCAACGCATACCTTTTCAAACTTGCACCTTCCGTGTGGATTCTCAGCAGCCAGATAAAGCAGCCATACCACTCCCTTTTTGAAAAGAACCAATCAGTGTTCCCAGAGGAAGATGTCTGAATTCAGTCAGTTGTTGAAAGATGAAGTGTTCAGTCTGTCTCCTCTGAGGACTTGAATGGACCAAGAAATGGACTAATATGTAGCGACTACCTGGTGGCCTTACAGAATGCCTGGTAAGGATATTTCTAGGATGGACAAGAAGAGCTTACGATCATGATGCTGTTAGTGATAAGGAAGAATGTATTGTAGAACCAGGTTGCCACATATTCATTTAAAGGGATTTTATGTTATATTGTAATGAGTAATAATTTAAAAAAAATAATATTCAATTTAAGGGTGGGTTTTCTGTCCTGTTTAAAGCCAAGGATTATTGTGTATATGAATTCTGGTAATTAAGGAAAGGGCAGTGTATTTTGTCTTCTTTACCATAGCCGCCTCTTCTGCTCAGGTGTTCCTAACAGAGATGAGGCTTGACCATGACTCACAATAGGGCATTGATAGTTTATGACATAGTTGTACCAAATGGGATTCACTGAAACAAAAATTTAATGGCAAATGAATTGATTGGTTTTATCTTTCCTATCACCCTGTATAATTTAAGATCTTCTGTCTTCCAGCCCTAGGCTGCTTTACAGAATCTGTGATAAATTCTTTCTTTGTAATATTATCTTGTTAGTCAGTATCTAGTGTGAATAGGATTATAGTGTTCAAACTGAACCAACATTGTGAAAGGCACTAAAAGTAATTTAGTTAAAAGAATTTTTAAATTGGTGCTTAGTGGGTAAAACAGCATGATGGAAAGTGAAATACATTTGAACATTTCAGTATGAGAATAGCAGCATTGGCCTACCTTCCTCCATCCTTTTCTCCCTCTATCCCTTCCTTCCTTCCTATGAAAGATATTTTCTCTAGTTAGGCTCCAATTAATCCCTGTTTTTGTTTATGTGTTATTTCCTTGAGGAGGCCTTGCTTGGTCAGCTAAATCCAAATTAAGTCTATTCTGATCTCTCATAACAAACTGGATTTTTCCTCAAATGCTGTAATTATTTATTTCAGGCATTGTGCTCCAGGGGGCTTTCCATGAGGAAAGAGACTATCTTTCTGTTTCTCTATTCCCAGTACTTAGGTACATGGCTAGCACATGGAAAATGCTTAGTATATATATTTACTGTATAATAAACAAGTAAATCAACAAACAAATGAGCAACTGAATGAAATGAGAGTGATTGGACATGAATTACCTAAAATTTTACCAAAAATACCATTGGTAAGTTAAGTGAAATTTTGGGGTAACAAATTGTTATTAACTAGAGAAAAAGGATACATGTTCATTGAAGGGAATTTGGTAAATCTAGAAAACTATATAGGAGAATCACCGATTATTCCATCACTCAGAGGTAACCATAAGTAAACTATGGATTTATCTTCAGTATGTTTTCCTCTTCCTATGTGACTGTCTTTAACAGAAGAAAAGTTATATGTATGTTTGTATTCATATTTGTGTATGTGTATATTTGTAAGTATATGTGTATATGTGTAATTTTGTGTGTGTGTGTGTGTACACTTTAAGACCTCTCAGAGCAACTTCTCTTATCACCTGTATCAGAATGGAGAGGTTAATTTCTTTT
The DNA here is from genome assembly GCF_922984935.1 of Meles meles. Classification (NCBI taxonomy): domain Eukaryota; kingdom Metazoa; phylum Chordata; class Mammalia; order Carnivora; family Mustelidae; genus Meles; species Meles meles. Next base: position 57,159,020 of record NC_060075.1, on the reverse strand, counting down.
GGGAAAAATGCCTTAAACTTATGAGTAAGGAAAATTTCTTTTGGGAAGATGATCAGTTTTGAAATTAACGTCTTCTAGTATACATGCTTGAAATTTCTCCTGAAAAAACTTTTTGAAAAATTGCTCATCTAAATCTCACTGAAGATGGTAAAAGTAGCTATTTTGTTTATTCAGATGATTAATTGAACTTGATCACATATATATCATAACATATAGCATATGTATTTATAAGTAAATATATAATTTATACATATTTGTATATATTTATATTTTTGGCTTTTTTATGTCTGACGGTGTCATCCTTGTTACCTTCACACATACTTGGACACAGTTATTGGGGCACATCTCTTTTTGTCTGAAAGGTATAGAAATACGGTCAAATGCTTAAGCATTTGGACAGTTTCAGTTTAGCTTTGACAGGAAGTCTGAATTCATACAGTATGCATCCCTTTTGTGGGCTGCCTGTTAATTCTTTTCTGTAGCCTTATAGTATGTTTTCTTTATCTTGTTAATTAAACAAATCATCTTTATGATGAACATTTGCAGTTACATGCTCATATACATGTCTCTTTCTAGTTATGGAAAAATTCTTTAATTATTCCTATCATTTAATTACTGTGAATTCCTCCTTGAGGGAAATCACAACTTTTTGTTCAGCTACATCTTCTCTGACTTCTGTATTTTCCTTTCCTTACGTACATCTCTAAGTTTATATTCAGTAGCAGTGATTTGGTTTCTTGAAATGTAAATTCCTCTTTTGTTGCCTTCAATGTAGATTTTATAGGGCCAATGTCTTTTGACATTTGAGGATGTCAAAAAGTTTTCTAAAATTTTATTTTGGTTCCTATGGTAAATCATATTCAGTGATCTAACTAGTAGGAATGATGTTCCCTTTACAGTTTCTGTAGCTTATTCTCATAGGCCCTGGGTTTTGTTTGTATTTGTTTGTTTGTTTTTGCTCACTCATTCTTGAATGTAGAGAAATCTTTCCAGGTATTTTCCAGCAAGTATAGTGAATTCTGTTTGATTTGACTTTTTTCCAATTATATGCTGGTTGAATCTCCTCTTTGGCTATGCTGTTGGATGGCAATACTAGTTCAGTTCCTAGGTTTCAACAGACTATCTCATATAGTATTAGTTGGAAAGCCTAAGGTGGGATTTCTTCCATCAATTTCCTTTTTAGCTGTCTGATACTCTGATAGGATGATTACATAAAAATTATAAGTCTTAGAAATTCTTTTTATCTACACAGAGACATAGTTTAGCAAATTTTAAACATTCATTTTTGGATATTTTTATTTTTTTGCTGGACAAATCAAGTTTCTCAATTAATCAAACTGGTACTTTGATTTAAGTTACCTGTTAAAAGATATTATAACAAGTATTATAGATATTAGAATGTAAAGGGTACAGTAGATATAGAACAAAAAAGCAAGGGGTACCTGAGTGGCTTAGTCATTGAGCATCTGCCTTTGGCTCAAGTCATTGTCCCAGGGTCCTAGGATGGAGCCCTGCATTGGGCTCTCTGGTCAGTGGGAGGCCTGCTTCTCCCTCTCCCTGCCCCCTGGCTTGTGTTTCCTCTCTCACTGTCTCTCTCTCTCTCTGCGAAATAAATAAATAAGTAAAATCTTCAAAAAAAGAAAAAAGAACAAAAAGGCAAGGTAAGCCTTATGGATAGACTAGAATTATGAATAAAAAGTATAATAGCTACTATAGGTATAAAGTGGAGGTTATTAGAAATGACCCTTGGTTCAAGATAGCACTTAATATCCATTTTAGTAATTCCACCCATTTCAGATCTTTTTAAAGTTTAAAAAAAAATATTTTTAAGAGGTTGACCTCCTAGCCCTGTACATTTTTTTTCTTTCTTACTGTATGGAGTTTTTAAGAAACATGTCATGTAACTATATTTATGCATGCCTCATCTTTACTATTAGATCATGAATTCAGTGTAATAGAATGAAATTGTTGGCACCCAAGAGTCGAGTGGCGGAAGCAAGATGGATCAGAGTCAGAGTGGTGCTCATGGCCCTGGAGCTGACAAGAAATGTGACAAGGACAAAAAAAAGAAACCCAAACCTCCTGTACCAACTAAAGTGGGGGAAAGAAGATGAAAACAAAGGGACCAGCTGCGGCCAGCAAGCTGGCACTGGTGACACCTCATACTCAGTGCCTGTTAAAATTGTTGAAGTTAGAATTAAAGACTAACCTTCTCATGGCAGAAGAATTCATTAGAAATCAGGAAAAAAATGAAGCCTTTAGAAGAAAAGTAAGAGGAGGAAAGATCAGATGGATGATCTGAGAGGGATCCTCACATTGCTAGGAACCTTGGAAGAGATCACTGGTGACAGTAATGCCATCATGTCTACATCTGTGGGCTCAGAACACTACATCAGTATTCTTTCCTTTGTAAAAGACAACATCTGCTGGAACCAGACTGCTCGGTCATACTCATCCACTGGCTACATGCCATCATTGGGGATGCTCATGTTTGACAGGGATCCTTTGGTCACAGTGATGAAGGTAGAAAAGGGCCCTCAGGAAACCTATGCTGATACTGGGGCATTGGTCAACCAAATCCAGGAAATTCAGGAAACTGGAGCTTCTTCTACTCATCCTGAATATTGATGAAGAAATGAGTATAAATACCCAAAAGGGGGTCATTATATGATCTATCTGGCACAGGTAAAACCTTATTAGCCAAAGCAGTAGCAAACCAAACCTCAGCCCCTTTCTTGAAAGTGGTTGGCTCTGAACTTACTCAGAAGTACCTAGGTGATGCCTAGGTGCTCATTTGGGAATTGTTTTGCGTTGCTGAAGAATGTACCATCCATTATGTTTATTGATAAAATTGATGCAATTGGAATAAAAAGGTATGACTAAAAATTCCAGTGGTAAGAGAGGAATTCAATGAACAGTTTTGGACTGTTGAATCAGTTGGATGGATTTGACTCAAGGGATGACATAAAAGTTATCCTGGCCACAAACCAAATAGGAAGTTTGGATCCAGCACTTATCAGACCAGGCTGCACTGATAGAAAGATTGAGTTCTTCCTCCCCAATGAAAAGACTACAAAGCACATCTTTGAGATCCACACAAGCAGGATAATGCTAGCTAATAATCTAACTGTGGACGACTTGATCGTGGCTAAAGATGACCTGTCTGGTGCCAATATCAAGGCAGTCTGTATAGAAGCTTGTCTGATGGCCATCAGAGAACATAGAATGAAAGTAACAAATGAAGACTTTAAAAAAATCTAAGGAAAATACTCCTTATTAAAAAAACAAGGAAGCACACTTGAGAAGCTCTGTCTCTAGTAGACCACTCCTATGTTCTTTTTTGAGTGTGATATTCAGGATGCCCACTGGCTGCCTTCATCTGTTGGTCATATGAAAAGCCCTCTCCAATAAAAAGAGTGCTCTTTCCCAAAAAAAAAAAAAAAAAAAAAAAAAAAAAAAATTGCTGGCACCCAGATCATAATGAACATCCAGTGACTATTTATTGCATTTACATCTTTCAGGAAAGATATTGTGCTATCTATATGTATCCTGCTAAATTTCTGTCCTTTGGCTCTGTGAGACATTAAATAAATGTTGTTGAGCAGATGCCTTGAGAAGGCGTAAAACCTTAGGCAGTTGCCAGAAAGAAAATATGAAGTTGAATGTTAAGAATTAGGAATCAGGATTAGGAGTTTTAGGATTAAAGATTCTAGACTCAGCTTAACTCATAGACCGAAGTAGACTCAACCTAACAGTGTGATGTGACACTGGGTATAAACCTTTAGACAGGAATGGTTTCTGTGGATAAGTAATGACTTAACTACACATAATGATTAAGAAAAGGAAAAAATAGATAGTAGGTGCTTCAAAAACTTATCTTTTTAATAAAACTGAATGCCAGAGAAAGTAGAGTCTAAGCATATCTAGAAAATGTAGTAAAATCTTTTTTTGATGGAAAATAAACTTCTAGGCTTTAAAATACAGTTAAAGACTTTATGATAAGACTCCTGTGTGTATTTTCCCAAATCCTTATTTTAACTCTTGTTAAAATTGATCAAGAGAGAGAGATTGATCCATTGGCTTATGTTGCAAATGGTAACCAGTAGGGCAGAAAGAGTCAAAGAAAAGTAGAATTCCATATGAATCCCAATGAAAAGGGCAGGCTTATTTCTCACCCTGAAAGTCTTTGTTTCTGAATAAAAGAAAGAGAAAAGGAATGGAGATGAAGGATGAGGTTAAAGTCATACCTTGCACTCTACCTGTTAATACCTCATTGCTACATCATTAGGATGAGTAAGTGGAGGTTTAGAGTTCCAGACTTTATTTATTTCTCCTTAAATTCAGATGTCTTTCCAAGAGCTTCTAGACTTCGTATTATAATCTCCGGATACTTGGCAGTAACTTCCAGCTACCATAGCCTGTTTTATTACATTTTTTGCAGTGGTTTATGGAGAAAATGTTGTTAAAAGAGAAACAGTATTATGGAGCTAAAGTTAGATATGCCAAGGATGAAATAGTGAGAAAAATTAACCAACTTGATTAAAATTTTAGTGTTAAGAAAACGTGTTTTCACAATGAGAGATGCTGTATTTTTTGTGTCTGTTATCATTAATATATCTTTTATGTAGCTTGAAATTGTAGTTGAAAATGTTAAACATCCAACAAGAGTGTATAACAATTTTAAATATTTTTGCACCCAACATGATAGTACCCAAATACATAAAACAAAAATAGAATAAATAATCAATAGTAATACAATAATAGTAGAGGACTTTAACACCCCACTTACATAGATGGACAGATCATCCAAACAAAAAATCAACAAGGAAACAGTGACTTTGAATGACATGCTTTACCAGATGGACTTAACAGACATATTCAGAACATCCCATCCTAAAACAGCAGAATACACATTCTTTTTGGGTGCACATGGAACATTCTCCAGAATAGATCACAAGTTAGGCCACAAAAGAAGCCTCAAGAAATTAAAAAAAGATCGAAGTCATACCGTGTATCTTCCCTGACCACAATTTTATGAAATTAGAAATCAACCACAAGAAAAAATCTGGAAAGACCACAAATAATACACAGAGATTAAATAACATGCTACAGAACAATGAATGGGTCAGCCAAGAAATGTAGGAAGAAATAAAAAATTTCATGGAAGCAAATGAAAATGAAAACATAACATTCCAAAACCTTTGGGATGCACCAAAAAAGTTCTAAGAGGGAAATGAATAGCAATACAGGCCTACCATGAGAAGCAAGAAAAATCTCAAACACCCCAACCTTACACCTAAAGGAGCTGGGAAAGGAACAAAAAACAGGGGTGCCTGGGTGGCTCAGTGGATTAAGCTGCTGCCTTCGGCTCAGGTCATGATCTCACGGTCCTGGGATCGAGCCCCGCATGGGGCTCTCTGCTCCGCAGGGAGCCTGCTTCCTCCTCTCTCTCTGCCTGCCTTTCTGCCTACTTGTGATCTCTCTCTCTGTCAAATAAATAAAATCTTTAAAAAAAACAAACAAACAAAAAACCAAAAAACAAAATCCCAAACCAGCAGAGGGAAGGAAATAATAGAGATTAGAGTAGAAATAAATGATATAGAAACTAAAATATACAATAAAAGAAATCCATGAAACCAGGAGCTAGTTCTTTAAAAAGATCACAAAATTGATAAACCTCTAATCAAACTGATCCAAAAGAGAGAGAGAGAGAGAAAGGACTCAAAATCACAAATAAAAAAGAAATAACAACCAACACCACAGAAATAAAGACAATTGCAGAGGAATATTTTTAAAAACTCTATATCAACAAATTAGATAACCTAGAACAAATGGATAAATTCCTAGAAATATATAACCTACCAAAACTGAAGCAGGAAGAAATAGAAAACTTGAATAGACCAGTTATCAGTAAGGAGATTGAATCAGTAATCTCTTCGTCTATGATCCTCTGCCTTGTTTCTCAAATTCCACATATCAGTGAGATCATACGATAGTTGTCTTTCTCTGATTGATTTGTTTTGCTTAGCATAATACCCTCTAGTTCTATTCACATCATTGCAAATGGCATGATTTTGATTTTTTGATAGCTGCATAATATTCCATTACATATATAAATATCACATCTTCTTTATCCGTTCCTCTGTTGATGGACATCTAGGCTCTTTCCATAGTTTGGCTATTGTGGACATTGCTGCTGTAAAACATTTGGGGGCGTGTGCCCCTTCAGATCACTACATTTGTATCTTTGGGGTAAATACCAAGAAATGTAATTTCTGGGTGGTAGGGTAGCTCTGTTTTCAACTTTTTGAGGAATTATCATACTGTTTTTCAGAGTGACTGCACCAGCTTGCATTCCCACTAACAGTGTAGGAGTGTTCCCCTTTCTCCACATCCTTGCCAAAAGTGCTCAACATCACTCGGGATCAGGGAAATACAAATCTAACCCTCAATGAGATACCACCTCACACCAGTCAGAATGTCTACCAAACTTTTTTTTTTTTTTTAATATTTTATTTATTTGACAGAGAGAAATCACAACCAGGCAGAGAGGCAGGCAGAGAGAGAGGAGGAAGCAGGCTCCCCGCGGAGCAGAGAGCCCAACTCGGGGCTCAATCCCAGGACCCTGGGATCATGACCCGAGCCCAAGGCAGAGGCTTTAACCCACTGAGCCACCCAGGCGCCCCTCTACCAAACTTTTAAAGAAGAGTTAATACCTATTCTTCACAAAGTATTCCAAGAAAATAGAATAGGAAGGAAAACTTCCAAATTAATTCTCTTAGGCCAGTATCATCCTGATACCAAAACCAGATAGACATCACAGAAAAAGAGAACTAAAGGTCAGTATCTATCATGAATATATATGGAGAAATCTTCAACAAAATATTAGCAAACCGAACCCAACGTTTAAAAAAATCATATACTATGATCAAGTGGGATTTAATCACAGGATACAAGGGTGGTTCAGTATTCTCAAAACAATGCAATGCATCACACCCATAAGAGAGAGGTAAAAACCATATAATTATATCACTGTGTCAAAGGCATTTGACAAGTGCAATATGCACTCATGATTAAAAACCCCTCTGCCAAGTAGGTCTGCCAAATAGGTCTATTATATGTCAACATAATAATGGCTTTATGTGAAAAACTCACAGAAGGGGCACCTCGGTTGTTCAGTCAGTTAAGGATCTACCTTCAGCTCAGGTCATGATCCTAGCATCCTGAGATCCAGCCCTGCATTGGGCTCTCTACTCAGTGGGAAGGAAGTCTGCTTCTCCTTCTGGTCCTCCCCCTCTCTCACTGTCTCTCAAACAAATAATATAGAACAAAAAATAAAAACAAAAAATCTCACAGTCAACATCATACTCAATGGTGAAAAACTAAGAGGTTTTCCCCTAAGTCATGAACAAGATAAGAATATCTACTCTCACCACTCTTACTCACATAGTACTGGAAGTTCTAGCCACAGCAGTTAGATAACATAAAGAAATAAAAGGCCTCCAAATTCGTAAGGAAGAAGTAAAACTCTCACTGTTTGAAGATGACATGATACTATAAATAGAAAACCTGAAGATTTCACCAGAAATTGACTAGAACTGGTAAATGAGTTCAGTATACAGAATCAATGTACAATGTACAAAATGTTGCATTACTATGCAGCAGAAGGTAAGAAAATAGTCTCATTTACAACTGCACCAAAGCCAATAAAATATCTAGGAATAAACTTAACTAAAGAGGTGAAAGGCTTGTACTCTGAAAACTATAATGGAAGAACTCAAGGCAATGCAAAGACATTCCATGCTAAGAAATTGGAAGAACAAACACTGTTAAAAGGCCTATACTTCCCAAAGCAAACTACAGATTTTATGTAATCCCTATGAAAACAACAACAGCATTTTTCACAGAACTAGAGCAAACAATCTCAAGATTTGTGTGGAACCACAAAGACCTCAAATATCCAAAGCAATCTCAAAAAATGAAAATAAACTGGAGGTATCACAATACTGGATTTCAAGTTATGTTACAAAGTGGTAGTAATTTAAACAGTATGGTACTGGCATAAAAATGGACCTAGAAATAAACCCCAAATTAGATTGTCAATTGATGTTTGACAAAAGAAGACTGAATACACAATGGGAAAAAGTCTCTTCAGCAAATGATATTGGGAAAACTGGACAGCTTTGTGCAAAAGAAAGAAATGGGACAACGTTGTTTCGCCATACACAAAAATAAACTCAAAATGGATTAAAGACCTAAATGTAAGACCTGAAACCTTGAGGATCCTTGAAGAGAGCCCAGGCAGTAATTTCTCTGACAACTTTTTTCTGGATTTGTCTCCTGAAGCAAGAGAAATATAAAAACACAAAGAAACTGTTGGGACTACATCAAAATTAAAACCTTCTGCACAGAAAAGGAAACAATAACAAAACTAAAAGGCAACCTATTAAATGGAAGAAGAAAGAAGATATTTGCAAATGACATATCTAATAAAGGTTTAGTATTCAAAATATATTAAGAATTGATACAAATCAACACCCCAAAATGAACAATTCAATTTAAAAATGGACAGAAGATATGAACGGACATTTTTCCAAAGAAGACACATAGATGACCAACAGACATATGAAAAGATGTTCAATATCACTCATTAGGGAAATGCAAATCAAAACTACAATGAGGTATGACCCCACACCTGTCAGAATGGCTAAAACAAAACAAAACAAGAAATAGCAGTTGTTGATGAGGATGTGGAGAAAAAGGAACCCTCTTGCACTGTTGGTAGGAATGCAAACTTGTGTAGCCACTGAAAAACAGTACGGATATTCCTTAAAAAATTAAAAATAGAACTACCTTACGATCTGGTAATCACACAAGTGGATATTTACCCCCAGGAAAAACCAAAAACAGTAATTCAAAGGGATACATGCACCCCTGTTAATTGCAACATGATTTACAATACCCAAACTATGGACACAGCCCAAGTGTCCATTAAGATAAAAGATAAAGATGATGTGTGTGTATGTATGTATATATATATATAGAGAGAGAGAGAGAGAGCATTGAATATATATTGTATATATTATGTATTGAATACATATATACATTGTATATATTGTATATAGATATATATACATTGAATATATATACAGTGGAATATGATTCAGCATAAGAAGAATGAAATCTTGCTATTTGCAGCTAGCATGGAGCTAGTATAATGCTAAGTGAAATAAGTCAGAGAAAGACAAATTCTGTGATCTCATTCATATGTGGAATTTAAGAAACAAAACCAACAAGCAAAGGAAAGAAAAGAGAGAAAAAAAAAAAAAAGACAAGCCAAGAAACAGACTTGACTATAGAGAACAAACTGATGGTTACCAGAGGGGAAGTTGTTGGGAAAAATGGGTGAAACAGGTGATAGGGATTAAAGAGTACACTTATCATGGTGAAAAAAGAAAGGGAGGGAGGGAGGGAGGATGGAAGAAAATGTATTGAACAGTTCCTCTTATGTCATAGCAACTTACATACTTGATGTATCTGAATTGTGAAGACATGTCTTATATATTTTTAAATTTTGAATGTTACTTTTTATGTCTGCCTTTTTTTTTCTTCTACCTTTTCTGTGTGTCTTTCTTTTGACTTTATTTTTTTTAAGATTTTATTTATTTATTTGACACAGAAAGAGAGATGGTGAGAGAGGGAACACAAGCAGGGGAGTGGGAGAGGGAGAAGTGTTTCCCCACTGAGCAGGGAGCCCAATGCAGGTTCCTAGGACCCTGGGATTATGGCCTGAGCCGAAGGCAGCCGCTTAACTAACTGAGCCACCCAGGCACCCCATCTTTTGACTTTATTTTAAAATATTTATTCATGGGGTACCTGGGTGGCTCAGTGGGTTAAGCCTCTGCTTTGGCTCAGGTCATGATCTCAGGGCCCTGGGATCAAGCCCCGCATCAGGTTCTCTGCTCAGCAGGGAGCCTACTTCCCCCTCTCTCTCTGCCTGCCTCTCTGCCTACTTGTGATCTCTGTCAAATAAATAAAATCTTAAAAAAATATATTTATTCATCTTTTTGTGCAAAATGCCATGCAGAGATACAAAGCGGAATAACTTAAATACCTGTAATAGAGGCACTTGCCAGTAGGAAGGTAAGGCATATAAAATAAAAGATTGAATACTAAAGAAGTAAGCCTACAAAAACTTCAGGATTCCAAGAAGATCTACCAGTAAGATTCATCAAGCAAGACTTTATAATGGAGATAAGTGCCCTAGTTCTTACATTTGTTCCTTTATTTCATTAAAAGTACTTTTGAGGTTCTATTGTATTCCAAGCATGTATATAGATGCTAAGAGTTCAGAGGTAAATAATGTAACTCTAGTCTTTACTTTCATAGATCTCAACAGATAGTGAAGAAAAACAAGATTATACAATTACATAATTATAAGTGCTCTGAAGACCTAGAGGATGCTATGACAACATAAAGTAGGAGATCTAATTTAGAAACCTTCATTTAGCCTTAAAGAGTGAATAGGAATTAGTCAAATGAGGGCTGGAGTTATGGGGGACAGGAAGGAAGAATTTTGGTCTTAGATGGAACAGCATGTATGAAGATCCCAAGGATGGTATGATTTTGATCGTTTTGAAGAATGGAAGGTAGGCCTTTGTGGGAGAAAGAGAGATCAAGGGAGGAGGTATATGAGATAAAGCTGAAGAAGTGGGAAGGGCCTATCTATGCCTTGAGAAATTTTAGTCTATCATCGGAGTCACCAAAGGATTTAAGCAAAGGTAGCTGTGGTATGGCAAAAGGAATAAATTCAGGTAGCCAGTTACAGGACTTGACTTTAGGAGTTCAGATTAGAGATAAGAGTACCTTGGATTGTGTGTGACTTGGGCTAGAGATAATTGAGTGATTCAAGCTGTATTTTGAAGGGAAAACAAACACTATTTGTTGGTTCTTTGAAGAAGAATTGTCCAGAGGATACTGAGGTTTCTCGCTTGAGCAACGGTGGCTCATGATGTCTTTTACTTAAGTGAGGGACACTGTGTATGGCTTAAGACCATGAACTCAAATCTGAGACATTCTCACTTTATAAAAACCATGAGACATCCAAATGGAGATTTTGGATGGCAGTTGCATAGACAAGTGTGCAAGTGTACTGCTTAGAAGAGGGATCAGCACTAATGATGAAAATGTGAGTCAGTGGCATAGGGATGTATGTTGAAGGCATTTGAGTGTTAGGATTGGATATTATTTGGACCAGCAAAGTAACATTTTTTTTTTCTTAGACATAATTTTTACCACATCATTTCAAAATACAAATGTCATTATTCTGCATGATTTTAGTATATTCAGAGAGAAATATTTTCTCCTCTTGAGTAACATTCCTCTAACATGAGATTGTAAGTCAAAAAGTAAATAAAATGCATTAATTAAACTTACTTTACAATACAAATTACTGGTCTTTATCTGTTCTTGAACAGATACTTATTTTTGCTCTTTGATTTTGATCTTGAGTTCTTCTGCCCCCACTCCATGCCCCCAGATAATGTATTTCTATGGTAATTTGTTGGAATATTTGATTGGTTAAATGATTTCTTATGTCAGGCAGTTTTGTAAGTAACATGTTTTTTCCCCAAGGAATTGGATTAAGGGTAGAAATCTTTTCAAAATAAACCAGAGTTATAATTATCATCTAATTTGTTGCTTTAAAAAGCCCTATTTTATGTATCCATAATAGTTTGTTTCATCAGAGTTTTAAAAATCTTTCTCATCATAGGGTCTAACTAAAATATGAAATATGTTAACTCATGATAATTTAAAAGCAGATTTTATTCATTAAGTATCTGTGGAATCTACTGAAGGTAGTACAATTAATTTATTCACTGTTTTTTTACTTTCTCATTTTTTTAGAGAAAGTCTTCAAATGTCCCACAATATTGTAAGGTCTACAGTATCCATATTGCTTACAGATTGGTATAAAATTTGAGAAAAGCATAATAAGTAGGGAGGAAACTGCACAACTCTGAAGGACTTGCTAAGCAGAATAGGCAAGCAGTTGTAAAGTTTTTTAGTTTACTACAAGGCCTGATCTAAAGTGAAGCTAGAATTGTTCATGAAATTAATTCATGATTTAAAGAGTCAGCTTATTTTGTGGCTTCAGTGATAAAATTTTGACTTTAACTGAATTATCTGTCTAAACATACTTCATAAGATACTGGTAAAATTACAGTTTAAAAAAAAAATCTGAAGTTTCTTAAAATATTATCGTCTTCATCACTACAGATTTACTAAGCTAGGGTCTGAGTACTGATTAGTCCATGGTTTAAACTTCTTTGCATTTATATCCAGATACATAGGACTGAATAGTTCTTATGTGCTAGGAATTTGCAAATATATATTATTTCTCTATTTGTAAATTTATTTTTAAAAGAATATCTTTTTTTGGAATAGCCATATTGTCATCTAACTTGTGTCATTACCTTGTATCCTTACTCAGTCTTGAGTGTTTTCTTTGTCCTGAAGGAATTGCCTACGACCCTCTGATGCTGAAACACCAGTGCATTTGTGGCAATTCTACCACCCACCCTGAGCATGCTGGACGAATACAGAGCATCTGGTCACGACTGCAAGAAACTGGGCTGCTAAATAAATGTGAGGTAATCCTCAATTTGCTATACTCTTTTACTTATTTAAATGTCACATAAAGAGGCCAGTATTCATGTGGGTGATAGCAGAAAAATGTTAATGCTGGAGTACAAACACCATCATGGATGAACCATCATTGATCCTGATAGCACAGCACTTATGACTCTGGGCTGTGCACATAGTAGGGATTCAGTCCAAATTGATGGACTAAACAGCACCATGATATCTGTGTAGCATTTTTTGGTATGCACAATAGCATGGTTGTTTCCAAATAGGTGTAATTTACTGAATTAATTTTCTGAGAAACTCCACAAACTCTTAACTGCTAAGTAATTGTTATTTCTTATTATAAACTATATCATGAACTCAGATATATGCCAAATTTGCCTATTAAAATGACCGAATTTAAAGATTAACTGTCCTTTTACCAAGAAAAGTCACTTCTTTTAATTAAAGTGGCTGACGTTCTTACATTTTTATGGTAGAGGTTTGAGTACTTTTTATTGATATTTCTTTAGACTCACTTTTGCAGATTCCTCGACTCCCATTTTTCATTTGAAAAATCTATTTCTTAGACCTTCAAAAGTAAAAATGGTATCAATTCCAAAAGGTTCCTGTTGTCAAATTTGCAAATTATATAACAATCAGCAGCTGTTTGATTTAATTGCTGTAAATATCCATTGTTGCCTAAGACCCAGTAACATTCTATGTTTGAGTCTAAGACATTTTTTAAAAGAAAAATACCCCCCATGTTTGTTTTTATCTTTTTTCACATTACTTTAACATTTATTGATCAAAAGTATTTTTTTTTCCCCTGGGTATATACCATGTCCCAAACATGTTCTAGGGACTAGAATTACAGAATTTCACGAGACAAATAGAGTCCTTGTTATTACAGACTGACAATTTAACATGTTGCTCTTCGGTTTTGTTGTCAGTCTTTGCAGATGAGTGAAGGAAATCCCATCTAGTTCTCACCAGTTTGGAGGTTAAACCACTCTGTCGTCTACACTATTGAAGTAAACAAAGTAAACCAGCAAGGGGACTTATCTGTAGTGAACTGGTCTTAATGAACATTGATTCATGTGAACATTCTTTTTTCACCTTTGCATTAACTATAGATGTTTCCCAGCATGGCATTTTTTCTGTGCTTTTGCCAACTAAGGCATTGCTGTTTACATTTTTTTTTCACTTTCAGGTCTTTATTATATCCTGGAGCCTTACCCCAGCCACTTCAATTAACAGTGGCAGATCCCAGTCTTCAAATGCATTGTTAGATTATGGTATTCCTTAAGTTTATTACCTGAAGGAATACTGGCTATGAAAGGAGCAAAGTGCTGAAATAAATGGAATGTAATATAGCTCATACTAGTCTTAACGTTTAAAAATCTGTTACCCATTTCTGATCAGTCTTCTTTTTCAATTCCTTATACATCACATTACTTTAGTCCAATATTATTTGAAAGCATAAAATTCAATTTACACAACAGTACTGGCTGATGTGATATCAGTCCAAGGGTGAAATGGCACAAGTATGGAGGGACTGATGAGAACAAGTGAGTTTAGCCTCAGCCCAGTCAGCTAAATAAGTGTCTCTCTGGTAAACAATCACACAGTTACAAATAATGCACTTGCAAGCCCAGATCAGCAGATTTGCTCTTAATGAAGACCAAGCACAGAAGTATGATCCATAACTTCACAGTAATATAAGCAAAACATTCTTTTTGCTAACACTGTTTGAAAACAGTTCACCAGTTTGATTTCTTAAGTGATGAAATTGTTGCCCATGATATATTTATTTGCTCCTGTATTATCTGGTATCTATGACTTTATGCTGACCTAATCATAAATGGAATTTCTAAAACCATTAAAAGACAATTTAATATATCTAGGAATTTGATGTATCTTTGTAAATGTTTTTAGGAATATTCAAAATGGAATTTTAAAAATGATCTGTAACAAACAAACATTACCCTTTTCCAGAGACTTTCAGGTTCTATATAAAATAAAACAAAGTAACAAAAGGGGTAAAACAGAACCACAAGAAATATGACTTATTTTTTTTCCTGGTTGTTTCTATTGGACGAGTTGGGGAGAAAATAAAAAGGGAACATACAGAGATTATTTCAAACCAGTTTAGCCCACTCAGAAATAGTAGAATCTACTTCCTTAGCCAGTACTCTCCCTAATAAATGCAACTAAAATAAATGATACATGTTTGTTGTGGATTTTCTTTTGAAGTTTTTGATTTGACAAATTAAATCTAATATGCACATTTATTAATATATTATTAAATCATCTTTCAAGGATGCTAACCTTTCTGTCTCAAGCCAAATTATTTTGAAAGTTTCAATGACGTGGAAGAGAAAAAGGACAGAAACATATATCAAGCCTTTTAGCAATTCACTGAAACTCAATACAATCAGTTGTTGAAAAATCAGGAGAGAAGTATACTATAAGTGGCAAGTGGCTAGGTATGTGGTGGGTGCATTAACCAGTTAAAGAGGCAGAAAGTTTCCTATATAGGCTAACAGGTTTTCTGGTTATGTTTATGAACCTTCTAAAGAGATAAAGGCCAATGACAGTATCTTCCAGTCGGACTTGACTTGCTCCAAGAAAAAAAAAATGGGTTTCAGCTTGGGTATTAATGAATATTTAACAGGGTGGCTGAAGGGCTTAAGGAGAATGAAACCTTTCTTTCTAAATTTGCATAGGTAAGACTATTGGGAAGTTAAAGTTCAGCTTTTTCCCCCCTTGATTATATCTAGAGTATTTATTACTGAGAGGGTAAAATCTATGTGTCTAAGACACCAGAGATAGGAGTACCAGCCCTTGTGTCTAGGTTATCACTCCTTCCTAAGCAGTATAGACAAATTCCTGACCTGGTTGTGAGCAGTAAGAACTCAGCTCAGTTGTCTCAAAGGAGAGAGGATTTATTAGGTTTTGTAGAAAAGACTATAATCTAGTAAGAATACAACACCTAGAAACTGGGTCAGTTTGTTTTTCCCCCAACATCCAGAGAGTGATTTGCTGTCTTCCAACATTATTTCATGCCAGGTTTGTGTAGCTACCCATAGTTAGTGATTAGCCTTTGCTTTCAGTGAAGGAATCAACAGAGTTCTAGGGATGTATTGCCGGTCAGCAAGCAGAAACCCATGGCTGGGTAAGTAGTATTCATTTATTATTATAGTGATGCTCAAGTGTTAGCATATATCAGAATCATTAGGAATGCTAAGACACAGATTGCTGGGCTCCAGACTCAGTTTTAGATTCAGCAGTAGTGGAGTCTTATTGGGGTGAGGTCTACGAATTTGTGTTGCTAACATGTATCTGAGTAATCCTGAGACTGCCGATCTGGCCGCCATACTTTAAGAACACGGATGCATCCATTCAAAAAAACAGTATATCAAAATTTTGAGTTTTCCAGCCTCCTGTGTTATGAGCTGGAAATACAATACTGAAAAGATGCATACCCTGCCTACAAGGAGGTTACTATCTGGTGGGTTCAGCAGACATTAATCAAATGATCATATAAATTAAATATATATATATAATCACAAAATTGCCAGGGGTTTTGAGTCACTAGTTTATGTTGCAGTGATTTTAAAGACTCTCACTGATTGAGCTTGAGGAAGAAATAAAATGAGAAAGACTGTGGTCTGTCATCTTCATAGTCTTGACAGCATGAGAAGCACCATCTGAACAAGAGATAGAAGTAGAAATATTATATCTCAGAATTCAGGGAGGAAATATTCCAGGCCTTATGTTAAAGATTTAGTTCTCTTTCTGTTTTTATTCACATTCATTTTAGGATTACTGTTTCACTGGGAAAAATGGTAAGGATTCTCAATTTTACTGGCATTCAGAGAAAAGTCGGCTTCCCTCAACCAACAGAATAGTCAATTTTGCAATTAAACAATGATATGATAGAAAAGATGGCAATTTGAAAACATTTAAAGTCGTCCTTTGTTTCAGAATAATAGACTGATCCACAAATCAGACTTATGTATTGTGTCAGTTTATTTAGAAAAATTAATCAAAATGGATTCCTTCAAGGGTAATGGTTCAACATTACATTTGACCTTTGTTCTGCCATTAATTATCTGTATACTTTTGTCAAATCATTTAACCTTACTGATCTTTGGCTTTCCCATGTGTAAGATGAGGCTCTTAGGAAGGATATTTGCTAGGATCTTTTCCAGCTCTGACATCGTATGAAATTAGATGGCTAAGGAGTTCATTTGGAACATAGCACTTTCTTTGGTTAAGAGTAGAAGAAATTCTTAGGATATTTAGTAAACCTATTGCTTTTTATTTTGTAAGCTATAGTGTAAATTGGTTGTGCTTACTAGTCCTGATTATCAGCCAGAGAAAACATTAGTCTTCATTATATTAGATTATAGTGGTAACATGGGTTAAGTTCTTTTGGCATGACGTGGCACTGTTGTTTTTTTTTTAAATTGAGGTGGTTAGTAGTCCTTCCTGCCAGTACTATTTAATTTTTTCCCCTATTGAATCATTCATATTTAGTTTAGTGATTCTGTTGGGAGCAAAAAGCAAAATCAGCAGCTTTCTTATCACCATAAGAAATGAATCTGGAGGGGTCATTTGGTGCCCTCTTTAGGAGCAAGTCCTTTGATTAGGTATCCAGGCTTCAAAATGTGTGTGCCCTGAAAAAAAGAATGTGCTTCTCTGTGCTTAAAAAATTGCAGAGAATGACCCATCATCTGTTAGAAATGCACTTGCAGTTGTTTTTCCAGAAGTGTTCATGACTCTCAGCCCCACCAAGCCACCCACAGACATTTTCTTGCTCTCACATTTGTTTTGAGAATAATAACATTTTATAATGCTTTTGTTGGATTACATATTATGTGGAATTTGCATTGGCTCTTTGTGACTAATATTGAATAACTTTGTTTCGCTTAATTCATAAGTAAAAACCGTAAGCAACATACTGTGCTGAAATGTTTAACTCTTTTATTCAAGTGCCAACACAAAGTAATTACAAAACAGTTCTGGGACCTGAAACCAAGCTACTGTTGCCCCTTCTGGGACTTCCTCAGCAGTTCCAATGAGAGCAGCTTTAATGTAAAATCTTAAGATGCTAGGAAACTCAAGGCTATGGTCCCATGCTTTTCCTGCACATACAGGTAATTTCAATAAAGAAATATAATACTCTTTGGAGAAATACTTTTGGAATGTGGAGGTTTTCTGACATCAGTCAGAAACACTAAATACTGCAATTTAATTCATTTCATTAAACATTTGTTTTATAGAGTAATCTAACTAGATGGCAGCACATAACAGCTTACTGTTTTGTTTAGTTGGCAAAACATTTGTGTGTGTGTGTGTGTGTGTGTGTGTGTGTGTCTTAGAATCTAACCACAAAGCAGTAAGGGAGTCTTGTGAATTATTTCTAAAGGATATGGCAGTCTTGAGAAGCAGTACAAATGATCTAGATATGATGAGTAAACCATGGTATATTATGTCATTAGTCTGAGAGATATTTGTAAATCATAGAGTTGACCTAGGCAGATAAATACATTAAAATTACTTGTGCAGCCTATAATCAGAATTAAGATGATTTAGAATTTTTTGTTTGATTTTTATTTCTACAAAAAAGGAAGAATTAATGTGGAAAACAACCAACAAAAGGAAAGAAAACAGGCTGCCCTTGAGTCCATTTGGAAAGTGATACAGGATTTTTTTAAAAATAGCAGCATTAAATCCTATTAACAAAAATGAATAGTTACATGTTTTTCAACTGTCTGAAAATTGCAGTTCTAAAGTATATTTATTGTGATAAAATTTGTTTCATATGTAATTACTATTTAAAAAATCAGTGCTTTAACCCAAACCATTAAAATGTTCATTTATAGTTATTTACAAGATAATTATAATGTAGGAGATTTAGTTACATGAAATCATCAAAACTGAGCAGTTGACACTAAAGGGTAACATTTTTTACTTTTTTGATGAGCATAATGTTTTGAAATGAGTGAAAAGAAAACATTAAATTATATATAGTACATATACTTTTTACCACTCAGACCTTTATTATTAGATGGGATTTGCTATTTTTCTCAAGTGCTTTTCCAACTGCTCTATGCACCCTGAAATATTTTTACATAAATTGTAATGACTGAATCAAAGAATTTTACAATCAAGTGGAGGCACTAGTTTTGAAGAACAGAGAGAACTTCTTTACTTGCCAGCCTTTGCTGTGATAACCATTTACTGTAACTACTCTTTAGTTTGAAATGTGGGTTGGTAGAGTGTCAGTTTCTTGAATTCATTTAAGAGCAGAATGAATGGGCAGTTCCATCTAACCTGTAGTTGTGTACCTAACATGCCCATTAAACCCACAGGGTGGTTCTAACTATCTCTATGCCCAGGCTGTCCCCAGGTAAAGTTAATCGGAAACTCTGGAAATAGGACCCAGGTAGCAATATCTTTTAAACTTCCACACCTGATTCCAAGGTGCAGATAATATTAAAAATCACTACAATAGAAATTGAGCTTCTTAACAAAGCTTAATGAAGTAGAGACATTAAGGTTAATGGAGTCAGATATTTGGAGATGGGAGAGTAACAGAAGCTGGCATTTATAAGTCTAAGAAACAAAGGTAGTATTAACTCAGAAGTTTCATACACAAACTTAAAAATTGGCGAAAGTGTTCATTACTTTGAAGTTATCATAGGGTAGGGATGTGAATTCTAAGAAATACTTTTATTTTTCAGTTATGATTAAGCATATAAGAATTGGCTTCAAAAATAGCTAGTATTCCTTTGAAAACCTTCATAGTGAAATCTCCTCTCTTGCCTCAACCATAGTAATTTATTGCTCTGATTATTATGTTTGCTTGCCTGAGACAAATCTATAAATTAAAGGATATTTTGTTGGGTTTTTGTGTATAAGACTATTTCACATAGAATCTTACCATTTTAGGACTAAAGGGGGATGTCAAAGTAATTTGGTCCAACCCCCTAATGTTTATAAATAGAGAAACAAAGGTCCAGAAAAGTGTCTTACAGCTAGCTATGGACATGTTAAAGATAGGTGAGAGTTAGAACCTAGAACTCAAGAGCTCTTTGGCTTGCAGTTTGTTTTCTTTCCATGTGACTGACAGAAGAACCACAGGCTGTTGGACTACCTGTCTGCTTAATTTCCTCTTTCCTTTTTTCACTCCCCTTTCTTTGTAAGAAAAACTCTGACCAGAAAAGGTTATTGGACCACAAGGGATGTTAGAAGGAAAGAACGCAGTTGCGGGGGAGAGGATTGAAACTATCCTTTATGTAAAATTTGAAGAAACAATTGGTTGTAGTATTTGAAAACTCCAGTAGGTACACTTGGACATGAGCAGTGAGACCAGATTTTTAAATTCATTTAAGAGAGAGAAATGTATTAAGAAAAATGAACAGGCCGTGAACTGATCCATTAAATATTAAGTATGGAATTTGTAGCAGAAGGTAACTTTGACTCTCCTATGTCATTCATGATTCTTTAACTTTCGAAGTCTGCAACCCTATGAATTTTTGTAGAAAAAAAAATAAAAAAGCTTCCCTATATTTAGGGACACTGGATGAAATATCTTCAGAAAATGAAATATTTCAGGGGAAAATGTTGCCTAATATGTCACCACTTTGAAAATGATTAAAGAAAATGGGGTCTCCCCCAGCAGAGGCAGGTACTTTGACTTGTCAAATTTAAGTTGGACATTTTCTCTTAGTTTGGAACTGCCACAAAATGAGCCCTTTCATGTCCTCAATAATACCAAACCAATGCAATCCATCTGTTCTGCTAAATTATTTCTAGTTCCCTAACCAAAGGCACTGCTTTTTCATGCATTTTATCATGATTTTATGCCCTTTATTATATTTTACAAAAGGTTCTGATTCCTCCAGGGCCAATGAGAACTGATTAGGACACTGGCCTCAATCCAGGCTTTGAACACAGGAGGGGAAGGAATAGAACTGTTTCCTTTTTCCCCTGCTCCTTGGCAGAAAAAAAAATATGAATGTATGCCGTGTGTGTGCTCTGTGTGTGGGTGGGGTGGGAAGGCTGCATTTTATCCTGTCACAGTATGACTTTGTAGCTCATGTTCAGAACATTCCTTTTATAATCAGGTTGCATTAACGGGCTTTATTTCAGAAAGACTGTTTCTTTAGGAAAGAACCATGGTGTGTTGTGAGACGCAATGATATGGTCATTTTACATAACTTTAGTCAAACTTCCAACCTGAATGTAGACTGTTTGGGGCTCTGAACTAAATAAGATCATATACCCAGGTGCTTAGCACTAAGAGTAGTACTCTACACATTAGTTTCTTTACTACTCTCAGGGAAGAACTGCTTGAATGCAAGTCACAGAGAATGAAAATATTATAGTGAATACATCCTACATCACAGGGCTTCTTTATTGGGAAAATGAAAGAACTATAAGTTTTCTTTCCTAAGCCTATATTGATAAGGTGTTTAAGACCTATATTTGGATTTCAAGTAAGAAAGACCCGGAAGAATGCCATCCCTTATATGCATTGAGTGTGCAAATATACTCAGAATTCTCAAAACTCCTTTTGGTCAGTATCTTAGATGACTTTAGATAGACATCGTGCATGCTAAGTATCTCTGAGAACGGAAATCAGTATCTCCCTAAATTACAATTATCAGAGCACTTTATCCTATTTTGTGACTCATTATGCTGTTGACTTTTGACTCAAGAGAGCATCATGAGAGGGAAATGAAGAATAAAGGCTACACAGGAAATAGAAAATATAGGAAGGGCTTAAATGAAAATATCTGTATTTAAGCATAAACATATAATAAATTGCTGATGATAATACCAGAAAGAGAACAGTTGGGAACCTCAATTTGAGAGGAAAAATTGAATGTCACAAATTTAAGACATCTGATAAGTGACACAAAATGGAACTACTCCAGGAGATCCTGTGTGTTAGGAAGGAAGACTATTGCCATTTCAGAATTTTCAGCTTAGTCATCCACCAGGTTCCCACAGCAGTGCCCCTGTGAGATATAAATCTCAAAACATGCATTCTCCAGATCATTTCTCCAGGTAGAAACATTTTTCATACTGAGTTGGTTTTTACTGCTCCCTTTTTGTAGAAACGTATATCCTCTTTGTAGGGCTTGTTGTCTAGCATCCGTTGAAGAGAGGTGATTATTAAGAATAAGTACTACATTATACTTGGTGTAATTATTTTTTAAGAAAATTTTTTCTATAATAATGAAAAGAACCAGTATAAAATACTTCCTCGGAGTCATAAGGGAGCAGAGAAGGGGGACACAAAGAAATCAAAGTGCAAATTTGGGAACTGTGTTACATTTTAATAGTGAAAGGTAGGGCAAGAGTATAAACTAGAGCATTTTCTGAGTAAGTCAGTGCCGAATAGGCTGCACCAGATGTCCTATGCTTACTGTCAGTTAACTGATATTACACAAGAGGATGCCTGAGATTCAGCAGGTGTCTTTTTATGATTTAATAGCATTTGGGCTACCATCAATGATTAAATCTTGTTAGCAGATTATTTTTGAAATGTGTGATTGAGCATTCAGCATAAATGCTAGTGGGATTGTGGGAGAATGAGAAAGGAGCGGGGCTAGCATGTAGTATATGGTATGTAAATATATGTGACTAGTCTCTGAAAACATAAAGATACGTTTATTATTAATGGTATTAATTGTTATGCCAGAGGCAAAAATTCAATTTAAAGTTGAAAAAATATCTTTAGAAAAAGAGAAAGGGAAAAAAAGTTGACAAAACTTTATGGTAGTAGTCAAAACATGAGTTTGATTGTTAGCTATAGAACTGACATTGTTTTAGATATAGATGTTTCACTGTATCAGCATGTGAAATGTTAGTGGCTGTCAGTTTCATAGATTCACAGAAAGGAGAGTTGGAAGCCCTATTATTTCATGTTGTTCATTATTCTGCCAGACTAAGACTGGTTACCACAGTCTGGTTTCCAGTGCTGTGCTCATTCCAAGTTTAGATGACTCAGACCATGGAGTTACCACTGTTTATCTTGGGGGATTTTCCACCAGCTGAAATCTCACAGTTAAAATGTTAACCTTTAATATTTCTTTGAACTTTCTCTTGCCTATTTTATCTCATTATTTGCCATTTCTCTTTCTTTGTTCTGGCCTTCCATAAACGCTTCTAAATTTGGTGTTTACCAGCAAGCCACCGATGTCAATAAGATGTTTGTTTATTGATTAGAGCAGTGGTTGACCAAGTGGCCATCATTAAATTTGCCTTCATCTTCTGCATTAGTTTTGGTTTAATTTCATCATTCAACACCTAACTGGAAATGATTTCTCTAAAGGATTTAAAATTTTTTTTCTAGGAATGTAAACTGGGTGTCAAAAACTGGGAACGTCAATGCTATGACAAAGAAAATTCCATAAACATTTGTTTATTTGGCACATAATAGCACAGTGTCAAGAAGTTTCTGTTTTACATCATTCCCGCTGCCTTGTTCTTACCCCTTCAGTCTCCTACCAATCCTCTCTCACTGTGACATGATGATTTATTTTCTGCGACCAGCACAGCTCTGCCCTCTACTCAGTAAACCCCTAGGAAGTGTTAGCATATTGAGATTTTTCCAGCCTATTCTCTTTAACATCAACAGCAGCCATATCTCCTTAAATTAGGGAGGTTGAGTATGGAATTGTCCTGGTCCTGAGAGAGGTGTTGCTGTCTCCTGATATTTCCTTGTCAACTGGTGATTCCAGTGTCAGGAACATGAGAGGACAGCATTCCCTGAGCGGATTCTCTTTGAATTTCATTGTAGTTCTCTACTAATAAGATACTAGGAATTACATTACAAGTACCTTGTTGTAATACATATTTTAAGTGAAATGTTAATACTGCCTGGCTAATTTAGAAAGCACAGCAGTTTTCAAAAGTACGGCTGATTAACTTCATACGCCAGCATGATGATTTTTAAAAATTTTTTTTTTTTATTTTTTAAAGCTTTTATTTATTTATTTGTCAGAACAAGAAAGAAAGAGAGAACAAGCGAGCGCAAGCAAGGGGAGGGAGTGGCAGGCAGCAGGAGGAGCAGGCTTCCTGCTGATCAAGGAGTTCAATGTGGGACTCGATCCCAGAACCCTGGGATCATGACCTGAGCCAAAGGCAGATGCTTAAACGATTGAGCCACAGAGGCATTCCCAACATGGTATTTATTGGGCTTGTTAGATATGCCAACTGAGAAATGTGGCCAGGAAGAGTACTTTGCATATTGACTAACTGAGGTTTCACTTAATGTACACTTTTGTCTATATTGAAGGACTAGGCTTTGTTAGTTGAAGTGCAAGTTTCTGCCTACCATGTGCATAAAAATATTGACTGAATCTAGAGTGTGTTGGACTATCTCTGGCTAAACAGCAGTTTTTGTTGTTAAATTTCTATTCTGTCACAGACTAGTGGTTTTATAAAATATATTAAATAACTATAAAAATAAAAATTGAAGATACCCAAATTTATGTTAGATCCAATAGACTTAAAAATAGTCTGTCCAATTACTATAAAAGTTTCTAAACATTTGCTCTGAATTTCTATATAGACCTCTTCACAGACAGTTCATGAACAGTTCTTGAAATGTTACTGACCCCATAAGACACACTTTGAAACATTGATCTAAATTAATAACTCTGTGAGGTGCACACACATGAAGTGATTAGCATTTTGGTGATAATCAAATACATTAAAATCTGTTGGTACTTATGTTCTTTAAGAAATAATAAATAATTTATTCCAACAACTTCTACAGGTGAGTGTAAATTTACTTCTCAGCCAAACAGTAGCCCTTGTTTTTTGTTGTTGTTGTTTTTCATTTTTTAATCTGCTGTTTGTTTTTAAGCTGATACTTTACAAAGGAATTAACTATTGATTTTTTTGTTATAGATTTATTCTTTATGCCAAAGAAGACTGTGCTTTATGTCAATCACTCAGTTAGGCATAAGCAGTCCATAGGATCTGAACCTTACATATACTCCATTTTTCAAATGTTAATATGGTACTTTACTAAGCAAATCAGTGTCACATTCCTGCATGATGAAATTTGGTTCATTGTTAATCATCTTAAATGTGACTTAGGTCTTACTTTCTTCTAAATGTTGTCAGTGGAGTACTGTAGGCTTCTGCCGTTTTCTTTCAGCGAATTCAAGGTCGAAAAGCCAGCCTGGAGGAAATACAGCTTGTTCATTCTGAACATCACTCACTGTTGTATGGCACCAACCCCCTCGATGGACAGAAGCTGGACCCCAGGACACTCCTAGGTCTGTATGGGTCTCCATTCTACTGAGAACAGCACATTCCAGCACTATCATTAGTCAGTGCTGTTGTCAGTTCAAAATACTTGGCAAGCAGTGTGACAAAAAAATCAGCTTTTCCAACAGCTCTGTGAAATGAGTCATTTACAATAAAAGCCAGTGTAGATTAAGAAAATCTTGCATTAGAAAAAATGATAATGCAAGTTCCATGATGTTTACTTTTAAATTAACCTTTATTTGAATAGTATTTGTTCACTATGTTTTAACCTATGGGAATGGCTGCATTGTTGATTTTGTTTGCTTACATTTTTAAACTAAATGCTTATGTTCTAAACAAAAGAAAAAAAAGTTTCCACTTTTATGCAAATTTATCTTCACCTTTTCAATTTCTTTTGTGTCTTTTAGTTTTTTTCCTATGATCTTAAACAAAGGGCATAGTATCAACTTACTTTAAGTTAAAACTCCTTATTACTATACTAGAACACTGCATTTTATTGTTAAGATTGCATTTTTTAAAAAAATTTATTATTTTTTACGTAATCTCTATACCTCATGTGGGGCTCAAACTCACAATCCCAGGATCAAGAGTTGCATGCTCTTCCAACTGAGCCAGCCAGGTATCTTGCATTTTAAATCTTGGTATAATCTATTTAATGAATGCCTTAACTATGGAATTAAATAGTAAAGTAGATAGCAGAAGTAAGAAATTAATAAATATAAATTTTAATTAATATATAATCCTCATACATTTACCATCAGATTTTAAAATAAAATTTATGTTTCAGAGCTTTACATAAACTTACATGAGTGATAAAACAACAGATTTCAGAAAAGTTTATGACAAAACCTAATTTTAGCCAGAACAGTTAATACTAATTTTATTAAATTCATTAATCTTTTATAATGAAATAACAATACATGGCATGACAATGTATGCTACAAGGATCATATTTTAAGTATTTTAACTAAAAAGGCATTTTAGGACTTTTTCTTGTCCCTTTCTTTCAAATACACCTATTGTATCAGATCCAAAGTATTGGACTCTTTCACCTAATTCAGTACTATTTATAAATGGTTTATGTTAACTGACCTTAAAGAGTTCAAAAACAAGGATATGGGGGCACCTGGGTGGCTCGGTTAAGCATTCAAATCTTGGTTTCATCTCAGGTCATGATCAAGCCCCTTGATCATTTCAGGTTTCTCACTCAGCATGGAGTCTGCTTGAGATTCTCTCCATCTCTCTCTGCCCCTTACCGACCTTGAGTGCTTATGTGCACATGCGCTCTATCTCTCTCTCAAATAAATAAATAATCTTAAAAAAAAAAACCCACAAAAGGAAGTATATGATGTGTAGGCAGGCATTTTGTAAAGCAGTTATAAGGCAAAATTAAAAGTTAACCATTATAATGCTTCCATTCTGTCTTCTTAAAACAAGTGACAGGCATCCCTAAATTGATGAATTAAAGGCATATGGGTGAGTGTATGTGAGCATATGCATGCATGTAGGGTGGGTAGTGGCAGCTTGGAGAGAAATTGACAGAAATGGAAACATAAAGATTACTCAGTTTTTAGAAAACATGTTAAAATTTGATCATGAGGAATAATTTGTATAATAGAATTAAAGTTATATATTAATGTAAAGGCAAGTCAGTCCAAAAATAAATAATCTATGTTTTTTTTTCCAATTTCTTTTGAAGGAATCAGCCTTTGAACATGCAAATCTTTTACATAAAGTACTTCTTTTGCTCTGGATACTGTTTAATAAGTGTCCTTCCTTAACATGAATTAATAATCCCGTCTAGTTTACTACAAAGATCAAGTAAATTGAACGTTAACTTTCATGGTTTTAAAAGGTAAAAATACTCGTGTAGTTAAAGAAAAGAAGCTATGTCCATTTTGATAATTTTTTAACATAGTAGAAAATCTTCCTAATTTTTTATTTTAACTATGGTCTCAAATGATAAATCAACCTAGGCATAGGTGTAGGTACTTCGGGTTTATTTGGGATAAACTTACACTTAGGTGTT
Source organism: Meles meles (assembly GCF_922984935.1). Classification (NCBI taxonomy): domain Eukaryota; kingdom Metazoa; phylum Chordata; class Mammalia; order Carnivora; family Mustelidae; genus Meles; species Meles meles. Next base: position 57,132,058 of record NC_060075.1, on the reverse strand, counting down.
TGAGAGAAAAGACATATCTATAGAAGAAATGAAGAAATAAACTTCAAGTCCTAACTGTTTTACTTATGAAACATGGCAATACAAATTTTTAATGAAATTTGATACTTTTGAACAAAACTGCTCTTCTCAAAATAGTCAACAAATATATCATTTTAAAATGTGATGATTTAAAAGTGAATTCCAGTATATAATTAGAACCAGGACAAAGGTCTTTTTCATGTATGTTTGCCATGAAACACCAAGTATCAATTGTTGAGTTTTTTTTCTTTTTTTTTAAAGGTTTATTTATTTATTTATTTGACAGACAGAGATCACAAGTAGGCAGAGAGGCAGGCAGAGAGAGACAGAGAAGCAGCCTCCCTGCCAAGCAGAGAGCCCGATGTGGGACTCAATCCCAGGACCTGGGGTCATGACCTGAGCCGAAGGCAGAGGCTTTAACCCACCCAGGTGTCCCAATTGTTGAGTTTTTTTTTTTTTTTAAGATTTTATTTATTTATTTGTCAGAGAGAGAAAGATCACAAGTAGGCAGAGAGGTAGGCAGAGGGAGAAGCAGGCTCCCTGCCGAGCAAGGAGCCCGATATGGGACTCGATCCCAGGACGCTAGGATCATGACCTGAGCCGAAGGCAGCCGCTTAACCAACTGAGCCACCCAGGCGTCCCAATTGTTGAGTTTTTAACAGGATTTTTTTGGCTCTGTCCATTGATGAAGTTTTATTGGACTATACCCATCCCCATTTTTTAAAGTTTCTATTTTAATTCTAGTTAGTTAACATACAGTGTTAATATTAGTTTCAGGTATACGATATGGTGATTGATTCAGCAGTCTGTACAACACCAGGTGCTTAGCACAGCAAGTGCAGTTCTTAATCTCCATCACCTATTGAATCCACTCCCTCCCTTTTTCTGGTAACCATCAGTTTGTTTTCTGTAATTAAGAGTCTGTTTCATGTTTGGTCTCTCTCTGTGTGTTTCTATTTCTCTTTGCTTGTTCTTCTTTTTTTTTTCGAGAGCAAGAGTGAGGGGGAGAGAGAGAGAAAGTATGTACATGAGAGCCAGTGAGCAGGGGAGGGGCCGACGGAGAGGGAGAGAGAGAATCTTAGGCAGGCTCCATGCCCAGAGTGGAACTTGACTCAGAGTTCAATCCCAGGACCCTGAGATCATGACCTGAGCCAAAATCAAGAGTCCAACGATTAAATGACTGAACCATACAGGTGTTTTCTCAAATTCCACATGTGAGTGAAATCATATGGTATTTGTTTTCCTATCACTGACTTATTTCACTTAGCATTATACTCTCTAGCTCCATCCATGTAGTTGTAAATAGCAAGCTTTCATTCTTTTTTATGGCTGGGTAATATTTCATTCTTTATATATACCACATCTTTATCCATTCATTAGTTGATGGACACTTGGGCTGCTTCCATATCTTGGTAGTTTTTGCAGTTTTAATTTAAATAAATTGGCTATATATGTCATTAGTTTTTAGCATTTAATGTGGATAATATTTGTACCGTTGGTGATTTAAGTTAGCTTTAGATACACATGAGGAGTTCCATAGGTACCTCTCAGGGATTGGTGCAGCAATTTCAATATTGTATGCAGGCTCCATGAGTAAAGATGAATAGGGATGTTGCACAGTTACATCCTGATTTTAAGCACTAAATTCAACTTTTGGGGGGAATATTTCATTTATTTGAGAGAGAGGGAGAGCTCACACGCATGTGCACATGGGAGCTGGGCAGAGGGGCAGAGGAAGGGGAAGACGCAGGCTTCCCATTGAGTAGGAAGCCTGAGCAAGGCTCCATCCCAGGACCATAGGATCATGACCCAAGCTAAAGGCAGATGCTTAAATAACTGAGGCACGGAGGTGCCCCTAAATTCAACTTTGATAATACCTCTGAACTACTTCAGTTTCTCATGTGAATCCAGAAACTTAGCTGTTTTCCTTAATTCAAAATCTAAGTGAATAATCTCATTTTTAAAAAATCTCAGGGCGCCTGGGTGGCTCAGTGGGTTAAAGCCTCTGCCTGGGATCGAGCCCCACATCGGGCTCTCTGCTCAGCAGGGAACCTGCTTTCTCCTCTCTCTCTGCCTGCCTCTCTGCCTGCTTGTGATCTCTGTCTGTCAAATGAATAAATAAAATATTAAAAAAAAATCTCAGTCTTTTAAAAGTTCAACTTTTCATCCTTTTTTTGTTCCTTATGAAATTTGTCATTGTTATTTAATTTTATTTTTTTATCTTGTCTTTTTTATGAAATTTGAATTTCTGTGGCTTTGTACTTATATCTAAAAGACCAGTTTAAAGTTGGTATGTACAAATATGTAGAAATTTATAATCACTGAGATATTTTCCCTCTCTTTAACCCTTTCTTTCACTCCCATATATCCTTCTTTCTCCCCCAGTCCTTCCCAACACAGAGGGAGAGGGGTTGGTATCTGTCATTGTGCTTGTACATTTAATTGAAATTCACTCAGTTGTGTGATTTTCTGAGTTAAAATGATTTTACTGTTTTTGATAGTTATGTTCTGGAGTTAGGGAGGAAGGATTTAAATAAAAGTTCATTATGACCAGACCAATCAGTCTTTGTTTCTTGAAAGATATCTATAGCTTATAAAATGATTAGACTTGAAAATGGGCACCATTTATCTCTTTAAATACTCTAGGCCCTGTAAGGTGACACTTTAAAAACATTTTCTCCAATCATTTCTGGTGCAGGGTTTTCCTTTGCATTAATATTCCTGTTATTCAGGATAACTCTTTCAGTTATCATTATCTTGTAGCTAGCTAGATCTGAGTCCATGGATAAGGCAATGTAGCATTATTTAAAAATAAATCCAGTCAATTCAGTGAATTAAAAAATTTTTTACACATTACAAAATTTAAATTATTGATTATTTCGCTGTTTTATATTATTGTAAACATTACTAAGTAAAAATTCTTAAGCAGCTTATCATTTATTTTATTCTCTTAGAGTTTAATGATTTTTAAAAAGTACTTTAAATTTATTACATTGCAGTATCGCCTTTATCCCTTATCACTGGCTGTAGAATGCAGAGTTCAAATATACAATATTTGAAATATACAATATTAATTTGAAATTTGAAATATACAATATTATATATTTAAATTTCACAGGTGACTAATGCATCCTTGCAAAATATTCAGGAATACAGAGCTATTGTTATGAGCAACAACCACTTAAGGAAATTTTGCCCTTCTCCAGGCTATCCATTAATTTTTTTAATGTATTTTTTTATTGATGTCATTATTCTAGTTGTAAAATTTTTCCATGGTTTCCTTATTTTTTTTGTTGATTTCTCATTTTTTTCTTTTTTTCCTAGCTTTACATGTAATGAGATGTCTTACTTTTTCATTTGCACTTTAATTTTTCTTTATCATTTCCCATCCATTAGCAATTACATTTGAAAAAACACAATTTATTGTTTACAAAAAAGATGTTTAAAAAATGTTCTTCTTTGACAACAAAATCTAGTTAGACTTTTGCTGACATGCCACAAACCTATTTCAATTTTCATTATTTTTCATTTTGTTGATCATCAGTACAACAAATGATTTGGGGTAGAAATTATCATTGTGTATTCCTTTAATTACTTTGCAGGGAGGTTTAGGAGTGAATATTCTTGTTTGCTCTATTAAATGTAGATACTGTAGAAAATGAAAATGTAGGTAAACAAAATGATTAAAAATTCCATGAAATGCCAATTCTAAGAGACAGTCACAAGCAAGATCTTGGTATACATTTTAAAGAAGATGTATTTCTATTTATGCTATATAGATTTCCCAAAAAGGCTATCCTTATTATAGTGTGTCCTGACTTGTTTAAAAAATGTGGATTTTGAAGAGACTTATAGTATACTTTCTCTTATTTATATCTGAAGTAGAAATTGAGAGTCCGTGCATTTGAGTAGATGTTTTAATATTTAAAACTTTTTAAAAATGACAGTGTTTTTCAAAAACTTGTAGCTCAAAACATCACTTTAGAGGGATATCCTGAGAGACTGGCTGAGTTATTTTAAGTAAAATATATATCTATAAAAGATGTTGTGATATATTAAATTATGTGCAGGGCAGCCAAAATTTTTTTGACACTCAAATTTCATAGGTATATGTTTGTTCATGTGGGGCAATAGACTGTATGTATATTAATAATTCATTTGCTTTAAGGTTGTACCTATATAAAATTTGATTAATTTTCTTCTACATCAAATAAATATGTGACATGATATGTGTTAATAAACTAAAATTTTTTAAATTACAATTATATTCCCTATTGATTTATTTTTTACATGTCTTCTTAATGTATAGGTGATGCCTCTCAAAAGTTTTTTTCTTCATTACCTTGTGGTGGACTTGGGGTAAGTATGAGTTTCTTTACTGTTTTGAACGGCCAAAAATATCTCTTGATTTATCTATTCAGGCCATGTGTCAGTAAAAGTTATCCTAGACTTCAGGATTGGCTAAGTAATTTGTAGGGCTCAATTACTAGTAAAAATGCAGATCCCCATGCTCAAAATTTATTAAGAATTCCAAGGTGGCGACCAGTGAATTAGGCCAACTGTTGGACCCTTCTAATTCTAGAGTTCTGTGTGACTGCACAGGTCACATGCCATAAAGCTAGCTTTGCTAGACTTATGTAGCTGGGGAAACACAAGAAGGTTTAGCAGTTTTGCCGCAGAATTCAGTTCTCAATAGAGTCACACTGAATATGCAAGTACATTATATTCCTGATGAAAATAGCATTACCTTCACAAAGTGCTTTGCATTATAGCACATTTTGTTTATGAACCCCTGGGGCCGTTTTTTGTCTTGAGTAATTAACAAAGCCTTTTTTGACCCAGGATATTTATACCACATTTCAAAGACAAATTTGTTTGAATCCAATGACATGGGAAGAAAAATGTCTACATTTTTGTGGATGATTAGAACACATCCTTTAACCTGCAATCTGTTTAAAGTTAACCCTTAGCAGTAACAAAGTCATCCTGTAGAACTAAGTATTAAGTCATGTTAGGACTGCATAACTCTAGATCAGGTTTCAAGCACTGAGGAATTTAAATCAATTAGGCTTCTCGGACATTGAAGGGAAAGAACTGTGTATGTCATATTTTGGGCAATATTTTGCTATAACTAAATTTTATACAGGGAAATCCCACATATTTTAAGTTAATTCTATCATTTTAGTGATACACAAGGATTATCTTTCTAGTCCTTCAGCTATGATTCTGCCCTTTTTAGAAATAAGAATGGCAACTATAACAACCAATATCTGCTTGGATTTTACAGTTCGCTAACATACAACTGAGGTTTGTAAGAGCTTTGTAAAATAGTTCTTACTATTAATACTAATTTGCAGATGAGGAACTAAAGGCTTAGACAACTGAAGTCATTTTCCTGAAGTCACAGGAAAGGATAAACTGCTGAAAGTGTGAAGTTGATGTGCATGTCCATGTGTAGGTATTCTAAAAGAGTTCATTAGGTCCTTCCATGGTTTTCATATTCAACAGGCTGGCCACAGTCCCCAGAGCCTAGCAGTGCAACATTGTGGCTGGTATAGCATGGTCCGTTTTGTGGCAGCTCAGCAGTGAGCTTCACTTTTTGACCCTGAGCACAAGACAATCATCATCCTACATAAACCCTTCCTTATTTTTAGCAAACCCACTGTGAAGCCAGGAACTAGAAAAATTACTTGAGAAAGCAGAGGATAAACTGTTAAAATAGGTTTCATTGGTTTTTGTGCTTAATTTCTAAAATCCCAAGTACCCATTTTAAGAGAGTGGCTGATTACTTGCGAATGAAACAAAGCTAATAACTAATTAGAGGATACATGATGGTGACATGATATGACTCTTAAAAGAGTGATGGTCATCAAACTCCCACTCCTTTACACTTAATTCATGACCCAGAGCTGAAATGAGGACAACTCCTTAGGATCCATCTCCCAAGTTTGACTTGGATTGTACCTGTACTACACTGTCCTTGAACACAAAGTACTGTTACTCAACTGCTCTAAACCTGTACCAAGGTAACTTCTTATTCTTCAGCTAGAACTGCTCTAGTGAACTCTTTGAAGTGCCCAAGGAATGAAGAGTGAGTACTGCTTTTGTCCCTGTATGTCCAACACAAAGCATAGTTAGTATCATAAATTAAGTCCTTACTAATGTCCCCAAACACTGACTTTAACCTTGGTGGCAGCAATGGTAGTCTATAAATCTAGCTAGCTACAGCAAGGAGGGGCAGGAGGTGGAAGACTGGATTAGTTGGACTTCAATTCTGGAGAGTGCTGGAGAGAGGCACTTCTGTTTATCAGATTGACCTCTTGGTCTTCTGAAGGTCTTCTGGTGGTTTTATGTAGGTCCAAGTGAGTGTGAACATGTGTGATGCGTGCGTGTGCATGCACAAGCTTGTCCGTGTTGGTACTCTAGAGAACCAGTTTGATTTGGCCTTTTTTTTCTTTTTAGAAACCAAATTGTATTCTTAGGTATTCAGAAACCTTTTAGCCCCTCAGATCTTGGGTTTTGATATAAGTCCTCAGAGAAACTCTGCATCCTCTAGATTTGTACCATCTAAATTTTTACTTTGGGGACGGTCCTAGACATATTAAGTATACAAAGAGAGCCAGTATGAAGTGAGAGTGGTCCACAACATGGGGCACTTCAGAGAACTTGGAAACCACCAAAATTGCTCTTGTGCTAAGGCACTCTTCCAGTTCACCTGATTGGTTTAAATGCCACAATACTTAGTGTTCCCCAATAAGTAAACTCTAGTCCCTAGAATTTATACCATGCTACTGGATGGCCTTAATATATACCTACTGAAAGCTGATGGATTGACTGGCTTTGGGGGAGACTACCAGGGACATTGTAAAATCAGAAAATCCCTACTTACTAAATTTTCTCCTAAAATTCCATGTGATAATTTTTAAAGTTTTTAAATTACAGTATAGCTAACATATAATGTTATATTAGTTTCTGGTGTAGAATACGGCGATTCAGCAATTCTAAACATTATCCAGTGCTCATCATGATAAGTGTACTTTTTGCCTGTGATAATTTGCCAGTAGTTGGTTAAGTTGCTCAATGGGCAAATGGTATTTAAGGTGCTTTAAAGTATGTTTTCCAGAATTGCATTTTGAGCAACACTCGCAAGCGTTTCTAATTCCTTTGTGTTTGGTTCTCATTTTGTTAGTTACTATGGTATGACTCACTTCTCATTAGTGTGTGATGGCAGTACAAGAAAATGCATCAGTTGCAGAGAGCATTTTACCAAATCCCAGGACTTAGTCATCATCTAATGAAATAGATAATTAAGGGACTCTGGACATAAAAGCCAGTGCAGGACCACTTTAGTACTCATTTCTAAGGGTCTATCACTAAAAATAGTGATCATTTTTCTGGCCATCTGACCTGCTGCTGTGTGAAGAAATCTTGAAATCATTTCTCAGCTTTACTTTTCCCTCTTCACTTGATAGGCCACAAAAAAAAAACCCACAAAAGCAAGGACGAGCAGGCTTTTATGATAATGTCGTCATCAGCTCCCAGCTTCAAACGCTTCTGCGGCTTTTGAGTTGTCATTTATAACTTGGAACTGAATCGACCCATAATTCCCTTGATACACTTAGAGAAATTGATAACAGACTCTGCACTTCTTTTATGGCTCGGAGGAGGCAACTCCAATCACATCACTATTGGCAGGCAATATTATTTTTTGACATGGTTGTAAAAGTATAAAGGAGCTTATGGCATTTGTTTAGATGAGGAATGGGCTCTCAAGCTGTGCTGGGGTTTACAGGACCAGATTAGTGAGAAGCAAAGGGAATATGATGTTTGCAAACAGGATATGATTTTATATATAAGTTTGGGTTTCATGCTCTGTTCCCTGGAGAAAGTCCTGCAGACAGCAGAGAATTCCACTTTTATCCTATAAAAGACAAGCTCCTGGTGCCAAAAGGCAGAAAAATAAACGTGGTCAATGGGCAGTGTCAGACCCCTTAATTGGTGGAGGAGGAGCTGTAGAAGAGACAGAACAATTCCCTAGGAGGAATGAGGAATTGCTGAGTATGGGCAGAATCTGGGACCGCCTAACTGGTCAAAGATGTGCCAAAAAATGAGGCTCTACGAGATTTAGTCAAGGCACCTTCTCCAGCAGCAACTCAGTCAATCTGTGAACACGAAACTGGCTTTTTATTACAAACTTTTATTCTGCCCATATTCTATTTGATTATTGCTGTATCTGACACACTGTGGAGGTTAGAGATGTCATTTTTGTGATTTGGAAAGGGGGAGATGGGGAGAAGGATTAGGTGGTTATGGGGAGGTAATTTAAGACTCATTTCAGTTGCCCTGAGGTTTTCAGCAGACATTTCAGTTATGTACTAACTATACTTACTGTACAGGAGGCAGGTTTGGATGAAATGTCTGAAGCTTTCTTTCATTCTGTCAGATTTAAAATGTAAGCTCTCTCCTCTGATATATAAAGTTTACTTATATATAAATATTTTATATGCATACATTCAAAAGAGAGCCACCTGCTATTTTCTACTACATTTGTATGTGTATTATTTTACCCATTACACTATATTGAGTCTTCCCCAATAACAGTAAAAAAAAAAAAAGTTCTAATGGCAAGTCTTTTAAAGGACCTCTCTGACTTTCTCTTTTGTATTATAATATCAGGAAATGATTAATTTTATGACCAAAATCTATAGACATACAGTTAAATTCAGGGTAACAGAAATATTTGATTAATACATTCTTCTCTTGCTATTTAGAGTGGTCTTCTTTGAAACATAATCAGTAATTTAGAAGGCATAACATATGCCATCATATGAAGAGTGAAGAGCGGGAAAAAGACGACTTTTTGCCAGTCATTAGATAAGGTGTGGGAATGCAAAGACTAATGAGACCACTTTTCTCAGTTGCTTATAGCCTATTCATTGTGCTGATTTGGACAGATGTGCTATGGGAACACAGAGGAGGGGGCTTCCAGAACAGAAAGAAGGGCATTGTGGGGACTATTTAAGTAGTCATAAGCTAAATAAATTTTCAAGATGATTAGGAATGAACATATTTGTATGAGTTTGTGGGAGGGATATGTGCGGGGTGGGGGGGGTACATATCCAGGCATTAATTGTTTAGGCCATAATAACACACCATATTTTTAATAATCACACTAAGGCATTGCTGATTAGTAAGGAATCTTTTTTCCCTAAAGCAACAACAACAATAAAACCTACTGTTTATGCCAAAATATGTACGTTCCGAAGTTTCGGTATTGAGTCAGGAACCCCTTCCTTTTATCATAAGTATATGCATTATGTGCTGTTCCCACCCAGTTATCCTAAGCAGACACAATGCCTGTTGTTACATCTGCAGAAGGAGGTGGGGGTGGCATGTGTTTCTTACATGCACTAATCAGGATAATGTCGATTTTCTTTGTATTAATGCTCAGCTCAAACCTGGTTTGCCAATCAGTGCTTCATTTCCTCCACTCCTGCTATCAGAGATGTATCACATCTTCCCTCCAAAATAGTGAGGATCCCCTAAGATTCAGAGATCTGTCTTTTCCCCATCTCCCCTTCTCCTTTGTGGATTTTCGTTAGTTTTAAACTGGATGCAAATGATACTAGCAGGAACACCGCATAGCACCTGGAAAAGGTAAAACTGATAAGAAGCTGCCCTAATGGAATTGTTTCAGAATTTTGTTTCATATTGTGGATTCCACAAAAAGATGGGCGCCTGGGTGGCTCAGTGGGTTAAAGCCTCTGCCTTTCACTGAGGTCATGATCCCAGGGTCCTGGGATCGAGCCCCGCATCGGGCTCTCTGCTTGGCAGGGAGCCTGCTTCCTCTTCTCTCTCTCTCTGCCTGCCTCTCTCCCTACTTGTAATCTCTGTCAAATAAATAAATAAATCTTTAAAAAAAAAAAAAGATAATGTTGCCCCAGATGAGGAAAATACAGTACAAAATATTATTCAGGCTAGGAAATTCCTTCTAAATAATGAAGGAATTTTCCAATATTGTGTAGATTATGCTAATTGTATATACTCAATAATAGTTGTAAGGAAATAGATGACATGCCCCACAGAGATAAACATATACATAACTCTATGTTTACTACAAAATGTAAAATTGCATATAATCTTTAAATGTCTAATGTTCATTGCAGGGAAGAGGACAATTAGAAATGAAAACCTTATCTTCCTCCTTAAATCAGCTTACCTGTAGTATCTCATTTGTGATTAAATTTTTGTTGCTTTGATTTTATGAAAAGGGTACATTTTGAAATTCCATTTTCATTTTCTTATTTCAAGTACACATGAATATAAGACAGCTATTAAAATTCTTCTCTTGTCAACATGAGATATCTTAAAAATGCCATCATCAAAGTTTTACACATGTGTTTTTTACATTCTCAGGACCACAACACCTATAAAAACTATATGAGCAACACTGTCAACCAAAAGAAAGTTGCCTGCTATTTTCTACTACATTTTTATCATTGTATTATTTTACCCATTATACTACATTGGGTCTTCTCCAATAACAGTAAAAAAAAAAGAAAAAAAAAGTTCTAATGGCAAGTCTTTCAGTTGCACAGAAGAAAATATATCCATTTCTGGAATTTCTTGTTCTATAATTTTTCTCTGGTCTATAATTCGATTTCTCTAAAGAAATTGAAACTTAAGCTCTCCTGTTGCTAAAGGATTTGATGAACATTAAGCTTTGAATTTAAGAAATTTATTGTTCGATGAAACAAAAAAATTAAGCACTGAGAAATTAAAAAGTACCTGAATGCATTTGAATATACAATCATCTACTGGTTCCCATTTCCAGCCATCAAGAAAACATAAGGCCCGATTTAGAAGAACATTAAAGTTAAGAAAGAAAATGAAATTACTTAGAAAAAAGGAATCTTTGGTCAGCTTCTAAGTTGTGCAGCTTGGAATGCAGCTAAATCCTGTCCCGTCTCACCTTTTCACTTTGATGTGAAAAAACTGCATTAATATTTTCATTTGTCATATTTCTACCCTGGATACTTTCTGATGCAGATATTCGTCCCTATAATAAGCTAATATCTAATACAGAATATTGGTACATTATTGGATTTGTCTTTGTTAAGTATTTTGACAGAGAAAGTTTAGTAAAGTGTAACTTCTAAATTTTCATATTATATCATTTTCTTTCAAAATCCAAAACTGAAATAAACTAAAATATAGTTTATATTTTCTATAGTTTATCTTGTTTACTGAATGGTTGAGCCATAACAAGCAGTTCATGGCAGATTTCCTCAGACTTAATCATTCAAAACTCCTGGGTAGAACCCATAGCTCCTTACTCCGAGGCTAGCAGCATCGTTATTACTATACAAGGTCTTATTTTAAGATCTAAAATGACAAGTAAAATTAAGGACTTGAAAGATTAAACAATGACTTACCTTAGCAACAAGGCATACACATTAATCATATTTTTAAATTTTTTAATGAAGACTATTAAAAGACTATTGTCTTTGAGAATGACATATGTCCAAAATCATTTGGTTAATTTATTTGTTACCATATTCTAAATAATATGGTGCATATGGTCTCTAATTAGTATTTACTATGGACATATGTAGATGTCCTTTAAAATGATCCTGTACCATTTTGAAGTGTTTCCATTCAAAGAAATAAAAAACAAGGCCTGAACGTAGTGAAATTCTTGGCTGCTAAAGAGATTACTCTTTTTTCCCCTTAACCTATTGCCTCTCCTTTAGACATTTCAACATTATGCATTCAATTATTAAATAAACAGATATTGAAAGACTCCTATGTGCTAAGTGTGGAACAACTCTAGCTGCATATTCTTCTTTTAAATTTCTTATTTTCTTTTCAGTTCTCAGTCATATCCCTTATTATACTTACCACTTTGTGTTAATCTTCCTTCTTTTATATTCATGACCTTTAGTGAGAGAGACCTGGGAGTCCATGGTGATATGAACTGAAGGCAAAATATCTGGTCTTTTCATTGAACAAGATCCAAAGTCATTTTTCTAATAGAATATTTGTACAAGACAGTCTTCCTTTCTCAGCTTTCTTTGACAGAGGCATCATATCTTCATTTTGAGAGCTAGTGAGTGCACTATTTAGAGTCAGCTAACTATTCTATTAAAAGCAAGTATGAAAGAAGTCAAATACCCAATACTAATTGGCTTTAGACTTAATATACTTACAGCTTCTGGAAGCTACCTCATTCATTTATTCACTTGTTTATGTAAAATATATTGATTATTATAAGTCAGGAACTGTAAGTGTAGCAATGAGTAAAGTAGAAGAAAAATTCTATCCTGGTGGAACTTATATTCTTGTGGGGAAGACAGATAAATATGGATTAGTTCAAACAAATGTGTGAAATGATGAATGTTATGCAGAGAAGAAAGCAAGGAAGGAAGATGGTATGGAATCTGGGGATAGAAATGGTAGTTAATGGGAAGTGTTACCTTTTGGAGCTTAGCACTGATGAGTGAGGGATGACCTGGGAGTCCTGGCTTCTTGTGACTAATTTAAGGAGGAATAATAGGGCCACGAGAGTAGGTTTGTCAAGACTGCTAGAGTTCTTGGTCCCCATCTTCACTCCTGTCTGTGAAAATGTGACTATCTTGTGCGGTAGGGTTGCTCTATCCAGAACACATAGAATTCGTGGCTGCCTTTTTGACTCCTGGATTTAGGTCTGGTATATTTACAGTCACACCTTGAGATCCTGAAATCTCTTTTAAGATCTGATCTTGGGGGTATGGAGGAGCTTGAAAGTGAGGGTGCAATTATCCAAGCTGTGGCTGTGAGACATCTGCGTAGCTCCGGATCTTAGCAACATTTTGGGGGTTCCCAGTCCCTGGGAACATTATTTGGACATAGTTTCCTATATAAATTATGCAGCTGAAAATTAGATACAATACTCTAACACCTGCCCATTTTCAAGTATATTGCAAATGCAGTGACATTTGTGTTACATTTCCCAGTAGTTTTTCATGTACATTTTAGCTGCTGCTTTAGTAGACACTGTTATATTGTGTCCTCAGTTATCTGTAGCTGGTCCTTGCTGATTTATATCTGAACTGCTAGATTCAGGGTAACTGATTTATTGATCCCATTCGATGCATGAAGCAGGGTATGATGACTTCTCTTTTGTTCATGACCAATTGTGTGTTGTGCTATATAGCACAAGGAATACAGACTTTGGAGTCTGAAGTCCAGGCCTATATTTTTCTGTTAACTTTCTGTTTGTGATACTCAGTATCTTCAGTATTAAATGGAGTGAATCAATAAAAAATTATAGCTAAGCTATAGAGGGCTATACTCTAAACATCTAAGTAAAATTATAATGCTTAACTTTGATCCAGGAGGTTGACTTAATGAGGGGATGATCTATTAGGTGAGATGTTCTGGCCTCAGCAGGGCCAGAGAACACTTTAAAGCATACCTATTGGTTTTCATAGAACTGGACTAATTCCGTCTCACATCAGAGAGTAGCCATTCTTTACATGCAGCTTCCAATGATAACCTACCTCACATCTTTTAATCCTTACAGCATTCCCAAAAGTCTTGTTACTAAAGGTGTAACTGAGGCTTCCTATTCTGCAGAAAAGGAAACTGAGGCTCAGAGAGGGTAGTAACTTGTTCAAGTCACACAATTAGGTGGTGAAGTAGAAATTTCCCCATTCCCAAGCTCTTAACCCCAGTACGGTGCACTCACAACTCACCATAATGTCAATCTCATATGATTATCAACACTCATTTCCCAAATGAGAATAATCCTAGCCAGAAGAAAGCACAATTATTTCTTTTACCAAGAGCATTTTCTTTATTGTAATTCCTATGAAATATTAAATCCATGCACTCAGACATCATTAATTTGGGGTAAAAATTATGAACCTCTGTACAGCATTTTAATTCAAACTAGAACAGTGAAAAAACCTCTGCCCTTGAACCAAACTACTGTGGGAAGAGTTAAAGAGAATCTTATTTCACACATCTACTGGGTCAGAGTAATTTTTTTAAGCTGTTGTGGTAGGAACAGGGCTCTAACGTATACTGTCTAGTGATTACAAGGATTAGCATATTATGAAATATCCTTTCCACAGTATGTTCGTCAGATTAAAAAAAATACTGAGGTGGTATTGCGTGGCTGTATCTCTAATGTAGTCTTAGTAGGACTGACCAGCAGATTACTGTGATTGACAACAATAAGGACTCTTAGATTCCTTGATTGACCACATAATGCACAAAAATTGATATATTATTGACAAATCCTTGAGTCCACTAGTACGTTAAGAATCCTTAGAGTCTCAAGATGTAGCACGTTGTCACAAAAAATATGTTCCTGTACTTATTCTTATCACTGGCACATAAACAGCAAAGGGATACTTTTCTGAAGATGAAGAGTGACTTAGCAATTGTACATGCAAGGTCAGTAGGGCTTCCAGAAAGCATTTGGTCATACTGGAAGGGGGTTTGTGGTAGAGCATTAATGTACATGGCATGCCCCTTGTCTCTTCCAGCTGCATTAATAGTTCACGCCTTCTTTCCATATGGAATATCGGTCACAGTATTCATTCATCATATCCATGGTTTTATTTGGAATCTGAAGGTCCGTCCTATAGCCACACTATTTCTTTTTCATCTCACCATGACTAAAGAAGCTAAGGTGTGGGCATTATAACCTACAAGTGATCCCAAGGGAATGGGCTGTCTTTCATGTGTTCCTCCCTGTGTTGAACAAAAGAGAGAAAGCATGTGGGTTTACCCACCGATTGTCATCATAAATCGATCTCAGCCCCATTTCAGAAGTCTCAGGATTTCAGCAGAACATCTAACATCATATGAATATATACATTCAAAGAACTGGCATGTTGTATCACATAGGATAAGGGAGAATGCACATAGTTAAAGGCTGCAGAGCCAACCAAAAAATACAATAAAGAATACCATAGGTCCTCAGCCCAAAAATATGACTCTCAGCATTACCTTATGGGAGGAAAAAGTGAAGGTCACATAGAATTATAGAGGGCTCTCGAGAGTTTTTGAAGTATTGCTACCTAAATAATGGCAGAACTCACCCTGAGTGGTTTTATGATTTTAAGGGATATGTTCTTCTGTCCAGACCTGGAGTCAGAGAAATCAGCATTGCAGTCTCCCTTTTAGTAATGATTTGACTTATCTGAGCCTCTCAGTTTTTTCCTTTTCTCGCTCTCTCTTTTTTTTTTGCGGAGGGTTGAGAGCTTACATGAGTGGAGGGGGAGGGCAAAAGGAGAGGGAGAGAGAGAATCTTAAACACGCTCCACTTTTGAGTGCAGAGCCTGACGTGGGGCTCGATTTCATGACCCTGAGATCATTACCTGAGCCAAAATCAAGAGTTGGGTGCTTAACCAACTGAGCCACCCAGATGCCTCTCTTCATCTTTAAAATGGGGACAGCCAGGCCTCTCTCATTGTATTATTGTGGGGATCAAATGTGAGATGTAGGTTATCAGTGGCAACTGTGTGTAGAGAATGGCTACTACTCCACTGTGACGAGTGTCCCTAATTAGGTCTTGTTTTGCAGAGAATAAATAAGCTGCTACCTCAAGGGTGTGATCTAAAAGCTTCTTCAAAGCCCTAAAACCTTCAGGTCTCATCTTACATCATACTTCCCAACTAGGTTCTCCCATTAGAATCATGGCTCTTGGGGTGCCTGGGTGGCTCAGTCATTAAGTATCTGCCTTTGGCTCAGGTCATGATCCCAGGGTCCTGGAAGCAAGCCCCAAATCGGGCTCCCTGCTCAGTGGGAAGCCTGCTTCTCCTCTCACACTCCCCCTGCTTGTGTTCCCTCTCTCACTCTCTCTCTCACTCTGTCAAATAAACAAAATCTTTAAAAAAAAAATTTCTCTAACTCTAAAATATGGATTCTAATTCAGTAGAACTGGAAAGGACCTAAGATTCAACTCTCTTACAAACACCCCATACATAGGATGTCAGTGTTGATGATCCATGGACCACACTTTGAGTGACAAGATCCTATGTGACTGTGAATGGGCAAATCATTTAATTTTTCTGGGCCTCCATTTATTCTGAAGTAGAGGTGATTAACGAAACATGGTTTATCATCACTTTTGGGGATCAAAGATAGCATTACTGTGTGGTAATATTTTATCCAAATTTAAATCAACTTTTTAAAAGATATCAATTTTTCTGGAAATATCAGATAGTAGCCTCCAGTTAGTTTAACATTGAACATCTGGTTGATTAAGACTTACAGGGATGGGACGCCTGGGTGGCTCAATTGGTTGAGTGTTCTACTCTTCATTTTGGCTCAGGTCATGATCTCAGGGCTGTTGGATTGAGCCCTGAATCGGGCTCTGCATTCAGCAGGAAGTCTGCTTGAGATCCTCTCCCTCTCCCTCTGCGCCTTCGTCCCCACTTACACTTGCTCGCTCTCTTTTTCCCTGTTTCCCTCTCAAATAAATAAACCTTAAAAAAAAAAAAAAAAAAAAAAAAGACTTGCAAGGGTAGCTTGTCTCCTTTGGGCAAATAGATATAGGACATGGAAGTTTCTATGAGAAGCAGGGGTGAACCATGACAACGAGGTCTGGGGCACTAGGGGCACCCCAGATGTTGCTGTTTGTCAAGCCAGAGGAAGGAGGCACTTATTGCTAGCAAATGAAAGCTATAAATCTAGGTGTGGTGCTAACTGACAAAGAGAGAAGTGTTCTTCATTAAATTAGTGATGTAATGCAGGGCTTCAATACGGAGGGGATTTTCACATTTCAGAATTTGGGGCCATAGTCAAACCCTGTGAAATATATTACACAGAATTAACTTTTTTTATTCATTCATTAATTCACTTGACATTTATTAAGGATCTATTATGTGTCAGACCCTGAAGACACCCATAGCCCTGCACTAATGGCACTTAACATTATCATTAAGAGAAGATCTATAGAACACACTATAGAAAATCTTTTTTTTTAAGTTCATATCTGTATTTGTCTGCTCAGCCTGCAGTAAAAGGATACTACTAACTGGGTAGCTTAAACAACAAATTGTTGTTTACTAACAGCTATATAAATATGAAGTGTTCCTAAACAATAGCTCAAATACCCCAATGAAGTCAAAATTGATGGCTTTCCAAGCTTCACAGTCATCCTGCATTTGGAACATCAGATAACTAGCCTATACTGCGAAGAAATCCAGAGAGAACATAAGGGAAACAAATACACACAAAACAAACAAAACAAAAACAGGTACTTAAAAAAACCTGATTAACTTTTTAAATCCTGATTAACTTTTTAAATAATCATTCCCCCTTTTTTCTTGAGATGCTAATACTTAGGGTAGAAAAATATGTGCCTTTATCCTATCCCTGACAGCAATGAAGATTTGGTCAACTCTACATTGTTTTAAAAATATGTGTGTTTTTATAGTTCTAGAAATTAGAAGTTCAAGATTAAGCTGTAGGCAGGATTGGTTTTTCCTTAGGCCTCTCTTTTTGGTTTGCAGATGGCCTGTTTTTCAGTGTCCTCACATGATTTTTTCTGTATGTGTGCACATCACTGGTGTCTCTTCCTCTACTTCCTCTTCTATCTAAGGATACCAATCACACTACCTCCTTTAAAGGCCCTGTGTATAAATGTGGTCACTTTGGGGTTAGGTCTTTATCATTTGAATTTTGGGGGAGCACAATGCCATCCATAACAATATCCATATCTATGATTGACTTTGATTGAAATCCCAGTTTGTACTTTATTAACTGTGTAACTATTCCAGTTACCTAAGTTCTCTTTTGTAAAAGAGACTAAAAATATCTTTATTATAAATTAGGTAATGTTTCTAAAATGTTTAAGACAGTGTCCAGTACTTACTTGGTGCTCCAGTCTGTCTCCTACATCTTTCTTTAGATACTGACCAGAGATGTTTACTTTATGCTTTTTTGGGTAATTAATTTGATTTTATTGCCTCTTCCACTGAATCTACTAACAAACTAGGCTTTTCTCTCTCTGAATCTTTCCTACTCCCACCCCCACTTTTACTCTTCCTGGAAAGAAAATATATACTGGAATCTACAGCTCTAGACTCTAAGAGTAGAGGCTTGAGGATAGAAAAATATTGAACTTCTCAAATACCTCTTAAGTAAAGAAAGGTAATTATTCTATTTTCTAAAACAAATAAGAAATTTGACTTGCAGATGCCATTATACATACTGTATAGAGCTTAAAACAGAATAAGCTGTGTAGAAAATTAAAACTGAAGTTACTCAGAAATTAAATCAAGCTAAAATGATTTCGGTGATTTAAAAATATTAGATAATTTCTAAATTACCAAATCAGGATCCTGTCTGCAGAAATAGCTGATCTACAATGGATGATTAATTTAAATGATATACTTTACCTGTTGTAATGCAAAAGTTTAAAAAAATGCTTAATTTCTTTCATAGTTTTAACTTTTATACAGTGTGCCTAAAATGGCATAGAATTAGTACTGTGATGAAAACCTGTTTCTTTGTTGAGTCTGGTGTCTCTCATGAGGTTCCTATGGGCATCTGATCATTATTTAAGCTTAAACTCAATTATTCAGAAATGCCCCGTGGCCCAAGCAGCAGCATAGCATAGCAGCAGCTGCTTACTCAACTGCTTAGTATTGGCTGAGGAGTTTTAGTTCCCAGCTTTCAGGGTGAAATATTCAAGGCATCCGTGGAAGAATCATTGTACCACATTAACCATGCACAGTGCATATGAAACCTGTTCTGTTAATGGGCAAACTAGTATTGTATTTAACTTTGGGAGTATTTCCGAAAAGAATCAACAAGCTGCATTTAGATTATACAAAGGAGACTGTGCCTAAATTCCTTTTCTTCTAAGTCATTCTCTTTTCCTTTTAAATATTTTCACATCCACTTTCAGTACAGGTAGCTTAATTTCTATCATGTGCGGCATTTCAGAACAATAGCTTTATTTCAGGTGCCAATGATTGAGCTATGCTGGATGTGCTTGGAAAAGGCCAGCATTCATTCAGGAAACTCCAGTTGAACTAGATCCATATGCAGCTAAAAAAAAAAAAAAAAAAAAAAATGTAGCTTTCTGATTAGAAATAGTTTCTGGCTTGCAGCATTATCACAGATGATTTTTGTTTTTGATGTGTGGCAGAATAGAAAGTAATGTTGGAACGAAAACCCTGGAATTTTTTTTTTCTTAGTGAACACTTACTGAGAGCTTACTGCTTTCAGTATTGTATTGTACTATATTAAGCACTTTGAATGCATTGACTAATTTAATGCTAATAATAATCCTATGACGAAGGTAGTATAATCCTATGAAGAGAGTGAGATCATCTCTGTTTTTATCTAGAGCTCATCTCCATTTTTATTTAGAGCATGGTTAATAAACTTGTCCAAGTTTGAACAGTTCGTTAAGTGGTAATTTTAAGGTCTAACCCTAAAGTCAGTCAAATAGATAAAGTGATATTGCATTAAACATTGATGAAACCATTGCTAAAGCTAGCACCCAAAAGAATGGAAAAAGGTAGAGGAGTCCAAAAACTGGCTCCTTGGAATGTCTGTTAAAGAAGCTTATCAGAAAACCTGACAATTTCTCCGAATTCTGGGGTTACAAAGGCCTTTAGGTACAAGCTATTGGTGGAATTACTAGCAGATTATTGGTAGTCATTCTCTCTTAGTGTATGACTTATCTTGTGCAGGATGATTTATTAATAAAACTCCTAACATGGGGTGCCTGGGTGACTTAGTTGGTTAAGCATCTGACTCTTGGTTTTGCCTCAGGTGGTGATCTCAGGGTGGAGAGATTGAGTTCTTTGTCAAGTTTGCACTTAGTGGGAAGTCCTCTCCAGAGTCCTTCCCTCTACCTCCACCTCTGCCTCTCTCCCACCTCCTGTGCACACACAGTCTCTCTCGTTCTCTCTCAAGTAAATAACTACAATCTTTAAAAAAGGGTGGGGGCAGTAATTTAAAAACTAACACAAATTTCTTTCTCTTTTTTTTAAGATTTATTTATTTATTTTAGAGAGCGTGTGTGCATGCGCACATGCGCAAGTTGTGGGAGGGGCAAAGGGAGAAGGAGAGAGAAAATTTTCTCCAGTAGATTCCCCGTCCACCAAGTGGGATGTGGGACTGGATTCTATGACCATGAGACCCTGACCTGAGCTGATAGCAAGTGTCAGTTGCTCAACCCAGTGAGCCACCCAGACACCCTCCCTCTAATTTTACCTCTGGCTTAACCTTTTCTTTCTACCTCTCTTACTCAAATGGGGTTCTGTCTGTGTACAGTTTGGAAGGAGAGTCCTTTCTCTATGAAATCAGTGCTCCTCAAATTATTCTGTGGTAAAGAACAAGATTCTGTTTACTTATTTCCTGTCATTAAGCAATGCTTTTATAAAATGCAATAAAAAAGAATTACTAAAAATGAAATATAAAAAAATACAGAATAAAAACTCATTCTTATTGGGTTGAACAGGTATAAAATTCTAAACAATTGCTGTAGAAGTTGCTAAATGCTTGCTTTTGTTTATCTTGTAGAATTGGGCCACCATGGTTCCATGGGCAACACTTTGAGTAGCAGTATTCTAGACCACTAGTTTTTGCTGTGGTTGAATTTAAATCGACCATCTTGTTATTTGTTTTATTTTTGTTACATATATTTTCGCTTTTCTTTTTCTGCTTCCCTTTGGATTGAATGTTTTAAAAAATTATATCTTTTATATCCACTACTGGCTTGTTAGTTTTTTTAGTCTATATTTTTAGTAGTTTCTCTAGCATTATACCTATTAATACATATCAAAGTTAGCCTTCAGATAATATTACTCTACTTCATATATAAAAATCCTATAGCAGTTTGTGTCCTCTCCTTCCATTCTACATACTTTGTTGTGATACATCTGATTTTTACATATGCCATAAACCACTCAACAAAAGTTTTATTATTTTTGCTTTAGATAGTCAATGTTTTAAAGAATAAAAATAAGGAAAAAAGTGTCTTTTACATGAATGCCTTCATTATTATCATTTTTAGCACTCTTCATTTCCTCAGTGATTTTCTTTACCATTTTTTGTAAGTCAGGTCTGATGGAAGTATAATACTTCAGCAGTTACTTTTCTGAAAAATCTTTATTTCACCTTTTAAAGATTTTTTTTGAGATATTTTTGTTAGCATAGAATCCTGATTGACATTGTTTTTCTTTTGAAAACTTGGAAGATGTCACTCCATTGTCTTCTGGGTTAAATAGTTTCTGCTAAGAAATGTGCCAGAATTCCTGTCCTAGTTCAGGATTTTATGTGATATGGCTTTTCCTCTGACTGCCTTCAGTTTTGTTTTTTGTTTTTTTTTTTAAGAATTTAGCAGTTTGTGATGTGCTAGGTGTAGTTTTGTCTGTATAAATGAATTAATGGCATTTTTATTCTAGTTATCTGAATCTTTTGGATCTGTGATTTCACTATTTTTTAGAAGTTCTCCATCATTATCTCTTTAATATTTCTTCTGCTTTATTTTCTCTTTCCTCTTTACAAGAATCCATTTACCCCTGTATTAGGTACAGGTTCAGTAACCTGTTCAGGTTACTTGCCTGACTTGTGACCTTAGCTCCAAACCGCTCCCCTACAGTTAAGTAATTAATTATTTATTTAGCATTTTTTATTAGGGTAGATGTGTCAGAAATATTAGGCTACATTTTTAAATGCCTGTAGGCATTACTGCGATTAATAAGCTTCAAAGTAATTTAAAAACATTGCTGAATTGCGTGTTTCACCATTGTGTATTTTCTCAAGTAACAAATTTTAATGTGCAATGAAACTTTGTGTAGTGCTGTGAGTATTTGTAGCATTTAGTTGAAATGTTAACCTGAGCATCATTCCTCTAGTCTTATCCTCAGGCAAAGCTAGAATCCTTTATAAACACACACCCTTTGGAGTTAGAGTAGTTACACTCTCCATTTCCTACTTCAGAATTTTCAAACTTTGTGTAGAAGTAAATCACTCTAGACAGCAAAATTATGCACTGATACCCCAGAAGCCATATTTAGCACATAGATAAGTTTCTTTTAGCATGGCCGGGGAGTTTTTAAGAGGGGAATTCTCAATATTTAAGATTGAAAAATTACGTCAAGGGCCCTGCCTTTCATTTGCCTTACATTATGTTACATCTACATTGCTCAGTCTGACCTCTGGAGTCTTTTAAACATGTGGCTGCTACTTGAGCCCAAATTTGTACCACTTCTATATGTAAGCCCCTCTAAGCTATTTTTTTGTGCTTTTTCCTGTTCATGGATTCCATTTGTCTATGTAAAGGGTCACCAATGTCCTTTAACACCAAGGAAGTTCTACATACTTCAGTTAATATTTAAATTATAGCTGCTGCAGATCTGAGCAAGTATTTAGGGGGAAGCTTGCTGTTATTATTTAAAACCACAAATTCTGTATATTATTCAGTGACAGAGCTTTCGGAGAATTAGCTTACTTGGAACTCTGATTATTTTGTGCACTGTGTGTCACACTTATTTTGCTCTTCATTTTTGTGTGGTCAGTCTCAGAGTAAACATTTTTTTAAAAAAGGAAAAAACTGAGAGTTCAGTCCTCGGCTCTGTGGTGGGTAATGGGGAGGGCACGTTTTGCATGGAGCACTGGGTGTTGTGCAAAAAGAATGAATACTGTTACGCTGAAAAATAAATAAAATGGGAAAAAAAAAACTCGTGAGAGATAGGGATTTCACAATCTACTCAATAAACAACCTCCATGCTTTAAAAAAAAAAAGGAAAAAACTGAAAGTAATTAAGTGGTTACCGGAAGGATATGCACATGCACAGAACCTTCTGAATAAGGGGAGGGAGTGGCACTCAGGAAGCATCTTGATTTCTTGCCAAATCCTGACTGTGGATTTTAGTTATTTTAATCCATGCTTCTAATTCAGAGTGAAGTAAAAGAAACTATGAAAGCAGTGGTTTTTTAAATATTGTACCCAGCTTTCAGATACTCAGAATCTGTTTTCAAGGGAAGTGAACATTTGGAAGTGTGGATATATTCACAAATAGCACTTAGACATTTTCACTAAACAAAATGACTCATGACCACTCAAAGGCAGCCGGCTATCCATTTACTCCCATCCTTACACGTGTGCGGGGACAAAACCAACATTCTCATCAATAAACATTTTCTCAAAGACTTGATTTTTAATAGGTAGAACTTGTCTGTTTCTTTTTTTTTTTCCTCTTTGGTATAGATGCCAATAATCTTATGATGTCCTTGATCTTTTATTTCATCACTGATATATAATTTCTTTTTTGAAATCATTAAAAGAAATTTCATTGATGTATGAGGAAGAATAAGTTGAGATTGAAGCAAAAAGAATGGGACCTGTGAAAGGTTTTTCCTGGTTCTGTCACTACCATTTGTGAAACTGAAAAAACTGAAAAGGACAGAACAACCCTTTAATATAAGTTTATATTAGTGTCAGTTCTGTTCAGGAGACAGAATTATTTGGATATATTTAGAAAAAGAACAACATTGATAAAAACCATTTTTGGTTGTATTCCCAAAAAAAGGCAAGAAATAAAGTACAACTTTAAAAAGTTAACAATGAGGGGTGCCTGGGGGGTTCAATTGTTGAGTGTCTGCTTTTGACTCAGGTCATGAGCCCAAGGTTCTGGGATTGAGTCCCGCATCAGGATCCCTGCTCTGCAGGAAGCCTACTTCTCCCTTTCCCACTCGCCCTGTTTGTATTTCCCCCTTGCTGTCAAATAAATAAATAAAATCTTTTAAAAAAGTTAACAATGAAAATATAAAGCTATTTCCTCCCTATTCCCTCTCTCTCCTCTTCTCTGCATCTTCTTTGGGCTTTCTCTCTCTCTGCTCTTTTTGCTTTTTATTCTTTCTTTCTCTATGTTTTCCTTTTATTCTTGCCATATTCCATAAAGGATTTAAAGCAGCTTTGAAAACAAATATGAAGTGGTTGTGTGTGTACGTGTGTGTATTCAAAGTAGGTGTCATCATACAAGAGTGAAAATATAGTGATCTAGAACTGAGATTAGCATTTTTTTTTAAAGATTTTATTTATTTATTTATTTGACACAGAGAGAGAGAGAGATCACAAGTAGCCAGAGAGGCAGGCAGAGAGAGGGGGGGAAGCAGGCTCCCTGGTGAGCAGAGAGCCCAATGCAGGGCTCGATCCCAGGATCCTGAGATCATGACCTGGGCCGAAGGCAGAGGCTTAACCCACTGAGCCACCCCAGGCGCCCCTGAGATTAGCATTTAAACTGTGTTTTCTAGTGGCTACTATTTTTACTAGATAAGGACAACAAATTTTACTGTGAGATTTCTAGCAGCCAATATGAAGAAGGTAGTGCTGTTATTTATAGGGTCTCAATGTTTCTAGAGCAGGATTTCTCAATCTTGGCTTTGACATTTTGGGCAAGATACTTCTTTTGTGTAATGTCCTGTTGCACTGTAAGATGTTTAGCAGCATTCCTGGCTTCTACCCAACAGAGGCTAGAAGCTTACCTGCTCCTTCAGTCTTGACAACTAAAAATGTCTCCAGAAATTCCCAAATGGCCCCTGAATGGGGGGAGGTGGTAACTACTGCTCTAGTATAAGGGCAAACAACTTAGAAAATGCCCAACTACACCAGATACAACTTGTGGTACTTGAATATTTTTAATATTTTAGCAATTTTGTATGGTAGAACTTTAAAACTTTTAAAGATAAAATATTGATGTTAGGTCTTAGCTGATATATTTCACTAGGAAGACCTTTGATTCTATAAATAAAATTAGAATATTTTCATTTTTAATTTAGTTTATTTAAATTTTTATTTTACTAGCATAAAAAATTAATATGGATATATGGATTAAGAGTTTATACCCTTCTTCTCCAAGGTCTCATTCCAGCTACACTAATTGTTAGTTTAACAACCTCTCTGAATTTCAATACAGAAGTGCTTAATAATAGCATCTACGCCAATGCTTGTTGTAAGAATTATATGAGTTTATCTAGGCAGTGAGCTTTGCATACTGCCCGAATCTTAATAAGTACTTTATAATTATGAGATAACAATTATTATTATTGTCATTGTTATTTATAAATAATATAGACCAGAGCTTTATAGAATAAAGGAATATAATAAAAATGAAAAAGCTGAAATGTCCTTCTTAGGTTTCTCTCACTTCCTCTATTTCCTGAATTGCTTTCTGCTGTGACTCCAAGTGAATGAATTGTTTCCACCAATCATGTTTCATAAATCAGGTTTGATTCAGCAATCTTCCTTTTTTCTTTTATAGATATAGAGATTGCAACATGATGTTCTTCTTTCAGATGTGAATAGCATTACCTAGTGCTAACTTTTTATAAGTAGATATGTAACTGGTCCTTTTTGGGCCCTTACTCTCTCTTCTACCTATATGCCTCTGTAGAGATAACATCTTCTTAACTATTTTAGGAGACCAATATGAATAATTGCTATGTGCTTATAAATTGCTGGACTCTTTTTCCTGTCTCTCTTTCTTTTTTTCCCCTTTCCTCCTTCCTCCCTTCCCTTCCCTTTCCTCCTCTTTCCCTCCTTCCCTTCCTCTTCTTCCCTTCCCTTGATTCTCTGAGTAATGAAATAGAGAATGTGACGTTCTCCATCTTTTAACATAATTTTCAAATTGATACCAAAGTATTTTGCTTTAATCTCTCTTTTTAACAGCATATAAAATGTTTTGACTATTTCAGTTGTTACTTACAGCTTTTTTGATCTCTTTACCCTTGCTACCTACTAAATAGACATAAGGCTCTGGAAATATAGTCTCGGAGGATCTCAGTTCCACGTTCTGTAGTGTTTTCAGAATTGCGCTTCCTCTTCTGATGACTTAGTCTTTTTTATCAGCCAAGCATGTACATTTTTCTACTCTAGCGTATATTTCCATCCTATTCTCACCGCATTTGCTTCGTCTACAGAAAGACTTACTGTGGGACAGCCTTACCTAACATTTCTGAACCAGAGTTTTGGATACATGTTAGATCTAGACCCTTCTACATGTTTATAAGTGACTTGAACTTTTGGAGGGCTATTTTCAAATTGATAGTTTTTTTTTTTTTTTTTTTTTTTTAATTTGACAGATCACAAGTAGGCAGAGAGGCAGGCAGAGAAAGAGAGAGAGGAGGAGGCAGGCTTCCCACTGAGCAGAGAGCCTGATGCAGGGCTCAATCCCAGGACCCCGGGATCATGACCTGAGCCGAAGGCAGAGGCTTTAACCACTGAGCCACCCAGGCACCCCTCAAATTGATAGATTTTAATTCTGGCAGTAAAACAAAGCCTCTTTGGATAGTTCCTCAGCGGACTACTAAAGCTGCCTTCATGTTTTGCACATATACAGAAATATTTGAAAGTTGAAAGCATAATGTTTTTCAGAATACTCTGTAAGCAAAAGCTTGGTAAAAATTCCAGATGAAATCTGAGGGGGCAGTAAGTTGCATATTGCCACATTAATTCTAAAATATAGTTAGACACCACTAGCCATTTATACAGCATATCCTTTGGGACTTCTGTGCAGTATCTTGGTTAGACCTTTTCCCTGTTATCTAGCAGAGTAAATTCCTGACCTTAAAAATGGAACACAACATTAGAATTAGTCATGCTCACTCATGTGTGATAAATATGCTTTATTTTTCCTAATTACATTGATCTTTTCCACAATTACTAATATATCCATCTCTTCAAGATCAACTTACTATTATTGGATACAGTCTTTTTTAGGTAATTGCTCAGTCTCTGAGCTTCTTCTTCTAAGATGGCTTTTGGATATCTGAGGGAGTGATAGAGACCTGATGAGGTTCTTGGATGCTTATGCTGTTCTGAATCTTCAGGCTTATGTGGTGATTTCTCTGGTCCATCTTACTGTTCCTAATTGCCTAGCATTTGAAGCAGCTGATTTTCTCCTGATTTCACTGCAAGATGAAGCCTGGTGGGGTTCCCTGGTGGGGTGCTTCTGCTGCACCTTTGGATTGTTTGCCTTTCTCCAATCTCTTTGGACCTGAAGGGATTACTTTTGGCTCTTTCTTCGTCTTATTGCGTCTAAAGCCTAAATCAATAAACTCTAGGCCTGGTTGTCATAGGTAGAAAGAGTCTCTTTGGTGAATATCAGAAAGGCAGTGGTAGGATTGTCTTGATGCTGTCACAGTGTAAAACTATAATCTGAGACCATCAATTTAATTCTTGTTATGTAAAAGAATTTGGAAAAAATCCTCTTTGACCACAAAATCCAGATTTTTATGTGTACTGATGCAAAATCCCATTTTGAATGTCAGCTTCTTCACATTTCTTTGTATCAATCCTAATCTCCCTTAGTTTGTATACTGTTGCCTCCTAACATATGTGTACATGTGTGCCTGTGCACACACACATACATATCAGGCTGAAGAATAAATTGGTGGAGAGGCTAAGGGGAAGTAAATGTGGTGTATAGAAAGAAAAAAGATACAAGCACGTTAATTTTTTTAAAATTATAATAGTTTTGATTTTATGAATTTGCTTTGCATGTCTTAACAACTTTAGCAAGATATTAATAACCAGCTAGTGTAGTTAGCAGGATTGCTTTCTTTTTTTTTTTGCAGGATTGCTTTCTGCTCCACTACCATTTCTTTCCCCTTTCCAGCACTTATCTGAACAGTTTACATTGTTTACAATTATTTTCCGTATCCAGAGCCAACTCTGCATCACTTTCCTAATTTCTCTACCTTCAGCTTTCAAATGCTAGAGCACCTGTTTTACAGTTCTAAATTCTTCTGGTCTACTTTCACCATCATTGTATTGTCATCTTAGCTTCTTAATCCTGTTTTCATACATCCCACCTAAATCTAATTCTTCTTGCTCTTTTTTCTTCTTTTCCAGCCACTCAGTATCCTATTCCATGCCAGAACCACCAACAATTAGTGGAATCAACCATCCTTTCTTACCTAGAGTTTGTCAGAAGGTCTCATACCTATTAAAATCCGAGATTTTCGTATGACAGTGACCTTCTTGACACTATCACTAATGCAAGAAAAAGTTTTGGCAATATCTCCAACAAATGAGAGGAACATAACAGGAGAAGAAATACTTTTTGCCATTGAGAATAATAGGAAGTGGATTTGGGAGTCTCCTCTAGTGACAGAGATTATAGTCAGGAGAATTCATGAGCCATGCATGCTTTCTTACCATTGGAGCTCTTATTAAACTATAACATGGTAAATACATGTGGGAAGCTTTTAGTAACTAATTTTGGTAGCCAGTGGCCCTGGAACACCACTTTGAATATAATATCTTATGAAAATATGTTTATAAATTGACTTATAAACATATTTTTGGGATATAACCTTGCTGTGAACTGAATTGTTTCCCCCCAAATTCATATATTGAAGCCCTAATCTCTGATGTGATTTAATTTAGTAAGGCTTTTAGAAGGTAGTTAAGGTTAAATGAAGTCATACAGGTGCGATCCTAATTGAATTGAATAGGAATGGTGGCCTTATAAGAAGAGGAAAAGAGAGGGATCTCTCTCCACGCACTCACTGAGGAAAGGCCATGTGAGGACATAGTGAGAAGGCAGACAAGCCAGGATGAGAACCGAACCAGAATTTCAACCAGAAACCAAACTGGCTGACGCCTTCTTGGATTTCTAGCTTCTTGAACTGGGAGAAATAAAATCCTGTTAAAGCTGCTCAGTCTATAGTATTTTGTTATGGCAGCTGAGCTAAGACAGCATCTGTTAATAAATTCAGAATTAAATAAGTTATCTGTTTATGAATAGATTATATGCAAAATCTTGACTATTATTACCATTTAGTTATAAACTATACATAGAACTGGTTGAAGTATTTAAATAAATGTTTTTATGTTTAAGTATAAGTAAATTAAATGTATGATAAATTTCATAGATTCCTAAGGAGCACCCGTTTAGGGATAAGCCTGAATTTTGGGTATAGTTAAAATCTCAAGTATCCATTCCATTGAGCGTCTATGTGCCTAGCATGTATCAATAATCATCTTTATGATAAAAATAACTCCCATATACTATAACTCTTAGCATCTCTTACGTAGTAGGTACCTAACAAATGTTATCTGAATTAAAATAAGTATCTTGATTAGTAGAGGTTTATACACCAAAATTGATGACATAGACAGAATATTACGTCTATAAGAATACTTCCAGGAAGATAGAAAGATATGATAAAAAGGTGAATTTAGTATTATGACTAAAGAGACATTGTTCCTATGTGTTGGAATGTTTTTCTAACCAAACCTTTTTTTTTTTTTAAGATTTTATTTATTTATTTGATAGATCACAAGTAGGCAGAGAGGCAGGCAGAGAGAGAAGAGGGAGAAGCAGGCTCCCTGCTGAGCAAAGAGCCTGATGCGGGGCTGGATCCCAGGACCCTGAGATCATGACTTGAGCTGAAGGCAGAGGCTTAACCTTAACACTGAGCCACCCAGGTGCCCCTCTAATCAAACCTTTCTAATCAAGGTTTATAGCTTTTTGGAAGGAAATTTTCTATTGATTGATTTAAAAAACTTTGAGTGTACTCCAAAGTCAAGTAAAAGGGAGTTTGGAATTATATATGGTTTTGACTCACCCATTAAGTCTTTGGGACTTATTGATTTATGTTTCCTTACCTTCCCAATAATTTTGGATCTGATCAATGAAGACTTTCTGTGGTACCTATAACTCTGTAATAATTGAAAATTGGCTAAAAACTGCAACACAGTGTAAATGTTGGTGTTCATTTTTCAACCTGAGCAACCATATTCCTCAAGGATATGTCTATATGAAGCTCAAATAAGTGCTTACATTGTTTAGTAAAAGTAAAACTTAATTTGGAGGGCAGATGATTAGATTCCATTTTCCATTTGATGATTCCTTTATTTTTTAGCTGGTAGTGTTGACCTGATATGTTGACTATGAGAGGGGCTTAATATTCTTAGAAGCTGAGGGTTATTTCAGGATTGTGGTGGAAAGACATGTGATGTTAGTGTCAGGGTTCTGTATGAAGGTCTTTAGGCCAGCTGAGTAGCCTCTCTAAGCCGTAGTGTGCTCATTCATTAAACACTTAAAAGGCCTCTACTCTGTATAAGGCATTATAAAATGGGTGTAATAATAACCTAAATCATAGTAGCTAAGATTTGCTTATCACTTTTTCATTTAATCCTCACCAAAATCATATGCAGATGGGACTTTAAAAAGTTGCTGTGTCCTTAGAAAGGGAATCAAGGCAGAGAGACATTCATTAATTAATTGCCCACCATGATTCAGGTTTTAGCAGTGAAGCTGTAACTTCACCCTGACAATTTAATTCAGAAACTTCTCTCTTCACCACTTTATTGTTATCGAAGAGATCTTAATTTTTTTATTTATTTATGTATTTATTTTCTGTTCTCATTTATTATTTCTTCATTGCTCTTGACAGAATTTAAGTTGGTAAGATCTCATGAGACAAGTCACGTTAAAATGCTTAGGAAATTGCTTAGTGCATTGTGAATATGCATAATTGTTATTTATTATATTTGTTCCATGTCATTAGGCCTCTTAAACTTAATTCTTTAAAAAAAAGTTTTTATTTTGTGTGGGATTTCCCTTCATTTACCCATTTGAATAAGTCCTGCTATTTGCATAGTCACAAATTTTTTAACATTTCCTAGTGCTTCATGTAATTTGTGTCATAAGTTTAGAGACTTCAAATATTTGATTCTGTTTTTTATATTAAGAAATATTTTATACATAAAAATATGTAACATATGATCATCATAGACCACTATTATTGTACTTTTCCTGTCCTTGTTATATGTTATCTTACTGCATGCGTGAAAAGAGTAAATAACATTTTATAAAGGTAAATCAAAAATATTGGTTTCTGCTCTGTTTTAGTAAGAATGTTCTCTTATATAAGCAACCATGTATTTTAATGGCCTACCCAATTTTAATAATACCAATCTACATTAAGACCAGCTGCTAAACTGTACTAAATGTTAGAAATTTTAAGCTTCTACTTTGAAAAATCACATTGATCCTTGTAGCTGTATTTGGTGAATGTTTTTAAGTGTGAGGACCACACACTCCTTCCATTCAGTTGGAGAACCTGAACTGTGGTTGCTACTTCCTACTTCCTGACTGCTACTGCTACTTCTACTTGCCCAATAATTGTCTTTGGCTCCCTGTAAGCCTGCATCCAGAAAGATATTTGAATTTTTCCCCTCTAGCACTTGCAAATCCGATTTTTATGTATAGCTAAGTGCTCTTAGCTTTTGCTCTATCTACTACTGGGGTCTGGTTTCTAGCAGGCCTGTAACTATGCCAGATCCAGCCTATGTAATGCTGTTTGTAATGAGAAATCTAAACAGGGAATGGCAGTGAGGCATGGCAGGAATGTATTTCCATTGGAGAAGTCAGTATAGAGAAAAAGTATAAGCAAAGCCGTGTCCAGAAGGTCTTTTCAGCTGGCCAGGATGGAAGACTAATGTTATTGTACCTAGGCTGTTACCCTGCCAGCCCTTCCTCACAAATTTGCTTTCTTTCTCTCTTCCCTTCTCCCTCCCACCCCTTTCCTGTTTCATCTATTCATTCTCCTTCTTGTTTTCCCTCTCTCTTTCTTGGGGCTGTGCTGACTGTTTGCTCAGGTGGACAGTGACACCATTTGGAATGAGCTGCACTCGTCCGGTGCTGCACGCATGGCTGTTGGCTGTGTCATCGAGCTGGCTTCCAAAGTGGCCTCAGGAGAGCTGAAGGTGAGGTCTGGGTTGCATTAAGTGTGGGAAATCCAGAGAAGAAGCTGAAACAGTGATGTTGTTGTTTGGGAATTGTGGTTAGTGTGGTGTGCTAATAAAAGGAAAGGGGCGGAGGGAAGAGGGCAGGAAGATGGCCACTAAGGTGTGATAATAACTCGTCTGTAGGTAGGTAGTAGCTGATTTTGCTCACAAGGCCTTCCTCTTCTTGGGGAAACTGTTGTCAGGGCACTCTGGTGTGTTTTTAAGAGTACAGAAATGGTGAGTAAAACTATGGTCCAGGTTAAAAATACCCAGTATATACATGTCTGTCATGTCCTCCTGGGATTCTCTTTTGAAGCAATTTAAAAAATATGATTACTGAATACTATGTATAAGCTCAGAATACCACCCAGAGAGAGGGGAGGGGAGGGGTGGGGGAGAAAGGTAAATACCAGACGGGAAGGATTGGGAGGAAGAAGGAAATTGTTGATTAGAAGGGTAATGATCCAGGGTATGTTTTTCCATGAAAGAACTTCAAAAATGATCTACGCTTTATTGTTCTTTTCTTTTTACGGTCTCTTCTTTTCTACATCATATGAAAAGAACAATGTCTAAACCTCAACGTTTCCCAGTCTAAACAATTTATAAAAGCCAGAGACCTGACAGACGTTGACATTTTATTTGGTATTTTAACAGTGCTATTTAAAGGTATGCCATGTGCTTCTTGAATGCAGTTGCCCCTATAAACTTTGTTGGTGCTAACATGACTTTTTAATGCACTAGTTCACACACTTCATAAGGAAATCTGGGTGGTGTTTGATTTGGTATTTTTAGCAATTTTAGGGATGGGAAATTAATGTGAACAACATAGGCACCACAAGTTTTGTTAATCTAAAGTAAAATCTAATTAGGATTTTGATTTTGAATTTTGATTCAGTTACACCTGACTGTTCCACTTGTGGTTAAAAAAAAAAAAAATCGCAGGGAAAGAAGGTACACTTTACAATATATTGTCTTCCCAGAAGCCTTTAGTTTAACTCTTTAAGAAGTCAGAACCAATAGAAATATAATTTTGAAAAGATGAACTGTATTTTAAAAATACATATATGCATACCTTATGTATAGTTGACTTGTTCAATATCAGGATATTAACTGCTCATTTCAGGGGATTATAGGTGCATACTACTCAGTCTTTACCTTTGGTAATGAACTACTGGAAAGAGGAAAGGAATCAGCCTTATGGAGAGGTTTTGGCTGTCTCCTGGTAGCATTTTGGCAATAATTCCGTTTGAAAACATCACTTGTAACACAATAAATTGGCATTTTGAAAAAAATGATGTTTGAAGGTCTTGTTTTCAAAAGAATTAAAAAAAATACAACAGCTAAGCCACAGTATTATAATTTTTAAAAGGTAAGGCTGGCACAGAGCTACTTAATAACAAAATGATTATGTTAGCATGCACAATTTCTAACTGTTGTGATTTTTTGGGAGTTTAGTCAATAATTCAGAAACATTCTCAAGTAGAATACCCACATATTAAACTCAAAATCATCATTGTTACTAGCTTCACAGAATGCAGAATTGCCAAATGTATATATGAAGAGTTTTGAACAGAAGCCTAATTCTTTCTTTTTAGGAGGTAGTTATTTAAAATAGCCAATTACAAACAAATTGTCAACAACATACAGCATGGACATGGTGACCACCAGCTGTATTAACATTGGTTATTTATGTTAAGAACAAGAATTCATGCAACTCTTTTCCCCCTTGGTTGACAAATCAGCAGGTATGGTTAAAAAGAGAATAGAGAAAAAGCCAGTCTAAAAATCAAGAAATCTTGGTCCAAACTCTGCTACTTAAGTATGTCATTGATGGCAAATCACTTAACTTCTCTGGGCTTTAGTTTCTTATTCTGCAAAATCACCAGGGGGGAATTTATAATGTTGAAGGTTGTACATGGTGCTGATATTCTGAGCTATTTGCAAATGAAAATTAGATCTGATTCTCAATATACATACCATGGCATACCAAACAGTAGACATTTTAAAATTAATTTCAACTTATTTTGGTGAATATTTGAGATACAGCAGCTGGTTTATCTTTCTGAGCCACTTAGTTGCAAATAGTTTGGGAGGCCTATGGGAATGCCATATGGGAAAGGTAGCAGTGACAAATGATTTGCAGCCACAGTGAATAATACAGAGAACCATGTTTAAGGACTTCTAGCTAACCAGAAATGTCACTCAGAGTCTACCTGTCCGAGATTCCAGTATGACAGGGCTGGTATACACTTGCTCACCAGGACCATTAACACTAATGGCCTGAATGAAGTCATCACTTCATTCAGATCTATGAAGAAAACGGGAAGCTTATTTGAGGACACTGGTAAGTTAGCCTCTGATAAGAGATGTAAAAAGAAAACTTCAGTGTTTCATTTTTGGTTTTCAGCATCTACATTTATTTCTTACATGTTATACCCCCGTTGTCCTAGTAAATCTATGTAACTTCATGAGACAACACTGGCATGTTATAATTCTGTGTTTTGTGACAGTGCAGTAATTTTGCCTGGAAAACAGAATAATTAAGAGCTTTATTTCAAATAGGGTGGTCCTGAATGGAGTGCTGACCTGCGAAGTGAGACATAGCTGGAGGTTTAAGTCACTGAACTCATAGAGAGTGGGGACCTAGGAGATAAGTGTGTATGAGAAAGGGAAATTCTGAGGACAAATTTGATTACCTAGAATTTTTGCTTCATATGGAGCTTGATCACAGCACCCCTAACTGTTGACAGGTTCTGTCTGTTATTCACCTGAAGGTATTGATGGCCTGAAGGAATTAGAATAAACCAGGCAGAGAAAGTAGGTTTGATTTTAATGCTTAAATAGACCATGTGCAGCAAACTATGGCAGTAAATTGGTGTATTTACAAAGAAATGACATGCCCAGTGGAGTTCAGTGGAAATTATGGGGACTTTGAAGTTTTCTAGGCTTTTAACAATATATACATGTATATCTTCATGTATAAAACACTCACACAAGTGGAAATTTCTGGAATCAATAGATGCTAAAATTGCCCATTTCTCAGATTCAGTACTAAGGAACACAAATATTCTGAAAATGCTGAAATGTTAGGTATTGGAAACTGTAATTGGAAGAATACTTACCTCAAAATGGTTTTATTTTCTATGGGACATTTAAGAAATTATATCTAGAAATAGATATATAGCTCTAAGAGGATGAGTATTTTTTCAAGTTACAAATAGTTCAATACTTGGTTTAAAAAAATGGTGTAAAATGTCATGTTTTATACCTTAAGTATATGCAAGTGTTGTCATTTATACCTCAGTAAGGCTGAAAAAGATAATTCAACACTTCCCAAGTTTTACTATGAGGGTTCATTTTGATGCTATTTTAGCAATGCTATAATATCATCATAAAAATAAAAACTAGTTTTTTGTGGAAATTTTTGCCAGAAAAAAACTCCACCTGATTATCTAAATGATGGATGGATTTCTTTAATGTTTAAATGGATATTGTAATGTCTTGTTGCTAATAAGTCCTGTTATTCATTGAGTACCTACTCCTGGCTGGGCAGTTTACCTGTAATTTGTCTTAATTCTCACAATGGCCTTCAAAGAAAGTGCCACCAAAGGATACCACCTCAGAGACATCAAGTAACTTTTTAAGATCCTGTACACAGTTTAATAAATGGCAAAGCCTGTAAATCTCATAACCCTCTGTTCTTTTTCATCTACTCTATAAGGAATTTCCTATAGAAATAGCACAAATATATAAGGGGGAAAATAAAAGGTTAAAGCCATCTCTTTCAAATGGTCTAGATTCTCTTTTTATTACTATAAAATATTTAATACATACAAAAAGACAAGTTACACTAATAACTTACAGACTATAATGATAGTCTATACACCTATGAGCCTTTCATCCAACTTAAGAAATAATACTTTGCTAACCCTATTAAAGTTCTCTTCATACTTACCTCTTTCTATCTGACTCTGAAATAATCATTAATCTCTTATATTTTAAAAATTATTTCTTTTCCTTTCCTTGATAGTTTTTACTGTATGTTGTGACCTTTGTAAAAATGGAATCTTATTATAAAATATATTATTCCTCAGATATCTTTCCCTCCACTTAAAATCATGTTATGAGGATTTATCCACATGAATTTATATTGTTGTGAGTCATTCATTTTCATTGTGGAGAAGTATTCCCTTGTACATCATAATTTGTTTATTTTGTTAGATGTTTTAATTTCTGGGTTTTTGTTCTTTTGAATAATTTGCTATGGATAGACTTTAACAGGCCTTCTATTTCACAGTGGCATTACTAAGAGTAAAATGGCAAGCTCCTACACTAGAAACACATTAAATTTCAGTAAGTAACATAAAGTCAAATTCCAGAGTTATTTGCCACAATGACATCAGCAAAAAATGGCAGTTTAAACCTCTGAAAATCTTTTCTCCATAAAATCGTTGACAAAACTGGCAGAATTTGTCAAGATAAGTTTTTTAAGAACTCTGGAAATCAACCAAAAGTGTCCAGCAACTCAGGAAGCATGTGTTCAAAACAAAACCAGCTGAATCTTGGTAAGAACAGTGAGCTTTGTGGTAGTTTAATTCACCCTATTCTCATCTTACCCTTTCCAGCTCCACAGTAGCCTTAACAAATAACAGCCTGCATTTTTCAGGGAAAACCAGTAACTTGGCAGTCTCCAGAAGGGCCAGAATGGGCCTGGAGCTTCTTCAAAGCCTCATTCTCTGAGAATTTTTGTTATTGGCCTGTCTGGTGCTTCTGTACCAGACCCTGCTTGGAAGGCTATCTTTATTTGACATGACTTGGAGTTCACCTGACATGAAAAGGCTTTTCCGCAGAAGCAATTCTTGAAAAATTAAAGGCAGTTGGTTAACTTCATGGCTACCTGAAGTGGCAGATAACAGTGGAGAACCAAAAGCTTCTAAGGAAATACTGGGAAATGAGATGTGCTAAGGGCTACAAAGAGCCCCATCAGATACCTAGGAATCCAGAAGGCCACATGAGTGATAGGACTGTGTTTACATTCAGGAAAGACCTGAGACCAGCCCTCACCTCAGTCTGATTTTCAGACTCTGTTCAAAGAGGAAGTGAAGGCTAGGGTGGAATTGCCAACTGCCTGGCTGAATATCGGAAATGTGTTACATACAAACACACACATGCACACGCATACACCCTTGAAAAAGTCTTGGCACTATTGGTGCCAAGCATTTCAGGAAATTTCTGTCCAGTCATTTACAGACCACTAAATTCGCCAAGCAGAGGCTTCTGTGCCACACTGAAGATAGAATACAGACTTTATAGAATTAGTTCAGGAAAGGCAATAAACAATACAACAGTGACAGATAATCTGTGTATACATTGTTATTTTATAATAGTATAATCCTAATTCAATAAAGAAAATAAGTCTGGGGCACCTGGGTGGCTCAGTCGGTTAAGTGTCTGCCTTCAGCTCATGTCATGATCCCAGGGTCCTGGGATTGAGCCCCATGTTGGGCTCCGTGCTCAGTGGGAGCCTGCTTCTCCCTTTTTCTGCTGCTCCTCTGCCCCCTGCTTGTCCTCTCTCTCTCTAATAAATAAATAAAATCTTTTTAAAAAATAAAGTAAAATCCCCCCCCCCAAAAAAACACAGTGACAAGCCCTTGGGAAGGATGAAAATTTGATTTCCAGAATTGCCATATTACATTGTTGAAAAATGCGTAGTTTTTAACATTAAATTGTGAGACATGCAAAGAAAGATATGAATTCGTATGAATGAATAACAAACACCAGTAAGAGTAAATGTGTAAATAAGTATAAATGATAGTGTATTTGTATTTTTTGTTTTTAACTTTCTTTCTCCTCTCAGATTTAAAAGACAACTGCATGAAACAATAACCATGAATCTGTGTTGGTGGACACACAGTGTATAAAGATGTAATTTGTATGATAATACCAGCCCAAAGGAGAGCATGAGAAATGGAGTTATGTAACAACAAAACAAACTTCCTTTAAAAAAATTTTTATTTATTTGAGAGAGAGAGTGAGAGCTGGGGCAGGGGGAGAGGGAGGGAAACAGACTTCCTGATGAGTGCAGAGCCTGATGTGGAGCTTGATCTCAGGACCCTGAGATCATGACCTGAGACGAAATCAAGAGTTGGATGCTTAACCAGCTGAACTACCCGGGCTCCCCAAAACAATGTTTTTTGATACTAGTGAAATTTGGCTCATCTCCAAACTAGATTGTTAAATGTTAATTATAGGCCACTGGGCAACCAGTGAGAAAACAACTCAAAAATATATTAAAGATTATAAAAGAAAATGTGTAAGAATAACAAATTAAAATTATACACTATAGAGTATTTAACTTAAAGAAGCAGTAATGGAGGAAACGAAGAACAAAAAAAAAAAAAAAGATAACACATAGAAAACAAATACCAAAGTCATTGTGCCAATTTCAGACCCTACCACTGCTCTCACTCTTGTCTGTGTTTGACATTTTTAGATTTTTCAATGTTTGTCAATCTTGTGGGTATGAAGTGTTACCTTGTAGTTGTTTGGGTACAGATACAGACAAGTTAATACTGTTATATCCTTCTTAGACCTTTTATTAATAATTTAACAATTATCTCAAGTAAGGTTTTTTGTTCTCAGTTATACTTGTACAATATTAATATAACATTACTTCCTTTTTCCCCCCTAGCATTTGCTTTGTTCATCATTTATCCCTTTACTTATAAACTTTCTCTTTTTTATATGTACTTGGTCTGTTCCCTGTAAATAGCTCATTGCTGGATTTTGTTTCGTAATCTGATTGTGTATTTTAACTGAGAAACTCAATTAGTCTTTACTTAACATCAGTAGTAGTATAAACAAATGCATTTTTTCGTTGTATTTCATTTTTTCTCTTTGCCCTGCTATTTGTGTATTGTGTATCCCCTGGCCTTTCACCCCTTGCTTTGTTTTCAATTAAATTTTTTTTCTCATTCTGTATAACCTCTAATTGTTTTTTTTTAATACACACATTATTGTCTTTTAAAATTTAACCTGTTTAATAAAGCCTGAACTTAATTATTCTCTCCATGCTCCTTAGTAACGGTACAAATACTTTAGAATGCTTTAAAGGCAATTATCCTGTCCTAACTATATATGCTATTATAATTCAGTATTTTAGCTTTTTTTAAAAAATAATATCACTAATGAGACATTATATTGTTTGAAACCATTAGTGTTTCTTTATACTTGCCCACATAGTTACCATTTTCCTTTTCGCCATTTTTCTTTGTATCTGAAACCTCCATTCTGGAGTTGTTTTCTTTATTCTAATACATTTTTTTAGTATTTTCTTTAGTGATGATTTCTCACTTTTTGTTTATCTGTAATATCTGTCTGCCCTCATTCTTGAAAGGTAGTTCAGGGTTAACCATTTCTCTCAGGACTTTGAAGATCCTCCATGCTTTTCCTGTTTCCAGTTTTGATATGGAAAGTATCAATTGCCAGTCAGTTGCAGTTCTTTATAGATATTGTGTCTTTTTCTCTCTGGTTGTTTATAATGTCTTCTTTTTGGCTTTGATATTCTGCATTTTGCTACCATGGATCTAGTAGTAGATTTTGCTGACTCAAATTGTTAAAAATATATATTAGCAAACTGAAATTTAATGCAACTCCATGATGATACTTTGTGATAAGTCAGCCTCATCAAACTGAAAGTTGCTGATTTTAATTAATAATCATTAATTTATCAAATAAATATGTTCTAAGCACCTATTATGTGCTAAGAACTACTATAAATACTGAAAATACCAAGACAGTGAGATCTGAGCTGAATGAAATAAGGGAGAATCATGTAGAGATGTGGGGAAAGAATATTCTATACAAAGAAAGCAAGTATAGAATCTCTCTTGTCAGGTAGAGTAAATAAGTTTTTTAATTTTTAATTTTTTATTTTTTTATAAACATATGATGTATTTTTATCCCCGGGGTACAGGTCTGTGAATCGCCAGGTTTACACACTTCACAGCACTCACCATTGCACATACCCTCCCCAATGTCCATAACCCCACTCCCCCTCTCCCAACCCCCCCTCTCCCCAGCAACCCTCAGTTTGTTTTGTGAGATTAAGAGTCACTTATGGTTTGTTTCCCTCCCAATCCCATCTTGTTTCATTTATTCTTCTCCTATCCCCCTAACCCCCCATGTTGCATCTCCACTTAGAGTAAATAAGTTTCAACTTGTTTATGGAACTGTGAGAAAACCCATGTTTCTGGATCTGAGTTATCTGCAAAGGTCCTTGCAGGAGATGATGTTAGAGAGATAGTCATAGGCAAAATGATAGTATGTACCCACATATATATTATATAGCATACATATATACCTGTATATATAGTAGCATTAAAAACTAGAAGTATGTTTCTGACGGGCTTCAGGATAAGGACAGTGACTACATTAAATACTGATCATAGATAAGGAAAGCTGCATTGCCACTTCAGTTTGCTACCATTTTGGCCTTTCTTTCTTTCTTTTTTTTTTTTTTAAGATTTTATTCATTTATTTGACACACGGGTGGTGGGGGGGAGTAGGCTCCTGCTGAGCAGAGAGCCTGATGGGGGGCTCAATCCCAGGACCTGAGATCATGACCTGAGCC
Organism: Meles meles; assembly: GCF_922984935.1. Classification (NCBI taxonomy): domain Eukaryota; kingdom Metazoa; phylum Chordata; class Mammalia; order Carnivora; family Mustelidae; genus Meles; species Meles meles. The sequence continues at coordinate 57,091,646 of NC_060075.1, read as the reverse complement.
AAAGGCAGAGGCTTAACCCACTGAGCCACCCAGGTGCCCCCAGTTTGGCCTTTCTTAAAATACATACTCTCCATCCTGAAATCATACAACAAATAAACTATGGAATGCAATAATTGTGTTGACTCCAATTTTGTCCAAGGTCCCAAGCTGAGGACAATGGTTGTTAATTACATATGCTAGGAAGACTTAAATGAATTTATTAAAATATAGTCAAATAGACCTACAATTAGTTTGTATAACAAAAAACTAGATAACATACTGTTACGCTGAAAAAATAAATAAAATGGAAAAAAAACTAGATAACAGAGATATGGTTAATGGAAAATTCTTTGAAAGGACTGTAAGTGGAGCACCTGGTTGCCAGTTGGTTAAGTGTCTGACTCTTCATTTTGGCTTAGGTCATAATCTCAGGGTTGTGAGATTGAACCCCAAGTGGAGTTCTGCACTCAGCACAGAATCTGCTTGAGATTCTCTATTCCTCTGCCTCTGCCCCTTCCCCTGCTCACGCTCTAAATAAATAAGTAAATAAGTAAGTAAATACAGCCTTAAAAAATAAATAAAAGGCCTGTAAGTATTTTGACTGCTCTCCTCTGTTCCCTTCCTGGGCTTCCCTCAGCTTAAGCTGAATCTGTAAGAGATGGGGAAGGAGTCAAAGGAAATCACTTATGTCTACAAATGGAAGAAATGGCTTTTGAGTCCTTAGCTTGATGTATGTTGGATTCCAGAAATTTGTAGGATCACGCTACACTACCACCAGAGTGGGGAATGAAGAAATTCACTAGAGAGCCTAACATAGGTATCAGGAGTTTGGAAGCTGGATAAGGACAGAAGAAGCCCAAGTTTTGTCTCCTGGAGAATGCAAAGTGGAGAGCTGGTTGAAACTGCCATGCGGGCAGATTGAAGAAAAAGGGGTCAGCTGTGATACTTGAAACTGTTGGTGGGGCAAGGGTTTTTTTCCTGCTTGTGGGGCAGTGGACACTTTGGATGAAAGCCAAATTTGAATCATTTTGCAAGATCATACCAAAGAGGTCTACGTTCCAGGGCCAATCTCCCACCTCCTTCACTACCTTGCCCAGTAGAATAAGAGGAAATATGAGGAGAGGCTGATGAGGCTTGGAAGGTCAGCCAATGAGTACATTGCCTCCATTAGTGAACCCTGCAGAGTGGAGGTCACTGACAGTAACTCTAAGGAACCTATGAATGCTCCCAATGAAAGAAGGACAAGCATTTGCATTCTTGCCATGACAGAGGGCTTTTGAAGAACCAGAAGAGATCTCCAAATTGCTCTGCTGATTCACAGCCTTTATCCTTTTTATTCTCCCACTCTCTAGAGTTGGAGGATCCATAAGCTAAGCATGAAAGGAAAACAAGTAAACTACAAATTATATAGCCTCCTCCTTCAGTACACACTGAATCCACTACTGGTCCCTGATTCTGTGGATCAGCAGGTCAGTGGGGGATAGCCTTATATTAGATGTGACATTAGAGAGTTTAATTAGACTAAGCTGGACTTTTTAATATCTAAAAAAGATGAAACTGTTTCTATAGTTGAAAAGCTGTGAACTATATCAAAGACTGAAGAGAGGTTAGTACTGGGACAAAAATAATGCTGTTACCTTTGTATAATTTAGCCCATTTAATATACCAGAGTGTTAACTCCTATTACTGTTTTGTTTTGAGATTTTATTTATTTATTTGACAGGGAGAGAGAGCACAAGTAGGCAGAGCAGCAGGCAGAGGGAGAGGTAGAAGCAGACTCTCCAATGGGCAGGGAGCCCAACACGGGGCTTGATCCCAGGACCCTGGGATCATGACCTGAGCCAAAGGCAGCCACTTAACTGACTAAGCCACGAGGCGCCCCAGTTCCTATTATTACTATAACAAATTACCGCAGATTTAGTGGCTTAAATCAAGACACATTTATTATTTTCAGCTCTAAAGGTCAGAAAAAATATACAGGTCACACTGCAGCCCTGTTGACACCTTGATTTTAGCCCAGTGAAACATGTACAGTTACTTTGCCTAAACAGATATTGGAAAAATTCATTTCCATGTGGTTGTAGCAGTAAGGTCTCTATTTTCTCGCTAGCTGTCAGCTGGGCACTATCTTTAGCTCCTAGAGGCCTCTCTCTGTTCTTTGCACATAGCCCCTACATAGAACTCTTCTCAAGCTGTCATCTTTCTTTTTTTTTTTTTTTTTTTTTTTTTTAAATATTTTATTTATTTGACAGAGAGAAATCACAACTAGGCAGAGAGGCAGGCAGAGAGAGAGGAGGAAGCAGGCTCCCTGCGGAGCAGAGAGCCTGATGCGGGGCTCGATCCCAGGACCCTGGGATCATGACCTGAGCCGAAGGCAGAGGCTTTAACCCACTGAGCCACCCAGGCGCCCCTCAAGCTGTCATCTTTCTATCATTGCATCTCTCTCTGACCACAGGTGGGAAAGGTTCTCACCTTTTAAGAATGCATATGATTTGCATGGGACCACCTGTATAATGCTGGGTGCCTTTTCCATGTCAAGGTCTTTGATGGTAATCTTATCTGCAGTGTTTTTGTCATTTAAGGTAGCATTCAAAGATTCTGGGGATTAGGACATGAACATCGTTTGGGGGACTTCTGCTTACCACAAACAGCAACTAAAAATTCAGACAGATTCCTTCTTTAATATTCTCACTGTATGATTATGAACTGTCTAGTAATCATTGACATTTAAAAAATAGATAATATGATTTATTCTTTAATCAAGATATAATGTACATTGAATAGAATGTACAGATTTTCAAGGGTATGATAGATATATATATATACCTTGTTACCACCACAAATTGTAAAATGAATCAGAAAGTTTCATATGCCTTGGTAGTTGGTCTCCAGTATAGGCAAACACTGATGTGGTTAGTCTCATAGCTACCTAATTTTTCCTGTTGTAGAGCTTTATATATAAGGCATTATACTGTATGTAGACTTTTCTGTGTGGTTTATTTCACATAAATATTTTTTTATTTGTAATTCTTCTAACTTTTTTTTAATTTCTTTTCAGTGTTCCAGAATTCATTGTTTATGCACCACACCCAGTGCTCCATGCAATATGTGCCCTCCATAATACCCACCACCAGGCTCACCCAACCTTCCCAGCCCCGACCCTCCAAAACCCTCAGATTGTTTTTCAAAGTCCGTAGTCTCTCATGGTTCATCTCCCCCTCCAAATTCCCCCAGCTCCCTTCCCCTCTCCCTCTCCCAGTGTCTCCTGTGTTATTTCTTATCACATATATGTTTTTGAGATACATCTGTGTTATTCCATATATCATTTAGCTTGTTAACCTTTATTGCTAAGTAATATTCCATTTTATGAATATAATGCAATTTGTTAATTTATTTCAGTTCTGGACTACTATGAATAAAGTTGCTGTAAAGATACTTTTCCAAGTCTGTTTTTGGATATATCTTTTTATTTCTCATGGGTAAATGCCTAGGAGAGAAATAATTGGATTGTAGATTAAATGTTTGTATAGCTTTATGAGAAAATGACAAATTATTCTCCAAAGTAATTACTGTTTTATCTATAGAATCTATAATTTTGTCACCTCTTGTTCCTGAGAGTGATAATTTGCATTTCCTTTTTTCCTGATCAGCCTAGCTGGAAATTTATCAATTTTATTGATCTTCTCAAAGAACCAGCCTTTGTTTTAATTAATATTCTTTTTTGTTTTGTTTTGTTTTCTCTTTCATTGATTTCATTGTTGCTATTTTCATTTTTTCTACTTGCATTGGGTTTCATTTGCTCTTCGTTTTTGTTTGTTTGTTTGTTTTAGTTTTTTAAGGGGGAAGCTGAGGTCGTAGACTTGAGACTGTTGACCTTAAAAATACAAAAGAGCCAGTTATTTTACCAGCATAATTCATTTATTAAGGATTATCAGAGGAATTCCAATTTGGGACAGTGAAACTGTGGCAGACCAGGGGCAAATCTAGAGAAGAGAGGAGAGGGGTTTGCTTTTATAGGGGAAAGAAGGAAGCTGGGAGGGGCTTTTTGCTGTGTTCTCATTGGCTGGGCTGTTACAGAGCCAGGAGAAATCCTTCCTTCCTCTTACTGGGATATGTAAAATAAGCTGCTTCCAATTTTAGAATGTGAGGTATGCTTCCTGGGACTGGTGGTAGTGTGTGAGACCACCCCCCCCACCCCCCCTTTCAGGGCTTCCCAAATCCATTTTAAGTGAGATTTCTTTTACTTATTTTCAAAGATTTTCTCCCCTCCCCCATATGGACAGTTAGTGCTATAAATCTCTTTCTTCTTGTTTTTAATAAAAATTGTGTACATTTAAGGTGAACACAAGGACTTGATATATACATAGTGAAATTTTTGCTACAAACTAATTAATATGGCCATTTTCTCAAATAATTACCCATTTCCCCCCTATTTTATTGAAGTACAATTAGCATACAATATCGTAATTAGTTTCATGTGTACAGCATATTGATTCAATAAGTTCATATATTACTCATTGGTATTTATCTTCTGACACTGAAGCACATTATTACATTATTGACTGTATTCCCTATGCTGTACTTTTCATTTCTATGACTTATTTTATAACTGGAAGTTTGTACTTCTTTATCTTGTTTACCTACCCCTCTACCAGTGTTTTCTGTATTTAAGAGCTTATTTTTTGTTTGTTGGTTGGTTTCTTTAAGATTTCATACATAAGTAAAATTATATGGTATTTGACTTTGTCTGACTTATTTCAGTATATGTGCTGCCGAAGCGAGCACAGACTTATTTCACTTAGCATAATACCCTCTAGGTCTATTCATATTATCACAAATAGGGAGATCTCGTTCATTTTGATGGCTGAGTAATATTTCATTATATCTGTATTCCATATCTTGTTTATCAACATTTCATCTATCAGTGGACATTTGGGTTGCTTCCATAGCTTGGCTATTGTAAAACAATGCTGCAGTAATCATAGAGGTGCATTTATCTTTTCAAAATTCATGTTTTTTGTTCTCTTTGGGTAAATATCCAGTAGTAGAATTACTGGATCACATAATATTTCTCTTTTTTATTTTTTTTGAGGAACTTCCCTACTAATTTCCACAGTAGCTATACCAATTTACATTCCCACCAGCAAACCATGAGCATTGCTTTTTCTCAAAATCCACACTAACACTTGTTATTTCATTTTGATTCTAGCTATTTTGACAGGTATAAGGTGATATCTCACTGTGCTTTTGATATGCATTTCCCTCATGATTCTTGATATTGACCATCTTTTCATGTGTCTGTTGGCCATATGTATGTCTTCTTTGGAAATGTGTCTAATCAAGTCTTCTGCCTATTTTTAATTGGGTTATTTGGTTTTTGGGTATTGAGTTATGTAAGTTCTTTATATATTTTGGATCTTAACCCCTTATCAGATATGTCATTTACAAATATCTTCTTCCATTCATTAGGTTGGTTGCCTTGTTGTTTTGTTGATGGTGTCTCTGGCTGTGCAAAACCTTTTCACTTTGGTGTGGTCTCAGTAGTCTATTTTTTGCTTTTGTTTCCCTTGCACAAGGAGACATTTAGAAAAATGTTGCTAAGGCTGATGTCAAAGAAATTACTGCCTATGTTATCTTCTAGGAATTCTGTGATTTCATGTCTCATATTTAGGTCTTCAATCCATTTTGAATTGATTTTTGTGCATGGTGTAAGAAAGTAGTTCGGTTTCATCCTTTTGCATATAGCTTTTCTGGTTTTCCCAGCACCACTTATTGAAGGGACTGTCCTTTCCTCATTGTATATTCCTGTCTCCTTTGCAGTAGATTAATTGGCCATTTAAGCATGAGTTTTTATTTCTTGGCTCTTTTTTCTGTTCTTTTGATCCATGTGTTTACTTTTGTGCCAGTTCCGTACTGTTTTGATTACTACAACTTTGTATTATATCTTAAAATCTGGGATTGTGACTCCTCCAGGTTTGTTCTTTCTCAAATTTTCTTTGGCTATTCAGAGTCTTTTGTGGTTCTGTTTAAATTTTAGTATTACTTGTTCTAGTTCTGTAAAAAACACTGTTGGTACTTTGATAGAGATTGCATTGAATCTGTAGATTGGTTTGGGTAATGTGAACATTTCAACAATATTCTTACATTTCATAATTCTAGAATATACTTCCATTGGTGTCCTCCTCAGTTCCTTTCCTCAGTGTTTTATTGTTTTCAAAGTATAGGTCTCTTTTACTTCCTTGGTAAAGTTTATTGATGGGCATATTATTCTTTTTGGTGAAATAATAAATGGGGTTGTTTTTTCAATTTCTTTCTGCTTTATTATTAGTATAGAAAAATGCAACAGATTCCTCTTTATTAATTTTGTATCCTGAAACTTCACTGAATTCATTTATCAGTTCTAATGAATTTTTGGTGGAGTCTAAGGTTACTTTTCTGCTTTTTTTTTTTTAAATAATTATATCATGTCTTCTGCAAATAGTGAAGGTTCTACTTCTTCCTCATCATTTTGGATGCCTTTTCTTTCTTTCTCTTGGATGATTGCTGTGGCTAGGAATTTTAGTACTCTGTTGAGTAAAAGTTGTGAGAGTGGACATTTTTGTCTTGTTCCTAATCTTAGAGGAAAAGCTCTCCATTTTTCACCATCGAGTATGGTGTTAGTTGTGGATTTGTCATATATGACCTTTATTATGCTGCAGTATGTTCCCTCTAACCTACTCTTCTGAGAGTTTTTAATCATGAATTAATATCCTATTTTGTCACATGCTTTTTCTGCATCTCTTGAGATGATCATAAGACTTTTATCCTTTCTCATTTTAATTTGATATATCACATTGACTGGTTTGCAAATATTGAACCACTCCTGCATCCCTGGAATAAATCCTACTTGATTGTTGTGATTTTTTTATCTTTTTTTTTTTTTTTAATTTATTTGACAGAGAGAAATCACAACTAGGCGGAGAGGCAGGCAGAGAGAGAGGAGGAGGCAGGCTCCCTGCGGAGCAGAGAGCCGGACGTGGGGCTCGATCCCAGGACTCTGGGATCATGACCCGAGCCGAAGGCAGAGGCTTTAACCCACTGAGCCACCCAGGCGCCCCGATTGTTGTGATTTTTAAAAAATTGTTATTTAATCAGTTTCTTCATATTTTATTGAGGATTTTCACATCCGTTGCTCATCAGAGATATTGGCTTATAGGTTTTTTTGTAGTGACTTTGTTTAGTTTTTATATCTGGATAATACAATCCCCATAGAATGAATTTGGAAGTTTTTCTTCCTGTTCCATTTTTTGGAATAGTTTGAGAAGAAAAGGTATTCACTCTTATTTAAATGTTTTGTAGAATTCATCTGTGAGGCATCTGGTCCTGAACTTTCCTTTGTTGGGAAGTTTTTGATTACTGATTCATTGTCATTACTAGTAATTCATCTGCTCAGAACCTTTTTTTATTCTTATGGGGAGAGCACCTGAAATGTATTTTCTAAGAGTGTTACTTAGTGTCTAATTGGGGATTTTGTGTGTATCTTTCTCTAATTGATGTGGAATTCAATTCTGCCAGAGTCAGAAAAAATATGCTCTGTGTGACTTGAATCATTTTATACTTACTGAGATTTATAATATTGTGATTCTCTTTATCTCCTCCTACCCTTAGTATTATTTTATCAGATAATTTGCTTTTACAAATAGTATAGATCTCCATAACAAATTACCATTTCTATTGCTTCAGTAGTTGAAAAATTTCAAAGTGTATGTTTCTGTGTGTGTGTTTGTGTGTGTGTGTTTGTGTGTGTGTGTCTCAGAGAGAATCATTTGGGTATACATACATAATATAAAGATAATTTATAAAATATCTTTTATATTTGCCTGCCTATTTAATCTTTCTGGTGCTCTGTATTCATGTGGGCAGATGCAGACTTCCATCTGGTATCATTTCCTTTCAGTCTAAAGAATTTCCTTCAACATTCTTTGTATTGCAGTTGTACTGACAACAGATTCATCTTCTGTTTATAAGAAAGTATTTTTCTTTTCCTTTAATTCTTGAATGATATTTTCATTTGATATAAAATTTTATGTTAATTATTATTTTACACTTTAAAGATATCCTTCCAGTGTTATTTTTTCCTTTTTTTTAATTGATGATGAGAAATCAGCTCTCACTTTGATAATTAACTTATTTAATGACTTAATGCATCTTTTTTTTTTTTTTTTCCTCTCCGGCTTTAAGACTTTTTATTTTTCTTTTTTTTAGTAGTTTTGTGATTAGGTATGGTTTTCTCTGTTTTTATCTTGCTTGAATTCATTGAGTGTATTGTGTCAGTAGCTTGCTATTTTTGATAAAATTTGGAGAGCTTTTAGGTAATATTTCTTAAAATAATTTATTTACCACATTCTCTATATCCTCTGATTCTTAGAGTCCAATTATATGTTTATTTTATCATTTCACACTGTCCCACTGGTCTTAGAGTGTGTGCTGATCTTGTTTAGTCTTTTTCTCCTTTCTTTATACCTATTTGGATAATTTCTCTTGACCCGTTTTCAAGTTTGTTGTTTTTATCTTCTCTTGTGTCCAAGCTGCCATTAATCCCATTAAAATAATTTTTCATTTCACACAGTTTATTATTCACTTTTAAGTTTTCCTTTTTGTACTCTTTTACAGCTTCTAGATCTCTTTTGAAATTCTCCCCTTCACCATTGTATTTCTCTCCATGATCTTTTCCTATAGATTCTTTAACCTATTATAATTATTTTAAAGTCTTTATTTGAAAATTCTAATATCTGAGTCCCTTGTGGGTATATTTCTATTACCTTATTTTTTACTTGATTAAGAGTTTTAATATTGCTTCTTTGCATGTCTTGTGATATTTGATTATATACTAGACATTGTGTTTAAAAATTAGTGGAGACTAGAAAGGGCTTGTTTTCTGTAGGATTTAATTCTTTTAAAATCTTTGTGTCCAAAGCTCTTCAGTGATTTAAAGAAGAGTATGTTTTATGGGACATCTGAGTGGCTCAGTTGGTTAAGCATCTGACTCCTAATTTCGGCTCAGGTCATGATCTTACAATCCTGAGATCAAGACCCACATTGGGCTCCGGGCTGGGTGTGGAGCCTGCTTTCCCTCTCCCTCTCCCTCTGCCCTTCTCCCTGCCATTTGTGCTCTCTCTCTTGGAAGGAAGGAAGGAAGGAAAGAAAGAAAGAAAGAAAGAAAGAAAGAAAGAAAGAAAGAAAGAAAGAAAAGAAAAGAAAGAAAAGTACATTTCTGTTTGTTCGTTCAGTGATTTATTATTACTTTTGCAGGCCATCCTTTTGTACATCCTTCTTCCTTCTAATTAGATCTGGCTCTCCAAAACAAATATATTTTTGAGAGTACATTGAATTTCTCTCCTGGTACAAATTTTATCTCTCATTCTCATAAGGCATATATGTCAGTAATTAGAACAGGTCCCATTAATTTACTTCTCTAGATGATTCTTCAACTTTAAATGAAGGAAATTACAAACATGTTAGCAATATATTCTCAGCACATCTTCTTTGAACGGATATGTAAACATCAAAAACAGGGAGAAACGTTGACAGTTACATGTTTACTTTTATGTGAAACGACCTTGTTCTTGACCTCATTGCCTTTCACACCTAAGTGCTTCAACTTTTCTGAAAACTTTTAGATTAGTCAACGTATGGACTGATTTACAGCTTTGAAAAATGACATGCAAATACTTAAACCCTTAGAGTAAGTAAAAGCCTACTGTGTACTCAGATTGTTTACTTAGGAGTTAAGATTTGTTGCCTAGTTGGACTGCCTGTGGTGTTCCCACTGCACAATCTGCTTCTTTCTAGGTTTTTATTTTACCCATCTGCTTTTCTGATGGCTAATATTTCAATTTCTAGTTTGTTATTTTAACTGCCTGTTCCATGGTAATTGAATCTGCCTATTTCCAGCCTTTCCATCTGTTTCTTGGCTTTGGACTGTCCACATTTCATTACTTCTATGTGGTTTAGCTCATACTGACTAAAAATTGCTGCATCTGCCCTCAGACTCTAAGTGTCCACATCTCTCTCCCCTCTAAACCTTCCTGAGCTTTTCTCAGTCCCTGACACCTATTTACTCTTTCAAAGTCCTAAAGTTATTTTAAAAATAACTTAGATGGGAAAGAATGCTTCCTGAAACAAATTCTAGGCTATCATGCATTTACTTAAAACATTTTATACTGTGAAATTTCACTTCAATATTTAAAATAGAGCACAAATAACATATAATGAGAAAAAAATCTTCCAACTAATTTTTTTTTTTATCTCTGATAGTATTAAATTTGATACCTGCTGGTTCATGCATAATACAGATGTTCACTGTCCTCCTTTTTTCAGTCTTTGCAAAAGACATTGTTTTGCTTTTTGATACCAGTGTCCAAATCACACGTATTATACACATTTAGATAACAGTATTTTACACCTTTCTAATTTTATATGGTAATAAATTTCATATTCATACATAAAACTTGTAAAAGGAAGTCTGGTCATTTGATTAGGTATTTTTTCCAGACAGTGCTGTTATGTACATAATGCTACATAATTTAATTTCTTTGCTTGAAATTCTTCCCTTTTTTTAAGATTTTATTTATTTATTTGAGAGAGCTAGCATGAGAGCATGAGCAGGGGAGAGAGGGAGGAGCAGGCTCCCCGCTGAGCAGGGAACCCGACGTGGGACTCCATCCTAGGTTCCTGGGATCATGACCTGAGCCAAAGTCAGACACTTAACCAACAAGCCACCCACATGCCCCTTTGGTTGAAATTCTTATTCAATTGTCTACTTTTGATTGAAATGACAAATTTAATTGCTGCTATCTGTTCTAGTTATAGTATATGGTCATGGAGAATTGGAATTTAATGAAAGAAGAAAATTTATAATTAGAGTTAGAATAATATGACCAGATTTTAAAATAATCTACCTAAAAACCCAGACATTTAGGTACTAGTTACAAAATGTACATTGCTACTCTTAAATGTTTGAAATTTCATGTATTTAACTGAATAAATATATGTATGTACCAAAAGGTACCAAGAATATTAGAACCACCATTGATTGAATGAAAATGTACTGTAGGGGTGCCTGGGTGGCTCAGTGGGTTGAAGCCTCTGCCTTCGGCTCAGGTCATGATCTCAGGGTCCTGGGATCAACCCCCACATCTGGCTCTCTGCTCAGCGGAGAGCCTGCTTCCTCCTCTCTCTCTCTCTGCCTGCCTTTCTGCCTACTTGTGATCTCTCTCTGTCAAATAAATAAATAAAAATGTTTTAAAAAAAAAAAAAGAAAATCTACTGTAGTAAGATCTAAGTAAAGTATAATTACAGAAGTTCCCCCCAGTCATCTCTTCTCAGGTCTATTCATTACTATTATCTTATTATTTTAATATTATTATAATATCATATATTATATAATATATAATATATATAATATTATAATATCCTATAATGATTACTATTATTATAATGTCATATTATTATACTATGCTATTATCCTCACAGAAGGCTATGATCATCTGTCTTTAAAATGTTCTTTTTTTTTTCTGGTTCTTAAAAAAACAAAACTAAACCAAAAGCTCTTTTGCCCTAATTCCTTTTTCTCAACAGTTTTTCATACTGTGATTCTATTTACATAATGAAAAGTACCTGATTTTTTTGGTCAGTTTGGTCCAAAAACTAGTCATGTTTCAAAAAGTTCAGGGAATTGAATTGTTGGACCTTTTGTCAGCTGAAACCGCTGATTTGAAAAACTAAACAAATAGCTTTTAGGTGGGTTATTATTGCCTTACCAAGCCTCTCTTGATGATCCCCCAACCTCCCAACAGAAACTACTTCATAGTGGGTCCATTGTTACTATTTTTGTACCAGGCACAACTTAAATTATGTGTAATATAAGCACCATCAAATACCTTGTCTCTTTTCTACCAGGAGACTGGTTTTTCATGATTGTGTTTATTCCTATCTGTAGCTACATCTTTGCCAGGATGAAGGCTGTAGGCATTATGGGCCACAGATGCCAGGCTTCCTAAGAACTGTTTTCCAGTTCTGTCATCAAGCTTCTTCCTTCTGGATCCTTCAGGGAGCAGGGCTGGCAGCTGCACATATGCTTTGGGGTCCACCGTTCAGTTAAACTGCTAATGCTGGGCTCCTGTTTTTCTGGCTCCCTTGAGCTCACTCAAAGAAACAAAATGGTATTCCCATATGTCCCTTATTGTTTTCTTGGCAAATCTCCCTACCTCCTTTAACCTCCCAGATTCTAGTTTGTGAGAGACAAACTTTCTTTCTGAAATTTCCTTTCCTCAGAGGCTGTAGATTAATAGCATTGATTCTAAAGCAAACTGTCTTTTTAGAAAGTCCTTTTTAAAGTTGAAGTTAACTGGTTTTGAGGACTATATTGGCATATTTCAAAATATTATGCATACCAGTGAATCGCTTAAAAGGCAACCAGAAGACTGACCTTGATTTACTAATTTCAATGTCAAATTTTATAAGTGGTTTAGATATAATTAGGAGATACCTCTTGACTTAGTGTTCAAGTATTTTGCAATATAGTATTTTATCCTATTCTATTCCTTCCCTTCAGAAAGAATCACAAAACTAGATTTAATGTTTTATATGTAGAATTAACAATTGTTATACTGTGCTTCTCAAAGACTTGTAAAATTGAATACAAGTAGATGAAGTCTAGCATTTGTCAGTAATAGGTCTTTGAGATGACAAAATTTGATCCCCTCTTTCTCATAAAGATAGGCATAATAGACAAACCGAACTATTTACAGTGTTTAGAAGACTTAATGCCTTTCTATTTCTAAATAAAATTTTATTTTAAAAAATTAAAGCTGGGGAGGGGAATTTACTATTCACATTATTGTTGCCAAGCTGTAAATCATGTGGACTATTTTTCATCACAGATGTTAGCTGAAGAGGAAGACCTCAAAATTCACAAAAGGTTCACAGTTACTATTCATTAGGAGCTTTTAATGGGAGCTGGTATAAGTCATGTTGAACAAATGATAAACTGTATCATATCCAACTTGGTCAACTTGGGATTGCAGGTATTTAACATCTTCTTAGCACTCCTGTGCCTGAGCCATTCCTGAAAAGGGGCACCTGAGCCAATTGCTTCACAAGTTCCTACAAGGTGAACAGAAGTGGGGGAAGCAAGGCAGGCGGAATGACCGTTTTTCTTTCTCTGCTCCTGAGTTGGTTTCCGATAATCTAAATCCCTAAATCCAGTATCAGGGAGTAAGTGGTAGGAGGGAAGGAATATTCATTCAACTTTTTTTTTTTTTAAAGATTTTATTTATTTATTTGACAGAGAGAGATCACAAGTAGGCAGAGGGGCAGGCAGAGAGAGAGGGGGAAGCAGGCTCGCCGCCGAGCAGAGAGCCCGATGCGGGACTCGATCCCAGGACCCCGAGATCATGACGCGAGCCGAAGGCAGTGGCCCAACCCACTGAGCCACCGTATGATCTTCCCCTCCAAATTTTAACATCCAGTGATATCAACAAAGATAATGTGAACAATTTCCATTGAACAATTTTCAACTTCTTTAGCTGAAAGAATGGACCCTCATACCACTATGCTGATTGTAACCAACACCATTTTGGATGAGGGGGAGAGCCGCAAATTCATACAAACCATCATAGGTATTTCACAAGGTGCTAGAGAATTTTGATGGATATTTTTGCCTTATTCCACTTTACTTACACTAGAGGGAAGGAAATACTTATAAATAAAGTACTTAATGTGACAAGATGAATAGGAGTATTTATATTTTAAATCCTATATATATTTAAATATTACCCTGCTTCACCAGAAAAAAAGCAAAGGAAAGGAAAGGAAAATGAGAAGAAAGAAAGAAAATAAGAAAGGAAGAGAGACAAAGGAAGGAAGAAAGCCCATACAACAACTAAAACAGGATCTAACAGACAACATAATCATAAGTTTTAAGAAACAAAAACTTACTATAATAGGAAAACTTTAGGACCTTCTACCCAATGAGGTCTTACAAAAGCATTATATCTTTACCATGTTTCTGACTTCTTCCCCCTGTGCAACGTAATATAAAGAACACCAAATTTATTACTATAAATAATTTTAAAGTGTGTCAAACCAGCTAATGCATGTTTATTTTTATTACTCTTGATCATTATATAAAAGATTTGTACACTTGGCAAGCACATTTCTTGAGATGTTAAAAAGGGCACTTATGAGCATACGGATTTGTTGGGAGATTATGTTGTGCTAGCCTAGCATAGACATGTAAATTTCAGATTCTAGCTGCTTTCAGCACTTCTTTTTACTAGCACCAAATAGTTTATTCACCAACATATTTGATAACTATAATTATTATTGAATATCAAAGTAGATTAAAATATTTCTAACTATTTAAAAATGTATAAATGAATGTTTCTTAAAGTCATTTTCAAAATTGATAATGCATCAGTATGGATTATGGATCTGGGGTAGCTGGGATTTTGGCTTCTCATGAAATATTTCAGGCACGGAAACCACTGCATATAAATTTCCAATTCTGCAACTATATTAGAAGCAATAATTCAACCATCACATCTTTATTTGGAAATACATGCTGTAGAGTTTTTCCATGCTGTGCTTGGTTTTGATACATAGTATTTCAATGAGGATTGATGCATAAGTACTCTTAGAAACACTTTAGTGTTAATATTTGGACATTGGGAGGTAATTACTGAGTACTAAACTAGCAGTGCACTAAAAGAGAAATTTTAAAAACAGAATTCAGTCAGCTGGTTTGACATGCTCAGTTAGTCTTTAGATAGTAGGCAGTTACATTATATGTAAAACATTTTTCTAAGCAGGACAGATTTCTTTGATTTTGTTCTTACAGTGTCCCAAAATAGAGTTTAAAATTAAGTAAAGATCTAATACCTGATTAACTACTTTTAACAAAGAAACACAATCTCTTGTCAGTTTATTAATATAACAGAGAACTTCAGTACTATATACTGCAGTTACGTTTTTATAAAGAATAAATCAGAATTATTAAGTTGCTAATAGGACTACTGGCTATTATGTAGTTTAAGTCCAGATCATTGCTTAATATTTTTGAACATGTATGAATCTTTGCTTTTCTCTTTTGGATTCTGTATGTATTGGCTAATTCTATTACACAACATATTCTTGACTTTTTATGTTACTCCTGTCAGTGGTGATTAGGCCTTTATTTTCCATGATTTCTGAAACCAAAATTAATCTTCAGAGGTTGGAATTAGTAGTAGTTCTTTACTATCCATTGAATACATACTTGGGGATGTTAGCAAAATTAAAATACACATTTCTCCTATCCATGAGACCATCTTAATGAATGCAACTAATAAAATGATCAGATTGTTTTACACTCCAGGTTTTCAGTTCCATATGTGCCATGGCTATCTGAGCTTATGTAGAATTTGAACTTTGTAGCTTATGTAGAAGAATTTTACTTTAGGTGAGGTTTAAAAAAAAAAACAACAACTTTAAAGTGGTTCTAGTGATTTTGTGCCAGTACCATGCTGTCTTGATGATGACAGCTTTGTAATAGAGCTTGAAGTCCGGAATTGTGATGCCACCAACTTTGGCTTTGTTTTTCAATATTCCTTTGGCTATTCGAGGTATTTTCTGGTTCCATATAAATTTGAGGATTATTTGTTCCATTTCTTTGAAAAAAATGGATGGTATTTTGATAGGGATTGCATTAAATGTGTAGACTAGCTTTAGGTAGCATGGACATTTTCATAATATTTATTCTTCCAATCCAGGAGCATGGAACATTTTTCCATTTTTTTGTGTCTTCCTCAATTTCTTTCATGAGTACTTTATAATTTTCTGTGTATAGATTCTTAGTTTCTTTGGTTAGGTTTATTCCTAGGTATCTTATAGTTTTGGGTACAATTGTAAATGGGATTGACTCCTTAATTTCTCTTTCTTCAGTCTTGTTGTTGGTGTACAGAAATGCAACTGATTTCTGTGCATTGATTTTATATCCTGACACTTTACTGAATTCCTGGACAAGTTCTAGCAGTTTTGGAGTGGAGTCTTTTGGGTTTTCCACATATAGTATCATATCATCTGCAAAGAGTGATAGTTTGACTTCTTCTTTACCAATTTGGATGCCTTTAATTTCTTTTTGTTGTCTGATTGCTGAGGCTAGGACTTCTAGTACTATGTTGAATAGCAGTGGTGATAATGGACATCCCTGCCGTGTTCCTGACCTTAACGGAAAAGCTTTGTTTTTCTCCCTTGAGAATGATATTTGCGGTGGGTTTTTCATAGATGGCTTTGTTTACTCCCAGCCCTTTACTTGCCTAGTGAGGTTTTTACTATGCATATAAAGAATACATGAAATTTGACATTTTGGTAAATTTAACCAGAAAAAGAGAATCTCATGAGTTATAAAAATAGACTATAGTCTAGAATGATTGGATTCCTTTCCCTCTCATTCAAATATATTTTTACATATAGACACTATCCTAGATTCCCTTTCCATGGCTGTGTATGGGAAGCAAATAGTCTCTTGCATTTCCCCATATGATGACATCAGAGAACACATCCTCCTCTTGTACCAAGGGGAAACATCCATAGTACTGATCTGGACAACAACAACCACAACAAAAATATGGTTGTGAGAACACCCTGGAAACATTGTTACTGTTAGTGATGCTAAAATACTGCCAAGGCTCTATTATTAGTAATGTTCATGACTGAAGAGAATTTAAAACTTGAAAGAAAAGAGATGTAAAAAATCAGATTATTAAGGCAAAAAATTACATTGCCCTTAAATTGATATAAAATCACAGAAAACTACTTTAACATTCATTTGCTTAGATTAAGTACTTTTCATAACTTTGAATAAAATGTAAAGTAGGGAGTTTTTTAATGAAGTAAAGTAGAAAGAAATTCAAAATTATATGGACAGGTAGGCTTTACTACTACATTCTGAGATGCTCAAAAAATTAGATGAAATGAAAACATCATACAGACCTCAAGGTTTGAGAAAACAATTTTTTTCATAAAATGAAAATTATTATTAGCATTAAATGAGAAAATAATAAACTGAGCTTCTGAGTCCTTTATTATATATAGGTTTTCTTATAGTTATATAAGCTAGTAGATTATTGAGTGTTTTGGAATATACAGTGAATTGATGATTAAAAGGGCTCATTGAAAAATATTCATTGAAGACATATATATTCTTGAGCCAAGGAAAACACTGGTTCAAGTGGTATCCCATATAATAAACCATTATGTCAGACAATGGTACAGAAAAATACAAAACAAATTCCATTCAGAATCCACTATGAAAGTCAGACATTTCTGTAAGAATAATAATTTCATTTGAAATATTTTTTCACTATAGTTGATCAAATCAAAGTCTCCATTAATTGTAAGGAACAGAGTACTTTATGTGTTTCTAATAGGTGAACTCCCACAAAAAGCTGGGATGCAAAAGTTGGGACCTTTGAGATAATGGAGAACTTACAGCCAAGAGCAAATCAAAGGAATCACCAGAGGGATAAGAGCCAGAGTAGTATTTATTCACAAATGTATTTTATCATTCTTTACTGACCACTGGCTATGTGCCAGGCACTATGTAAGTCTAGGTGATAAAATGGTGAGCCAAGTCATAAAGGGGTGACCCCACTATGGGGAGTTTGGATGTGACATTAATTATATAAGTCACAATAATTGAAAATAATAAAAACAAATAATCACACTAAGAGGTATGTCATCATAAACTAAGAGGAGTTCTCAGAAACAAGGGTTGGCAGATCCCTAAGTGCGTATTATAGAGGATCTTGATGCTGACATGCAGGGGCTCAGGGATGGTTTTTCTGCAGGAGATAATGGAGCTGAAATATGCAGATGAGGAGGTGTTATCCAGGTAAAGGGAGAGGGTATAGAAATAGAAGGAATTCCATTATGAAGTAGGAGCCTGTGCAAAGGCCTGTGGCTAGGAAAACAGGCATGCTATAGGAACCAAAAGGCCACTGTGGCTGGATGGAGAAAGGAAAGTGGATGGTGGTGCAAGATGAAGCTGAAGAGGTAAGCTAAGCCAGGTTGTACAGTGTGGCTAGTCTTAAATGCCTTTTTTCAGGTGCTAGACCATCCAGGATGGAATTCCAGCCCTCTCACTTGCTGGTATGAGCCTTGAGCAAGTTCTTTAATCTTTTTGTGCTTTGATTTTGTCATTTGTGAAATGAGGATAATAATGCTATCTGCCTTCAGATGATGTTAGGATTAAATAAGTAATAAAATATTAAAGTTTATTATTTATCACATTTGTATTTGTGTTATTTTATGTATTATATAGTACATGATAGCATTATAGTATAATGCTATTATTTGTCACTTTGCCTTTTTTTTTTTTTTATTAAGATGAAAGACTTTTATGTATGTTTTTTATTGTCAAAACAACAATCCAATATAGGAAACAAATGATTACAGGGGGAAAGGGAAAAGTATAGGTGAGGTGTTTTTGAATAGGTAAGAGACAGTGGGATTAAGTACACAGGGAATTAATTGCTCCTAGGATCAGGGACTGGAAGGAGTAGATGGTTAGTTCTGATTATGGAAAGATGAGGAAATTTTATTCTAATTGCTTCTATTTTTTTTTTTTTTAATTTGACAGAGAGAGATCGTAAGTAGGCAGAGAGAGTGAGAGGGAAGCAGGCTCCCTGCTGAGCAGAGAGCCCGATGTGGGACTCGATCCCAGGACCCTGAGATCATGACCTGAGCCGAAGGCAGCGGCTTAAACCACTGAGCCACCCAGGCGCCCCTGCTTCTATTTTTTAATTGAAATAAGAAGCTAGGTTATCAGCAAAGGGGAAAAAATGAGCAGGGGTTAATGGAGATTTGAAGAAAGAGAAGAAAGTAGAAATAACTCTCCTAAAATAGTTAATTGGCTAAGGAATGTGGTATGATTGCTGGGGAGCTTGAAGAGCCTATCTGAGGTTTGTAATCATGACTTCAGAGGAAGACCAGTTATGTCGCTTTTATATAGGCTTAGTTGCAGGAAGAGAGCAGATGTGAGTTATATTTAATCAGTTTTGTAATTTTATCAGGGGAATGTGTTGAAGGAAGAAAGGGAAAAAGTGACTAGAAGTATTTATGGGCTGGATGTTTGTGCCCCCAAAATTTATAATGTTGAAGCTCTAACTCCTAATGTGACTGTATTTGAAGACCTTTGATCTGTGAGGAGGTGATAAAAGTGACAAGAAGTCATAGGGGTATGACCCTAATCTGATAGGACTAATGCTCTTATAAAAAGGGGGAAGAGATACTAGAATTTTCTCATTTCCTAGTCTTGTGTGTGTACACTCCGAAGAAAGGCCATATAAGGACCCCAGGGAAAAGGCAGGTATTTGCAGGCTGGGAAGAGTGCTTTTAACATAAACCCAACTCTGCCAGACCTTAATCTCAACTTCGGACCTTAATCTCCACCTCCAGAACTAGAAAAAGAAATTTCTGTTGTTGAAGTCACCCAGCCTGTGGTACTTTGTTATAGTAGCCTGAGTGCATTAATATACCAGGGGAGTATATTGGGAGGAGAAAAATACAAGATATCTGAAAGTATATGCAAGGAAGTGGATACAGTGATGGACCCTGAAGTCTAACCAGATAAGGAGGGAAGGAATATGGTGATAGGGATGGGTGATAGATAGCAAAAGTTCAATAAGGTCAATGAATTGGAAGTCTTGATTGTAGTTGGGGCATTAACTGGAAAATAGGATAGTAAGAGAATAGGATGTTTGACATTATGGAATAGATGTCTTACTGATAATGGCAAGGTCTAGGAATATGACTGTAAATGGAAGACAGAGTCATTGAAGACGAAGAATCAGAGAACTGAAATATCAAGATAGTGAAGGGAGTGGCTGTATGTATGGTATTGAAATCACTAAGAATAATTACTGGAGGAATGATAGAAAAGCAGAACTTCAAAAGGCAAAATACTCAAGGAGTGGATGTAGACTTAAGTAGATGGATTTGAGTGATATTTAGAATCAAATCAACAGGAATTGGTCATGAAAAAATAACTAAATAAATAAAATAAAATGAAATGGAGGAAGGTTAGGGAGAGGGAACCATTAAGGATAACTCATGGGTCTCTGACGTGAGCAACTGGATGAATCATTGGTAAGTTAGAGAAAGCTGGGAGAAAATCAGAAGTTTGATTTTGGATATATTAAATTTGAAGTGAACTTCCAAATGAATATTTAAGTGAAGACAATGAGTAGGTGGGCTAATAATTTTGGTCCAGAGCTCAGTGGAGGGCTTATCCTAGAAATAGAAATCTGTGAAGTATCTGTTGATGGATGGTAATTGAATCCACAAAAGTGATGACATTGCCTCGGAAGCAAGTGTGGAAAGAAGAGAAAAGGAGTCTAAGACTGGGCCGTGAATAATTTTAATATTTGATGAGCAAGCTGAGGAGTAGGAGCAATCCAGCGAGAACGATTAGGAAGTGGAAAGAGATAAATAAACCAGTGGAGCATGAAATCACAGAAACCAAGAGAAGAGAGTGTTTTTATTTTTATTTTTATTTTTTGAGAGGGTTTTTAAAACAAAGATGTAGCCCATAGTGTTTAAAGTTGAGAAGGGGCCCCATAGTCCGAGAGCATAAAAATTTCTTTGAAATTAGTGACATGGAGGCCATTGGTGACCTTAGTAAAAACTTCCTTAATGAACTAAGAAAGCGGAAGATAAATTAAAGATAGGTTATTGAGGCAGAGGTGAGGCCAAAGGAGACAGCAAGGTAGACCACCATTTCAAGAATTTTGCTTGCTAAAGGGGAAGAAAAGTGTAGAAATTGGAGGGATCAGTGGGATTAAGGATAGGGGCACATAGTATATTGTGCATATGTAAATATTAGTATTGTTTTGGTATATATATATATAAATTTTCAAGATGATGAAAACAAGCTTATTTAAATCTGAATGAAATATATATATAATTTGGAATTTTAAAATGAATTTAGTATGTTAGTGAGAAAAACGTAACGTAATTGATGGTGGAAAAGTAGGAGGGGATGGGATCCTAATTGCAGGTGGTAAAATTGATCTTAGGAAGACTAACATTTCCTCTAGTGTAACAGGAGGCAAAAGGAGTTAGACTGCTTGAGGACTCAGTCTCAGTCATCTTAACTGTGTTTATCTTTTCTCTCTGGGTGTGATGTAATCCTTTCTTACAAGAAAGTATTGTGGAGGGTGGGCACGTTGGGTTTTATGCTTTCAAAGCAGCAGTGAGACACAAGGAGGACACCAGTTCCATCTTTTCTGAATGCAGGCTTGCATGGTGTGAAAGAGGAAGCAGCTCCCACTTGAGCAGATTGTGGAACAAGCAGCCCCCTTGAAGGCTTTGGCTGTGGAAAGGGGGGCACACTCAGAAAAGACAGGAAAAATGTAGGGGTGTTTGCCATTAATGAGAGCACAGTGGAAGCTTTGGGTGGATCATAATCATAATGACCTAGAAAAGATTTGTTATTGCAAGAAGATAATTTTCAACCCCAGATGAAGCAGTTTTAGAAGCAGTTTAGCGGAATGGTGGAGGTTACTTTGGAAAATTGTAAAGTGAAAGGCACGCTCCTTTCTCAAGGAATTTGGCTGTAAGGGAGAGGAGAAAAATAGAAATTAAATACTATTTGACTTCTTTCCCTCTATAAACTAGCTAGTTATTTATGTTTTTTTACTTCCATGTTGTTCCTTAACATGATTTCTATTCAAGTTGATTTTTTAAAATAAATTCTTTATTTTTTTAAAGTTATTGTTTAAATTCCAGTTAATATACAGTATAAAATTCGTAAATCATACTTTCTAAAATCCTTCCGTCCAAGCCATGTCATACTTTTCCCTCCTGCCTAGAATATCCTTTAAAATTTTTCTCTACCTTTATGACCACAGCTCTTTCTATAAGACCAATTCAAATGTACATTTCAACTTCCTCTTTGTTTTACATTTTCATTATGAAATAATTAGTGTTTATTGTAAAACCATTTTCGAAAAATATGAAATTACAAACTTAAAATAACCCATGCAATACTATCACTCAGTGATATCATAATGTGTCTGTTATTTTTTTTTTTTAAGATTTTATTTATTTATTTGACAGGCAGAGATCACAAGCAGGCAGAGAGGCAGGCAGAGAGAGAGGAGGAAGCAGGCTCCCCGCTGAGCAGAGAGCCTGATGCGGGGCTCGATCCCAGGACCCTGAGATCATGACCCGAGCCGGAGGCAGAGGCTTAACCCACTGAGCCACACAGGCGCCCCAATGTGTCTGTTATTTTTAACACTAATACTTCCAAAGTTGATATCTTTCTGTTCTACTCAGTATTTATAATAACAAAATTTTAATGGCTGACTAATATTCCATGGTATAGATTTACCATAATTCACTTACACATTCTCCTAGTATTAGCTAACTTACGTAATTTCCATTTTTCCTATTGTAAATAAAACATCTTTTATATAAATGCTTGCCTACAAGCATAGTAACACCTTTAGGGCAAAAATCCTTTAAGTATATTAGTAATTGAAAGGGTAAATGTTTTTTAAAGGCTCTAAATATATATAGAGATGGATTATTTTCCAGGAATGCTTTAATAAATTATCTTCTCTTAGGCAGCATTTGTGAGTTATGAAGTACCATTGCATTGTTAGCATAAAGTATTGAAAAAAAAATCCAATTTCCTGGGTGGAAAAGTGTTTTTCCATTAGGATTTTCATCTACTTTTGTTTAATTACTAATTTCGTTGAATATTTTTTCTTATAGTTATTGATCACTGGAATTTTTTATTCTTTGTATTGTCTCTACATGCCCTTTCCCTGTAAAACATAGTAGTTTTTTAAATTTTTAAATTTTTTTTATTTTTTTAAAGATTTTATTTTGACAGAGAGAGATCACAAGGAGGCAGAGAGGCAGGCAGAGAGAGAGGGGGAAGCATGCTCCCTGCTAAGCAGAGAGCCCCAGGCAGGGCTTGATCCCAGGACCCCGGAGCCGAAGGCAGAGGCTTTAACCCACTGAGCCACCCAGGCGCCCCCATAGTAGTTTTTTTAAAAAAACATATTTGTTTTAATTGAATTGTAAAAGATCATTAGTATTATGAATCCAATTACAGAAATTCATTACGTGCTAATTATATTGCCTTGTATTATATTTATTTCATCCTGTTGCCTTCCTAATAAGATATATTGCACCTATCATAATCTTTACTTAATAATCTATCCTCAGAATTCCTATAGCACACTAAAGTGTCACTCTTCAATCTTAAAATTTCAGTCTGTTTGGTCTTGTGTAGTTCATTAGTTTCTCTCATATTAGTCTTTTATTGCCAGAAAGATAGTATCTTGAGAACTGTTATAGGAAATATGTTTATCACCATTCCCACATTTAAAATTGGTATTGTGTTATTTGACTTTTAGTTTGCTTCTGAGATTATCATTATGTATATGCTCATCAAAATGTGTAACAAATTAATCATTGTATGTTGGTTACCATAACATCCTAGAAAAATTTATGTATATTTAAAGTCCTAGGGAATAGATTATTTTTCTTGATATTATCTTTATGCTTGTAGTAAGATGTGGGAAGAAATACCCCTGGGGTATTTTAAAATTATTTCAAAAGTTTTAGGTTTCTATATTAAAGAAATATCTTTGCATATGTTACTTGAATCTTGATCTTAGGAAGACTTGATCTTAGGAGTTAAGTGAAAGGTGGTGTGAACCATCTGATGAATGATTTTTTTTCATGTCAAGCAACCCAACTTTTCTGAGCATGCTGGCTTTATAAGGATTTATAGTTCCTTGCCTTCATGCTGGAGTTACTTCAGCTTTCCGTGATGCATTCCAACTAATCTGGAGGTTAAAGCATTCCTTGATCATGGATAGATCTGATTGCTACTCAGCCCTGGAATTCTTTATAAAATTCCAGAACGTGGGCTAGAAATTGACTTAGGGAATCCAATAAAGTTGCAAGTCTTGGCAGTCATCCAAGCTAAATTTATAGACTGGAAGAAATATGGGCCTTCCATTGTTCTCTTTTTCACCTTTCTGGTCTTCTTTTGTGTGTATGTGAGTGTGTGAGTATAAATTTATCATTTTGCTGACAATGGAGTGGAAATAACCATTAAGAGAATCCAGCTAAAGAATTTTCACTTTGGATCTTCCCTGGTCTTTCCAAATTTTAACCCAAACCTGCACCAAAGTGAACTTCTTCTTCCTCTGTAGGATGTTGTTTTTATAAAATAAGAAGTTGTTCTTGAAAATGAATCATGGCATTATAACAGATGATATATATATTTGCCAGCTAGGTACAACTCCTGAATCTCTTTTCTTCCCCTTGCTCTGTAGAAGCCTTCTTTTTGAGACATGATCTGATAAAATGTTATCATATACATTGTTCTGTTCATTCTCAGGGCAGTGGGGTCAAGAAAAGAAGCTCTGAAGGCCTCTTAGAGACTTGAATCTTTTTGTGCACACCTGATGCTCTGTAGTACATGGAGATGCAGGCAATCCTCCCATATATGAGCATTGAAAACCTGTCTTATTTTTACAGAATGGGTTTGCTGTTGTAAGGCCCCCAGGCCATCATGCTGAAGAATCCACAGCCATGTAAGTACCAGGGACTGTTGCCCATCTCTAAGCACCACGGTTCCTGGCGGTCACCTGCCCCGTGCATGTCTCTGAAGCCTCTAATTGTTAGCAGATGGACTGAAAAATCTTGCAAGGTACTCCCAGAAGCAGATTTATGGCTTCAGAGATCATATAGCATTTTAAAAAATTCTCTGAACATTATTTATAATGGTTTTCCTGGCTGATTTGCTTTCTTATTTCTCTGTTCTTCTCTATTCCACAGGGGGTTCTGCTTTTTTAATTCAGTTGCAATTACCGCCAAATACTTGAGAGACCAACTAAATATAAGCAAGATATTGATTGTAGATCTGGTATGTATTCCTAGCCAGAGCTGCATTTTCAGTGACTCTAGATAAAAGGAAGTGTATTTGTATTTCTCTGTTAGGTTGCCCTGCTTTTAGCACTTGCAAACAACTGACGGGTGTGTTTCCTTTGAATGTGGAAACTCATTAAATTCAGAATCGCAGTTCTGAAACCATAAACATTCACGTTTCACTTTCATGGTGTTAACTGCAATTTAATGAGAAGAAGGCGCAGATCAGGGCAACTTTTATGATCCTTAAATGAATTGATACTTCCACAGTTAAAATAACCCAACAGAACCTGAATTTACTTTTCCCTGCAGAATATAGACTTTAAATAGTCAGATGTGCTGGAAAGAATGCTGTTGCTTTGGTAACCAATTGGCCACTTCCCCTGGTTAGCAATCATGTTGCTTGTTGTGCAACAGTGGTATTATTAAAACAAGTCAGCATGTCATTCTTTCTGAAAAGATCTGAGATCATGTATGCCAGTTTGGGATGACTCCCGGCAGGAGCCCTGAGTGATTAAAAATCAGAGGCATTAGATTAGTCTTGCATTTTAACATGATGCACTCTTACACAATAGAGTTATAATTTGCTTAACAAATGGTTTGTTTAAATGCAGATGACACTTGGCATGTTGTCTATAGTATATTCATGAATAATGAGCTGGAGATCTGCCCCATACAAAAAGGCCAACCCAGGAAAGGGCGAAAGAGAGCTGACTGGTGATTTATGAGCCCCGTTTTCGGTTTGCCTCTAGTTCACGAGGAGGTGTAATAGGTTGTCTGACAAAGCATAGACAGGAAATGAACCCTGGCATCCAAAGAGAACCTGCTACATCTGCACTTAATTAATTTTTGCAGGTGATAAAAGATTTAAAGGCAAAATATGTTAAAAGTTTTTTTTGAAGTACAAGGCTTAATAGTCTAAATCTTGTTCATATCTGCACTCATAATTAAATCTTATTGGGAAGTCGTGGCCTCTCCATCCAGCCCTCTGATTCAGTTAAGCAAGTAAACTAAAGGGTTTTAGAAAGCACGAACAAAGCCATGTGAAGAAATACTTAGTTGAGTTGAAAAGAAGATAAAAGGAATGAAAGACTGATAACCATTTCTAATGCTTGGTAGGAATGGATGTTTTCCACATACTGTAGTGTCGCTACCCACAAGCACTTTGGTGCTAAGAACTTTCCATGTATTTTCCAAATATGGTTGAGTTTCACTATAGGTCATAGTTCACCATTAAAAAAAAATGTGTTGAAGGCCTAGATATAGTACAAAAGCAAGGTCTTTTAAGGTCTTAAAATTTTATAAAAATGAGAACATCAGTACCTCTGTTCCCATGTACATGCAAAATGACATTTTCATTAATTGGTATTTATAGATTTGTATGATTCTAACATAATAAATTTAAAAAGTAATTTAATACAGTTCTAGTACTATAACTTCTGCTAGAAACATAAGCCAAGAATTTAGAGAAAGGATAGCAGATGAAGACCAAGGATTGTGGAGAGATTTTTCTAAGCTTTCTAAATTTGTCAGAATTATGCAGGAAAGAGATTGGTAAACTGTCCTATCCTTAGAAATCTTTTAGTATTACTTTCTAAGAAATCTCCTCTGCTGTCATTTTATGGTTCTATGCAGAGAATCAATAATTGTTAAGAGTCTCTTTGGAAGCACATTTGTGATAACCAAACTCTAAAGTAATGAATTATACAATAGGCTTAGGAGCTAAAGTGGCTTGCTTGTGATAGATTTGTCTGTAAAGTTTTTTTTTTTAAATATATTTAATATATATCTTTGTTAAAAATGTAATGTTTATATTCTTATATATTAATACAAGACTGCTCTAGATAATTCGATATGATTTATAAAATAAGTTGGTGGGAAGCTCCAAGGAATGTCCTGTAAGCTTACCGGCCTTTAATTGTAAATTTGCTCTGTTATCCAATCATTAAGGATACTGATTTCCCAGCAGGCTGTAGTAGAGGAGAAGTTTTTGTTTCAAATCCTCCAAATATATGAAGTTCTGTCCAAAGGGTTGCCTCTGAGATCACCACCAGCCCGCATATTCTTACTTTCAGGTCTTCCAAATTCTGCAGCTGCAGGGATACTTTGAGGAAATTCCCTTGTTTCTTCCAGCTGCCGAGAAGGAAGTTTTAAAATGCCACGTGGCGCAGAAACATCCGTTCTCCCTGGCTGACAGGTCTATTCTACGAGCTAGCAAAGGAGAAGTGAGGGTTCTTCAATGGCAAAAGAATTTAATTCCTGCATACCCAAAGTCACTAACTTTAGCTAATCAGTGTGAATGGGCTCCACAGATTCTTGGGCCAAGAGTGGGCAAAGCTACTCCATTGTCCAACAACTAGTTTCAGCATTTTTACATGCCTCGTAAATGGAGAGCCAGAGCTCTAATTCACCTCTTATTTGGGGCCACAGCCAAATTCAGGAGCACTGAATATTTTAGGCAGGAATGATTCTAGTTGATGTGTGGAGCTTATTCATTCCAGTTCTCTTTCTGGGGAGAATCCAGAGACATTGAGGTTGGTGAGGAAAGGGAGCAGGTGCACTTGCTTTTCAACTCACAAAAGACTCTTCATTGTGTTTGGGGCATGAACCATCCCCGAAAGTAGGATTTGCTTGTATGATTCAGGTAGCCTTTATGCAATGTGACTTTCAGTTGAAAATAATACCTTTTAGACTTAATTTGTTAAAAAGTCACATCACGTGGCCTAGATTTTGGGTAAATTCATTGTTAGTTAAGCACCAAATTTAATAATTGTCAAAAGTGTCTATATTAAATAATTGTAAGTGATAAAGTAGCTGGTCGAATAGATGATTTATTTAAAGCTCTTTTAACATTATAATGAGAATATATTGGCTCTAAATCCTTACAGAAAATAAATTTTCACAGTATGTTTTTAACCAATAAAAATATTGAAATGATTTTTCAGCATTTCCCAGTATATTTTAGAAATAAGGTCAGTTTTGAGTCCTTTAATGTTTCAGTTCATCTCATGACCATAGTAATTCCTCACAGTCACCAACAATTTTCTTACATTAGTTTAGTATATATTTGTTGTTATGGAGAGAAAATTCTGAGATCGTACCTGAGTAGTAAGTACTCATGAATATGAATATGAACTTTTATGAATATTTTGCAGCAGAGAAAGCTGAAAAAGTATTCTCAAGGTTACACTGTAAATTATTGCCCAAAACTAAAGGCATATTTAGGTTTACCTTTATTCCTAAATACTTTATGAATATGAACATGAAATCAAAGATTATCCAAGTATTTTCGGAATGGATTTATGTATTTTAATGAATAATGTTTGTTGAACCTTTATTAGACTGTAGGCAAGATTATATTTCTTACTCAGAAGTGTATGTAATGAGTACCCAACACGTTTTTCAAAAATAAATGATTTTATATCTAAGACAATTCATCATCTTTTATTTGACCTTTTTAAATAAACCATCACAGATTCACTACAGAAATAAAAGTAATCAAGGCATTATTTTTCTGGTTTTCAAAGTGTAGACCCATTCAGGGCCAGAGCAAATTTTTCTTACAATGCTGACTAAAAATTTTATCATGTAGTAAAAATGCAGACATTCCTTCCTTGTTGTTTTTCATAGTATCTTGTTTGTCCACCCTCTGGGTATCCAGTATCAAACTCAAAAGACTTTGTGAGTTGGTTTCATTTTTGTTCAGATAAAGGAAAAGAGTTTTGCTATTCTGCCTTCTTCTTTTTCTTCTTCTTTCTTTTTTTTTTTTTTTTGATCATTCAGAAATCCAGGGATTAGCATATTTTCAGTAAGTTATTTTTTTCCCCTAATGTGTATGCCTTGAGCCAAAACAAATTTCTGGTTGCATACCTTCCCTAATATTTTATGATTCCATAATTGATTTTGGATATGTGTGTAATGTAAGAGGAGGGGATGATTAGTGTATGTCTACACTGGATAACAAGTTCAATGCAGGCTTTCAGAATCCAGTGAAGGGAGGCTTTGGTGGTATTTAGTGAGGGAGTTTTAGGCTAGAGATTGAGGTGAAGACAAGTTATATAAACCTCAATAAGGAGCAGTGATGACCACCACTCTTACTTCACAGATTTGCTAACAGGATCAAAGAGGTAATGAATATTAAGTATAAATTAACATATGGTGACTATAAGTTTAGCCTTGAGTGTAAGAAATAGATTCAATTTCTATTTTATTTTATTTCTATTTTATTTTGTTCAGGAGATACTAGGAAACATATTATTTGCGCTTCTTAACACTTGAGGTCCTCCAGTGAAGACATTTTTTAAAATGCTATTTTTAGTTTTATTTTTCGTATTTCTTTCAGCAATTCCAGCATATGTCTATATCATAAAACAACAGAACCAGCAAATAACTGTAAAGAGTTAAATCATTATTATATACAAATGTCCTAAGAATTTTTTCATTCATTTTAATGATATAGGATTTTTCTTTTTTGAAGGGATGGTGTGGTGCGGAGGTGGGGGGACAAAAAAGAAAAGAAAGGAGGCTAAGGAAGAGAGCCACGATATAATATCAAAATTAGGTAGATTGGACAAGTTTGCATGAAACTCTGTGCCATCTTTTTGCGTGGCCCAAGTGATTTAATAGCTGATGAGCTCATGCTCCTGTGTCTTCAACTCTTGCCATCACGATTTTACCAAAATAAAGTATGAAGTCCTTTTTGCATCTGGCGTCTCTTTTGAAGTAATTCTAACTGCTGAGGGATTGCTAACTGAACTGAATGCTCCAAGAAGGCCAATTTACTCAGCTGGTTGCAAAGCCTTTGACCTTAATGGTGGGACTTGGCAAATCAATGCATACATGTATGTTTAGTGTTCTGTCAAGAATTGTGAAAATGCTCTGTAAGCCATAGATCCTTCTGCAAAATACTAGTTTGTAGTTTAAACATTAGTCTTTCTTCAGAGGCCAATGAGGCTAGTTAATTAAGCCTGAGGGGTTATGAACTGTTGGCAGTTAATAAGTCATAAAATTCCTCCATAAAACAGGATGCGAGATTCCATCACTGAAGCAAAGAGTACAAAGGGCCGGTGTATAAATATCTAATTGTACCAAAGGACTGGGCTTTCTCAATGACTGCTCATCTGGAGTCTCCAGGGCATGTTCGCTGTGGTTTCCTGATTTTTAGAAGCCAGTTTAAAAAATGAGTGCATTAAAGGGTAATTTGCCTGAAAGTTCAGGAAGTAAAGGGGGTGGTGTAGAAGCAAGCTGAACAGGAGAAAGAAGGAGGGACATAGTGAGAAGACAGAAAATGAGAAGGAGGGTGGGGTAGAAAGGGAACTAGAAATAAGAAAAGTTGTCTCCACGCAGTTAACATGACTGTATTTGTCATCTGTTTTCTTTTCCTTGTAGGATGTTCACCATGGAAATGGTACACAGCAGGCCTTTTATGCTGACCCCAGCATCCTGTATATTTCACTCCATCGCTATGATGAAGGGAACTTTTTCCCTGGCAGCGGAGCCCCAAATGAGGTTCGGTTTATTTCTTTAGAGCCCCACTTTTATTTTTATCTTTCAGGTAATTGCATTGCATGATTACCCCTAATTTTCTTGTCCTTTGCTGGTGTTTTAAATTACACGAGATTACTGAATTGTCCCATGGGACCAAGAACCAGTGCAGAACAAGTGCATAACCCAGAGCACTGGTTGTCAAGCAAGGTTGGGCTTATTTGACATGTTGTTTGATGTTTATTTCAAGAACTCACATGTGTTTGTTTTCCTCTCTTTTTGCTTTCTTCCCTGCACCCTCCTCTACCCACTGTGTTGTGGGGTTTTTCTGTTTGTTTTTTTTTTGTTTTGTTTTTTTCTTCCTAGGTTGGAACAGGCCTTGGGGAAGGATACAATATAAATATTGCGTGGACAGGTGGCCTTGATCCCCCCATGGGAGATGTAGAGTACCTTGAAGCATTCAGGTTGGTACTTCTTTTTCTGAAACTGGCGAATTAGAAAAGAAATGTCCATTGAAACGACCCCAAATGTAAAAGAGAAATGTAAGTTTTAAATAAGGGAAAGTGGCTAAAGGAGCCATTCCATTAAATGTTCAAAAAACATTTTGTTTAGGGACCTGAATATAACTCCAAAGCTACATAAAGAATATGTGTAAGAAAAAAGGTACATCAAGACCCACTTGTAGTTGTACAGGTATATTGGCCAATGGCCCAGGCATGCTATGCCCTCTCTGCCAAAAAGAGAAGGGAAAAAAAATTTATTAATTCTGGAAACTTGTGCCTATTTTAGCAATATTGTCATTTAGAATGGACATTAGCATATTAGATGCTCTGATAAGGCCTTCATTACCCACATAACTTTGTTGAACAGGCATTTCCCAAATTTCATTGGACTATAGATTTCATTTTTCACATAGCACCACTCAATATTCTTGGTTCTGCAGAGCTAGCTCACTTTTGGAATGTTGGCTTAGGCATCTCATTTCATGGTAGAGTAAATGACTTTTCTCTTTAATAAAATATTTTACCTCTCACATTAAACATCAACTGATGAATTAGTTGTTTTCAGTTTCTGTACAAAATGCAGGGAGTAATTTAAATGTATATTTATATATATAGTATATTTTGCTATTTGGTCCTAAACAAAGAACTTTTAAAATTAGCAAGAAATGCAACAAATCAAAAGCTTTCTTTTTGAATATCGAATTTTTTTTTTCTTAGAAAAAGGCATTTTTTATTGTCTAGAGTTAAAAAAATATTTTCAGTCCTTGGAAAGGACTGTTTTACAGAGAAATATCAGATTGTGTTAATACATGCCCACTTGCAAGATTTTAGGAGATTTTAACCCATTGGTAATGCATGATTTTGGGGTGTTTTGTTCAGTTGAAAGCAAAAACAAACAAATACATAAGAAACCTTAAAAACATTATTTTTAAATTTATCATTTATAAGTTCCCAAGGGGGAATATCCTATTGCTAATACATTTGAAAAGTAAGGAAATTATAGGGAGATTTTTCAGTAAGTGAAGTGTGGGTGAGTTTCTGCTGTTCTATATATAATGCATACTTCAATTTCTCATTAGAGAGTCATTTTTCATTTGAAAACAGGCCTAGGAAAAATGATAGAAAATCGCTATTTTCAAGAAAATACATTGAAAGTAAATATATTTGGTTTGGTTTTGGGATATTAAGGAAAATTCTACACACATTCCAGATTTTTACTTTGAAAATATATATATTTATATTCAAGTATATACACTATTTATAGAAAAAAAATAGCTGAAATAACTTTACTTAAAGACTTGTGTTGTCCATGAAGATATTTTAGGTTAATTTACAATAAAACTAAAAAAAAACTGCATTAAGAGACTTTAGGAGTTTCATTATTATATTCTGTTTACCTATATTTGCAACTTAAATGTTACTCGTATCTTAGAGGAACTCTAATGGGATAATAGACTTTAATATTATATCACATATGAATTTATTTGTTTACCAAGTTAACTTGATAACTTGCATGATATATTAAGTTCTCAATCTTCCTATAACAAATGATTATATACCACTGACCTATAATGCAGAATTCTTAGTTTTTTATTATCATAATACTATTTGGGGTACTATGGCTTTACTTAAAAATGATTATGCATACCCAGAATTTATATTTTGTACTACTTGTTCTCACATCACAAAGTGAATGATGGGTAAGAATGTTTATAAAGAACCCCTTTGAACACAATAATTTCATTAAATAATTAAATAAGGATTAATATTAATTATAATAGAGTATATATTAACATATAACAACATATTATATAACACATATTATAACATATTAACATATATTAAGTATATGTTATTTTTTTTAATGAAAATTAAGTGAATCAGGGCTCCTGAAAGTGACTTAATATCCTCAAGATTGGTACCTTCCTTTTGCCTGAATGTGGACACTTTATATGAGCAAACTTTTCTATAGTTTCCAGTGCAGTCACCATTTCTAAGCTTAATTGGAGGAGGCAATATTATTTAGCTAGACTGCAGAAATGTAAAACTGCATCTTTTAATGTTCATAGTTATTTAAGAATCAGATTTAAACCATAATAATTAATTTTGAACTATACTGTGTTTGCTGTTCGAGTTGTATGACTAGAAGTACTTGGGAGCTTCTCATAGAGGAATCAAGAAAGTAAGTCATCTATTCAAAAAGATTCATACAACAGATTGTATTCCAGGCACAGTGATAAGCACTTGGAATTTTTTTTTTTAATTTATTTATTTGACAGAGAGAGATCACAAGTAGACAGAGAGGCAGGCAGAGAGAGAGAGAGAGGGAAGCAGGCTCGCCGCTGAGCAGAGAGCCTGATGCGGGACTCGATCCCAGGACCCTGAGATCATGACCTGAGCCGAAGGCAGCGGCTTAACCCACTGAGCCACCCAGGCGCCCAGCACTTGGAATTTTGAGCTGACTTGCTCTCAAGAATGATAAAAGAAGTGATACTCACTGTTCTAGAAAATGGGTATGATTAGACATAGAGAGGATAAAATGATGAACTCTTCCTGAAGGGTTTCAAGAAGTATTGTTCAGACTGTACTTTCAAGGATGAGTGGGGGTTTTCAAGGGGTAAAGGAATTGGAGTGGGGAGTACTCAACATAGAAAGAGAGAATAGACTGTGAAAAGCATTTAGTAATGAAATGATCTTGCTCTTTTGGCTTAAGAGCATAAGGGTGGGGTTGCCTGGCAGGAATAGTGATCATACTCCATAAACTTTTGTTGGCAAAGAATGGGAATATATAAATTCCTTTCTAATCTGGGGCTTTAGTGAAATGTACGCCAATATAATTTTTGATGTAGTATTACCTTATAAGCATATGCTTCGTAATATCATGTAGTTACCTTGTTTACCAGTATTAAAACTGAAGACCTTTTTGGCATCTTTTGTGGGTGTACAATATGGAGATGGTGGAAAAAGTAAATGGTGCCTTTTCTTTTTTCTTAATTTTTAATTGTTTCTGGACTGCGATAAGTATCTTTGAAGGGAAAGCCTCTCTCTGTAAAGCTATAGGGGGATATAAGGAGGCTGCTTATTTTACCAGCCTATATTTGTCATGTATATTATTCTTGTTTCTATTATGTGTTTTTTCTATAGCAAAAAGACCATTGCAGGAAAACAAAAAGTTTTCATGTTTGCTGTAAGTTATCCCCCAAATTACTGAAGGATATATTTAAGATTTTTCTTGAGTTTTTAAAATGTTCAGTGATGTCAAATATCTTTTATGTGGAACTAAAAGGTATCCCAAGGCTACCATTTTAGGGGCACCTGGGTGGCTCAGGTGGTTAAGCATCTGCCTTCAGCTCAGGTCATGATCCCAGGGTCCTGGGATAGAGCCTTGCATCAGTCTCCTTGCTCAGCAGGGAGCCTGCTTCTCCCTCTCATTCTGCGAGCCTGCATGCTACTCCTCCTGCTTGTGCTCTCTCTCTCTCTGTCAAATAAACAAAATCTTAAAAAAAATAAATAAAAGAGGCGGGGAGGGAGTCCTGGGGGTCTCCTTCCTTCCTGCCACCAAGCCTACCATTTTGTAAAATAATTACATTTTGATTGAGGTCTTATATTCTTACATGCCAGGTCTTAGAAATTTTATAAACAAAAATTGGAAGGGGAGGCGAACCATAAGAGACTATGGACTCTGAAAAACAACCTGAGGGTTTTGAAGGGGTGGGGGTGGGAGGTTGGGGGAACCAGGTGGTGGGTAATAGGGAGGGCACGTATTGCATGGAGCACTGGGTGTTGTGCAAAAACAGTGAATACTGTTACGCTGAAAAAAATAAATAAATTTTTTGAAAAGTCTTAAAAAGAAATTTTATAAACATTATAGCTAATTCTTAAGTGCTTTGTATAAGGCACAGAACTTCTAATTGTAAAGGCCATGGTGTGAACTCAGTTTATGTCTCTAAAATCTGTCACACCACATTGCTGCTCTTTTCTACTATTCACGATTTAAAAGACTGAAGAGTCATAAAGCACAGTGAACTTTTACCAAAATGTAAGACCTTCACCCGAAGTCTAAGTCACAAATGTTTAGTACACAGTATGGCAAAAAAGGAGCTGTTCAGTAATATTGGCTGAATAGATCAAAGAATAAATATGAATGAGTCAAAGAAAGAAGGAATGATACTGGCTACAGTGTCATTGGAAACCCCTGGTATTCAGTGAACCTAGCAAAAGTCTGAAACCTAACTATCTCTTGGCCCTTAGAGAAGTATACTTTACAAGGAACTTTGAACACCCATTTATTTGCTTATAATGTCAGATGTCTTCTCTTTATTCAATAAATATTTTATTGAATGCCTGCTAAGCACTCTCTGTTTCAGTCACTTCAAAATATTGTTTCCAGGGGAACCTGAGTGGCTCAGTCAGTTAAGCATCTGACTCTTGATTTTGGCTCAGGTCATGATCTCAGGGTCATGATGGAGTTCCACATCAGGCTTCATGATGGGTGTGGAGCTTGCTTAAGTTTCTCTCTCCCTGTCTCCCTCTACTCCTCCCCCTGTTCGTGCACACTCTCTCTCTTAAAAAATCATATATATGCACATAATCATATGTATATTTTGAAGTGAAGTAAAATATACATATGTATATTTTGAAGGTATTCAACAAAAATATTTATTGAATGAAGAGAAGATATTTGACATTATAAGTGTATATATTTAGTTCCAATTGTTCTGTCTCATCTATAGTGACTAGATGAGCACTGGTCATACCATTTTTTTCTAAAGATGAATTTTTTAAGGGTTCTGCAAATGTTGGAGTGATCATTTATATAAAAGCACTTAAATAGTTCATAGTGGACAGGAGACAATAGCTCATGCTTCTAATTAAATCTAATGAGGACAACATCTTTGAGTGTTCAAAAAAATGAGTAGCAATTTCCAGTGTGGAAGTAAGATACTAGCAGTTCTTGAAATTTGCCTATTTTATCCAATGAATGAATGAATGACAATCCCTTTGTGGCTTTTTAATTTCAAAAATAAAATACAAACCCCTTAAATTCAGAAGGCTTTGTTGAAATAATAAATGACTCATTTGGCACACTATGACAACTAGTTAAAAGAGTGGGATAGAACTGTTGGTATGAGTTCCTTAGATTCAAACAAGTTGTGATTTAAAAAATAACAACTCTTGGGTAGTCTGGGTGACTCAGTTGGTTAAGTGTCTGCTTTTGGCTTAGGGCATAGGTTATGACCCTAGAGTCCTGGGATCTAGTAGCAGCACTTTAGGGCTCCTTGTTTAATAGGGAACTTGCTTTTCCCTCTTCCTCTTTTCCTCCCCCCAGCTCCTGCATGCAAGCATTCTCTCTCTTTCTCAAATAAATTAATAAAATCTTTTAAAAAATAACAACTCTCCAGGCCAGTGTGTTATAGTCTTTAGTACCATAATTAATGTGTTGATGGTGAAGATTTCCAAAAGGCATAGGATCTGTTAATACCAGTTATTCAGGAATATTCACCTCAGGGGAAAACTCTGAATGATTCTATCTCTCTGGGACTGTTAGTATGCCAAGTAAAAAAAAAGGGATTTGAGTGAGTTTTCTAATCTAGAAAATATATATCTAGTCGAAATTTTTGTTATGTTTTTATAAAATATTTTTTCTTTATTGACTTACGAAGTATCGCTAATCAAAATATTTGTACTTGCAAATGTGGCCTTTGCTAAAATACTTCAACCACATAACAAAAGTAGAATGTTTAAAAATTTGTTACATATTTGTTACATCATCAAAGCAGTCCAATCACTTGACTACATACACCATCCTTATAGCCTGTATCTTTTTCACCTATCTTTGGTTCATACCTGTTTACTTTAATGATACAAGCAAATTGAAAATCCATTAAAACAAGACTGACTGGGGGCGCCTGTGTGGCTCAGTGGGTTAAAGCCTCTGCCTTCGGCTCAGGTCATGGTCCCAGGGTCCTGGGATGGAGCCCCGCATCGGACTCTCTGCTCTGCAGAGAGCCTGCTTCCGCCTCTCTCTCTGCCTGCCTCTCCTGCTACTTGTAATCTCTGTCTGTCAAATAAATAAATAAAATCTTTAAAAAAAAAAAAAAAAAGACTGACTGGAAGCTTGGCCAGATAGCATAGTTATTCTCAGTTCATCAAACTAGATTCTTTTCTAGATGTAGCATCTTTAAAATAGGAACCATGGAGGCGCCTGGTTGGCTCACTTGTTAAGCATCTGCCTTTGGTTCAGGTCATGATTCCAGGGTCCAGGGATCAAGCCCCACATTGGGCTCCCTGCTTGGCAGAAAACCTGCTACTCCCTCTCCCACTCCCACTGCTTGTGCTCCCTCTCTCGCTGTGTCTTTCTCTGTCAAATAAATAAGTAAAATCTTAAAAAATAAATAAATAAAAAGGTAGGAACCATGGCTTTCCATGATTCCTACCCCACTTGTGGCAAATGAAGAATATACATTTAGCTTGAAAGCAAAGAATTGAGCCCTTTATTGTCATTATTTGTAGAGCAAGTGTTTTTTAGCTAATCAGCAGGTCTAGTTTACCATGGAATGATTGGAGATAATTTTGGTCAGGGCACATTAATAAGTACAATATTTTATTTTTCTCTTTTCATTATTTTTAACAAACATATCATTAATATTCTAATAAATTTTAGATCATTGGCGTCTAAATATTCTTGTCATATGCAAAATGTTGAAAAAGAGGTTGTTAAATCTTGTCTGAGAAATGGAATGAGGGGTGCTTAGCCAGCTCAGATCGTAGAGCATGAGACTCTTGATCTTGGGATTATGAATTCAAGCCCCACGTTGGGAGTAGAGATTGTTTAGATAAATAAAATCTTTTTAAAAAAGAAGAAGAAATGAGATGAGATCATAATAAATATGTTCTCTTCTGTTGGTAATAACAACTAAGTAAATATTTTTATGTCTGTTATTTATATTTTAATATAATTTAATGCTAAGAAAAGGGAAAGTAATATCATCATAAAAGTAACAACATAATGATAATAATAGCATAGTAATATAGACCATTCCCTGAAGACTTAGTATTTGCTAGTAGCTCATTTCTTTTCATCTTTACAAGTTGTTGAGCTGAGTGCTTACAATTGGTACATGAGGATACCAAGCCCCTTTTGAGTTTCATTGATTTCCTGATGTCACACAGCTGGTAAATAATGATCAGGGACTCAGTGGCAACAAGTGTGAATGTGGAGACAGACTCCTTTGGCCCTAAGCTCTAAAACTATAGTTCCTCTTTCAAGAGTAGGAGTGGCAAAACAATAATGTACTGAAAAATTCTTTGCAAATGCATTTAATATCGAACGTCTCATTTGGACATCTAAATTGGCAGCACTATTTTAAAATTGAAAATAAGCCCTAGATTTTCACTACCCTTGTATCATATAACTCCCAAGCCACTTCTCGTTGTGCTTTCCTACATCATCTGAAATAATAAGGGAGACTATCAAATGAAACCCATATATTTTTCTTCCTTTTGAAACCAAACTATTTACAATGGGAAATATATTTTCCCCTTCTTTGTTAAAATAAATATTTTCTTTTTATGTATACATTTAGATTTTTTTGAAATGAGCATATAATTGAACCGGAGAAATACCAAATAAAAATTTAATGGAATATAGAGTGATAAATGAACTTTTAGATTCAATTTTGATACAAATAATGATTTGTTGTCATCTAAAAATCATACTCAATACTGCAAAATGATTTGGGGTCTTATTTTGTCTATAAGAGCTGTGGTTGATGTTTCCCAGTCTTGAAATGGATTCTCAATTGTTAGTGACAACCACATATATTATGCTCATGATAGTATGTATTTTCCTAAGGATGTTGAAGACATTTTGGGAAAGAGGGTGGAATTTCTTGAAGCAATTTGCCAATATGAAATACTGTACATATCAAATTGGCCCTACTACCATCTTTCCCAGACCATTTATCATAGCTCACAAATCAAGCCCACATTTTCTCTTTCTAAAAGATTTGGCTAATAATGAAGATGTGGGCTTCAAATCCGAACTTGTCAATCAATCTTGGGAACAAAGCAGTAGTGATTTTCATCTATTGGTATTTTATTTCAATGAAGAGCAATGCATATGAATTTATTGCTGGTGTGATCAACAGTTTTACTCATTGTCCAGATTCTTTTCTTTATATTCAGCATGTAGAAATGTTTTGA